>NW_027397067.1:68396808-68698839 GCF_003265705.2 Callorhinus ursinus | reverse complement strand
AGAAAGAAAGAAAGAAAGAAAGAAAGAAAGAAAGAAAGAAAGAGAAATGAAGGAAGGAAGGAAGAAAGGAAGAAAAAAGGAAAAGAAAGAAAGAGCAAGCCTATGGGGCAAGCATTGAGCAGGGGCAGCATGGTTCAGGAATCAGCAGCCACAGCTTCTGATCTTGGCAGCTTCCTGATTGTGGCCACGGTAGCCTGGTTCTGGAGCCAGAGGTTTTTTGACCTGAGAGCTGGCAGTTCTTTTGAAGACCTGGTTCTGGGGTGCGGCTCCAGAGGCCATTCCTCTCACCTCTAGTCTGTTACTTCAGGGTATCCCCCAGTGATTCTCTAAGCTACTCTGTCCCCTCAGATGTTTTCCTTCCTGCTTCAAGGGGATTGAAAGGTCCTGTACCTGGAAAACTGGCCAATTTTTACCAGTTATTTATAACTGTATTTAGTCATTTGTATCAGAATCCTCCCTGATTCGTACTATGAAAAGTAAGCCTGCAATAAATATCCTGTACATGGCTCCTATTGAATATATGCAAGAGTTTCTCTGGGTACAAAGGTACACGTCTTCAACATTACCAATCATGCCCAATAGCTATTTTATCCGCTGATGCTCCCCCATACACGGTATGAGAGCTCAGTGTCTCTCCATCATCACCACTCTTGGAATCATTATACATTATTATTTTTGCCAGTCAGTGTGATGTGGTAGCTCTTGGCCGCTTTAACCGTATTTCCCCTAATAATTCACAAGATCAAGCATTTTTCATAAACTTACCATCACTCCTGTTTCCTGTTCTATGAGCTCCATGTGCACAACCTTTGTGGAGTATTTTACTTAGTTGTTCTTCTTTTCCTTACTAATTTGCAAAATTTATTTATGTATTCTGGACTCTAATTCTTTATTGTTTATGTGTGTTATAAATATAATCTCCCAATCTGTGGCTTGTCTCTTAACGTTGTATGGTGTTTTCCAATTATGCAGAAGTTTTAAAAATCTTAAGATGGCTTGAGGTTATTGCCTGACAGTGATGGCAGACAAATTTCAGAAAGTCACGGGGTCAAACTCTAAATTCCAAGCCCTTAGTGCTGCAGCTCCAGGGAATGTCTAAATCAGGAATCATCATCACGCTCTAAGAACTGCAAATAAAGATTCATAGGCCCATAAATTTCCTCTTCTATGGGCCCTGGACCTGCATGACTCAGTTAAAATGCAAGGTTCAAGAATAAATGTCTTGTTTAGTAAACCCAGAGGTCAGGGGGAGAAACATTTATCATTTTATAATTCTCTCAGCACCATCCAGTTTAGAGTACACCCACAGAAGTAACCCGAAGGAAATTATCTTTGAAGAAACCCCAGTTTTGCTCATTTGGAATTAAGACTACATGATCTCTAAGTTTTCATTCAACTTAACATTCTATGCGCTGAGGTAAAATTTTTACTAGCAGAGCCCATTAGTGAATCTTGACAAGAGAACACAGTGGTCTGGGAGATTCAACTTTAATTCATTAATTCATTCAGTTATATTTTAAACAAAAGTATATTGTGTTTCTACTATGTTTTTGGCACCAGCTAAATTGAGAGAATAGAGTGAAGAAGACAGACATGTTGGGTGCAAGTGTATTGAGTTTACAAAGTAAACGCAGAAATGCTACGGACATGGAAATGCATACAGTATGCACCATCTTATCTTGTCTGAGGGTTCATGGAAGACTCTTTCAAGGAAGTAACATTTGAATTAAGACCTACTGGAAAGACCATCAGGAGCTAGTCTGGTAAAATCTCAAAGTGGAGGGGTGTTCCAGATAGGCAGCTGGCATATTTGAAGGCCACAAGAAAGAAAGACAGAAGGAAGCAGGGAAGAACAGAGACTGAGAGACAGAGAGATGAACAGAGACAGACAGAGACAGAGAGATTGAGATTGAGATCATTCAAGCCGCAAAAGTGAGAGGGACTACAGCCAGAGGTGAAACTGGAAAGGAAGCTATGGGGCAATTAAGACCTAAAAAGCCGCATGAGGGAACTTGGGATTTATCCTAAGTGCCAAGAGCCATGCGGAAGAAGTTAAGTAGTGTTTGGACAGAGCTCGTGGCTGAACCAGAGGAGTAACATAAAACTTACAGACGTAAGAGTCTCCTTTTTAGGGCATGATGGACAAAGCAGTAAGGGGAGATCAAGAGCTCTCAGTGATGATCCTGATGAACCACATCTCCACTCGAGGAGAACTGGCTTCTCACTAATAAAATTACGAGGTCATGAATATTGGCCTTTCAGGGACTACCCCTTACTCAACTGAACTCCTGCCCCACAATAATGCTGTGTAACACCAGGATGGGACTCCAAAAACCAATGGCTTCAACAGTAATCATTTATTTCATTAAGTCAGTTGTGGATTGCCAAGAATTGGCCAGTGGGTTGAGGCATGGTTCATCTGCCTCAAAGTGGACCCAGAGATCCTGGCTCCTCGCTGAGGTTTGGACTCAGGTCTGCTCCATGTGTGTTTATTTATTCTAGGGTTCAGTCTGAATGGGTATCTGTCGACCTGGGGAAGCCCCTCTCATGGCCTTGGGCAGAGGCTCCAGAGAGCAAATGGAAGCACAGAAGTCTTCTTGAAGCCAAAAAGGTCCCCTTGGTACACCATCACTTCCTCCTCTACCATGGCTGGCCCCACCTTCTTCTTTCTGATAAAATATGCATAACATAGAATTTACCTTCTTAAGGGCATGGTTCTGTGGCTGGCTTATCTCACCATAAGGTCTTCAGGGTCATCCATGTTATAGTACATGTCAGAATCTCCTTCGTTTGTAAGGCTAATATTCCATTGTATGTATATACCACATTTTGTTGATCCGTTCTTCCATCAGTAAACCCTAGGGTTGCTTCTACCTTTCGGCAATTGTAAATGTTGCTGCTGCGAACACAGCTGCATACACTCTGTCTGAGTCTCTGAGTCTCTGATTTCAATGCTTTGGGGTATATATCTAGAGGAAGAATTGCTGGATTATATGGTAATTCTGTTTAATTTTTTGAAAAACTGTCATACCATTTTACAGAGTGGCTATACGATTTTACATTCCTACCAGCAATGCATAAATGTTCCAATTTTGCCACATCCTGACCAACATGCATTATTTTTTATTTTTTATTTTTTTGGTAATAGCAACACTAATGGGTAAGAAGTGGTATCTCATTGTTGATTTGGTTTACATTTCCCTAATGATTAGTAATTTTAAGCATTATCTCATGTACTTACTGGTCATTTATATATATTCTTTGGATAAATGTCTACTAAAATACTTTACTCATTTTGAATAGGGATATTTGCTTTGTTTGTTGGTGTGGGATTGTAGAAGTTCTTTATATATTCTAGGTATTAATCTTTTATCAGGTACGTGATTTGGAAAATATTTTTTCCCATTCCATGGGTTGCCTTTTCACTCAGTTGATAGTATTCTTTGATACACAAAAGCTTTTAGGCTTGATAAAGTCTAATTTATCCATTTTTTCTTTTGTTGCCTATGCTTTTGGCATTATCTCTAAGGAATCATTGCCAAATCCAGAGTCATGAAGATTTTTCCCTTGACCCCCTCCCCCCCCCTTTATTTTAGGTTTTTTATTTACGAGAGAAAGAGAGAGAGCACACAGGGGGAGGGGCAGAGGGAGAGAATCTCAAGCAGACCTCCAGCATGGAGCTGGACACAGGGCTCAATCACACGACTCTGAGATCATGACCTGAGCCGAAATCAAGAGTCGGATGCTTAACCAACTGAACCAACCAGGCACCCCTGACCTCATCCCTTTTAAGGAAGGAACTACTCAGTTATATGGCAAAGGGTGTGGATAAAAGGAGCTACAAATCAATCTGGATACCTCCCTTCTTTCTTTCAGTTGCTCACTGTCCTAATACCCTCCCCTTGCTCTGTCCACATGCTTCTGTTCTTAGGAAGGAACCCAGTCAACTACTCTGAGGTGACGGTGACAAAGACTTGTCTAAAATGACTGCAGCTCCCAGGGATACTTTTATTTCAACCATGGGAAGAAGTCTTCAACCAAAGGAAAGAAGACATACATTTGACATTTTCTCATCTCTAAGTGTGTGACAGAAACACTCTCACACCCTGAAGCCACAAATCAGAAATCTGCCCCAGTGCCCCCCCGCCACCTTTTCTGTATTCCTGCCTTTAGCACCAAACTGCTTTGTGAATAGAAGCTACCAGGATTTCAGTACAAATAGGATACGGTAGAGGGGTGACCCATTCGCTGAGCAGGACTTACCAGTGAAATACGCAAACAAAATTCTTATAACTCTCTCACATAAAGTTGATTCCCTCTTCAAGGAGGTGTGGCCCCTCCCCTTGTGCAATGGCAGATAACTACTTTCCTTCCCCTCCAGCTTTTATTCAAGTTAGAGTTACACACTGTGTCATTTATTTCATAAACAAAGATATTTTCTAGGAGTCCTCTCCAAGTTTTGTCAAATCTTTTTTACATTATATAATTATAGATAATAAAACAAGGTGCTTTTTTCCTGGCTTCTACATGTAAAATCACAATGCTGAATACGATCTTTCAAGCTATATTCCCTTACCACAGACTCTGATTTTATTTCTCCACCATCATCCTAAGGTGTCCACACACACACACACACACACACACACACACACACTCAGTCACAAATCATTGGCTCAGAAAACAGAGGGATTGGAAAGGGGTTTTGTTGTTTATTGGTATTTGTTTTGTTATGTCACAGAGAGTGCAGACAATGCACATCAAGCTCTATGCGTCTGATGGATGGAGGATGGGATTAGAGGGGACAACAGTGAGCCCAGCTGGCTGTGGGAGGGTACTGGGGGGCCTGCAAGGGCTAGAAGTGACAGGTAGGGGGGAGTTTATTGCTGACACAAGAGAAGGAAGAAGCTGGGCGAAAGGGACATAGCTGGGAAGATAAATTCCATCTACCACCCAATTGTGAGCCCTGGTAAGCCCATTTCAGTCCGCCCATTGAAGGGCACTGTGAACATACAGTTGTAGGCAAAAAAGCTGAGTGGCCTCTCCTGTGGCCAGGATGATAAAAATCCCAGAGAGGCTTAGGGATAATGTAGCGAGGCTCTATGTGTATATACGTACACATATATATGCATGACTGAGGTTAGAGGAAAAGCTTTTTATGCCTAATTTGTTGCAGAAATTATTCAAGAATCAGTCAACTGTTGAAAATATGGCCGCTGAGACCCTGCCAAGGTTAGTATGAACCATTAGGATCTGCTGAGCAAATGCTAGCTACATAATCAAAAACTATGTGGTTGAAGCTTTAACTTAAGTACCGATTTTTCTTGTCCCCAGTTTTAATAAGGGAATGGGGTGGTGTGGGAGGGGGGCACCGCAGGCTGAGGTGACCACATTGCAGGTAATTGTGCTGAGCTGGATAAAGTGGCTCACGGTCTCTCCATTAGAGAAGAATTTTTTTTTATTCCCCCTCTCTTCTCTCTCCCCTAGGACCTGGATATTCACCTCAGATTCTACACAAAAATGACAAATAGACACTGGTTTTACTGGGGTTTTACCAGAGATCCAGAGTAGTCTCTTTTTCATTCATATTGGTCAATTCTTGGCTAGATAAAAGGGTATAAATAAGAGCTAAACAAAGCCTGAAATGCAGAAATAAGGAGGAGGGGAACCAAATGGTCTCACATGGGCTATGGATTAATTGGTATCACCAGAAGAAACTTTCTAGCAAGGGCATATTTTACATTGTCTCCAAATTTATAATTATGCTTACTACACTCCAATGGAAATCTCTCCCCAGATTTTATACTCTCTAATGGCCATGTAATAAAAGGTAATATATATTCTTATACTAAGCAATAAATAGGGAGCACTCAGCAGCACTGTGTTCCCGAGGAAATCTCAGGTCTTCTGGGATGCATATTCGTTCACACAATAGGGAGACACAAATCAACATGGTGGCCAAGGAGACATGGGGTGAGTGATGGCTTTAGCTCCTAATGAAACCAAACCATGAAAGGCATTAGAAAGATTAATTGGCATTAAGTTAGCTGCCAATGTTAGCTGGGGTACCCCAGGCTGTAATGAAACTGCCAGGGGTTATTTATGGAGACATAGGGTTTGGGGTATAAGTTTTGTCTAGCAGGCTGGTCTTACAGACACACACTTGAACCTCCACAATGAATGGAAAAGCAGATACCCATGTTCCATGGGGCTTCTCTCTCACTGGTTGGGATGGCATGGTTTCCCAAGCATTTGCACCAGCCTAAAAGGGAAGGTTCCCAACTGGAAGGAAAATGGGCCAAGGTTAACTTACAGCTTGCGAATGTCGACTTTAGGTTGGACAAGAAAAAGGTGTCAAAAACAACCCTAAATAATTGCTACTAAAAGAAAACCAAACACACACACACACACACACACACACACACACACACACACACACACAAAACCATGCCCTTATCTAAGTCAAGATATGAGGTATATACTTATTTTTAGTGTCTGTTAATCCTTTTTGGACATAGCTCCTTTCTTAAGAGTTAGAAGGGGGGGGAGAGAAGGAAAGCCAGCCTTGATGCTCGGTAACGCAGCCAGGTATTCAAGCTCTGGGGGCAGTGAGCAGAGGGACAAGGGTGGACAGTGGATTTGGAAAGGCAAGTGAAATAACTAGCATACTGTCACGTTCTTCAACCCAGCTTTAAGGTGGTGGTGGTGTTCCACTTTAAGGTGAATGTGGAAAAAAGGATGGAAGCAATTTGAAAAATAGGACTTTTCAAGAGCCACCAGGAGGGTGATTACATAAACCGTAGGAACCGTAGTGTGGCCAAGAGACTGGAAATGTCATCCAATCAGAGAGTCTCTTTAGTTTCCTGCTTGACTGGCTCCAACTGAAGAGAAAGGGGAAATGGTGTGTAGGCTTCATGATCCAGAAGCTGCCTCTTTTTTACTTTGTTGCCTCCCGTTCTGCAAAAATGGAAAATGTTGCGGAGGGGCCTGGGCACCTGAAGGGACAGGCCGGTGGGTACTGCAAGAGTAGCTCATGTCTCCGGGAGAAAGGAAGAGCAGCCAGGGATAATGAGGAATGGGCCCAGCAGAGTTCAATGCTTCATGTTCCTTTCAGGGCTCCCTCCAATGTAGACCCTGTGATGGGGACTTGGGGTGGGTAGATTACTTGGCAGGTGGTAACAGGAAACATAAACGAGGGAGCAGGAGAGTTAAAAAAAAAAAAAAAGGAATAAAGAAAAGCCAAAAATCTGAGAAACTGTACGGAATACATTTGGGAATCAACCCACTAGAGGACAAAGAGGTTAGGCCATTGACCCACCGACCCTTATTCTCCATTAACTGGAAGTTGTTCCCACAAGGCATTTCCAGGTTGCTGATACTTGTGTTGGAATAAACTGAAATGTCACAGAAGCCATCAGATGAGAACAGAGACAAAGGGTCTGCAGGTGGCAAGGTATGGGCGGGCCAGGAACTGCCAACCAGAGCTGCAGGTGAATTCAGGTGGGCCACGGGGTTATGGACCAAACACATTATGATTTAAGTCATCCTGGCTCATCATCTGAGAAGGCTGGATCTGGTGAGTGGGGCCAAGAATGGTCTTCATGAGGGGTAGGCTTCTGAGTGAGGCTGGTAAGAATTGGAACCAGCCGTCCAGACGCCAGTTAAAAATCAAGGGTCTAATGGGGCACTTGGGTGGCTCAGTTGGTTAAGTATCTGACTCTTGGTTTTGGCTTTGGTCATGATCTCAGGGTCCTGAGATTGAGCTCTGTGTTGGGCTCCACACTCAGCACAGAGTCTGCTTGTCCCTCTCCCTCTGCTACCCCTGGCTCTCTCTCACATAAATAAAATCTTTAAAAAAACAAAAAAATCAATAGTCTATTAACATAACTTGACTTTTGCACTAACTCTTGCCCAGGAAAATGAAACTGTTTTTCAGGAAGGCAGTGGGATGAGAAATGGCCTACCGCATTAGGTTCTAGGGCTGCTGTAACCAATTACCACAAATTGGGTGGCTCAAAAACGAAAACAGAAATGTATTCTCCCACAGTTTTAGAGACTGTAAGTACAAAATTAAGGTGTCAGCAGGGCCATGTGTTCCTCAAGCCTCTAGAGAAGAACTTGTTCAATGTCTTTCTTTTAGTTTCGGACGGTTGCAACCATCCTTGGCATCCCTTGGCTTATAGACACCATTCCAGTCTCAGCTTCCAACACCACAAGGTGTTCCGTCCTCCTTGTCTGCATCTGTGTTTTGGTCTCTCTTCTCGTAAGGACACCAATTGCTGGATTAGGGCCTTCCCTAAGCCAGTATGACCTCATATTAACTAATTACATCTGTAAAGACCTCGTTTCCAAATTAGGTCACATTCTGAGGTTCCAGATGGACATGAATTTGGGGGATACAATCCAACCCAAAATATCCCCTATAAAACATCCATGTCAAATCTCTGAGACCTATGAATATTACCTTATCTGGCATATGTGTTTGAATTAAGGATTTTGAGAGGAGGAATTTATCCAAGATTATCTGGATGCACCTAAGTGCAATCACATGTACCCTTCTAGGAGCGAGGCAGAGTATTTTGAGAGAGACACACTCATAGAAGAGTAGGCGATGTGGAGATGGAGCAGGGAAAGAGCCACGAGCTAAGGAATGCCAATAGGCCCAGGAGCCAATTTCCCCTTCAGGCCTCTAGAAGGAGTGGTATCACTGGCAACTCCTAGGCTTCAGACTTCTGGCCTCCAGAACTGTGGTAGAATAAATTTATATTGTGTCAAGTCACCCAGTCTGTTACAACAGCCTCAGGAAACTAATATAAAGAACTTCTTGAAGACCATTAATTTGAAGTTAGAGTATTCCACTTTGCCTTACGGGAGTAAAGACCCTTTCTTGGTGCAATAAATAACATCAAACAACTGTCTCTTCAAGATTTACTCTGAAACCATCAACCCCACCTAGCTCTAGTCACTCATCTTCAACTATTCTGTTACCTATCTGTTCAACTCAAGAGTCCCTGCATCAAATGACCAAGAATAAACCCAAGCCCATAAATTACTTCCTATGCCTTCTCACCTCCAATAAATCTATTAAGACTCTAAGGGCAAAACAGAGGCTTGGGGCTCCTGCCAAGACATTAAGTCTCCATAGATGTTGAGAACATTGATCCAAGCCTCTGAAACAATGATCTCCAAGTGTTGTGGTAGCATGCCTTCATTGGTAAATGATTTTTTAAGTTACAAAAATCTGATATGTGTATTTTTTCTATAAAGTAGTTACAATTTCTACTATTTGAATATGTTAAAAAGCATAAACAAAAATACAAAATGTAAAGGTTTGAAATAGAAATAAAATGGAAACAACTGCTTTAAAATACCTTAGAAAAATTATGAAAGCTTTTGAAATGTGCAAAAGGTCACCAGATACCTTTTTGGTGGAATGCTGGGCATTATCTCTCAAACCCTCCAGGGTTATCTGATTCTATAGAGCTTTACACCTTCAACTGTCTTGGTCTAGGCTGTTTTACAACTCTGTAAATTGTAAGAAACTGATGATAATGCAAGTATTTTCTTTTTGCAGAGAAATGCAAATGCAGAATTTTGTCCAGTAGAGATGCAATTGATTTATGTCCTATAGAAATATACAGTTTGCTGCGCTCTAGGATATTAGCCAGTTTTGTAACTATTAGCAAATTCGTTTTAGCATTCCTGCCTGCCTATAAGTGTCTACTTTCCAGATCTTCCTTTGAACTGGATTAATCAATTTATGGGCTCTCCCATTAATAAACTAAATAAAATCTTTGACACATTTCACTTTATATATTTATGCCAGTCATAATTTTATCTTTTTTGAAAATTACCCTTTAACAAATGAAGACAAGTTATGTCTTTTTTAATAAACCTTGATTTAATCCTTTGTGATACACTTTAATCTTTTTTGATACACTTAATTTAAGTGTCTGGTTCTACATTTAGTTAATTTTGATACTTGGTTTTAATGGATGCCATAGCTGGAAAAAATTAACTTTGTAGAGATAAATTGGCCCAAATGTGAAATTATAATGGTCATTGTTCAATCCCACTCCAATTATGTAATAAACCTTTGACAAAACAATGACTCTCTTACCTGATGTTAGTAAGTTATTATTGCAAACTCATAAGAATGTATTATGTTTTTCTGTATAAAGTATATGTGTAATCAAATGGATTCATAGCCCACTGAAACTTTTTTTTAAAAGATTTTTAAATGGGTTAAAAATTCAGTTTGCCAGTTTAGTAACTGCAGATGTGACAGTCTCCATAGTTTTCACACTTAAGAGAAAATTTATATAATGTTTTTTTAAAGATTTTATTTATTTATTTGAGAGAGAGAGAGAGTGAGAGAGAGAAAGCACAAGAGGGGTTAGGGACAGAGGGAGAAGCAGACTCCCGGCTAAGCAGGGAGCCTGATGCAGGACTCGATCCTGGGACTCTGGGATCATGACCTGAGCCGAAGGCCATTGCTTAACCAACTGAGCCATCCAGGTGCCCTAAATGTTAAAATATATGCCAACATCCATTTTTCTGGTATTCTCTCCATAATGCAAGTTTCATTTAAAAAAAAACTAATTTTTTTTTTTTTTACACTCATTGTTAAATCATCATCTTTACCTTGAAGGGATAGGATAAGTATACTGATTTATTTCTTAAAATATATGCTGGGTAGTATAATGTCGACCACCATCTTTCATCAAAAAAAGGCTGATTTTTTTTTTAAATGTGTTATGAGCTGAATTGTGTCCTTCTAAAATTCCTATGTTAAAAACCTAAATCCCAATAGCTCAGAATGTGACTGGATATAGGGACTTTAAAGAGTTGATTAAATTAAAATAAGGACATCAGAGTGGGGTGTTAATCCAATATGACTGGTGTCCTCAGAAGATGAAAACACCAGAAATGTGATGCACAGACAGAAGACTATGTGAGAAAGCAGGGAGAAGGTAGCCATCTGAAAGCCAAGGAGAGAGCCCTCTGGAGAAGCCAACCCCTGCCAACACTTAGATCTTGGACTTCCAGCCCTCCAGGACAGTGAGAAAATACATTTCTGTTGTTTAAGCCACCCATTCTGTGGTATTTGGTTATGCAGTCCTGGCAAACTAATTTAGTGTGTAACTCATCTTTAAGTGTGGCAACGCTTACCAAGTATTTGCTGAGAAAATCAGTAAACATCTTGTGTTACAAAAGATGCTCATCTCTCTATATAAATAATATCATAGAGATCATACTACTTAGAGTCATTCATATAATTGTAAACTCCCTCAATGAGGGGATATAAACTACATAACATAATAACATAACACATAAACAACAAAAAGCTACAGTACACCAAAAAACCAGAGTAGGGTCACCATTGTCAAGAACTCTACATTATGGAACTCCCATTATTCCATCTCTAACATGTATGATTATTTAACCTACATTCTAAATGAGGGCTCTGGATGCCAGTGTCAAGCCATAGATTAAATAACTCTAAATTTCTTTCTTTTTCTTAAAGATAAAAATGAAATACAAATAAAAATTCCAATATTTTACTGCCATCCCCCCCAAAATCACTCTTTGCATGCCTGGAATGCCCCCATTTGCCTTGGAGATCATCACTATAGGCAACAGGAAACTTTGAAAAGTTTAAGTTAAAAAGACATGATTTAAAATGATTATAGGGGTGTCTGGGTGGCTCATTCGGTTGAGCATTTGACTCGATTTCGGTTCAGGTCACAATCTCAGGGTCAGGAGATGGAACCCCATGTTGGGCTCCATGCTCAGCGGGGAGTCTGCTTGAGATTCTCTCTCTCTCCTCTCCCTCTGTCCCTCCCCTGTTCTCACTCTTTCTCTCTCTAAAAATAAATAAATAAATCTTTAAAAAAATTACATTGATGGCTCTATAGAAAATGAATTATGGGTGGATGTGAATAAATGCAGTGGAGCTAGTTGAGAGAGAAGCTGATGCAATTTTCTAAGTGAGGAATGATGAAAGGGTAAAATAAGAATAAAGAGAAGGAGACATACTCTCAACATATCGCAAGGCCAGGCTGACTGGTACCGGGCAGCAGATCGGTTGTGGGGTGAAGAAGGAGAATGGCAAATGAAAATGTTACAGTTGGATTCAGGGTTCTGGGGTTTGGGAATGGGGAAGGATGGTGAAGCCACTAAGAAGAAAAGGAACATGGTACGAGAAATGCATTTTGGAGAGGAGGAAAAGCACAATTTCCATTTTATTCATGTTGAGCACGTGGCACGTTAGAAGATCTAGATGAAATTGCCCACAGTGGAGTGTCTGGAGCTCACAGGGGGAGATGCAGTTAATTTTGTATTAATTAGAGAAATGATAGGGTACAGAGAGAGGAGAATATCACTGTAATTTAAGATCACAATTAAAACAAAATTAGAGTCAGTTCTCAATATACTAGTGTCCATTCAATCTTGTCCTTAATTTTATCTAGTCCACAGGGACAGAACTCTGATTGCACAGGACCTGACTGGTCTGTCGAAGATCCTCCCTTTAAGAAGGAGGTGGATAAAGTAGGACTATGAGAAAAGGAGACAGGCCTTGCCTCAGAGAGGATTCAATGCC
This sequence comes from Callorhinus ursinus, assembly GCF_003265705.2. Lineage (NCBI taxonomy): Eukaryota > Metazoa > Chordata > Mammalia > Carnivora > Otariidae > Callorhinus > Callorhinus ursinus. Next base: position 68,686,238 of record NW_027397067.1, on the reverse strand, counting down.
TGAGTGGGGTCTGTGCCCCAACAGTAAATCAACCAGTGCACCTCAGGGGCAGCTTGTAACACAGCTACTTCCTTCTAGGGAACAACTCCCATCCTCCATCCTTGGTATACCTTAGCCAATCTTCACCTGCCCCTTAGGAAGCAAGAATTAACTTTGTATATTTCAGAGTCATCAGGATACCAGTGACAGCAAAAGTCAATGGCGTGGATGGACTCACGGAACAAGGAATATACCAGGATTTTCAAATGGTACTTATTCTGTCTCTTCTCAGCTGAGATCTTGAGAAAAGAGATGCCAACTGTTCCCATATTCCAAAGCAAGTGATGGGCCACCTAGTCAGGATTTGCAAAGAAGTTTCCAAAAGATGATTTTCAACCCCTGATCTAATATCCCCCCTTCAGGTACAAGAGGGTTGAAGTTGAAAAGATTTTTTTAGTGAGAATTTCCTTGGGAGAAAGTTGTTTGAGTCTGTGGCATTTGCTTTGAATAAAGGAGGATATGCCCTCTTTCCTCAAATAGTAAAAGGATCTTCAAAGAAACCATTTAGAGAATTTTATTGGTGCCCTCTGGAGTTCGGGGAATGCATAGGCCTGGTGTCTGACACAGACCCCAGGAACCTAAAGGTCAGAGACTGTGCTATCTACCTGAGGCTTCAGGGCAGAGAAAGATTGAGCTGCACAAAGAGCTAGCTACACTTCTACCAAGCGAGGGCAAGGAGGCCTGAGTGTTTCTTGGGAACCAAAAGAGAGCCACATGGCGGAAAGGCATCACACTCCACAAACATTTGAAACCATCCCTCAGAGCACCCAGAGGGGTGACGTGATCTCACTCAGAGAGAAGGACCAGTGCAACATCTCAGGGAGAAAGTTTAAGTGGCCGCCCAGACACGGTCATCATGCTGCAGGAAATGCAACTGGACAATCCTAGCAGTGGAATCTTCAAGGAACTCATGAACAAAGCCACGAGGAAAATCAACACCAAACATCAATCAAATCCAGAGAAGCCAGTGCTGGACTACGGGCCATTATCACACAGGAAACACCTTTCCTGGCTCTTGACTTCCTTCTCCCACAGCTCTGGATGAGAGAGAGAGCACGCAAGTGAGAGAGACTGCTCTGACTGAGAGGGTTATATAAATAAGGAGTCAGAGAAGAGGTGTAGACTTCCCAGTGTAGACTTCCACTCTGAAGGAGGAACTTGTTGAGGGAAGGGAGAATTTTAGCTTCCAATGATCTACAGAGTTCTAATTATAAAATGGGACTGGCCATGTTAATGATTTAAATGAACCCATTTTGTGTCAAAACATGACCAGAGGAATATGAATTATCTGTGAGTAATCAGCAGAGTTGTGGACTCCAGGGATTAGAGTCGTGGACTCCAGTAATAGAATCCAGGGATTCTCTTCCAGGGTAGGGAAGAACGAGCCCCACAAAGCAGATAGGATAGGGCAGTCGGGGGAGAAATCAAGTTTGCTTCTCCTGTACTCTGGCAAGGGGAGGTGTAGTCTTTCAAGGTAATGGCTCTAGGAGTTTAGAATGAAAACAGTAAATGTCCAAGAATGGAGCCTCCTAGAGCTGTGATATCTTAGGTGTGGGCAGCACCGATGAGTATGAGAGACTGGGAAAGAAGCGGAAGGAAAGCAGGAGGGGAGCCAGGAGATGGTGGTGTCAGGGAAGGGGTTGCCTTTTTCTTTCTTTAAACACTACCCTGTTTTTCCAACCTCACACACCTCCCTACCCAGACGCATACTTAGTGCAATCTTGGGACATCTGGCAGGCTACTGACAGAAAAGTTGTGAACAGAACTGACAGAACAGTCCTGCAAATAGTCTCTATCCAACTGTCTCAGCTTTGAAGATTGTAGGACGACTCTACTGAAGAAGCCCTTGTTTCATAGATACATGAACGGTGAAATCATGGGTCTCGGTTTATAATGCCAGTAAAGAGCCAGAGCTGATGAACTATTGACACATCGGATGAATGCCTTCTGCTTGCTGTGGCACCTTCCCTATGTCACGTGAGCAGGTGAGCCCAGCACATCACACCCTGATGAAAGGAGAACAGGTGTGGTCTCTCCACTGGACAGGTTGGAGGGCGTAGGATTAAAAACAGAAGGGGGCAACTGGGTGGCTCAGTCGGTTAAAGCATCTGCCTTTGGCTCAGGTCATGATCCCCTGCTCCGCCTGCCCCTGCTCCTCCCCTGCTCCTCCGCCTGCTTCCCAGCTCTTACTCATGAACACACACTCTCTCTCTCTCTCTCTCTCAAATAAATAAATAAAATCTATTAAAAAAAAAAGAAAAAGAAATTGACAGACTTGCTAACTATGGCTAGAGCTAGGACAAGACACCAGGACTCTGGAATCTTGGGGGATTTTATAGAACATTTTGCTCTCTCCCTGGGACACTGTTATTTAATGATGCCTTTTATTTGCATGACCCTTTACATTTACAGGGTATGGGTCATTCACTCTACTTGAAGCTCCTCCATTCCCCTGCAGCATGTCAACTCTAGCTGTCCTACAAAATCCAGCCCTTTGTCAGCACGTCTTAACTCTTTACTGAACCCTTTAAGCTACACACAATCTTAGACTATTTTAGATGCCTTTATCTCATTTAAATAAAATGGGAATAATGTTATTTCCTATTACATAGGAATATTGCGAGAATTAAGAAGTTATGGTGAGTGTCCAACACATAGAAGGACTGCAGTGAGTGACTAATGGACACTACCATAAAGAGTTCAGTGGACACTGAGTAGGGAAAAGACATTGCGAGGACTTTAGCTCAGACTCTGGGGACATTTTTATTGCCTCCCTCTTACCATCTACATGGCAAGGGTTGCCCTACCCAAGATCAACAGGAAGACACAATGCTAGTGTTCAGCTCCTGCAACATATAAACAAGGCTCAGGTGACTTCTCGGCCAAAACCATTCCAAATGTTTCTGCCCCTTATTTAATTGCAGTGGTAAATACTACATAAAGAGAAGTGGCTAAATGCCAAATGCACAAATGAACCGGACAGTAGTGAAAACATGGTATTAGGCCCCTCTATCTGATGTCCGGGGGAGCTCACATGTTCCCCTTTTCCAACAGGCACTACAATTGGAGTACTGTTTGGTGTGTTTCATAAGTCAGCATAGCAACAGTGGGGATATATATATTTGAAGTTATCCTGTATCCAAGCATCTCTCTGAGTGCTTTTAAAACCAGCTTGTACCACACAGACTAGCAGGAGTTGGCATTTAATAAGACAGCTAGCAAGAGGCACAGTGTCCCGGAAGATCCCACCTGTTTCCAGGGCTGACTAGGTGCCAGGCATTTTCATGAACTTGCACTCCATGACCTTCAGAGCACCCTTGAGAAATTGATAATACAGCCCCATCTTAGACACTGGGGAAAATGAAACCAAGAGGGTAAGGAGCCAACAGTGAAAATAGATAGTAAAAATCAAGGTAGAGCATATGTCTTCTGGCCCCAACTTCCACAACCTTAGTTCTACAGTATGGTTGTTTGGTCTTCAATATAAATTCTTATGTGTCTCCCTGATTCAATCACAAGCATCCTGGGGACTGCAGAAGAGTATGCTAAGGCTCCATGGGAACACAGCAACCACCCAGTGTAGTGACTTTCATTTTTAAAAAGATTGTTACCTGCAAAATAAGTTTCACTGAGAATGCCATCATATGAAATAGGTTCAAGTAGGACTGAGCTTCCTTAATTATAAATTTTGGGACAAGTAGCATGTGACCTTCTCAGTAGCCCCCTGACTCCCCCTCACTACAGCCTGAAGTAACCCCTTGCTTGGAGTACAGTTTGAAACCACTGATGCAGATCAATCCCCATATTCTATAATTGTGGAAGCTGAGTCCTAGAGAGAGGAAGGGCCCACCAAAGGACAACTTTTTGAAAGTGGGTTCCTGGGTGGCTCAGTCAGTTAAGTGTCTGCCTTCGGCTCAGGTCATGATCTCAGGGTCCTTGGACTGAACCCCACTTTGGGCTCCCTGCTCAGCAGGGAGTCTGCTTCTCCCTCTCCCTTTGCCCCTCCCCTTGTTCACGCTCTCTCTCTCTCTAATAATTAAATAAAATCATTTTTTTAAAAGTGTTCAGAGTCCTTTTTTACCTTTATTCTCTCATGTAGCTGTTTCCCATGTGTCATGGTAGCATCATATCATGAGGAAATGGCCTGTGATTTCCCCAGCTTTATCCAGAGAGTAAGCATTGGAACTAAGAATCTGACTCAGGTCCTCTGACTCCAGGTGAGCACCTTCCCACCACCTGAGAGCTGCATCTCAGGCCTCTCATAAGGAAGGAAGGGAAAGGTGTGCCTCATTAAAGCAGCAGTTCACAAAGACCCAGACCTGTTCTGTGTGTTCTGAGCTCTCAGTCTCCAGGGCCCATCAGTTCTTAGTATTTGTGAAACAGGCATCACTTCGCTAGTTTATATTCTGGATCGCATTCTCGGAGTTCAAGCTCAGTGCTGCGAACATTCCTGGTGTTTGCCCCTCCTCTGCCATCCTGGGTGAAATCATTACATATCGTGTGGTTAATTTGTACCTGCCACTGCTCAGCAAGTTTACCCTTTCCATGCAGCCTAGAGGAAGGGAAGAGAAGGGAAATGTGAGTTTCCAGGTAACCAGGGAGTTGGCAATGCAGCAAGAGAACGAAGTGAGTGCACACAAAGAAGACCAGCGTAAGGAAGGATGAATCCTAAGTGACTTCTAGCCTAGTACTTCACAGATGTGGTCCCTGTCGGAGTCACCAGAACTGCTGCTGAGCACCTGAGTCATCTGTAGACTTGGCTCCCGGAGAGCAAGAAGTTTGTTCTATAAACCCTGCCATCCTTTGGCTATTTATCCCACGGGTACTGAGAGGCTTAAATGTAAAGAGCAGTGACTTTTTAAAAGAAACGCTAATTGAGTTTTTCAGGTAGCAAGCCACCATCTCTCCATTCTCCAGCCGTTTTTACACTTGATCTTAGCCAAAAGCAGAGAAGCGATCCAGCCATCCTTTAAATCACTCGCTCACCCATCCATCCCTTGCTTTCCATAAATATGTTCCTAGTGCTTATAAAGGTGTGCACTGAACTAAATACAATAGTAATTTTAGCTACACAGGAAAGCTACTGTTCACTGAGTGCTTATAGCACAAGCACCATACTGAGCACTGTGCATGGACTATTACATCGAACGCCCCCAATTCCCATGATATTACCATTCCCACATTCCAGATTAGAAAACTGGGGTATGCCATGTGGGGTTGACTACCTATGAAGTAGCCAAAGTGGGAACAGGTTGAAACTCCACCAGTCCTCTTCCCAAGGAAACTGACTATGCAAGGTGGAGGCCTCCTGGAATCTTCCCAAAAGTAGAATCTAAGTGTACCTCCACCAAAGAGCCAGTGTTTGGACTCCCGTGACATAGAGGAGATTTTCGGTCAGAATAACAGCAGTAGGGAGCCTGGGTGGCTCAGTAGGTTAAGCGTCTGCATTCCACTCAAGTCATGATATCAGGGTTGTGGGGTCAATCACTGCATCAGGCTCCATGCTCAGTGGGGAGTCGGCTTGTCCCTCTCCCTCTGCCCCTCCACCTGCTCATGCTCTCTCTCTCTCTCAAATAAATAAAGTCTTTTTAAAAAATGAATAATAGCAATAATCAAGAGAAAAGGGAGATAAAAAACACAGCTGTGAGCAACCATTTAAAGAAACACTGCTTTTTGTCTCTTCCCTTCCCATTCCTAAGACTAAAGAAGCAATAATAGGGCAGAGGAATGAACATACAGAAGAACAATGAATCTCATCAGCCCTCTTCTTCCTGCCAGTGGGGCCACAGACTCACCTGTGCTTGGGAAGCTGGGGCAAAATAAGAGACAAGCGTTTTTAGAATGAAGAGAACTATATCTTAGTCCTTGAAATTGACCAAGGTGTTACAAAATCTGACTAGGATGTCATTAAGTGGGTGACTATATAATTTATTGCAGATTACAGGGCACTAATGAGAGTCAAAGGGGACACTATTTATAATTGCTTAAGACCAAAAAGTGTAAAGCAGAATAATCCCAAGCAGACCAGGACATATGTCACTGTGTGCATAAGGAAAGGGGCTTCTGTAGAGCAAATGTTAACAGATTTTGGAAAAATAATAGTGCTTCAGGTTTATATTTGAAAATGAATTATGAAGCCAATTAATGTCCACTTAAAAAAGTGCTTTGCATGGAAGCTACTTTGATGGGTTTCTGTCACAGCTGAAAGCCCCTCACTAAATAATATGTAACTGTAAAAATAATCAGTCTGGGTGTAAGTACTAAGACAGCGATAAGCACTGGGTACTGGGGTAGCATGAGTGAGAAGCCCCTAACCCAGCCTAGGTGGTCAAGGAAGAATTTCCAGGGCAAGAAACTCTGCGTTGCACCTTATAGTACAAGCAGAAAACGAACACATGCACGAGAAGGATGGGCAGAATGGAGAGGCGAAGGCAAAAGGAAGAAGCATGCAAAAATAAAGAAATGCAAGGATACTAAAGGACTAAAGCAGGTACAGGCAAACTGCAATCCACAGGCCAACTCTGGCTCTCAGCCTGTTTTTGTCCATAAAGTTTTATTGGCACATAACCAGAGACATTATTTTACATATTGTCCATGGCTGCTTCCACGCTACAGTGGCAGAGCTGACCAGTTGTAACAGAGACAGCCTGAGGACAGATTCAGATGAATAATTATTTAGATTAATAAGAATACCTTAGTTTTATTGGAATAAGGCCGTCTCAATTACATATATATGTACTTTTACAAAATAAATGTGTTAAATATTAATTCTATATATTTTATAAATATGTATATTCAAATATTTTAATCTTCAAAACACATCTGTGAATTATGTGTATGCACATGCATGCCCAACTGACTGAGCCACCCAGGCACCCAGATTGAGATTTAAACCCTATTTTAGACTGAAACTAGCAGGCAGAGTGACTTTGCGAAGTTACTTAAGCTATCTGAGCCCATAAACTGAGGATAATAATGCCTCTTTCACAGGGTTTTTAGATGGACTAAATGAAGTATTACTGTGATAAGAGTAGCTACCTTTTGGGGGAATCAGTACCAGGCACTGGGCTAAATACTTAATGTGCCTGACTTCATTTCATTGTCTGAATCTGACATGATCGGTTTAATAATACACCCCTGTAAGGACTAAGCAAATTGAACGAATGTGCGTAAACTGTATAGGGCACTATTAGCAAGCACCCCGTGGGAAAGCAACACAGAGTGGCTGGTCTTAGAAGAGAAGAGGCTGCGTGAGAAGCACTGCCCAGGATGAACTGCAGAAGGAGGAAAAGGAAGCAGCAGAGGGACAAATAGAATACAGCTTCCACACTCCTGCAGGAGAAGCTGCCCTGCCCTGCCCTGCCCTGCCCTGCCCTGCCCTGCAGGAGTCAGGGTGCAATCAATTGCTTGAGAGATTGCACCTTTTAAACAATGTTCCTGTTTGTTTCTACTACTGCAATAAATCAGGCTATAGACCAGTTAAAAAAAAAAAATGTATTTCCTGCAAGAAAAAAAAAAATCCTATTTACTTACAGGGCAAGAGTAACACCACCATGGTTTAAATATACATTTATAATGGCAAAGGTGGAAAATCAACTGGTGGTTGTCACAAGAGAGGTCAGACCTCGAGCACGGGGCCATATCAGTAATCACCAGTATGTGACTTTTCCTGGCCCCTGCAATACGTGGTTATTTGGCAGGGCTACACCTCAAAAATGAACCCCAACAGAAATGCTGGTAGAAATGGAAAAGCTACATTGGCTTCGTTCCTGGTCCTTGAACCCCGGGCACACAGTTTTGGCACTTGCTGTTTCTCACCTGGAATGGTTTCCCCCAGAAAGCCACCTGGCCCACTCCCTCACCTCACTCTGCTCCATGATCACATGGCAAGACCGAGACGCTTCCATCCCCGTGTCTGAAACAACACCTCCCCACCCACACTCACTCTGTCCCCAGTCCTGCTGTATTTGTTCTTCACAGCTTTTATCGGCAGCTGACACTTTGAATGTCCCTTCATTCCTTTATTACTGTAATTTTATTTATCTATGCAGCTATGGATTCTTTTATGTATTCATGTATTTAGCATTGCCGGTCTCTCCACATGAGAATGGAAACTGCACAAGAACAGGTACTTTCTTTTCACTAAAGCACCTCACACATCTACAACAGAGCTAGGCATTATAGGAAAGCAGAAGAAATATTTTTATAAACAAAAATTTATCCTTACATTTGCTTGGAGTTTTGTTCTATTTGTTGATTTGATTTTGAATGAGAGTTACAAGCAAACTACAAAACCGATTAGATTTGTGCTGTCTGCCCCTTCTCTCAGGTCCTTTGGCTTGGGCTGTCTAAATGTTACACTGAATGAAGAAGCGAAGCCAAAACACATAACACACACTTATAACAGTGTGTGTTTTTTATCTGAAGTTTTATACAGTAATTTTCAACTGATTGTCTTATCGTGGTCTCAAGCTATATATACTATGAGGACTGAGTTGGTATCCTTGTTCCCATTTGAAAGATAAAGAAGCTATGGTTCAGAGAAGTTGAACACTTGCCCAAGGTCACACAGCAATTTAGTCACTGGGGGAACAGGTAGTTGAGGTCAGAACTCAGGAAATCTGGATCTAGTGTGTTTTTTCGTTAGGCACAAAACAGGAACCTGATTATATGCACGTCACAACCACCGGCCACAACACCTCTCTGACCACATAAGACATTATCATCCACCATCAACCTAAGGCACAGCTACCCCTGGGCCAGGGCGTGGCTCGAGTCCTCTTCAACATAGCATTCCAGCCAGCCTCCATTGAGCAATGGGTGGGTTTTTTTTTTTCTTTTTTTAACTTTTCCTTAGTTAACATACAGTGCAAGATTGGTTTCAGGTGTAAAATTTAGTGATGCATCACTTACAATAGCCAGGGCTCATCACAACAAGTGCCCTCTTTAATACCCATCACCTATCTAGCCCATCCCCCACCCACCTCCCTCCATCAACCCTCAGTTTGTTCTCTATCATTAAGAGTCCCTTATGACTTGTTTCCCTCTCTCCTTCTTCTCCTTTCCCCCTTCCCCTATATTCACCTATTTTCTTTCTTAAATTCCACATATGAGTGAGATCATACGGTATTGTCTTTTTCTAATTTATTTCACTTAGCGTAACACACTCTAGCTCCACCCATGTCATTGCAAATGGCAAGATTTCATTCTCTTTGATGGCTCAGTAATATTCCATTGTGTGTGCATATGTGTGTATATACCACCACTTCTTTATCCATTCATCAGTTGATGGACGCTTAGCTATTGTTTGTCCATAGTTTGGCTATTGTTGATAATGCTGCTATAAACATTGGGGAGCATGTACCCCTTCAAATCTGTATTTTTGCATCCTTTGGGTAAATACCTAGTAGTGCAACTGCTGGATCGTAGGGTAGTTCTGCAATGGGTGTTAAGAGGTATTAATGTGCCTGCTTGCCCCCTATCCTATCAACTCCTTTGCCCTCTTCCTCCCCCCATCTACAAGATGGAGACAACGCATGACTTAGGTTCTAGAAAGGGTCTTTTTTTAAAAATTTTTTATTGTTATGTTAATCACCATACATTACATCATTAGTTTTTGATGTAGTGTTCCATGATTCATTGTTTGTGCATAACACCCAGTGCTCCACACAGGATGTGCCCTCTTTAATACCCATCACCAGGCTAACCCATCCCCCCACCCCCTCCCCTCTAGAACCCTCAGTTTGTTTCTCAGAGTCCATCGTCTCTCATGGTTCGTCTCCCCCTCCGACTTACTCCCCTTCATTCTTCCCCTCCTGCTATCTTCTTCTTCTTCTTTTATTTTTCTTAACATATATTGCATTATTTGTTTCAGAAGTACAGATCTGTGATTCAACAGTCTTGCACAATTCACAGCGCTCACCATAGCACAGACCCTCCCCAATGTCTATCACCCAGCCACCCCACCCTTCCCACCCCCCACCACTCCAGCAACCCTCAGTTTGTTTCCTGAGATTAAGAATTCCTCATATCAGTGAGGTCATATGATACATGTCTTTCTCTGATTGACTTACTTTACTCAGCATAACACCCTCCAGTTCCATCCATGTCGTTGCAAATGGCAAGATCTCATTCCTTAGAAAGGGTCTTTTAGGGATTACTTACTAGAAAGCTTTACCAGTTGCTCAGCACCATTTCACGATATGTACAAGTATATTACTGTTATTTTGATATATTGCACTGGAATGAACTGTGCGTTTTATACACATACACACATATACACACAGTCATAAAATAGTGTTATAAATTATGTGTAAGGACAGGAGTAGATGCCTTAAAATATTTATTTCATTGCCATTGCAGATACATCTCATATTTACACTTTAGAGAAACTAGAGTGAATCTAATCTTTTGGTACTAGATGATTACATGTTTCAAATGGTCCTAAATCTTACATGCCCGCAGTATGAGATTAAAGAAACTGGACTTGATAAGGCATGTGTGTTTATTTATGTTTTGCAAAGACCGAGACTGTAGTACAAACAGTCTTCCTTTTAAGGAGCATTCCCAAAGAATCTGGTTTATACCTGAGCAATAATTGTGATGCATAATTATTTTGCAAATAGGCAGGAAAGGTAAAATTTCTTTATACCTGATTTCTTAGTAACCACCTGGGGTTCTAATTAAAATTCACTCTTGGTATGTGGAATAGCATCAGATAATGTTATCCTTACCTCATTATGTAATAATTACATCTGTGGCTTTTGGTTTTGTTTTTAATTAACTTTCACAGTTCTCTACAAATGACACGGGGCAACTGACACAATTCATTTTTTTAATGATGGAAAAAAGCTTAAAAGACAAAGGAAGTATGAAAGGCAATTAGGATGCCATGAACAAAATGTCAAAAATTCAAGATAAACTGGATTTTATTTCCATCATCCTTTCCTCTTCGCGTTCAGTTCCTATGACAAGGCTGTGCCCACCATGAAGGGGACTTCACGGATAGTTCGTAAAGGCAGAAGGCTGTGATAAGTGGTGGCTCCCTCCACTCATGCAATTGCGTGGTATTGGCTTCATGGCATTTTGTCCAGCTTTATCCATTCTCCATCAGAACTTTGCACCATACTTGCCATGGAACTTTGGGAAGCTTGGAGAAGTGGGGCCTGGTGGTAGGTAGTGTCAGAGAAGAACCAGAAGAATCAGGTGTTCAACCCAGGACCTGGTTTCAGATTTAAGGGCAGGGGGCAGGAGGAGCAAGGAAGGTGGAGGGATGCCACCATGTCCAACCTCATCTCATCCCTTGGGCTGGGTATGTGCAAGAGAAAGACTTAGAGTCACTTACTACAGGTTTAACTAAAATGCAAAGTCATTTTATATTAAAAAGCTGGAGAGGCCTGATGAGACCCCGTGACATCTGGGCTACAGCAATTTTATATTCAAAAAAAAAAAAATGCAGCAGGCATATGTTGAGAACATGAGGCTCTGTGCCAGGGGATTATTCTTGAGTTGAACATAATAATGCTTTAGTTGTAGATAATAACTATCCTGTTTCCTAACTAATTTGCTAATTCAGTATTCTCTCCCATACTGGAGACCTATCACTAGTCTAAGAACCTTCAATGGTCCTCCACTACCTACAAGATCAATTCTAAATGCCTAGGCTGGTATCAGAGGCTTCCAGGTAAGACCACAAACTATATGTTTTGCCTTAGCATCTAATATTTCTCTTAAAGAACATTCTACCCTAGTCTGGTTCTAAAATAATGTCCCACACAGGTAAACTTCTGTCATTCTCTCTCTCTCTCCCTTTTGTCTTCCACATCCCTCCCCACACAAACAAGGATTTTTTACTCTCATTTCCTCTATGTAAGCCTGACAGATCCCTGTCTTCCCACTTCAAGCCCCATGTGTCACTATGGAGTAAACAAGGACTCTGTCACTTAGTACAAGAAAAACCTACTAGGAGAAATAGAGGGTTGTCTGAGTGTTGCAACAAGTCATAAACCACTGTTCTAGTCTCCAATCTGTATTAGCCCTCCTGCCTTCAGGTCTAGCAAACATAGAGACCCATATGCTGTAAGCAGTCTCGTCCACCACGATGGTCCAGGTAAGCCTTCTGAGAGAGTAGCACAGCAAAAGTTTCTAAGCACTGACCAAGTGAAGCACTTTGCTGGCACTTTATGTGGATTGTCCTGCAGTGGCCCTCACAGCACCCTGTGAGGTTGGGACTAGGTGTATCCTCAAGGAGAGAGGGAAGTCAGGCTCGGTGAGGTTGACTTGTCTGAGGTCACACGGCTACAATGGCAGGAGAAAGAACCCAGCAGGGCAGGCATATCGCTTCACATCCCTCAAAACTACTGAAAGGGGACCCCTCCTCCAGCCTTTGCAGACCACTCCAGCAAAGGGACAACTCTGACAGAGTCTCCCAGAACCTTGCATGGCTCCATCTCTGCAGAACTCACGGATTCAGCGAAAACGAGGAAGCTTCTTTATTCTCAGGGCAGGCTGAACTGGATGGCCTTATATCAAAATTCCTGGAAGAATAATGACCAACAGTTCATTCTATTCAGAGTGCTGTTGTTTTCCCAACATCCTGTCTTCCCAGGGCAGTGAAGGCCACAAAGATACCCTCAAGCAAGATGCCCATGCAGGCCTCACACATCAATCACACTGAATGGTCATTATCTTCCCCATTTGCAAAGCTCTCTGCCACTTAGAAGCACAAAGCATTCCTCACAAAGTCCGTTGTGAGCTGGGGGAGCACAATGGCAGAAGGACTGTCAATGTCCCCAATTTACAGGAAAGGAAACAAAGGCTCTAAATGACAGAAAGCATTCATCAATTTGTAAGTAAAAAGAAATGGTATGGACATTGTTCAATTTCTTGATCAGATTAGTAGTTATACAATATTCATTTTGTCATGACTCTTTGAGCTGTATTGTTTTGCACATGCATTACCCTTCCAAAAGAGGTTGAAGATGGATAAAAAGGACATGAATTATTTAATTCCAAGACCCAGCAGTAGACCAAATGGATGTGTGATTCTCTCTCTCTCTCTCTCTCTTTCTCACATATACCATACACACATCACATGGCATTCTTTGTCATCCTGTGTCATGGCTGTGTAGTATTCCATTTTATAGATATATTTTATAGATATATATAGTATATTTAACATTGTCTTCCTAATTCAGGTTGTTGCTAATCTTTGATATTACATTACATACTGAAATAACCATCTATGTACATACATCTTTGCTCATATGTGCATGTGTATCAGTAAGACAGACTATTTAAAATCTCTTTAACATATTAGTCCCTGACCAAGCATTTTTATTAAAGTTTTGATAATTATTGCCAAATCACCATCCAAAATTTTGCACGAGTCTTCGATAAAATCACTTTTTCACACCTCACCAATATGATGATTATCAAACTGATATTTGTGAATCCAACCTGAACAAACTTTGTATTGGTGTTGTAATGTTCATTGCTTTAATAATAAGTGATGCTGAGCATTTTTTTCATTTGCTCATAAGCCAATTTTACTTCATCAATCACCCTGTGTATGTTTTTCCCTGTTCATGTTCCTATTGGCCAAATGGTCTCTTATTGCTTTGTGATAGCTCTTTACCTATTGAGGAAATCAGTCCTTCATTTGTCATTTGTTACGCTTTTGTTCCTGAGCAGAGATACTCCATTTTATGTAGAAGAGATATTCCATTTTTTGTTAGTCTTTTCTCTTACACCTTTTCTCTGACACCTTTTGGGGGTTTTGTCTTGTTTAGAAGGGCCTTCTCCATGCCAAAATTACTTGCGCTATTTTCTCTAATGCAGCATTCTTGAGGGGATTTGCCTAATAAAAGGTTTTGCTCTTCTCTGGGCAACAGAATGTTAACAACAATATTCAGGTAGATTCCATCCATGTTGAGTTTCATACATCACGGATTCTTAAAATGAAACTTTAAACATGACCAAAAGAAATACTTGGATGGGACTAAAGCCGCTGTATAGTGTGGCGAATAGAGTTTACTGGACAATTAAGTTTTAAGATGTACAACAGACCATTTGGTGGGTTTCTGCTACTCACCCACAATTCCTCATCATGGGGGAAATGATGAAAACATTTAGTCCGATATAATCTAAGCTCTCATGTAACTCTTCTTTTCTCTGCCTTTACTAAGTTCTTTTCATTTAATGCTGGGCTTGATCTTCATGTATCAGAGATCTTCTTGACCTTTGGGGATCCTCCACTTTCACTTGTGCAAAAGGATCACGGTTGACTCAACATAGAGAGGTTTTACCTGTAACATTGTGAGGAAGTTTGTTACCTTCAGCAGAGTCTGCAACATCTGTACTGCTAGTAACATATCCTCTCAAGATACTCCAATCCGCTGTAGTTCCTTCACCACCTTGCTCTCGGCTGTCACTGGTATGCGGAAAAGAAAGGGAACGTGCTCTAACATTCATGAGCCCAGCCACCGTTGTGAGGTCCTGCACATAAATGACTTCCTCGCTTACTGCTACTTAATTTACTTATAAAACTTACTTATAGAAGAGGAAAGAGAAGGTCCCAGAAGTGGAATAAGATGCCCAACATGACACTAGCCAGACAGAGATACAGACAGAATTTAAAACCAGGTCAGACTGGGGGCGCCTGGGTGGCTCAGTTGGTTAAGTGTCTGCCTTCGGCTCAGGTCATGATCTCAGGGTCCTGGGATCAAGACCCTGTGTGGGGCTCTGAGCTCAGCAGGGAGTCTGCTTCTCCCTCTCCCCATGCCCCTCCCCCAGCTTGTGCCCTTCCTCTCTCTCTCTCATATAAATAAATAAAATCTCTTCAAAAAAAGTATTAAATCTAGGTCAGCCTGCTAAGACGGAACTCTTATGCATCAGACAATATATCCACATCCATGGAAGGCATTAAAATGTACAATAGGACCTCAAAGGAGAAGCCGAAAAAACTTTGTCTGGAGGTCCACAAAAAGGAGCCCCCTGGGAGGGGTCTCAGTCATTCCAGGTGCGCCCCCCCCCACCAAGGTTTAGCACAGCAACAGCTCTTTACAAGAACCCCCCCACCCCCACTGCTGGGAACAACCGGGGTGCCGGGGGGCTTCCCTTTCTCTTGCTGGCTTGTCCTCTGATGGCTGCAGATGGCAGTGTGGCCGGCTGACTTTTCGTCTAGACACATCTACTCCCCACAGCTCCCGTAATCTCTCAGATGCTGCCGGGCCATCTCCCCCTCTTCATTTCCCTCCTCCTCGCTACTCTGTATTCCCCACGCTGCGCCCGTCCTGTGCAAACGAACACATCAAAGCCATATGGAGTCATTCTTTCTGGGCGCCTGTGTCCTTTCTCTCTCCTCCTCTTCCTGGAACATTAATATTAATAGCTTGTTTCTTCGCAGTTGCTCTCTTCTCCAACCTCAAGGGACCGGAACCTTTTCTTGGTCTTTGTGCCAGACGGAGGCCTTGTCTGAAGGTGTAGGGAGGCTCACTGGGGGAACACAGGCAGGGATGAGGTCTCTGATGTAATCCTGGGCCGCGCAGGGCAAGCATGTGATGCGGCTCCCCTGCCAGCCCAGTCAAACCAAACAGTCTTTGTAATATGTGTTCTTTTGGAGGAGGAGGAGGCGAGAGAGAGACGCAAACGATCTAACAAAAGCCCAATGAAATCATCCCTAATTAATAATCACTGGTTCTGAAGCCAAGCTCTGCATTAATTTTGCAAGCCCCATCTCCGGCAAGAATCCCACTTCTCTCATGTTAATGTCGGTATCCCCATTTTATAGATTAGGAGGCTCGGGCTCAGAGAAAGTCAGCCACCAGCTCAATGTCACACAGCTTTGTAAGTTCGAACATGGCAATTCAAATCCCCTAACTAACTCCGAAACCCACATTGTAAACCTTGGCCATCAACTATTTCCTGCCTTGTAACCTCTGTTCAGACTGAATTCCTAGAAAATGGACACAGGAAGAAAGACTTCTTTTGTGTTCAGTCAGAAGAGCCTGCCAGCCTCGGAGCATGAGACCTGGCACAGCAGGACCCAGCCTTTGTGTGTCTGCCTTCTCCTAGTTTAGGACCACTGCCGTCAGGCTTGGCACCACTTCCGAGGTTCCCAGAATTTCTGGCAGGAGACAGCCAGTGAGGCCAGAGGCCGATGGCCAGATCGGCACTTGGCAGCCCTCGGAGAAGGCCCGATTCCTGCCCTGGGCTTCCCCACCACGGGCCAGAGTGCAGCTACATGTTGGGAATACCAAGGGGAGATGCGCAAGACTCACCGGGTGAATTCCCAAATGTCAGTGGTCCCGTTGGAGCTGGGAGAGGTGATGGTGCTCAAGTTCGGGGAGATAACAAGATGTGGCCCCCTGGTTGCAAAGACAGCACCCCTATGTTGCTTTGTTTGGTTTGGGTTTTCACTTTTCATGCATTCCCTGGATACTGAAAATCTGAAATGGCCAAAACATCCAGAAACTTGATCATGGCTTTACAAGGCTTTGCGCGATATGGCTTTGGAGGGCTTTTTTCAGCCTGACCGTGAATAACTCTCTGACTTTCTCTTACCGCTGATCATGGCGGCCTCCTCTTGGTTCCTCAGATGCCTGATTCCTCCCTGATGGAGGGTTTTCCAGCCTCAGAGCTGCTGCCTCTGCCATTTACCTGCTTATCCCCACTTATTCCTTAAGGTTCGCTGTTCCTGCCATGTCAAGTGAGGTGAGTTCACCAGACAGGGCAGCCACTGGAGAACTCATTTATCCTATGTGCTAGGTTAGCAAGCAGCATATATCCCTGTAAAGGGCCAGATAGTAAATATTTTCAGCCCTGTGGGCCATACCTTTTCTGTCACATCTCTTCAGTCCTATGGTCGTAGCATGAAAGCCGTCAGAGATAATATCTAAGTGAACGTGTGTGACTATGTCCAACACAACCTTATTTACAAAAACAGATGGTGGGCTGGATGTGACTTGTGGGCCATAGTTTGCTGACCTTGGCCCTAGGACGTCATTAAAACCCAGAACTGCTGAAGCAGTGAACTCAGGTTTCTGCAATAAACTAACAGAACTGGCAACATGTAAATTGGTCCTGATTCCAGAAACGTAAATCACACCCTTGAGTGTAAATTGAAGCAAATATTTCTTGCTGGGCTGAGCCCGTCTGTGATGCGTATTTTTTTTTTTAAGAGATGCCTATTACCGGCAGTCAGCTGAGATTCAGAATCCCAATAATCCACATGGGGAAATGAGAGCTAATTATTTATTTTAATATCCATATTTTGGATCCTTTAACATGCCTCGCAAGATGCTGTCTGGCTCGGGAAATTGCAAAAGAAAACATAAATGAGAACAAGAACTGCAGAAACATATAGACATTTTGCCAGCAATGTTCAGAATATCAGTTCTGCTTTCGTCAGTGAAGTGAATTCACGGGAAGAACTATTCTGGTATATAATTTTGATCAATTCAAATAAGTGTCTCAGAAGTCTGGCTGCATGTGGGACGCACACTCCGTGGCTGTGGTCTCTGTACCACCCACCTACCCTAGCCCAGCCAAATGACAGGCGATACTACTAGCAGTGTTTTTTGTGGTTTTTTTTTTTTGTTTTTTTTGAATAAAAAGACTTCCTACCAGCTGCCAGTATCTGGTGAAGCCCAGCAAGAGCCAGCTGGAGGAAGTTTATTTATTCCTCAACCATTTATTGAACACCTATTATGGGTCAGGGGACACAAGTGAGTGAAATATAGACTCTACCTTCAAGGAGCTCCTTGATCAGGTAAGTGAGTAATATTTATCCATGGATTGCAATTCAAAGGAATGAGAATGACAAGCAGCACTAAATGCACCCACAGAGGACCACCACAGTCACTTGTACGGTTTGGCCCTTAGCCACACACCTCCTGCAGTCGACTTGCCTCCAGAGTACTGAGCTGTCTGGATACAGGTCGAAGTCAGGTTGGCACAGCAGAAGGCATCGAGGGTAGAAGTGATTGTGTTGCTAGAGACCAGGGGTGACCAGAGCAAAAGAAGGAGGTTTAGGCTTTGCATGAGTTCAGGCTCCCCACGATCCTTCCACAATTGCCCATGACATCTGTTAGCTGAGAACTGACAACTCTGCCAGCCCTGGAGTAATGGAGAGGGTGACAGAGCGAGTAACAGAATGCATTTCTTTAATGCTTGCCTCTTCTCTCCCATCCCTGCTTTACAGCCCCAAATAGCTCACTCGGTAATTGTAAGGAGTCCCTGGCAACATCCTATGGGGCCACATGGCCATGCAGTCCCAATGCGTGCAGCAAGAAATAAAAGAGGAAGGCCGTTAGGTTATGTGGGATGCTTAGACGCACTCTACAGACTTCCCTGCTGTAGCACAGGGAGAAATCACATACCCAGAACCCACATACGAGGACTACGTCACTACCTTAAAGGCAGGTAGCAGGAAGGTGTATATATTCCTCTGACCTAGTGGATGTGTCACTCTGCACAGGCTGCTGAGACCACCCCCCGCCCCAAGAAGGCATGTCCGTAAAACTATGCCCGCCCACATCAACATGCATTCTCACCCTTGTGCATACCCTTCAAAGAGCTTGTTTGCTATTTCTTTAGTAAAATGGAGTGATTTTTCATTTTAATCCATTTTCTCTTGCCTCTATTAAATAAAAGGTAAACAAGTATTTTTTAATCTGTCTGAAAACATACCGAATTATTAGCCTGTGTGGGACATGTATATTCTTGAGTTTCTCTGATCTGCCTTCTACATCTCTTTCAGAACACTTCTCAAAATTAGAATGAATTTATGTTTGCCTAATTACTTTGTCAGGTCTCTTCTGATCATATGCCACATGAGGACAGGGGCTGTTGTTATATTGTTTCAGTTCCTTCAATATTCATTTGTGGAATGAACAAAAGGATGTAGGAGACTCTCCATGACCCACTTCATCCCACGCCTCCATTTGGGCTGGTTATGGTTGACTTCCATCGTAAGCCCATCAGTACCAGATGCTGCATCTAGAAAGCCCCTCTCTGCATGTGTGATGGAAGCATCCCCATTGATCCCATGGTGTGAACACAGAAAGAAAGGAACAAAAGAAAAGAGTGGTTGGGAGGGAAGGCACTTGCCCACTGGCAAGTCAGATTATTCATATTCTGTGGAAAATGAGAAACCTATTTAATATTCTATGGCAAATAGGAAACCCAACATGGTCACAAATAACTTCCTGCTGGACATTTCAAGTAATCCAGACTCTAATTCTGCTGCATGAAAAACTGTGTGAGTCCTGGAGTCAGAGAGCCAAGGCTGAGTTACAGTGTGCAAGGCCAACATATTTCTGAGATCGCTCCAGGAGTCCTAATAGGAAAATTCAAATGAGGCCACCTGCTTTACTATGTGTCGAAAGGCGCTTCCCCCTCCTCCCTGAGTGCAATTTATTCTCCTAAACTTACAGCATGGGAAATGAGATTTTTCAATGGATTTTGCCTTCAAAAGTCATCATGTCTTCACCAAGCCACCAAGCTTTTTAAAATGGATTTAGATAACTTGGGGTCTGACGTGTCAGGCCTTTATATATATTTTTTTCCTTTCAATTTTCTTTTTCTGTTCAGGAAGAGACCCATTCTGGCGTAGTCATGCCCCATTGAACAAAGCCAAACCTGGATATAATTATTTCCTCGGAGATGAAAGGAGCCTAATATGGAAGAAGCTATTGAAATTGAAATCTCAGAAAACCACCACCAACCCAAGGCAGGGGTATTTTTATCAACGATGCATTCTCCCAAGAGGCAGGTTATTAAAATTTCAATTTTATATATGTGTATGTGTGTATACATGTGTGTGTGTGTATATGCACATACATATGTTCACACATATATGCATGTATGCATATAAATACACATATAGTTTTATATATATATAAATATAGTCTTCAGAAGGAAGATATGTGGTAATTAGAGAAAGCAGCATCACTAATGTCTAATTAAAATGGAAAGAGAAGTCATTTTTAAAAACTGTCATATATTTAATTAAGAAAAATGAGCATTTGGTTGCATGGCTCCCAGTTGGTAAAGAGGTGAAGAGGAGTGGGTTTCAGGAAACCTGGGGCGACGTCTAAATGCACACTCTACCCCACACCCAAATAACCACAGACCCTCCAACTGGACAGCCATGGGGTAAGCTGAAACTCTTTTTTCTATCAGGTTTCTCTTCTTGTTAAAGGCCATTGGAAGCACACCCAGCCACACTGTGGCTTGAAGAGGTTTCTAGTCTCTAGAAGTGGGCACAGGAGGGCCATGGGGGTATGGCACTGTCCCCTGCTTCCCTTTCCAGAGACTGAAAGAGGCCTTTAGATGTTTCAGGTCTAAACATGAAGCTCAAGCTGAAGCCTATAGCTCCCCCGTGGCCCTCACTCGGCAGGATTCCCAAGAAATAAGAGACTGATCCTTCTACCAGTGAGACGTGTGGTTGATTGTTGGTTGTTTCTCACTTATTTCTACTCTTCTTTTCAGCCCTGATTTTGACTTACAGGAAATCCATGAGGGCTATTGTCTTAGTCTATTCAGGCTGCCAAAATCGAAGTCCATAGGCTGGGTGGCTTATAAGCAATAGAGGTTTATTTCTCACAGTTCTATAGGCTGGACAGTCCGAGCTCAAGATGCCAGCACGTTCAGTACCTGGTGAGGGCCCACTTCCCGGGCCAAAGACAGCCACCCTCTCATTGTAACCCCACACAGTAACCCTAAGGGGTGCAGGGCCTCTCTGGGGTCCATCGTAGGAAGGGACTAACCCCATCCTAGAGGGCTCCCCCCCATCTCCAAATGCCATCACACTGGGGCTTAGGTTTCAACACATGAATTTTGGGGGGACACAAACATGCAGTCTACAGTGACAATGAGCTCTAAAATTTATATTTTGCATGTGCTTTATGTTTTAAAATGTCTTGGCCTAGGGAGAGTCAGGCTTCACAGTCCTCCTCACAAGGAGAATCCCTGCCACCTGCTTAAGGTAGGGATTAATCTCCTTATATTGCTCCACCTACTCTTTTCTTTCCCTAGAATATTCTCTCCCATCGTTTCAACTGGCTTTCTCGTAGGCATCTTTCCAGAATCACTTTGGGCCTCCTTCTCCTTCTGCATCCCCCTTGGCTGAAATGCATCGCCTTTCTTTGTGCTCCCACCAGACTCTGTGCTTCTCTTGTTCCCTGACCTCCTGGCATCCAGTTGATTTGATCAGGAGTCTGTCTCCCCCTGATTAAGCTCCTGGTGGGCAGAGCACCTGTCTTTCTAGCCTTTATATTCATAGCACCTAATAGAGGGACAAATTTTAAATGATGATTAATTTAATTCAATTTAAAATTGTGTTTCCTCCAGAGAGGGAGAAAAACCACCATAAAAGACTCTTAATCTCAGGAAATAAAGTGAGGGTTGCTGGAGCGGTGGGGGGTGGGAGGGATGGGGTGGCGGGGTGATAGACATTGGGGAGGGTATGTGCTATGCTGAGCGCTGTGAACTGTGTAAGACTGTTGAATCACAGACCTGTACCTCTGAAACAAATAATACATTATATGTTAAAAAAAAAAAGATAGTAGGAAGGGAAAAATGAAGGGGGGGGGGAATCAGAGGGGGAGACGAACCATGAGAGACTATGGACTCTGAGAAACAAACTGAGGGTTTTAGAGGGGAGGGGGGTGGGGGGATGGATTAGCCCAGTGATGGGTGTTAAGGAGAGCACGTACTGCATGGAGCACTGGGTGTTATATGCAAACAGTGAATCATGGAACACTACCTCAAAAACTAATGATGTAATGTATGGTGACTAACATAACATAATAAAATCAAATTAATAAAATAAAATAAATAAAATTGTTTTTTCTATTTTGTATCTGTCACCGTGGGCTAGGTTATACTACTGTAACAAGCAAACCTCTCAGTGAAGAGCAAAAATATTATCTTAAGTCAAAAACATTCCTTTATCATTTGTACCATATGTCAATTGCATGCCAACTGGGGTCTCTGTTCCATATTAACCTCACTGTGAGCCCCAGGATGATGGAACAGGGACTGTATGGAATACTCCTAGGGTGCTGCTGCCAAAGAAAGCTCTGGAGAATCCTATACCGGCAAGTAAATACTCTGACCTAGAAGTGACACGCATGCCTTCCGCTCACAGCTCGCTGGCAGGAAATAATCCTATAGCCCCCACCTAACCACAGTGAACCAGGCATTTCACTCCTGATCCTAGAAAGTGCAGTATATTTAAAAATTAGCACTAATGATTTCAGAAGAGCTGTTGAATAGTTTACTCTAAAATCCTTGTGTGGGGAGGTGGGGGGTAAGCCTGTTACAGAGCAACACCAATTGCTTCTTACTTGTCCTAGAACTGAGACCTAGCACTGTGCCTAGCACTGCCTATGCGCCTTACTGGTCTCCAACTTATTATGCTCTGACTTCCAGGCTTTTATAGAAGCTGTTCCTTGAACCTTGAGCTCTCACTGTATTCTGCCCTCCTTCACATGATGATGTTCTATTTATCTTTCAGATATTTGATTATATGTGATTCCTCCAAGAAGCCTTCACTGGAAACCCCTTATACACACCATCATATTGTGCCAAGTACCCTGTGTCCCTTTCTCTCACATTCTAGAATTTAACACTGTATTTTAATTGCCTGTCATCTTCCACTGGGCTAAATGTTCTACATGAGTTCAAATCCCACCCTGTCCAATAAAGGGTAACCAACCACTGCATCCCCAACACTAAACACATATTAATTGCTCAAGAAATATCTTTGAAGGAGTGAGTCAGTTAATGACTCTGTGAATGAATAAATAAAATTGCAATGGTCTCTATATTGTTTCAAGGTGGTTTACTCCAGTGTTCTGATTCCTTGACTGCCTTTTAAGAGAGAAAGGAATCTCTTCCCTTTATTCATCCTTGTTTAACCTGGAATCACTATCGAGTTCATCTTTCGATATACTTCTCTCTGGCCAAAATTCTAACTCGCCATTTTTGTTTTATTTCTAAGTTGGGAAAGCCCCCTTTGGTTTGCAGATCTTTTGGGGGCTCTCCTCTCTGAATTTTATAAACTCATTGCACACACACACACACACACACACACACATACACACACACACACACGGACTTGATTTCCCACATTTAAGATGGAAGACACAACACCACCACCTCTAGAGCTCCTGCTGGTTCTGACACTCTGATTCTATGGTCTCATAGAGTTACTACATTCCAATCTCTTCACCAGAACTTTTTTTTCTTTTTTAAACTTATAATAAATTCCTGACCTTCTGACCAGCTTAACTGTTTCTAAGCAAACCTAGGAAGCATTAGTCTTATCTGGCAAAAAGTAATATGTAAGGTCATTACTCCCTCGGGATGGGCAAGAAACTTTTTTCTTGTCATCGGCAATATTGCCTGAAATTCCCACATTCATTGATTCAATGTTTTTAGACATCAGTGTGTCAAATCCTGTGCTAGCTGTTTTCCCGCAAGTAAGTCCTGGGTCCTAAGATAAACCTCCCCTCTTCCTCCCACACCCCACTTCCCAGTGGTGTAATCTCTGAGTAAGATATGCTGTCACCTTCTCCCTGCCTATAGAGTATGTTTTACTACAACTCCTTCTTCCCTGGGGAGGCTTTCTGGGACCCTTAGTCTAAGACATCTATCCCTGAAATCTGTTCCCACAGCACAATGTATTCCCCCAAACAAAATCCCCCCCATACCTTGTAACTACCTATTTACTGTCTGTCTTCCCCAGTAGAGAGTCAGCTTCATTGGGAGTGTGATTTGTGACTCTTGCCCAACATCTGCTTCCCAGTGCCCAGAACATTATTCGAGTCCTGTCTTAATAGGCATGTAATAAAATATTTGTTGAATGCGTGAAGAGAACTTTCTGGTTGAGACCGAACTGGGAGTTAAATTCTATCATCAGTACTAGGTTATCCAATGCTCAGGGTAAGCATCTGCTTAGGGCATGGGGTGAGGTGAATTTCGGGAAGGGACAGTTAAGATCATTATAATAACTCCTTTAACAAGAAATGCAGAACTTTGAACTCACAGCATCCCGTAAGGAGCCATTTTAATGTGAGGATACATAGACACCATGCATTATTTCAAAAAAATAAAATTCTATTTGTAGCAATGTTCTAGAATAAGAAGGCCACCATTGCATTTATTAAAATTAAATTAACGGTCTCTGAAGTGTTGATCTAGCTTACAACTCAAACATCTTAAGATATCCTTATTTAGCCTTCTATTTGTATGTTAACTATGACTTTGCAACGAAACAACTTTACGATGACGAGCAAAATGTTTGAAGTGAAAAAGAGAAACCAAGACCTGTGTGTCTGACAAACTTAGGCAGAAAGGAAGAAGCTGGATCCGGACATGGCGAGTCCTGGCCATGCCCTGAAGCTGCCGGAGTGTTGTATAAGGCACTCCTGAGAAAGTGCGCCAATAAATCGCATCTCTTACTTCCTATGTGAAAACCTACTCGCATTTAGCAGCACCCAACTTTCAAATGTGTTTCATTCCAAAAGTACATTTCTTTGTCACATCCATTTAGGAATTCAAAGCCATTTTCCCATAGAAACTATATTATAAGTGGTTTTAAGTTTTCTAGGCTAGCTCACCGAAAGCCATGTATTTTATAATTTGGCTGAAATACATTTTCATTTACAAAAGTAGAAGACAATGCTGTAAAGGGGCTGTTTTCTTTTAATGCCATAAAACATATCGAAACACGGAGAAGAGAGTAAAACACATTTAAAACTCACAATAATTTTTCAGGCCTCGAAATTTGTTAAGATACATAAAAGGAAAATGAAGAAGTCAGTATTACAATGCCTACTAATACTTTAAAAAAAATGCAGCACAGGACACACAGCTATTTCCTAACATCCAGTCTCTCCCTCTTCCTTTAGAGAAGGAAACACTTAGCTTATGTCTGGATACAAATCCAAGCAGAATGAAGAGCATATCCCAATGGCTCCCCGCACCCTCGTGAGGTATGGCCACATGATTCATTCTGCCAGCAGGTGCACACAGAAGTGATGTAACCGCTAGGTTTTGCTCTTAAAGTTCTATGGCCCTCCTCAACTGGCTGGAACATAGAAATACTGGGGAGCCCTCCAAGACAGTACCATTGAAGGTGGTACCCTGGAAAATGAGGAAGCCCCAGAGGAGTTTCTTAGTCTTGTGGAGCAAGGCCTACTACATCAGTTGTGAACCATCTCCTGAGCTATTGCTATGAGAGAGAAAAATAAATTTCTGACTTGTTTTCTTACGACTGTGTGGTAGTAAACAAATCCATATCTTAACTAATACAAACAACAAATGATCACGTAATCCTGTGAGGGTTCTGAAGGACATATTTCAGAACTTCCGGGATGAGGCTAGCTCAAAAAAAATTTCTATTCAAACTTCAAGATGTTTTCCTTGAAAAAAATACTATTCTTTGCCTTATGAGCACTTGTCAAAATAGGTCACAGGGATATTTTCTCTGGAGCATATTCTACAGACTAACCCAAAAGTTCTGTTAACTTCCTTCCTTCCTTCCTTCCAGCCTTCCTTTCTTCCTTCTTTTCTTATTTGAATCCCAAGATATATCAAGCATTAGGCTGAAAATATAAAGTTCAATAAGGTACATCATTTTGTCCTTAAGAAAGTTACAGATTCATAGGAGAGACAGAAAAAGAAACAAATAATAGCCTTGCTATGTGATTAAGTGTTATAATGCAGTTATTTCCAAAACTCTGCGGGGAGTACATGAATAGAAATGCCCTTTGAAATGATCAAAAACCTTCCCTCAAAACCCGAAAAAGAGGGTTTGGGGAGTCATAGCTAAACAGGTATGAAATGTTGATGAAATGTTCTAGGATTACTTATGGTGATGGTTATACTACTCTGTGATTATACTAAAAGCCATTGAATTGTACACTTTAAATACGTGAATTGTATGGTTTGGATGAATTATATTTCAATAGAGTGGTTAGCAAAAAGAAAAAATGAAAATACTAAGGAAAGATTCAGAGCTCCTTTGGAAAGAAATGTTAGTTAGCCTGACTTTTCCAAGATGACTGGATGGGTATACATATACACATTTATACATATTTGATTATATCAAAATAATACTTCAAAGGTTTTTATTTTGGATCTAAATGAGGTCTATGATAAGAGCCAGAGGCAGCTCCTATAGAGATCCTGATTCAGAACGTCACATTTAATAGAAGACCCAGGTGGACTGCCTAACGGTTCCAGCTCCCCACCCTTCCCCGGGTGGGTGCTGGTCATCATGGACCATCACTGGGCATTGTATGATTAAAGTTTGGAAGCATCTGTGCACTTGAAGTTATTCTTGCATGAGGGAGACTTGCCCCAGCTGCACCACTGGCCCAGGAGAAGGATGAGGGACACGTGGGATGGCTGGACCTATCCCAGAACAGACTGATGAGCCAGCTTAGCTGAGATAGGAGACCGGTGACCCTATCAGCCAAGTTCAATCTAGATCAGCCGACCCCCAACCAAGTGACAGAAGACATGGGAGCTAAATCAATTCCATGGACATGCAGCTGTGGTGTAATAAAATCATGGACATTGAACTGATACGAACCCAAGTAGTATTTATGATCAGGCAAGTTGGGGGCACACTTTTCTGGCCCTTACCTCACCCTGTTTCTTCCTCTCTAATGCTAGCGACTGATCCTGACACGCCAAGGGTACCTCTGTCACTTCTGCGAGGCTCACTGCTTAAGGCACTGCATGTACAATTGCTCTAAACTCTGAGGCTGGAGGAACAGAGATACATCTAAGTCTTCTTACTGGTAGACAGAGAACCGTCAAGTCATTTTCTCTCATTACCACAGTTTTATCCTTGGCCTTTTGCTGCTAGTCAACATCCGCATCTCAAAGCTACTGCTCTTACGTGCCATGGTGCAAAATCGATGACATTGATCCCGGGAAACAATAGTGGCCTTTGCCCATAGAGACAAACTCACTTATCTCTCTCTCTAAAACCCATGCTTCATTTTCAAGTTCACGGGACTTGTTCGCTCCACGTGGAGCATGTGCCCAAGAAGGAGATGGAGGTGATTGCTGTAACATTTTGATTTCCCTTTATATGGGATTTTTATCTATGTTCGATCCAGTGTGATCTCTGTAAAGGATTGATATAGGATTTAATAGCTTGTATTGTTCTTCAGGGTCCCCTAGGATTAACAGAAGTCAGGGCTTACCTTTTATAGCACCTGTAGAATTGTGATTATTCAATTTGATTTTACAATTATCTGTTTTATTCCATCTGTATTCTCAATTTTAGTCTCCAGTGTTCGTCACAAAGTCAAGCACATGCTCAGTAGATGCTTTTATGTGTCTAAAAACAAATCAAAATCTTTACAGAGAGAATTTATATTATAGATTCAAAATCAGATAATCTCTAAATGGTCCTGAAATCCAGTTAATGAATGACAACTTCCAATGCCATAGTTAGATACATAGAGAAATAATAAATATGTAATCAAAAGAGACAGGGTAGAGAGTTTTTTTTTTAACTGAGAGCTTTGGAATTAGACAAACTTGAATTTGAATCCTGATTCCACTATTTTCTACGTGTTTTCTCGGCAAATTAGTTCAGGTATGATTTATGCCTGTTTCCCCATTTGTAAATTGGGGTCAGTGAAGACCTCACAGAATTATTATAAAATTAAAATCACTTATGTAAAACAGTATATTCCTTGCACAGAGAAATGTAATGAATAGTTACAAACTGAGTAACTTTTAAAAAGGCCTTCCAGATAATTTTTGTGTTTTATAGAAGAAATAGAAAAACCTACCAGTTTTAAAGGAAGAGTGTATCAATTCAGAGATAGTATTGCGTTAGGCTTTAGAAAATTACTTTTGATGAAGTAGTCACTCTGATTCACATAACCACAAAAACAGCGTATATGTGGCTGTTCAGAAGTTCCCAGGCCCACTTTATGGGAGCAATGGAGACTGGATTAAAGTGTCCATGGGGAGGAGGAAACTTGGAAGGGATGTAGGACTTGCAGGAGCGAGGTCCACTCTACTCCCAGGGCGCCCTTCACATTTAATGGACATTTTGCAAATGATGGGGCTGGACAATGAACACAAACGCCTAGCCACATGACATTACAGCAACAACCTCTCAACCTGAATGCATTTCCCGAACTAAAGGTAAAGCCTCAGTGGTCCCATATTAGGCCTTAGTCATCCCTGAATCCCTAGAATGCACTTAGTATAGTACCTGGCATGCAGCAGGTGCTCACCAACTATGGAATATTGAGGGAATGGATTAATACCTTTAAAAATAGTCCCACGAACATCAGGGCAGCATATAGTGTCCTTTTGAGCACAATAATAGCCTTCAACATTGAACAAAGCCCCTCACCTTGTATGGTGTTCTATCTCCATGTAATCCAAATGGGACCACACTGGGCCCCCCATATTGGGCCATATCAAGGGACATCTGAGATCGCCATGGCTCATACCATCAACACTTTGGAAACAACTGCTGGAAACACTGTGTGAGCATGCTTATACACACTCACACTTTCCTCACAGAAATAGTGGTCACCTTGATTAAATATTCATCCTAGGATTAGGAACAGACATTTAATATTCCAAAAAGGCACAGTCTTAAAAGTATTCTGACCTGGTTCCAGGAATCATACATTTACATAAATTAAAATGTTGAAATCGTGATTTTTGGAAAGAATATTCCAGAAATGATAACTATATTTAAAATAATGAACAGAATGACAGCATCCACCACAAGAGGACTGACTGGCACTCCCTTTACATGGGGCTTAGACTAGACTGCCAATCCCTATATACTGAGATTGTCCTAATTCTGTTAGTAATTCCATGACCAGGATTTCTCTGGTTTTACAAGATTCCAGATGATTCCAGTTCCAGTTATGAGAACCACTAGCTTGAATCAACCTTCCATTGCTAACGTTCTGTGAATCAGCCAGGTGAAAAGTCTACAATATCTATCTCGAGGTGCCTGACTCGGCTACCTTACTTCTTCAGCTGTCCTTAGATGTCCATCTGAAAGCTGCGAGCCAAGTGCTAGAGGATATCCATCCCAGCCAGGGGTCAGAAGCTCAGTCAAGAGTATGCTTTTTACTCAGGTCCCCTGCACAAACTTCAAAGATTTTCTCAGGGCCCACGTGTGAATCTGACTCATCTAGACGTCAGTTACTCTCCATCCTCTGAGTTTCTCTCAGAGGCTAATAATCCCTAGAAGCTAAGACAGTGGCTCAGAGGCATCTGCTAAGGGTAAAAGATTCTATTCCACTGATTTCACGTTCTTTCCTTATTGGAACCCCAAGTCCCATTGCATCCGGGTTCCACGATCTGAACCTCCTCCTGTACAACAATTCCGGAACCAGGAGACAGGGCTGCAGTTTTGTCAAGTGGGTGGGAGTAAGGCCTTGCTTCCCTAATAAGTACCGCCCCCCCCACCCCCTGCCAAGGGACTGCCGTGTTATGATGACAGCACCTAGCACACAGCCAGACACACAAAGTGCTCAGCGAACGTTCACTCAAAAATACAGAGGAACCCGCTTGGGTGTGGTTGCACAAGGATGTTGGTTTCCTGCCCTCTGGGAAAATTTCCTTTCAGAATCAGTCAGTTGACGAATATTCACTGCTCACATCAACCATGGGAATTCTGAGCTCCCTTGGCTGGGCTCTAAGAGGATTAAGTAGCCAAAAGATGCATAAAGCAGCTCACAAAGCTGCAGAGAGTTAGCCTGACATGTTTAAGCCATACAATCAACAGAGACGGGCTGTGTGTACTAGTTAAGGAAAAAGGGTGATGGGCAAGTCTCAAAGACCACTGTTCTGCTCCTCTTGGAACTCCCACCATGTAGACGGTGCGGGCAGGTGTGCTCTGCCAAGGGAATGGGCTGCTTCTGGCGGAGAAGAAGCATCCAAAAAGAGGCTGCATCCTGATGGATATTGCCGAGGGCTTGAGGAATTAGAGGAGGAAGGCAAATGGAGGGAACAGGACAAAAGAAGAGATGGAGTCCAGGAGTGTTTAACCAGTCAGTCAAGGTACATTGTTACCTGACTCAACAAACCACTCTTCTCAATGAGCTAAAGTACCTTTCTTAAGTCCTTTCCCAATATTTGAGCACTAGAGTGGGTGATCAATTACTCCTATTTTATAGTGCCAAGGAAGTTAGAGAATTTGTGAGAAACCAGAATAATTCAAAACCAGAAGTTTGAGAGTTAGGATGAATTTTCCAGAAATCTTCGGGCTCCAATGCCTGACTTTGGACAAATAATGTTTGATTTTCCCCATTTTATAGGTAACAGAAGCTCATACTAGGACTGTGCTTATGTTAGAAGGATGTGGGCTCAGGCGAACATAACTTGGTTCACTGAACAGTGCTTTGTGAAAATCTGCTCTCAATCTTAAATAAGTTAGGAGTGACCCAGTGACTCCCAGAGTCATCAGAATTTCTTTCAAACATTTAGCGGGTGATCTCCATATGTCAAGTTCTGCTCAAAGTCTTTTAATACTCACAACAACCTTGTGAGGTATAAATATGATTTGTGTTTCCCTTTTACTAGTGGGAAAAAAAAGTACAGAGAGGTCAAGTAACTTGCGTGAAATTGCACAGCTAAGTGTCTGGGTCAGAACTATGAACCCAAATACTCTACCCCTTAGCCTGGACTCTTCATCTCTATGCTCCTAGTACCTATCAATTTAATATCCTATTAATGCATTCTTTTTAGGGAAGGAACCACCTTCTGAAAGTGCTTTTATTTCTCTCTCAAAGAAACGGTGTATATATATATGTATACACACACACACACACACACACACACACACACACACACACACATATATATATATATAATGTCCTATAATTCCACTACAATACAAATACCCCGGAGGAGTACGAAAATTTAGATCTAAGAAAAGTGATACCCAGCACCAGGTCTGGCTCACCCCTGCTGCATTTTTTCCGTGGGTATGGTGGTTGAGAGGGGGAAACATGCCCAAAGCATCACCCCAGAGACAGATGAGAATTAAGCCTAATCATTTCATTCTGCTCTGGCACTCATCTTATATTCATTCTTCATTTCCCCATTCATTTGTGAGCCTATGTTACAAGGGCTCTCTATCCCCAAATGGGAGTGTGCATTTTCCCCACTTTTCTGAAGGGCCGCAGGCCAAAACTGGTCATTTATTAAGAAGTGATGGGGTCCTTCCAGGGCCGGTATGTTCCCAGAATAGCAGGTCCGGAGGATCCCCATAGCACCTGTCCTCATGTTTCCTATCAGCCTGAAGACTCCTGTTCCCCACTAGACTAAAGCTCCATGAAGACAGGAGGATATTTACTCAGTCCACCTCTGTGCACACAGCCTCCCCAGTCAGGTGTTCTCAATAAATATTCGGTGAATGTAAAACATGCTTCTAGCCAGTGGTTCTCAACCAAGGTTACTTTTTGCCCCCTCCGCCCCAGGAGACATGGGGACATTTGCCAATGTCTTGGAGACATTTTCGGTTGTCACAGTTCAGAGAGGTGGGGAGCAGGGGAGGGTGCTGCAGGCATCTACTGGGTAGAAGCCAGGGATGCTGCTAAACACCACACAATGCTCAGGACAGCCTCCTTAACGAAGAATTACCTGAGCCAAAGTATCAATACCGTGGAGGTTAGAAACCCTGTTCTGATCCAACGTCATCCTTTGATAAATGAAAAATAAACTGGGAACTGAAGCAGTGAAATTTCTTGCCCGATCTCATGCATTGGAGTGGTAGCAGGGTCAGACTCAGGGCCTGGCTCCCAGCCCGGGTCCCTTCCTCCTTCGTAAATACCCCAGAGATCACGCAGGTCTCTGCAGGGCACACGTGTGGCTTCTTAGGCCAAAAGGCTCACACTAAAAAAGACAATATTAGATTATAGCATGACTTCCTGCTATTTTTACTTTTAAAACAGAAAAAAAAAAAGCCCTCCATAGCTCAGTATATATAAATAAGGCAAATGTTGCATACGTACATATCTTTAGCTGTTTTTTTTTTCTTTAGTTTCCCACAGACTGATGAGACATTGTTTTTTATCACTCATTTTTCTAAAGATGGATTAATGGTTAAAGAGTGAAAAATTAAGGACGCGGGAGTGGCTCCTTAGCACACACACTGCTCACGCTCTCGCTTGCTTTCGCTCGCTCTCCCTCTCTCTCTCCCTCTTCCCCCACCACACTTGAAAGAGTGATCTGAAACAAATATAGAAGTTAAAAGTTAAGTCTGCTAACTTTAAGTCGTAGTTGCATTAATTTTTGTGTTTTTCAACCTCCAAGCAAGATGACCTCAGCTCGAGAACCTCCTGGAACCACAGACTATCCCCCAAACAACTCATTTTCCCACTGTCTGCGGGTCCAGGAGGCAGAATGGACCATGAAGAGAAGCAAAATCTTTTGAGTGTCGACATCTCCGCCATTTACTTGGGCAAGTTAATTAACCTCTCTGAAATGGAATTTTCTTTTCAAAATGGCAATTTTTTTAAAAGGAAATAATTATAGGGAGGTGAAAAAATATTTAAAAGATGAATTGAGTTCGTTCTGAGAAGAGTGAGCACACACTTGTTGAAGATAATAGATGTCTGCTTTTTACTGTCGACAGAGCTTTTACCTTTTTTTTCTTCTTTTTATCTTTCATGAGACGACTAAAAATACCAGGCAGGAATTAACAGGTAAGATATATTCCTCCTCCTTCTCTTCCTTCTCAGTCCGTAACCTCAAATTCTTCAGACACCACAACGTGTTAAGTAGGTTGCTCTGGGAGTTAGCTTGGTGACTCGAGCCTGTCACCAGCTCCACAGATCCCAGGGAACACTGATTACCTGGTGTGTGGGGGGCACCGGACTGGGCACTGGAGGGGATTAGGGGAGAAACAAATAGGAATAACTCTGATCCAGGCCCTGCCCTCAAGAAGCCACACTGATTTCATGAGGAGACATGACAAGGGCACACACAATCCGGGAAGCACACAGAATGGGGTGCATCCTCTCAGGTGGATGCAAGCTATTCGTTCGCTGGTTCCACGGCAGACGGCATCTCTGCCCCGGCACCGAGGAGAAGATTCACAGAAGCGTTGACATTAGAGGTGACCCTTCAAGGAGGCAAGGGATTTGAGGAGAGCTGTCAGGGAGACACACACTTCAGCAGGAGCGAACAGCCTGGTTACGGAAGGTAGAGCACCGGAATGTAAGGAGAAAGGTGTCCCAGGAGGGCAGACACTGCAAAGGGGACTAAGTGAGCTGAAAATAAAAGGAAGACAGGCTTTGAAAATGGAAATGTGCGTTAGAATGACTGATTGATTCTATAGGCAAATGGGAGCTGCTTCTGATTTGGGGGCAGCAGGGGCTAAGAGTGGAGATGTGTCCTCAAGAAGGTTATTAGGCAGCACGGGGAAGAACAGATCGGTTGATCGGTACAAGACAGGGAGGACACCATGGAGCTCTTAAACTGTGACCTGTTCATTTATTCTCCATGGTTTGAATTGGATTCGGGGTCTGATATCTGCAAGTCTAAAGGTCATCTGGTGCAACCTTGCACCCCAAAGGTAGGAGTTTCTGGGGTTACACAGTCTGCCCCAACGCCTCCAGTGATGGGAGGGTCACTAGGACACAGAATGACCCAGGGCATGAGTAGACAGCTCGGGTTCACGGGCCCAGGAGGCAGAAAGACATAGGGGAAAGACCACACAGGCCTGGACTTGAATCTACCTTGGCCCCTACAACGCAGAACAAGCTGGGGCAGATACTCTCTAAGCCATGGATTCTTTATAAGAGAAATATGAATAATAACCTTGAATGTACAAAGATGCAGTGACATAGTGCCTACCCACTATAGCCATGCCTGGCAGGCACATCCTCTTCTTCTTGGTCTGAGCCAAAATCTTCCTCATTGTTTCATCCGTTCACGAGACTTAATTTCACTTTTTATTTATTTATTTTTATTTTTTAGTTTTTTAAGATTTTGTTTATTTATTTGACAGAGAGAGACACAGCGAGAGAGGGAACACAAGCAGGGGGAGAGGGAGAGGGGGAAGCAGGCTCCCCGCGGAGCAGGGAGCCCTATGTGGGGCTTGAACCCAGGACCCTGGCACCATGACCTGAGCCGAAGGCAGACGCTTAATGACTGAGCCACCCAGGCACCACCTTAATTTCACTTTTTAGAAGTGCCCCGGCCATGTTTGCTACCAATTTCACAAGATAGATATTAGAAGATAAGCCAGGTGGCCACAAGTCTTCTGTTCATGCAGTTAACATCACCCTCCTCAGATAACGCAATTTTCAAAGCACTTATCTTTGCAGTCCTAACATCCACCCTTTGATGATGTCGAAATCCTTGGTCTTCAATATAAAACCGTATTTCTATGTTGGACGAGGCGTAGAAGTAGGCTTTCTCAAAAGGAGTCCTAATGATCTCACGCCTGCTAATGCGTGAGTTTGCTTGGCTGAGAGGGAGAGAGGGGGCCCTGTTGATGGTCTCTAGTGAGTTCTGACCCCCTTTCTTATTCCTCTAGGCTCTGTTCTGACAACTTCTCAAATGCAGTCTAGGACAAGGCACCGGGAAAAAAAAAAATTGAGAACCACTGGTGTAAGACACATGGATCAGTGTTCGGCTGACTACCCAAAATAAACTAAGACTAACAAGATGAAAATGACTCTGACACTTCATGTTAAAGAGGCACCGATGAGCTCCCGTTAAGGCAGTACAGAAAAGAGGGTTGGGTTCTGGGTATAGCTAGCCTGGCCTGGGGAACCCAGTACGGCCTGGCACCTGAGGGAAGAAATTAAACCTGAGGGAGAGGCCCACGGCTGCCCCACCAGTGTGGGGAATGAGCCATCTCTAAATGGAACCTCTCTACCAGCTGACCCATAGACGGCAGCAAATACACTTAGCAAGATTCTGTAGCCATGAGCCAAGACAGTGAAAACAGAACTTTAATTACAGAGTGGGAAGAAGAGAAAAGTTCGCTGACCAGTGGAATAAGGGGGAAACTTGTCTCTATCATATAAATATAATCAAAGGCCAACAAACTATGGATAGATGGTAAATTCTCAGGGTGGTCAGGAATGAGTAAAGCAACCTAAGGTGAGAAAATGGGCTGGACTCATGCTCATCCCAATTTTAAGACTGAATTCTCTTAACGGTGAGCCATTTTCTTTGTCTCAAATGAGGGACTTTTGGATTAGTTAATGGCAAAATGGCTTTTAACTATCATTTTCTCTGATATATACCATTCATATGCACAGCTGAATTCTCTTAAAAGTGAGCCGTTTTCTTTGTCTCAAATGAGGGACTTTTGGATTAGTTAATGGCAAAATGGCTTCTAACTATCATTTTCTCTGATATATACCATTCATATGCACTGCTATATGTGTCCATTTCACTATTTCCTCAAAACCAATTCAACTCACTACTTTTCATAGCATCAGAGTATCTCCCTACAAGATGCTTATTAATTAAAGGGAAAATTTAAATCTCTATGGTGGGAAAACCTGACAAACACCACCTAAACCAAGTGGTCAAAGATTACCTCCCCAGAGGGGTGCCGGGGTGGCTCACTCGGTTGAGCATCTGACTCCTGGTTTCAGCTCAGGTCATGATCTCAGGGTTGTGAGATCGAGCCCCGTGTTAGGCTCAGCACTCAGTGTGGAATCTGCTTGGGATTCTCTCAGTCTCCCTCTGTCCCTCACCACCCCCAGCTCACACACGCTCTCTCTCTCTCTCTCTCGCTCTCTCTCTCTCTCTCAAATAAATAAATAAATAAATAAAATCTTAAAAAAAATAAAAATCTTTAAAAAAAAAAGATTACCTCACCAGTAATAAAAAGGTATTGATATCATGTACCTTCTGATACGATGCACTGAGAAGGGCATAATATCACTAATGTGGAGAGATCATCCCAACCATCTCATCCACATCAATGCAGTGAGTTTGGGACCATCTTTTTTGTACTCTGTATTTTCTTGGAAAAACCTACACGGGCACTCATACTCCTTAAAGCAGTGATACTTATGGATACAGAAGTTAATTTAATTTAGCTGACTTTATCAACAATCATCACAAAATAGAATCATGTTGATGCAAAATAAGCCCTCACTCTACTTGGGGAAAAATTCAATTAGCAACAGAATCATGTAGAGCCACCCGTGGTTATGGAGATTTAGTGACTCACTGCAATTGAAAATTGCCTGTAGTGGTGGTGGTGCTATTTCCTTTTTATTCTAGCTTTGTGAGCCCCCAGCAAGGATGCCTGGTTTCCACCCATCACAAAGCCAAATGAAACAAAAATCACCAGGGGTTAAAAGACCTAAATTGGATTACAGTCACACCATTTAGAAAACAAGGTTTTCCTGGTAATTGCATTCAGCTGAATAAATATCCTTACATTAGCTTATGGCCCATTAGTATTCTGATGGTGACTATTTTTACTTAAATGTGTCTGCCTCTGAATAAATGGGGAAAGGGTGGAATGATATGAGGTTTTGAGATGAAATGGATATTCTGTTCAGTAAACTAGAGTTTTTGGCATGGAGCTAGGACTGTGGGTGAGACAGAGATCACACAGAGATTTATTTAACATTATTTCTTTGCAAAATTATCCATTAAAAGCATAAACTTATGTTTTTCAAACTTTGGTGCATGCTTCAGAGCCAGAAATACTGAGGTTGAGGCTCTTCCCTAGATATTTTGCATGAGAATCTCTATGGGTGGGACTCAGGAACTGACATTGCTAACACAGCTCACAAGTAGTCCGGTGAACAACCAGTTTGAGGTATTCTGGTTCCAAATGTTTACCTGTCTTATTCCCAGTTATCAGTAATGATTCAAGTACAGACTGATCTAAAAGGACAAAGTCCACCACTGGAAATAGACCGAGGGTCAGCAAACTATGGCCCATGAGCTGAATCTGGCCCAACACTTATTTTTGTACATAAAGTTTTATTGGAACACAGCCACGCCCATTTGCTTACAAAGTATCTATGCCAACTTTCTTGCTAAACGGCGGAGAGAGCAGTTATGACAGAGACCATATGGCCTGCAAACCCTAAAATATTTACTACCTGGACCTTTATAGAAAAAGTTTGCCCTGGTGTAAATAGATGCCAGGGACTGAGAGACAAGGAAAGGAGGTAAGTTAAGAGATAGGCTGGTAGACTAGCTGGCTACTAGCAAATTGTCATCTCCCTTCTCTGGATTTTTTTTCTAAGTGATCCAGGGTGGGTATACTCTATTTTTTCCAACTTTATTGAGATATAATTGAGATATATATAGATATACGTCTATATCTATCTCTATATATCTCTATATATACATATATATGATACTGTATAAGTTCTACAACATATTGATTTCATACATTTATATATTGTGAAATGATTCCCTCAGTAACATTAGTTAACTCCTCTATCACCTTACATAATTGACGTGTGTGTGTGTGTGTGTGTGTGTGTGGTGGAAACATTTACGGTCAACTCTCTCAGCAACTTTAAAGTATATAATACACTATTGTTAACTATTGTCACCATGCTATACATCAGATCCCTGAACTTATTCATCTTATGAGTTTGTGCCCTTTGACAAACATCTCTCCTTTTCCCCCCTCCCTCCAGCCCCCGGCAACCACCATTCCTGTTTCTATGAGTTTGGCTCCTTTCCATATACAAGGGGGATTCCACATATAAGTGAGATCATACAATATTTGTCTTTCTCTATCTGACTCATTTCACTTAGTATAACACCCTTAAGTGTCATCCACATTGTTGCAAATAGCAGGATTTCCTTCTTGCTCGTGGCCAAATAATACTCCATCATATATATACATGGTGGCTCTTCATCAGACATTCTGCATCAGAATCTCTAGGGGTGGGACTCAGAAACCGACATTTCTAACACAGCCACCCATTCTTGGCTATTGTGAATATGCTGCGATGAACATGGGGGTGCAGATAGTCCTTGAAGACAGCGATTTAATTTCCTTTGGACTTTTACCCAGAAATAGAATTGCTGGATCACATGGTACTGCTATTTTTAGTTTTTTTTTCTCTTTTTTTTTTTTTAGTAACCTCCATACTGTTTTCCATAGTGGCTGTACCATGTTCTTTGAATTCTAGCCTCAGCTCTGCCCCATACTAGAAGAACTTAAACTCCTTCAACTTTAGTTTTCTTTATCTGTAAAACACAGAAGGACTAGACTAAATAAAATAACATCTAAAGAACAGGCGCTATTGCCATCATTGTACTAGGTATAAAGAAGAAAGATGAATAAATCATAGTTTGTGTCCTCGGCTTGCTCAAACATGATCTTTGGGTTCTATTTTATCTTTAGCTTAAAAAGCTGAATTGTATAGTCATTAAGATTGTGGGTTCTGGAGTCAGAACTAGGACACTGTTTAAAATTTGGTTCTGCCATTTACTAGCAACATGAGCTTGAGAGAGTTCTTTATGCTCTTTAAGCCATTCAGGAAAATGGATATAATACTTACTACAAAGTATCAAGGTAAGCTTAAACTAAACAATGCAGTTAAAGTGCTTAACACAGCACGGGTCTATAGTACATTGTTAGTACTAGTATGATTCACTAATTGTAGCATTGGTTAATCAATGGAGACACCACTGGTTGGGGCCAGACAATTCTTTGTGCAAACCTCTTCAGAGCATTTAGCAACCCTGCCCATAAATCCCAGTAATGTCCTTCAAGTCAATAGGATAACCAAAACTGCCCCCAATATTTTCAAAATGGATAGAGAAATCCTATTGCCTCCTGGTTGAGAACCACTTAGGCAGTAAACTGCTTGAGGACTTGTTTATTTTTGTGCCCTCCATCCAACACTGTGCCTAGCACATAGCTCAATAAACACTCGTAAAAGAAATGAATGAAGGTGAATGAATAAAACAGTATGACTTTGTAAATATGCTTCAAATGCCGCCATTATATATTTATACCTTTTGTTGTACATGATTCTATTAGGTTTCTAGAATCCCTCATTAAATTGCAAATTGTTCCTAGGGAAAGTACTTTCAGCAGTTATTAACCAACATCAAGGTGGTTGAAAGCCAGCTGTGACAAAAGCCCAGCAGGAGTAGTTTATAGGACAGAGAGAAAGGAGGTGGACTGGTGTTCAAGTACACAATCAAAATGGAAAGCTCTGTATGATCTCTAATGGTGCCTCTGCATGAGTCTGTGCATGAAAATAAGAAAGTACACGTAATGGGGGCCCAATGGGAGACGCATCTTTTACTCGCCTCCCCCCGTATTTTAAAAGAAATTGAAACCAAAGGTCCTTCTGCATTTACCAACCTCCTTCTCCTTTTTTATTTTTTACAAGTAATCAAAATGTCCAGTAATAACGGGTTTGGAATCATTATGGTATGTCCATATGAGGTAGTATTTTAAGACCATTACAAATCATGTTTGCATGAGGTAGTTAATGACATGGGAGAATGCTCATGATATAATCTATATACACAGAAAGAGAGAAAAACTGGGAGGAAACATACCAATATATTAACAGTTGTAAATCTCTTTGTAATGAGATTACAAAATATTTTAAAATTGTTTTTACTTGTTCCTTCAGTTTCTAAAATTTCAAGGTCCTCAGTCAGCCAGGAAAAACAACAACAACAACAACAACAACAAAAACAGTCCACAAATAAAGAGAATAATATTCCTGACTGTATTTTCTTATTGCCAGGACCAAACATGACAGAGCCTCTAGGTTATGGCTAGTATTTTTGTATTGCCTTTTTCTTTCACTCTTGTTTTCTATTATTGTTTTATAATTTTAAATTTATCGTTTCTCTCCCCCAGTATCCCAAGATTGGTTTCAATACCCTGTGGAAAGAAACACAGGACTAAACACATAGGCAAATGAGAAGAACTGTGAATTGTATGTAACAAGTGACTCCTATACTCAGTTCTCTTCACTTGGAATCCAGATCATGTCCAGAATCTAGCCATGGTGTCTTCCCTTCTGAGGCTGGACTTGTCCTTACGTGTCTGATGAAACAGCACACCAGAGGATGCTGAGGGGTCAATGACTGGTCAAGCTCAGAGCCCCTGGGAGCTACAGCCCTTCTCATCCTTATGTCAGTGCTAGGTTAAAAGCAGTGACAGTTGAGAGAGAAGGCGTAGGGGAATCCTACTACATCTTCATCCCCCGCTTCTGATGCCTAGAAGTGTGCCTGGAATCTTGAACATGTTCAATACCTTCTTTCTTTCTTACAGGTGCAAGCTACACCCCATACGCTTTTCTCCTCAATAATCATACTTCCCAAGATTCCTATTTTTTTTTAATAGCTAAATTATGCTCATAATTTCCTCACAGCTCCTGCCCTGGCAACTGTTTTTCTGCTCCACTGTCTAAAAGTTAGTGTTATCATGACTGCTTTGATTTTCTTTCCCACTCAAAGTACTTTACTCTGAAGAAGACATCCATTCTTGTGGCTTCAACAATAACACACTAGCTTTACTTGAATATTTATCATCAGAACCCCCAAACTCACAAAGTTAAATTCTGTAAAAATATTTACCACACAACTGACAATTTATAAAAATCTGTCTCTATTCAAACATCCTTCCTTGTTTAAAACAAATGTCTCCGAGTCCATCGAGACAAATAAGGCAGTCATTCACTGATTATCACATGTAAACACCTACTAGTACCACTAACTACAAAAGCAATTCTATCTCACGGTAAAATTGCACATCTTGTAAAAGATGCAGGATTTCATGAGGTTGGAGTACAGCTGAAACACTTCCGAAGGCACGTGTATAAGAGAACCCAGAAGAGTTACTTCAGTGAACAAATGAAGAAGATCAATTTATTAGGATCATGACAGAACAGTGACTTCAAAGCCTTCACAGAAAATGATATGAGTGTCAAAAACTTAAAAAGAGTTTCTTGGGAAAAAAATGATAAAATCTCAAATATTTTTGCAATATTTGTCCTCTTTGTAATGATGCTCTAAGCATAAAACAGAGTACTTGAAGAGCTAAAACAATCTTGGAAAAGAACAAAATTGAAGGTCTCACACATCATAATTTCAAGCTTATTACAAAGCTGCTGTAATCAAAACAGTGTGTTACTAGTACAAAGACACATGGACCAATGGAATATAATAGCCTAAAAATAAACCCTCACATATATAGTCAAGTGATTTTTGATAAGGATGTCAAGACTATTTTTTAAATATTTATTTTAGAGAGAGAGAAAGAGTGTGCATGGACGCACTGGGGAAGGGGCAGAGGAAGAGGAAGAGAATCTCAAGCAGACTCCTGACTGAGCACAGAGCCCCACATGGGGCTTGATACCATGACCCCGAGATCATGACCTGAGCTGAAACTAAGAGTTGGATGCTCAACAGAGTCCCCAAGCACCCCATGTCAAGACTATTCAATGGGGAAAGGATAGTCTTTCAACAAATGTTTGGGAAAACTGGATATTTACATGCAGAAGAATGAAGTTGTACCCTTATCTTATATCACATATAAAACTAAACTCAAAATGGATCAAGGACCTAAATGTAAGACCTAAAATTGTAAAGCTCCCAGAAGAAAACACAGGGGGAAAGCTTCATGACATTGGATTTCTCAGTAATTTCTTGGACATGTATGACAGAAAAAAAAAAAATGTCCTCGATCCTCTTGGGATCCCTGGCTGAGCTTGAAAATTAAACCGATAAAGACAGATTTAACAAGAGAAAGCACACCAACTTATTTAATGTAAATTTATGTAATGTAATAAATTTGTAAATAAATAAATAAGTGTAAATTTATTTAATGTCTTGGGTGACATGGGCACCTTCAAAAGGAAATCGAGAGATTCAAAGAAATGGTTAAATCTGAGTATTATCATGCTGGGTTTGAAGAAGAGTGGACAGTTGTGGAGAAATATGAAGGGGCAAAGAGTATAAGGTAAGTGTAGTAAACTGGGGGAAATTTAGCAAAGCCTGTTGGTGTGACTTCTTGGCATTCCTTTACCTTCAGAGATAAGAATGCTCCTTTCCTCCAGGTATTGAGAGGGTACTTCTCACACAGGGTTTTATGACCACAAATTTTCTCAAACTCCTTCAGTTTAAAAATATTGAATTTGCCAAGGTGCCATACTTTGGGGTAGCATGCTCTGAACCCCACTGGATATGACATCAAAAACATAGTCAAAACAGGTAAACATAGATAAATTGGGACATGCAGAAACTGAAATTCTGTGCATCAAAGGACACAACTAACAGAGTGAAAAGACAAACTATGAAATGGGAGAAAACATGTGCAAATCACATATCTGATCAGGTGTTAATATCCAGATTATATAGCAAACTCCAGAGATTCAACAACAACAAAAACCAAACAACCTAACTCAAAAATGGGCAAAAAACTTGAATAGACATTTCTCCAAATATAGATGGAAGAAGCATTTCTCCAAGATATACGGGGATGGCCAATAAACATATGAAAAGGTGCTCCTTGGGAATTGCAAATCAAAACCACAATGAGATACCACTTCACACCAATTAAAACAGCTACTATAAAAAGAAAACAAGGAAAAAGAAAAGAGGCATTGGTGAGGATGTGGAGAAATGGGAACCCTCGTGCACTGACGGTGGGAATGGAAAATGGTATAGCCACCGCGGAAGAGTATGGCAGTTCCTCACAAAACTGAAAATAGAATTTAAATGATCTTTTTCCAATATAAATCTTCTTTGGATAACAGAGACCTCCTTCAATTATGTCCTCTATGCAATGACTTCTCACTCTATCTTTGCAATCTAAGTTTTCCAAATGCCCCAGGACATTTTTTTTTAACGTGTTTCTCCAGTAATTCAAATTCAAAGTAAAAAGTCAAAGCTATCATTGCCCCTCTAAATATTACTTTCCTATTTCTCAATGTCGTTACTGATGCCCAACCAACTGAAATGAGAACACCAGCGTCATTCTATCTACTGACTTCCATTCGCTCATCTATCATTTAATCAGTATCCAGACCCCGCTGACTTGGCTTCTGGAGAGCATCTTTCCCTGTCCTCTCTTCCGTTCCCTCAGTGGTTCCCTAGTTCCGGTCTCTACTGCTCATGTCTGGATGGGCACAGTGTTCATATCTTTTGTCTCCTCACTTCTCGGGTATTTTCCTATTCTAGTTCTACCCAAAAAACACCCCCAGGTTAATCTTTCTAAAATGCAGCTCTGCTCCAATCCAAACAAAAATAAAAAAATAAAAACAAAAACAAAAATAAAAAAATTTACTCACTCTCCCTGGAACATGTCTCTCTCTTCTGGTTTCTTGGCTTTTGCATCATTCCTTCTCCCTCAAATTCCCTCTTCCAAGTCTCCTGTCTCTCCAAAGCCTACTTAGATCCCAGTGCTGTCTTTCCTGATGAGCTCAGGCTAAGCGTTTTCTCCCCAGGAACACATTCTGCCTATATCCCTCAGAGGAGAAGTATCCATGCGTGTCAACTCTAGCTGTTTATAGCATAGAATCCAGAAGGGGGAGACTGGATACCTCCTAACTGCATAATTTTGAATAACGCTCTCAATGGGTATAATGATTACAAACAGTTGTTATTTGTTGAGCACCTACTGTGCATTAAGCACTTTATGTTTATTATAACCGCCATCATTTATTGAGTACTTATGGGGTACCAAATCCTAAATATCATTACATAAATCAATCCACATAAGAACTCTATGAGGTAGGTAGTATTATTAGCCCCCTTCTTCAGATGAGGAAACTAAGGCTGAGAGAAGATTTGTAACTTCACAAAGAAAGTTGCTTCTACTAAGCGGGAGAGCAAGGCTTCAAACCCCGATCGTCCTGCTCCTGAATCTGTATTCTTCACCACTACCCTGCATTACACTATGACATGCTGTTTAATCTGACAGCCACCCTATGGGACATATATTATTTTGCCCACTTTGAAAAATGATTAAAATTAAATTCAAAGAAGTTAGGAAAACCTCTAAGATGTGGTGAGTGGTAATGGGAGACCTTATATCCAAGTCTGTGAGACTCCATTAAATGTTATTTTTTATTATGCTTGTGTTCTTGAGATTAACATGACTACTTCACAAGTTATTGTGGGAATTAAATAGGATCATACGGGTTCTTTATAAATGCTAATAAACTACACTGAATGTTGGGTTGAGTTCCCTGTGAGCACATTCTATGCCTATTAGTT
The DNA here is from genome assembly GCF_003265705.2 of Callorhinus ursinus. Lineage (NCBI taxonomy): Eukaryota > Metazoa > Chordata > Mammalia > Carnivora > Otariidae > Callorhinus > Callorhinus ursinus. Next base: position 68,641,979 of record NW_027397067.1, on the reverse strand, counting down.
TTAGACAAATGGTCTCTGAACTTTAATCCATACTTCTGTTGGTCTTTTTATTGGTTTAGAGATGTAGTAATTTACGTATAAATTAAATATATTCATTACTGCACTAATAAATCTTGATTGTATCTCTTTTTAAGTAATTGGTCTTATGCCAGTTTCTTCTCTGTGCTTCAGCTTCCTGATCCTTTAAAGGGGGACACTGGGATATATACTGGGTGTTGTGAGAGTTAAAATAATTAATATATGTAAAGCATTTAAAACAGTACCTGGTATACAGTAAAATGCAGAAAATGCCACATATAATTACTATGATGGTGTCTATTATAAAACACACAAAAAATAAATTTAAAGACAATGAAAAATATGAAACAAATTCTATTTCATAAACTTTTGTGCCTTACCTAAAAATATTACTAATATTAATTTTAGTGAGAGAAATACAATTAAATATGCTCTGTTGCTTTTGAAAAGTCTGGACACAACATTTTGTGGTACAGTGATTTCATGGCCTGGTTCAAAATCTATTTCGTTTCTTGATCTTACTAACTGCCTAATTGAAAAAATATACTTCACAAAGAAAGTCCTTATGGAAAAAGCATATTCATATACAAGTAACCATATTAGCTCAAATTATTTTAAGTCCTGGTCCCTACTTTTGGTCCCATTCACAAATAATTCTAAGTTTAATGTTGACATTTGATCGATAAATTTTCATTTTATATAATAGCAGCCTTTTTTTAATTGGTGGAAAGCATTTAATATTTATGGTTTTTACAAATGGTCTTAAAACCTACTGAAAGTCTTCATTTGGAAGATTTTTGAACAGACAAGAAAATTCAGCTTTAAAGCCTTATTAATATCAAAATCTGAGTTTTATAGGTTAAAATACAACCATCTTCATCTCAAAAACAAAAATCACATAATGATGGAGATATTTTCAAACATATTTTCAAAATTCTTTCTCCAAATCATGAATTTCTTTCAAAAAGCTGTTATTTTCAGGGATGCCTGGGTGGCTCAGTCCGTTAAGTGTCTGCCTTCGGCTCAGGTCATGATCCCGGGGTCCTGGGATTGAGTCCCACATCCGGCTCCCTGCTCCACGGGGAGCCTGCTTCTCCCTCTGCTGCTCCCCCTGCTTGTGCTCTCTCTCCCTCAGACAAAGAAAAAATTTTTTAAAAAAGCTGTTATTTTCTCATTTATTATCAAAAACATTACCTTTACCTCAAAGGGATTGATTAAGTGGGTACGTTTTGTCCTAAAATCACTGTCAGATCATCTATCACCAATTGCCATTATTTTTAATCCCATGATATGTCTGGAAAAGAGTCCAAAACAGAAGAACAACGTTTGCTGTTCTTCCTTTTTTTTTTTTTTTTTGTTATTTTGGCTTGAATTATTAGTATCACTTTTTTTTTAAGTGGGCTCTACACCCAGTGTGGGACTTGAACTCACAACCCCGAGGCTAAGAGTCACATGCTATCTACGGACTGAGCCAGCCAAGGAGCCCTTGTTAGTAGAATTTTGACGTGCAGTTTCCTTGCAGGAAGTATTTTAAGTCACTTATATGTTTTAAGAGGGCTAGTATATTAAAATCAGTAATACAGGGGCGCCTGGGTGGCTCAGTCCTTAAGCGTCTGCCTTTGGCTCAGGTCATGGTACCCGTGTCCTAGGATCCAGCCCCGCACTGGGCTCCCTGCTCCACGGGAAACCTGCTTCTCCCCGCCCCCCCATTCCCCTGCTTGTGTTCTCTCACTGTCTCTATCTCTGTCAAATAAATAAATACAATCTTTTAAAAAAAAATCAGTAATATAGTGTACAAATACATTTCATCAGGAACGTGTGAACTGCAATATGTCACCATACATTCATAGCAAATGAATGAAAGAGTTGGCCACCACCAACCTCTAAATTATAGAGTCCCCATCCTTGCAGTGTCCTTGCAGACCATGTGACACCAAATCATCTAACTTACCTATTTGGTGATGGAGCCAGTTATCAGTCCACAAATTAGATATTAGTAAAGCTTAGTGTATTTCTATTTTCTTTTTTTTTTTTTTAAAGATTTTATTTATTTATTTGACAGAGACACAGCGAGAGAGGGAACACAAGCAGGAGGAGTGGGGGAGGGAGAAGCAGGCTCCCCGTGGAGCAGGGAGCCCGATGCGGGGCTCGATCCCAGGACCCTGGGACCACGACCTGAGCCGAAGGCAGACGCTCAACGACTGAGCCACCCAGGCGCCCCTGTATTTCTATTTTCTTAAGATAAAACCTAAACAGAAATTGAAGTTCTAGTATTTTCTTTAGGGACATTCTTGCCCATCCCTAGAATGTATCCATCCCCGTTTGGAGAGGACCCCACTAAGGCTGTGTCCTGCCAATAGCGCCACCATGTGGTCACCAAATAGCACGAGGCATGCTTTTTCTCAGACCTCCATTCTTCCCATCAAGGAGACTCCAACAGCTTTCCTTTCTTCTGTCCTTCATTGTCTTCACCATCAAACTCAGACAAATTAAGACAAACACATCACTTTAAACTACATCTCTCTCTTGTTTCACTTATATTCCCCATGTATGTTCTTCCTGCTCCTTTATTCTTGTAAGCTGAAAATTCATCATTGCATATAAGCATAAAGATGGTATTAGTTATATGTCAGCATTCAAGAAAATAGAAACTATCCATTTTTATATAAAATTAAACAGGAATTCTGAATTTCAAAGCCTTCGCAGATTTTTAGACATCGCCTTCAGGATTCCTATTTTTCCCTTAAACTTCTACCCATACCCTCATCTTCCCCTCACTGCATCTGTTGGCCTTAAGTATTAGCCTTCAAAAGACATGTTTCCACCTTTTTCTTATTCAATTTTAACATTGCTGTTTTAAGGTCTCCAGTCCCTGGGAAGATGGAGTAAGCACAATCCACTCTGTCTCTTTCACTGAACACAGCTACAAAACAGGGACGGAATGCACGATAAACCTACTCAGAGGCTCTGAGAAGTCAATAGTAGCAGGACAATTGGGAAACAAGATCAGACTTTGAACTACCACCAATCAGTGGTGATTTTTTCATTTTCTTCTGCCCTCAGGTGTCCCCCGACCTGAGTACAATGTAGCCTGGAACCAGCAAGTGAGTATCAGCACACAGAGCTCCAGAAGAAGCCCTTAATTTGGCCCAAGAAGTGCAAAGAAAAATATATAAATTTCCCTCCTCATTTTTTTTTTCCTTCTGTTTCATATCCCGGTCCCCAAGCAATGCCCTAGTAGAGATGGCAGAGGTCCCCCACGGGAGCCCACTGAATGGGGAGGGTGTTGGGGGGCCCTTCCTCTCTGTGGAGCTGCAATTCCAAGAAGGTGGGATAAAGCAATTCATTTTTACTCTCTCTGTCTCTCTCTGTCCTCCCAGAAGTTGGCCCCAGACATGGACGTAGTCACAGAAATGTGAGGCAGGGGAAGATTAACTAAAGCCCCAGCTTTCTAGCTAAAGGAGCAAAAGGGGACACCCAGGGAACAAATACCAGTAGATTGCAAAATGGAAGGAGATCAAGAAAGTGACCCCATGAAGTTACTTATAAACTCCTAGGCATTCCCCCAAGCTGTGCATGCATGGATGTGATCCTAATCAGCATATCAAAGAATTCCAGAACTGAACACACAAGCCACTGCCCACATCTCAGCCTGATCCCTGCATGCCACACACAGGGGACAGATCTAACCGGACCTGCAAAGGCTTTAAAACCTGAACTGACATTGGAACGGTAGCCCACAGAAGAAAGGTTGGAACCTGTAGCCTGAATCTAACCAGGCCAATTGCCTGATACAACAGAAACTCCCCTATCCACTTAGGAAAAGACAATCAACAGACAACAACCTCAAGATGATACAGTGTTATGGGCTGAATTGTGTTCCCCCAAAATTCATCCACTGAAGCCTTAAGCCCTAGTACCTCAGCATGTGACTGATTTGGAGATAGGGTCTTTTAAAATGTGATTGAGTTAAAATGAGGCCATTTGGGGGGCTCTAATCCAATCTGACTGGTGTCCTTAAAAGAAGAGGGAACTCAGACACACAGAGACCCTAGGGATACACGTGCACAGAAGACACAGTGAGAATGCAGCCATGTGCAAGCCAGGGAGAGACGCACTGGAAGACACCAAACCTGCTGCCGCCTTGGTCTTGGGCTTCCAGCCTCCAGAACCGTGAGCTGTTGTCTAAGCCCCCAGTCTGTGGTCATTGTTATGGCAGCCCTGGTAGACTAATACACACAGATACCATAACTTTCTGACAGAGACTTTAAAGCCGCTATCTTTAAAATGCCACGAGCAACAGCAAACATTCTTGAAACTGAAAAAAAAAAAAAGACAATCTCAGCAGAGAAATAAAATATCAGAAGAATCAAATGGAAATTTTAGAAACAAAAAGCACAATAACCAAAAGCCCTATCAATAAACTCACTAGATGGGTTCTGACATGACAGAGAAAATCGTCAGTGAACCTAACGATACATCAGAAGTCATCCATCTGAACAACAAAGAGAAAGGGGATTGAACACAACACAGTCACAGGGACCTGGGGGGGCTGTAAAAAACAGGTCGCTGGAGTCCCAAAAAGCTAGGAAAAAGAGAATGGTACTGAAAAAATATTTGAGGAAATGATGGCCAAAAATTTCCTCAGTCTGGCAAGAGACTTAAACCTACAGATTTAAGAAAATGAAGCAAAACACATACAGGATAAGCCCTCAAAAATCCAGGCACATCCTAATCAAACTTTGAGAAACTAACAAAGAAAAAAAATATTCAAAGCAGCCAGAGAGAAGTGATTCCTTATCTACGGGGGAACACTTCGAATGACAGATTTCAGAAACCAAAGAAGACGGAAGAATCGGAGCTCTCACAAATGACACCCAAAGCATGACTCATAAAAAAAAAAAAATTTATAAACTGAACTTCATTAAAATTAAAAACTTCTGTTCCGCAAAAGACATTAAGTGATTGAAGAGACAAGCAACAGACTAGAAGAAACTAATTAGATATTGACAAGGGACGTGTATATGTAGATATAGATGGAACTCTCTCAACTCAACAGAAAGGAAACAAAAACCCGATTTTAAAAATGGGCAAAAGAATAGAGGATACCAGTATGGCAGATATACATCTAAAAAAGATGTTCAACATAATGAGCCATTAGAGAAATGCAAACTAAAAGCATAAGATGCCACTACAAGTCTGTTAGAACAGCTAAAAAAAAAAAAAAAAAAGATACCAGTAACACTAAGTGCTAGTGAGGATGTAGAGCAACTGAAACTCTTGTATATTGCTGGTGGGAAAGTGAAAATGGGACAGCTACTCTGGAAAACAGTTTAACAGTTTCTTACAAACATACGTGTGTCCTATGAGTCAACAGCAATTCCACTCCTAGGCATTTCTCCTTAAAAAATGAAAACTCGTATTCATGCAAAAGCCCTGCACCTGAATGTTTACAGCAGCTCTATTTCCAATTGCCAAAAACTGGATACAGCCCGAAAGTCCTTTAGTGGTCAGGCGGATCCTCAGACTGTTGTATGCTCATAGAATGGACTACTACACAACATTAAAAAGGAACAAACCATTGATATATTTAACAATGTGGATGAACCCCAACAGAATCATAGAAAGGACCAATCTCAAAAGATTCCATTTACATAATATTCTTGAAGTGACAAAATGCTAGTAATGGAGTGACTGGTGGTTTGCCAGGAGTAGGGGTGGGGCTGCTATCACAAGGTAGTTTGAGGGGCACCATAAATGTTCGGTAACCTGACCGTGGAGGTGGCTCCATAAATCAGATATGTGTTCAAGTTCGAAAAACTACATACCCCAAAACAGTCAATTTTCCTCTATGATAATTTAAGATGTAAAATTAATAAATGAAAGAATATATTCTTCTGTTTTATTTAGTTATTCATTTGGTAACATTATTACTTTTCTAAAAATGCCCATTGTCAGATATTACTTACATCACTGGAGGAATGAGCCTTTGGCAACTAGCCTGGAAATCTAAATACAACATATCGCAATATTTTCAGCAAAAAGTTGTATTTTGCGTTAACCTTGACAAAGACGGAGGACTTTGATTCAAAAGTCAAAGAAGCAAGATGGGGCCAAAGCAAGACTGACATGGGGGGTGGGGGCCGGGAAGAGAGCTGTGTGCAGAAAACAGGTCCAGGGACAGTGAGTGGGTGTGGGCTCCTCAGGGAGAGAGGGAAGGAGGGGTGTCCCAAGAGGGAAAACATCAGGCCTGCGAGAGTCTGAGCTTTTAATCAGTGGCTTATTTACCTTAAGGAGGCTGAAGAAACTATTTCAAAAAGAAAGAGATTGATCTTTTCAGTCACCAAAGGTTAATTCGGCTACTCTAGGCCACCTGTCTTCCTCTGCTGGGGAAGAACACCACAGAACACCACAGACCGGGGGCCTATAAACAACAGAAACAGATTTCTCAGGGTTCTGGAGGCTGGGAGGTCCAAGATGGAGGCTCCGGCAGATTCAGTGTCTGGTGAAGACCACTTCCTGGTTCACAGACAGCATCGTCTGGTTGGGACCTCACATGGCAGACAGGGCGAGAGGGCTCTCTGGGGTCTCTTTCATAAGGGCACTAATCCATTCCGGATGGTTCCAGCCTCTCGACCTCATCGCCTCCCAAAGGCCCCATCTCCTCAGACCAACACACCGAGGGTTCGGATATGAACATATCAATTTTGGGGAGACAGAAGCATTCAGTCCTTCATACCACCCCTTCCGCAGGTAAGGGGGTACCAGAGCCAGATGAGGTAAATTCTAGAAATAACTTTTTTTTTTTCCTTTTTGCCACAAATACAGATACATTTAGAATGTGTGTGTGGGATTGGGGCTGAGGACTGCAGGGAGGCAGCAGCCAAGGGGCTGCTCCCCCTGAGACTTGGCTAGGAGCAGAATGTGTCAAGTACAAGCAAGACCTACCCGTTGTGGTGATCCCGGCGGGACACGCCTTCTGCAGGGACTGTTTCCAGGTGCTTTCTGTCCCCAAGTTCAGAGCCATGCTTGGGAAAAGCCAGCTGATCATTCTGGGCAGGAAGGTTCTCCGGGCGTGGGGGCAGGGCTAGGGTGGGGGCGGGGGGAGGCGTTTATCCAGCTGCATGGTCTGGCAGGTCCCGGAGGGCCTGAGTGCAGATTCTGCCAAAAGACTACACTTGGGGCTAGGGGTTGTCTGTGTCCACGAGGGAGCAGCCTGGAGCCAGAGTCCGGATGTCAGGGCGCGGAAGCCCTGCAGAGATGAAGCCGATCCCGCCGGCTGCCTGCTTCCGGAGCACACTGTCGGAGGAGGTCACGGGGACGACAGGACTTCCGGTTGACCCTGGAGCAAAAGGAGGCTCCCCACCACCTCCACTGGCCTGGGAAGGTACGTTCAGCCCGGCACTGCCACAGTAGGAGCGGCTCAAGGGTGCAGCCGGAGGGTGGGAGGCGCCGGCTGGTCCCGAGACCGAACCCCATTATAACTGCTAAGATTCTGGCTGGCTCCTGCAGAGATCTCCTGGTCTTGCGGGGCCCAGGACAAGCCTCATGGGTAAGCTCCCTTGCCTATCAAACCCGCCAATCGACCTATCTGGAGTGGCCTGCCTCTTTCTTCGCCCTGCCTGCCCAGTGCAGGGCGAATTTTACCTGGGGATCTCCCGAGGTTTCAAACCAGCACACAATCAACACACGTTGTCCGTTGCCTTAAAAGAGGCACTTAGCCTGCAGTGGTGCTGTGTTGCTTGCCCAGGAGCCAGTGGGGGCTGACAGGCCCAACACGGGGCCGATGAAGAGTTTTCTCCAGCAGAGGCATGCTCTGAACGCTGATGGGCCAGAGACAGCCCATGCCCGGCCCAGCAGAGGATCCCGCGGAGCCTGGCTGGGCCACCCTCAGCTGCGCAGACCAGGGCTGCATCCAGACTGTCTGACTCACTGAAGACACCCAGGGACCAAGGGGAGCTTCTGCAGGCCCCGTGGACACACCTGATTCTCCACGTGGCCTGGACACTCTTCCGTTCCAATAATGGAGTTTAAATCTGCCTTGAATGTGAGCAGAACTTCATGACTCGTTTTCAAACAGACAGATGTGGTATAGGTGATGGTATGTGACTTCAGATGTTAGGTCATAAAAAAACATGCACCCCTGTGCCTCTCTCCCTCTCCCTCGCTTTGTTCTGGGGGGAAGACAGCCACCATGCCATGAGGGGTTTCCAGAGCCCTCTGGAGAGAGTCACTTGAGGCTTCCCATCAACAGCCAGCACCACTGTGAGTGGATCACATGAAAAGACCGCCCTCCACGTGGGTTCTCCAGCTACAACCAAGTCTTTAAATGACCACAGGTTCAGCTAACACCTCATTGCACCCTCATAAGAAACCTCAAACCAAAACAGCCCAGCCAAGCTGCTCCTGAAGTCCTGAATCCCAGAAGGGGTGAGGGATAATAAATGAGTCTTGCTGCTCGAAACTCCTAAGTTACACAGCATTAGATAACTAATACAAAGGCTAGATGCATTGGCCTTCATATACGTCACCTTATTTAATTCTCTTAAAGTACATCTCTTATTACAGATCGGCAACCTGCTGCCTGGAATTATTCAAGAATTTATCGCAGGATCAGGGAGCTAATTTACAGCCAAGATGGAATTCACACTCTGGACAGGTCATATGATTGAGTGCCAGGCACCGGAAACACAGAAATGGAAACAGTAAAGTGGGGGGTCGATCAGAGGACACAGCATCGAATAGAAGGGTCATCCAGTTCAGCTGGAAGAAATGAAAGAGCTAAATTCCCAAATCCGGAAGGGTAAGGAGGAAAATCTTACTTAGGCAAAGGGAAAAGCGAAACAAGATGAGAAAAAGGCAGAACTATGGAATGGTTTGTATTCCTTTAATGGCAGTTGGGAGGGTAGCTGAGAACACAGCAGGAATGGGTCAAAGTGGAGAGTCTCTGGCAAAGCTAAGCCTGATCGTTTTCTGTTACTCGTCACCCTGGCAATAGGACCTCTGCCTTATGGTAATGATATTTAAATGAGAAAAGTGCATGCAAATGAAGTAACTTGTGATTTTATTGGTGAGGGTGTTCCCATTTGTCCAGTTTGCTCCATCTTCTCAGGGGAATCTGAGTACAAATGGGAGTAGTTTTGTCCGAGAAAAAGAATGAAACCATAGAAGGGAACACGGAGACTATGACAAGAGCTTGGGTTTGGAAGGTCTTCCATAGACCACTGCTCTGTTTCTTTCCCCCCATAACCCTGGTAGGAATGAGGGTTAAGTGATAAATCTTGCAATTGTTCATGCCTGATCCATTCTGGCTTTAATGCTGAGGGAAATCCTCTAAGTCAAGGCCCCAGCCTGGCCAGCCAGTCACTCCCAGGGCCCTGGGTAAGGGGTCAGAACCCTAGGGGTACCCAGCTGCTTGGACTGCTCTGCCTGCTTTGGCCATTTCTGCAGGGAATTAGGTGGCCCAGAAAGAGTGTATTAGTTTCCTAGGGCTGCCTTGCTGAGTAGCATGAGCAGGGAGGCTTAAAAGAAAAATTCATTATCTCATAGTTCTGGAGCTTCAGAGTCCAAAATCAAGGTGTCACCAGGGCCATGCTGTCTCTGAAGGCTTGTGTCGGGGATCCTTCCTTGACTCTCCCTAGCTTCTTGTGGTTTGCAGGCACTCTTGGCTTGCAGTTATTAACACCTCAACCTCCAGTGTCACATGGTCAGCTTCCCTGTGTGTGTCCATGTGTCATCTTATAAGGACACCGGTCGTGTTAGATTTGAGACCACCCTAGTGACCTCACCTTTTTTTTTTACTTAAATTCAATTAGCCAAGGTGTAGTACATCATTAGTTTCTGATATAATGTTCAATGATTCATTAGTTGAGTATATCTCCCAGTGCTCATTACATCACATGCCCTCTTTAATGCCCATCACCCAGTTACCCTATCCCCCCACCCACCTCCCTTTCCACAAACTCAGTTTGTTTCCCCGGAGTCCACAGTCTCATATGGTTTGTCTCCCTCTCTGATTTCTCCCCATTCAGTTCCCCCCCCCGCCGCCGCACCCCTATTGTCCTCTGCACTATTCCTTATGTTCCACATATGAGTGAAACCATATGATAATTGTGTTTCTCTGATTGACTTATTTCCCTAGTGACCTCATCTTAACTTGATTACATATGCAAAGATTCTTCTGCATATAAGGTCTCATTTAGAGGCATTGTGCTTTAGGGTTTCAATATAAGAATTTGGTGGGGGGAGGCATTCAACCCATGACAGAAAGGGAGCAGAACCGAGAGCCAACAAAAAGAGATCAAAGGAGAAATGACCCAAAATGAATAGCCCAAGTTCATTCACACTTTATATACACCCACCTGCACTCCTGTGACAGTCCTTCGTCTCTTCATGTCACTTGTAGTCCCCACAATATCACAGTTCATCTAAGAGATAAGGTGTCAGACTTAGACAGAGAAGATTTGGCTCCGCGGGACCCTGCTGCTGAGTGTGTGACTTTCTCAAGTTTTCTACCTGAGCACCTGATCACTGACCTTCAAATGAGGGTCCCTCAAACATACAGCAGCTCGTGGGTCAACTGAGCTTTGGTGAAGCATTCACACTGGGCAGGAATTTCATCGACACAGGAGACACCTACTCCCTAGACAGGTGCTGGGTCCAACATATATCTCTGAGCTCCCATCATGACATCTGCAACTCAACCTTACAGAAAAGCACAGGCAAAGGGAACACCCATCCATAAATACTTAGGGAACAATCTGGAAGTGGCACACATCCCTCCTGGTCACATTCCATTGTCCGCAACTCAGCTATATGGTCACATTCAGAAGCCTTCCTGGAGAAATGAGGTTTCTAGCTGGGCCATGTTTTCAGCTAAAAATCAGGAGTTCATTATTAAAAGCAAAAGGGTAGAAAACTGTTAGTAGAAAACTGTTAGCTACTTTATATGCATATGTTTTATATTGTGAACATTTTCTGTGCCACAATCTTTAAAAGTATTTTAATATTTACATAGTTTCCAACCACTATTATATAGTTGTATAATTTACATCATTATTTCCCTCTTGTTGGACATTTGTGTTAACTTTTTCACGGTATAAATAATGTTGCAAAGAGCAAACTCATCCTTGTGTAATTCTTTGATCATGCCCTTATGATAATTTTCTAAAAGGCTTGCTTGAGGCCCCAGGACCTAGGTAATTGTTACAGGGACCAGATTAGCCTGAACAACTATTGATCTAAGTCATCTTTGAGAGAAGTGAATTTTCCATGTTCTTGGCACATTCTGCCCCTCCCCCAGGCCACCTTGCTTTGGCCAACTCTCCTTCTAGGCCCAGAGCTGGTTAGCAGCAGCAAGGTACTTGGGAGATAATCTGTTTATAGCCAGATGTGCCATTGCTGGATATTTTCAGGGAGTTTGATTTGAAGGGCTTGCCTTGAAATTGTGTGCCATGTGTCTCTAGGCCATTGGTATGTACTATTTTTACTCATCAACTGTATTTGTGTACTGCTTTACAATTTGCAAATACTTAACCACACATGATCTCATTGGCTGGATCCAACAGTGATTATTCCAAAACACAAATATGAAACTAACATTTCCATAGCTTCAACCCTTTGAAGTCTCCGTGGTGCTCTCAGATTCAAGTCCAAATTCCTTAACATGATTTATAAATCTCTAAGACTACCATATCAATTAGCTTTTACTGAAGAAGAAAAAAAAAAAAACACTCAAAATTTAGTTGAATAAAATAATAGCCATTTACTTAGCTCATGATTTTATGAGTCAGCAGTTTGGGCTGGGCTCAGCTGGGCAGTTCTTCCAATGAGCTTTGCTGGGCTCACTCACGCATCTGTGGTTAACAGCAGGTCAGCTAGGTAGCTCTGCTTCTTAAGATAGTTGACTCCACGCCAGGGATGATCAAGAAGACACTGGGGGCAAGTGTCTCTCACCATCCAGCAGGTTATCATGGACTTAAAAATTTGTCAGTGTCAGGATCCAAGAGCAGCAAGAAACTTTCCTGTGCAAGCATTTTTCAAGCCTCTTCTTGTTCTTCCTCTTATATTTACTAATTTCTCATTGGCTGAAGCAAGTCCCATAGGCAATTCAGATTCAGGGGATGAAATGGGAAAATAGATGTCCCCTGTTGCTAAGTAGAAAAGAGGATGTGTCCATTTTCACCATCTCCCACAACTTCCTTTTCTAGTCTCATCTTTGTGAGATGTGTCCCTATTTTCATCTCTACAGACTCTGTTCCAGCCAAACAGAACTGCTTACAGCTCCCCATCCTGCCTTCTTCTTATACATTTCCAGGCTATGGTTCAGGCTAATGCCTTTCCTACTATGCTCCTCCATTATTCACCTGGCTGAGTCCAACTGGGTCCCATCCTAGATGTCTCTTCCTCCAGGAAGCCTTCTCTCCTCCCCAGACAGGGGTAGATATTCCTTTTTGGTGTTCTCTATGCTTCTTCTTCCACCCCTTACCAGGCTCTGTTACAAATGTCTGTCTTCTTGTCCATTTCTCCCGCAAGACTATAAGGTACTTGACAGCAACATTTGTTAACTGTTATGTACTTGATACCTAGGGCCAGATAGTGGGAGCACGAAAGCCATTCATTGGTCTACTGACTAACTGCACGTGAATGGGTGAAAGAAAACAGGTGTAGGAAAGCCTTTTGCACATCCGCAAGCACCCAGCATATCGTGAGGATGGAATCTATGAGTTGGAGGGCACCTTGGTTCTCTTCTCGTCTATGTACAAACCCTTGGAACAACATGGTTAAAAATTTCTCCTCCGTCCATCAGGCACACCATAGAGATGAAAATGCCTCCCTTTCAGCAGAGCTCCTTCTATTGTTTAACTGCAGGCTCAAAACTCTCTCTTTCCAACTGAACCCAAAACTATTTCCTCGTGCCTCGCACCTGTTGTGTGAGACCTTCCGTCTGAAGCCTCAAAGGCAAAGATTAATCTGTTTGCCACACATCAGGCCTCTTCCTCTGAGATGGAGCAAGCGTTGCTCCTAGCATGTTCTTACAGCCCTCACCATCCTGCTGGCCCTCCTCGGGGCATGCCCAACATGTCTCTGCTTCTCTTGGAAAATGACATCCAGAGCTGGACAAGCTCTTCCCCTGGGATTGAGAGATGCATCACTCTGTATACCAGTCATCAAGGCCATGGCGGCAGCAGCAAGGTTTAGGAGTGCTGGGAATAGCAGCTCCCATAGAAACGGAACTCAGGCGCAAATCAAAACATTAGGATGACATTTCTAAAAAGCACATTTCATCTGACACTGGTACGAGGACAACCTGCGCCTTTTTTTTTAACCCATTCTTACCATTTGTATCCAGGTCAAGGCGCCCAAAAGCTCAAATTTGCCAGATTTCAAATACATATTTCTAGTAGAAAGTGGCAAGAGATATTGAGGTGGGTTTCGTTACGAACAGATTGTAAGCTTTGGAATGAAGCAAACAGGGATCAGACAACTAGGTCCAAAATGCAGTAGGTGTGTACATTAGGGAAGGGACTTAAAGCTCCCTAGGCTGTGTTTTTCCTCGTCACCTCCAGGTTACTGTTAGGAGCACGTGTATATTTCGAGCTTGTCATGTGTCAAGCTGAGTGTATCAGGCTCATCCTGTAGAAGATGAAATGGAGACTGAGAATGTTCGTAGAAAGGATGTAGAAAGTCATTTGCTAGGCATCCTGGAGCTAGTAAGGGGAAGTGCTGAGCCCTAAACCCACGCTTCTCTAGCTCCAGATCCCAGGCATCCGGCGAACACTCTAGCAGTCTTGGCACCTGCATCTCCACCTTGAAAGAGCAGCGGGTGATCCTGTCACCAATGGTGATGGATAGGAGCTGCCCAGCTCAGTAGCCACAGGGCTCACGTGGTGGCCGGGCACAGCCCTCAGTGGTACAGGCCTGGCAAACCCTCCACTCAGTACAATACTCCGTGAATCTCTTTGGGGTTTGGCAGCAGTGACCAGTGTTGTTGCTATATTGGCACCCTTTCCCAGAAATAGATTAGAAAGCAGGAAAATTTTTTAAAGATGGGGGTGGGCGGGGGAGAAAACCCACTCTGATGGGTTATTTCGCTAACGGCCTTAACTTTGTAATAAATAAAGATGGCAAATGGGAAGCAAATGCATAAATTGAAAATAAGCTGAGTGAATCATGGCACACAGTATGTACAGTATATAAATATTCATGTTAAATTACCTTTTACTCCGACTCCATGGTTCTCCTGTGTGCACTTAGGGCTGAGTGGTTTCCGTAGGCCTTAGTTACCAACACAAATGTGTGTGACTTTTGTGAGAGCTTGAGGAGTAACTAAGGACTATTAGCACAGGCCCAAATAACGTCGGATCTCAGTGTTAGCCCCAGAAGCTCAAGCACCCTCTCTGCTTTTGGCAAGAGAACAGTAATCCATCTCCTGGTCTTTCCTAGTCAATGGAAACTGAGCTGAGGGAGAAAATCCTTAATCTTAGCAACAGCAGGATCTGGTATTTGAGCTGCAGAGCTTAAAGAAAAAAAAAAAAAAGCCTTGTTGAAAAGTTCAAATCTAGGTAACCAGTTTCTGAAAGAGTCTTTTGTGTGAACTGGAGACAGGCTGCATGGGCAAAGAGGAGTGAGGGCCGCGCAGGGAGGTGCCTGAGCTTTCTGGAATGCGGGTGCGGGGTTGGTTCCCTTCCTGCGGGGAGAAGCGTGGCAGCCCTGTGAAGGGCTGGTACAGGCTATCCCAGTGCCCCATGGGAAAGCCAACAGGGGCAGTGAGTGTGCCCTGAGGTTCAGCGGGCTCAGAGGCCAACATTCCTTCCCTTGTTCTGCTCTGGCCTCCCAGTGACCGTGGGGTTGAACTACAGTCAAGTCCAATGGCCATGGTAACACTTACCTCACTCCCCTGTGCTGCGTGGTGAGCCACTTGCCACAAAGGGAACTTTCTAAATGAGAGCTGTTGGAATTTCCTTACAAGGACACAGAGAGAGGCGTTGCAATCTTACTCCGCAAGCTATCCCAACTCGTCCCTGCCTACGGAAGGGTAGTATGTGGCACGTGTCGTTTGTGTGTGCTTGTGTGTGTGCATATCATGCTCGGTAAGTGTCTGAACGGAAAAAGGATCCTACACAAATTCTGTTATAGATAATGCCAGAATGACTTTAAAGTGTTAAGCCTGGGGCGCCTGAGTCGCTCAGTCTGTTAAGCAACCGACTTTTGACTCTTGATTTCGGCTCAGGTCAGGATCTCAGGGTCCTGGGTTTGAGCCCTGTGTGGGGCTCTGCGCTCAGCACAGAATCTGCTTGTCCCTCTCCCTCTGCTCCTCCCCACCCTCGTTCTCGCTCTCTCAAATAAATAAATAAATAAAATCTTCAAAAATATTAAGTGTTAAACCTAGCTTTCTCCAATGCCTCATGGGCGCAAATTCATTACATCAGTATTTCCTTCACGTGAGGGTATATAGCCCACGAAGCTAAAACTTTCTAAGCATAGCTTTGGGTGTTTGTTCCAGTTAATTCAACAAGCACTTCTGGAACACCTATGATGAGGCAGGGATTCTATCCAGAGCCAACACAGCTAGTGCAGAGAAGAACGGAGACCCCCAAGTCAGCCCAGGTTCGGATTCTGGCTCTGCTACTTGGACCTTTGAGACCTTTGGTAAAAATGCTAAAATTTTTGGTGCCTCAGTTTCTGCATCCATAAAGCGTTAGTAACAATGCCCCATAGGGCAGATGTGAGGATTCCATGAGAGAGCATGTCTGGAACTGAGGAGCCTGATGTGTGTTCGCTGGGATTACATCTCAGGTGCTACCTGCATGGAGGACACAGCCTAGCAGGGAGCCTGTGGGCAGAACAGAGCATCCTGGTGTGTGAGGTCTTGAATGGGGTGTGACCACAGTTCTGGGGAAGAGCAGACAACAGGGAAACTAGAGAGAAGAGTGGATGGAGTGGGGTGTGAGAAGGGCAGCCTTCCAGATGGAGGATCAGCAGGAACAAGTGGAAGGAGGTAGGGACCTGAAAAGTTGTGTCAATCCACGGCACTTGAAGGTAGGAGAATTGGAAAATACTTCTCTTTTCTGTTGGTGTTAGAGAATCTTTGTGAAGTATCTCTGGCTTCCTATTATTGGAGTATTTATGGCTGTTTAAAATGAAATATAAAATTAAAAATTAAAAAATTAAAAATTAAATAAATAAAACATAAAATAGATTTCAAGAGAGAGAGAGAGCCATGCATTGAGTGCCTACAGGTTCTTTGTATCTGTGATTTCCTTTCATTTACTCCAAATAACCTCACAAGAAAAGTATTCCTACCCCACCTTAACAAATGGGAAAACTGAGGCTCAGAGAGGTGACACAGCTCACCCAAGTTCACACCATTAGTAAGAGGGGGGAACTGGGGTGCCAATCCCACCTTGATTGAGGACCTTTGGTGATAGGCAGTAGGAAGACAGGCTCCCTTCCCCATGCAAAAGGACTCACCTGTTTTCTGGATGTTTGTTAATCTGCGGCATATGCCTGAGGTAAGACACAAAATTTACAGAAATCTAGGCACCATGACTGGTTCATGCTCACATCAAAAGTTAAGGCAGAAGGACCATGTGGAAGGTCCATTAATACCAAGATTGGGAATGGACCTATCCCTACAAGTCAGCCTCTTTCATGATGAGAGCTCATGTCATCTTTGTACCCTCTACATCCCGCACATACTGACTCATGGCTAGTGGAGTCCCCTTCTCCTGCCCCTCCAATAACCCAAATAACCCTTATTCTTTTGAGAGCCATTACTTTAGTGATCAGTAGCTTAAATCACATTTTCTTTATAATAGCACGTTCACATGCAACCCGAAATGGCAAAGAAAAGATGACAAAAGTTGCAGGAGGTGGGATGGGTTCAAAGAAGAAATTTGAACATTCCTCTGGACAGGAGAAACAACACTCAGTTTTCTTTTTCTACCAAAGGAAGCACAAACTCATCGTTACTTGAGCATGGGTGAGGACCACATGTAAAATCCCTGTTATTCCACTTAGGCCCTGCTTCATACGCTTAGCCCTGAAACATTGCCAACTCTTTCACATTTGATCTAGAAAATAGAAATACTAAGTGTCATGGTTAACGTTCCTTAAATACTCAGTGCCGGGAACTGTGCCCTTAAGGTCAATAAGCCTTAGGTCACTGTGTTCTGTAATCAGCTCCACCACGCTGTGAAGTTTGTGCTGGATATCTTCCATTTGCCCTCCACCACCGTCTCTACCCGCTTCCACTTTGCTCTCTCCGCCCTGGGAGGTTGGTCTCTACAGCTTGTGACACCTGCTCTCTTGCCCTCTAGCTTCTCCTTGGGTTTGGCCAACAGGCAGCCTCAGGGGAGCAGGGTTTTAGAGAAAGGAAGGAAAGGAAGGTCAGGTTCTTTCTCTGTGAGGCCATTTCTGGTAGACTAAGGTCTTGGCTTTTCTCAAAGAGGCCTTTGCTAAGCACCTCTTCTCCCTTGGGAGTTCCTGTCACTTGTCTCTTCCCTCTTTCCTATGAACCTGAGTTACCTCACTACCTTGTGTGTGGCTTCCTAAACCACTTCCACACATTGACAGCTTCCCTTTTTTGTAAATAAAACCTGTTCGAATGACCCTAACCTGAGTGCAGCCTCTATTTCCCGTCAGGATCCTGATATAGGTACTGTGATTATACCCATTTTACAGACAGGCCTTGGAACCAAGTAAAGCCACTTGTCCAAGGCCTCACAGCTATTCAGTGGCAGAACTGGATTTCAAAACCAGACCTGGTGAAGTCCAGACCCCACATTCTCAACTGCTATACTGGAACAGCAATAAATGGTTCTGGACAATGCAGGCAAACTGGGCATCCTAGAGACACAGCCTCATGTACCTCCTCATGGGAACGTGTGGTGGGCAGAATGGCACGGCGCAGATGGTTTGTACCCCTGTCAGCCTCTTCATCAGGCAGAGAGCTTACCCAAAAGAAAGTGGGCAAAAAGCAGACATCCTCACTGGGCTTGCTGCCCCTGCATCCTGGACTCTATGATATTGGGGCAGAAGACACCTGGTGGTACAGAGAGGCTGGGAGGGGCCACCAGACACATTTAAATCCCGGCTGGGAACCGTATTCCAGAGCCCCGTCAGCCTTTCTCTAATGGCCCTGGTTGAACCAAGAGAGGCTCCCATTGGGGCCAATAGATTAGAATAGGCTATGGTTGATGCTTTATTCCAAAAGGAAAATCAGGGCTCCATTTGACCCCCCCAACATCAAATTCATTCACTAGGCCCTAGGAGAATTCATAGCCGGAACTAAAGATGTCACTTGCATCTGGGCAGGACTGACCTCAGCATGCTGGTTTCGGTCTTCCACCTCAGGAAGCTGCATAATCTTTATTTAATTCTGCAACACTGAGCCTCCCTCTGCAGAGTGAGGAATTTGTCATCTCAGGCCTCAGATTAAGTGAAAAGAATTTTTTAGCTAAAATAGTTATGTATATACATTTCCATAAATCACTTTACCATAAATTAGGAAGAAGTCTACTTCCTCTGCCTAAAGCAAAAAAGATTTTAAGCGAGGATTCTCAACAGTACCTTCTTCCAAGTAGTTCTGGTACCTCTTGTGCCTGTCTTGGGATTCACTGTATTGAATTACGTTGACAGATCATCTCCTGCACTGGAAAGTGAGGTCCTTATAGGCAGATCCTATACCTCCTTCATCTCTCCATCCCTGGCCCAACACAGTGCCCGGCATACAGCAGGCACTCAATACATACTACAAGAGAAACACATGTGGATGCCCTCAGAACACCCTGCAAGGGCTGCCGTCGGAGTGTTATGCAATTACATGTTGAGTCATCAGCCTCATCCACAAAGGGAGACACCATCTTTTATTTAATTTTATACCTCCCATGTTTGGAATATCATGACTGCTCAAAATATATTTTGTAGGAAAGAAAGAGATGGAGGACACAGCAAGCAAGAAATAAAGCTTAATTGTCTCTGGCACCCTTGCGTTGTGTGGAGGTACTTAGACAGCTCTTTGGATTGGTGTCAGAGGGTTAAACCCACTGTATGCCCCAGTCATTCCACAGAGGGCTGCATTTCCATCGTGGAGTTGCCTTATAGAGAGAACAATGGAAGAGAAGGGTCTGATAAGCAGGATGCTAGTGGGGCTGGTCACAAGAGTCACAGCCTCTTCCTCACTCAAGTCAACTCCTAGTTATCCCTAAGATCTCAGGTCAAGTGCCCCTTCCTACAGGAAACTACCCCTGGCTCTCCAATAGCAGTCGTGTTGTTTTCCTTCGAAACTTCATTCTGTATGTAACTGTATATTCATTGGTGTGATCTTTTTGGCGAGTGCCTGACTCTCCTGAAAGTTCCAACAGTTCCATCTGTTTTGTTCATTATTCCATTCCCAGGACCAAGCATGAATCTTCCAGTTAGGTGTTCAGTAAATCAGTGCTGAATGAATGAGTGAATAAACAGATTGTCACTCTATGCTCGACTCATATTGGACCACATTTTCTCATTCCTGGTCCATTGTTCTTTCTCTTAATACCAGCCATTTTAAATATTGTCTTTTATATGTGTGTAGGCATTGAGGTTTTCCTATAAACCAGTCACTCTGACCTGTCCTCACATCTGTTTACCTGGGTGCTGTCCCTGCAGGTGGCCTATCCAACATCTTGGTTACCTCATAAAAGAAAGCCATAAACTCTAACCCAGTGTTTATTTGTTTCTAAACCAGTGATTTTTTAAACATGCTTTTTGTAGAAGACCTCTTTTAAAATCTACATCCAACAAACTGTCGTATATCCAAACAATGGAATATTATTCAGTGATAACAAGAAATGAGCTCTCAAGCCATGAAAAGACATGGAAGAAACTTAAGTGCATATTGCTAAGCAAAAGAAGCCAATTTGAAAAGCCTACATGTTGTACGATTACAATGATATGACTGACATAGGGAAAACTATAGGGACAGTAAAAAGCTCAGTGGAATCCAGGAGTTCAGGGAGGGCTGAATAGATGGAGCACAGAGCATTTCTAGGACAGTGAAACTATTCTGACACTATAATGTGCATACATGGCATTATGGGTTTGTCAAAACTCATAGAATGTACAAGGAGTGAACCCTAAACTATGGACTTCAATAATAATATATCAGTATTGGTTCATCACTTGTAACAATAAACTATGGACTTTAATAATAATATGTATTAGTTCATCACTGGTAACAAATGTACCACACTAATGGAAGATGTTAATAAAAGAGAAAACGGGGTGGGGGATGGGTTGGAGAGGAAAAGGGATATTTGGGAACACTCTGTAATTTCTGCTCAATGTCTCTGTAACTCTAAAAGTGCTCTAAAAAGTCTACTAATTTTTTAAAATCTGGATCCTAGCTGGTCACTCAATGTATAAAATATAAGAATAGATGGGTCCTAGCTGAGGTAGGAGTGCAGTCCTTCCCACTTTCTACCTACAAACTCATCTCAGATCTCGCTTTCCTCCTTGTGGGTCCCTGAGATATGACTAAAGCTAGGCAGTTACATAAACCTTCCCTTGCCTACCCCCCAGCTCCCATCCCCACCCCCAGCACCCCAAGTGTGCCCTAAATAGTCTGACCTGACTCCTTGCTCTGTAGCCCAAGCTATTGCTCTGTAGCCCATTGCTATTTTAGAAAGGCAGGTGGTCTCCTTGTGGCTTCTCGTGGACCTTAGCACAATTTACCTGATTGAAACGTTACTCTTCTCACTTTGGCTTTTCCATTGCATTGGCTGAGAAATCCCAGTTTGGGCCCAGGTATCTCCCACAAATGTCTATCCAGGACCCGTGGGAATGGGAGACCATGGAGGAGTACAGACAGGAGGGAACATGGATTCCGAATGGGGTATATGTGAAGCCAGACTGTTTTCATATTCCAAAGTCACAGCTGAGACTCCTCAGCAGTCCTACTTATAAACACACCACCAGTGCTAACAAAGAATCCAACAGAGAACTCAACAACCCCTTGAAGGCAAACCAGAACCTGATAACTAAAAGTGGTGACACCACAGTTACTGACAAATGTTTGCTGGGTGCAAGGGGAGTCTGTGAAATGCCTCAGGGCACCGAGACCATTAGGAGCCAGTTCCGCCAATGAATGGAGTGCTTCAGAGTAGCAGTTGTATCTGGGAGAGTTTCTGAAATAAGCCCTGGCTGCACCAGCCAAGGCCTCTGGGAAGGGAGGAGCAAACTCACCTTCTCCAGAAGCAGGGAGGCAAGAAGCACAGCATCTCCATGGCTACCCAGCAAAGCCAGCCTCAAAGCCTTTCAGGAATCTCTGCTATTTGTGGAAACTGGATCGCATTCCCCAAAGACCAGCATTCCTACACCCTGTGTACTTTCCGTGGCTGCTTCTCTTTACTTTCCCTCACTCCAATTAAAAAGGCAAGAGTGGGCCCTTATCCTCCACTCATGCTGGGGACCCTCCATGACACTCACCTGGAATGCCCCCATCAGAGGCAATGCATCGCAGAGGCGATCCCAGCAATTTTCATTCCCGTATATTCACAGGTCATAATGTGAAATGTCATTAGCATACTCTTGGATACCTAATGGGATTGGAGGAAAAAAAATAGATCCTCATTGATGTGACCAATGTGCCAATTAAGGACTGAGGTCTTTCTTCTTTTGCTTTTCTGCGTTGTCATCCCAACACAATCTCAGGGGTAGGTGAGTGACAAGACAATGCAAGTGCTATTGTATATTTGCCACAAAGAACACCCAGTTAGAAACCTTCCCACTGGGGCCAGCAGTGGATGTTAGTCTGCATTTTTTCGAGTAAAATAGGGGAAATGTATAGATTGGTGTAGAGTTTTTGGAAAACAATAGAAACTGAATTTAAGTTTAGATTACATTTTTATAGAACCTGAATTTAAGCTTAGCTTAAATTCTTAGAGAACCAACCCTCCTAACCAACTAACAAAACAAATAAAAAACATTCACAAGAGTCTGTGAGGTTTTCTGTTCAAATGGCCCTTAATGGGGCACCTGGATGGCTCAGATGGTTAAATGTCTGCCTTCGGCTCAGGTCATGGTCCTGAAGTCCCGGGATCGAGCCCCGCATCTCCCACATTGGGCTCCTGCTTAGACAGGAGTCTGCTTCTCCTTCTCCCTCTGCTCCTCCCCGTTTATGCTCACTCACTCTCTCTCTCAAACAAATAAATAAATAAAATCTTAATTAAAAAAAAGGTCCCTAATGATGTCTGTGCCCATACATTTGTCTTTTCTGGCCAGTATATCTCCATTATTCCAGAAGAGACACCACTTTATTTTTAGAATAGTGTCTCCAACATCGCTTCTTCTGCAACCCCTATCCAAATATGCACTTCTAGTGAGAACTGCCAATAATTGTATCCTAATTACTTAGCTGCAGGATGGGCATCTCAGCAAAAGCAGACCAATCAGAGTTCTTCCCGGCAGCATTCAGAATAGAATTGAAGGGAGGAAGACCCTTTTCCCTTTGCTGGGAAACTGAAAAAAGTGATTTCTGGAACTGAGGGCAGGTGTGGCTCCAGGGAAGGCTTTTGTCTAAAGGAATGAAGAGGACATGCAGAGAAAAGCAAAGATATGACAGGGACAACCCTGTGGACATTCAAGTCCTTCGTTTAAGGTACATGTGGTAGACTTAAATCATGTCTCCTCGTACCCACAACCCGCACAGTCCCCTCCCACATTGATTCAGGTCTTGGCCATATGACTTGCTTAGGCTGGTGGGACATCAGCAAATGTGATGTGATAGAGGCTTGAAAAATACGTACGCGTTGGGACCTACCCTGTCCCTTGCTGCTTTTAGAACTTAGTCAGCATGGGAAGAAACCCAGGCTAGCTTGCTGGAGAGAGGTGGCCCAGCCGATAGCCAGCACCATTTGCTGGACATAAAAGGAAGACCATCATGGATCATCTGACCCCAGTTATGCCCCATAAGGGGTACCAGACACGAGCAGAAGAACCATCAAGTTGAGCCCAGCCCAAAATGATGGTGCACAGAGTTATGAGCAAATGGAAGGGTGGTTGTTCATTTCACCAAGTTTTGGAGTGGTTTGTTGCTCCACAGTAAATAACTTCTGGGTCCCTGGGACCTTCTTGCTATCATGTAAAAAAGAGGAGAGTGGGTCAAGAAGCCATGTAGAAAGAAGAACCCGCGTGTCTCAAAGATCCCAGCTGTCCCAGCCAGCCCTCTAGGGTCACAGATGCAACACTAAACCCAGTGGACACCACATGGAGCACAGGTGAGTCTCCCACGTGAGTTGCCAATCCACAGATTCATAAGCAAATGTGTGTTTATTTAAACCTAAACTTTAAAAGACGCTGAGTTTTGGAGTGGCTTGTTATTCAGCAATAGCTAACCCCTCTAACTTTCTTGAAACCACTCATTTTTGCCTTTCTCCTGAAGCCACTGTCTTCCAGATTGTGCCCAATCTGCTGTGCAAGACTGGTCAGTGCATTCCTAATACCCAATCGCTCTTCTTCCCTTGACTGAAAAATATTGATTTTGTGTAGGGGGGGAATGTACCATCCTCTAAATGCGCTGTCCATTTCCCTTGCAGCTAGATGTGGTTATGTGACGCAGCTGAAGCCTTTAAGAGGGATAGGACAATCGAGGAGGCAGACCACATCTCTTCCACTTTCCACCTTCCTTACTAGAATACAGATGTGATCACTGGAGCCACAGCAGCTCTTTTGAGACCATGGGTTTTAAAAAAAAGAAAAGAAAAAAGAATCACAGAGATGCCAGACCTGATTTTGTTAGAGAAAAATAAGAAAAACAAAAAATTGGTTTTAAGACATCTGTTTAAAGTGAGCTGCTGCTTCACATAACTAAATTCGATCTTGAGAGAAATGAGTTAGATTTCTGTCACCAGTGATCCGAAGAGTCCTGATCAGTGATTTGGTCTTCCCCTGGGGAGTCCTGTGGCCCCCTCTGCATGCCATACCATAAGATGCAAGATGCGCTGGTCCCCCTTTCTCTCTGGCTCATGTGTAAACACAAAGGCATTTTCCTCTTTCACCTTAAAGTAGATAAGATAGGTAGATATTTTTGAAAAGTATTTCATTAAAACCCAAAGAAAATAATTACAAGAAATATAAACAGCATGAAATTGCCCTGTTCCCATCACACTTGATCCTAAAATCACCATTAAGCTCTATGAACCCTACTCTAGTCTCTTGAGGACAATGGTTCTCAAAGGAGAGTCACCAAACCAGAAGCATCAGCATTACCTGAGAACTTGTTAGAGATGCAAATTCCCAGGCCCCACCCCAAACCTACTGAATCCAGAGCTCTGGGGGCGGGGCTAGCAGTAAGTGCTTGAACAACCCTTTCCGGTGATTCTGATGTAGCCACTGTTTCAGAGCCACTACCTTATGATAAGTATTTGCCAATACAGTAAGACAAGAAGCTCCCACTCCTTTTCTTTAGACAGTATTGGGCAAATTCTAGGGTTTGAATCAAAGAGAATTTCGTGTCATATTGTGATTCTGCTACATTAGCTGTGACATCTGGGGCCACATTTGATTAACCCCTAGTGTCCCGTGGTCTTCACTTCGTTCACAGGTAAAATGCAAACATACTTTTTAGGATTGTTTAAGATGAAATGAGACCTGCAAAATCCTACCCACAATCAGGCCCAAGGCAGGTATTAAATAAAATCAGCTGACTCTCTTTTTAAAGTCTGCATCTCAGTTCTGTGGTCCACAGCTCAGTCCAGCAGCAAATGTCTGGCATTTGTAGCCGAATTACTTTCAAAAATAAAAAATAAGTTCCCTAAGTCCAGTTCAAATCTCCCAATACTTCTAAATACACCCACTTCAGCCAGGTGTTAAGATGGAGAGTCACCTTATTTCTTAACTGATTTGCTAGAATGCCTGGCACTCGTCAGGCCCCGGTGGTCTGGCCTTTCCTGGCTGAGGCTGGAGGAACCGCCACCCCCTAAGGCATTTCCATCCTCCTCACCTCCAGGGGCCTTCCTTCAATCTACTTCTTTCCAATGAACCCTAAAGGACCTTATTTAATGGTATCATACTCAGAGTTAATGGCATTCAGAAACCATCAGCTGCTCAGAGGAACCAATTCAAAAACAGCTGAGTGTAAGGTAAATGCTTAACCATAGTTTTTTGTTTGTTTGTTTGTTTTTAGTTTACTGTTTTGAATAAGGAATCTATATCCATGATTAACAGATTCAAATATTATAAAAGAGGATATTATGCAAAGTTACTCTCTTTTGTACCTCTGGCACTTAGATCCCTACCCAGAGACAACTGTGCTTACTAGCTTTTTGGATAAACTTTCAGAAATAGTCTATATATGGAAAAATCATGGAAAAAAACAATATATATATAGTGAGATATATATATGTGTGTACATATGCACATGTACACACACATATATTACCTTCTTTGTTTTCCACAGAATGTAATATATTATACACACTGTCTGCACCAAGAATATGGAAATCATGGGCAGAGGGAGATTAATAAGAGACCTTCATGATCTTCAGAGTCCTATATTGGGAAGCCGGAGAGTTTGGATGATATCATCTGCAATATAGAAGAATCTCATCCTATGTCTCTGTGTCTCTGGCTACGCATAGACACTCTCTTGATGACCATATCCGTGTGTGCATAAATGTGCACATATGTGTGCCTTACTCTGCAAACACACAAACAGGACCACGCCCATCTTTTGGGATCACTGTTCTCTATTACACCAGCCTGGTCACACTCATCAGTCCTAGTTTGGACTTCTAACCCCTGGGATGAATGGCCGCTAGGAGGCCCTGTGCTATCGACTGGCTCCCTGTTCACTTTTCTCACACCCAAGACTGTGTAGCAACATCCAGCTTACTGGAGATTCACACTTGACATTGCCCAAGCCTTAAAGCCCAGTCTGCCTGACAGCACACGTCCCCCTCCTGCATTCCTGACACCTGCTGACAAGCAGCTGATGGGATCTTAATCTGTCTCTCCCCCTTTTTTACAGATGGGAAAAACGAGACCTAGGCCTAGGCCCAGGGAAATTCCTAAAGGAACATGAATAGCAATATACCCTGGAATCAGGACTTTGGGATCGGCTTGGGCAAAGAGGGGTTGGGTGTCTAACGGTAGTAAGTTCTAATCCTGGCTTCACGACAGGACACCTGTATTTTCTTGATTCTGGAGCCTCCGTTGGAAGATCTGTAAGGTAGGGTAATAATAATTACATAGAGAATAATTAGGATTATAAAACAAATATATGCATGGGTGCCTGGGTGGCTCAGTTGGTTGGGCGACTGCCTTCGGCTCAGGTCATGATCCTGGAGTCCTGGGATCGAGTCCCGCATTGGGCTCCCTGCTCAGCAGGGAGTCTGCTTCTCCCTCTGACCCTCCCCCCTCTCATACTCTCTCTATCTCATTCCCTCTCTCAAATAAATAAATAAAATCTTTTAAAAAAACAAATATATGCAAAACATCAAATAATGTATACAACAGAATAATCATTTGCCAAATTTTAAGTAGCGCCCCAACATTTCTTAGAGGTTCACCCTCTGAGTTCCAGCTTGCTTTCTTATTTCTGTAAACATTATTCAACTATATAGAGTAGCTCCTGCATCGGGGATACAAAGATGATCAAGATAGTGCCTTGGTCCTCGAGAAGCAGAAGGGGTGGCAGAGACAGCCAGCAAGTTCCTGCAGCCCAGGGGAGGCTTCCTTCCATGTGTGATGAGGCTCGCTGGGAACACAGGACACTTATCTACCTGCTGTTGGCAGTACAAAGGGCAGGGCCAGGGTGTGTGTTTCTGCTGGACTAAGGCCAAGTGTGGGGTGAAATGGGAATGCACATTTCCAGCCATATTTCCTCAACCATGCCCACGGATCCCACAGAACTACTCAGCGGCACCCCAGCATCCCTGGGGGGTTTTCGAAATACTATAGCCAGCACTGTGGCCACTTTCATTTCCGGGATTCCAGATGCACAAGAACACAAGAGTCTCCCTTCTCTGCAACCAGGCATGTCCTTCCACCTTTCACACTCAGGCCCCAGCGTGACCTCTAGATGAAGTTGCCAGAGAAATAAGCCTCTGAGGATAATTTGTCAAGCACGCGATTAGGCAGCAGGGCAAGGAATCTTTCCTGACTTCTGCAGATAGGAGCTTACATCACAGCATGAAATTTGTTTACCCTTATCTTAGCACACAAGAACAAATTATCCCACCCTTGTTATAAATCCAGCAGCCCTGCATCTGTGAGCAGGTTTCCACGTAAATCTCCAGCAAACGTTCCTTGGCTGACTGTTCACTTTGTTTGCTGCCTTTTCCTGGCCGCGGCTCATGGAACCGTTAGTCTCACTAGTGCACATGCTGGTTTTCTTCTGTAGAGATAACAGAAGGAAAGAAAGTGAGCAGCTAGGGTCACGACTGCCCCAGAAACCCCACCACCCACAGCAGACTCTCTCCCAGCTGAACTGCCATGGCTCCGTGGGCCAGAAAGATCCACCAAGCCACAGTGAGATCTGCCCTCAACATCCTGGGAGGCCAGAACTTGCCAGCCCTGGAGGGGACCCTTGCAGACTCACTGTGTTCCGGACGGTTAGTATGAACAGATGGTCCTGAGTGGGGTGAGGAACCTGTCCAAGTGGGTTTTAAATGGCCTCAGCAGCCATTTAAATAACATGGGTCAGGCAGGGAAAGGGTACAGCTAACAGATATGTGATCATCAAAGTAAACATCCTTGGCCTGGATGCCTAGACCTCAAAGACAATAGGATGGCTTAGTACAAATTAATAATAATAATAATAATAATAATAATGATGATAAATCATTAACAACAACAGCAATAGCTACAGAGCCCTTACTTTACAGTACAGGGCTCCGCAGGGCTTGGGGCTAGGTTCCCTGAGTGTAATCCGCTAGCCTCAGCCCTCCAGGTATATGACCCCACAGTGCTCACAGTAGTCCACAGTAGCTCACGGTAGAGGGGGGCGCTGTTACAGCTAGGGACCTGAAGCACAGAAAGGTTAAGTGAGATGCTCAGGGTCACTCAGAAGTAAGAGGTAAGAGCTTGATTAAAACAGGCAGTCAGACTTCAGAGCCTATGTTCTAAGACAGTACTTCCTAAGCGCCAACACACACAAGAATCATCTGGTGACCTTGTTCAGATGTAGATTCTGATTCAGCAGGTCGAAGTAGGGGCCTGAGATACTGCCTTTCCCACAAGCTCGGCTCCCAGGGGAGGCCCATGCTGCAAGGTCACAGACCACACTTGGAGGAGGGGCAGTTGGACCCAGGACCCAGCACTATACAGTGGAATGGGAGCACCTCTGTTGGTCCACCTACTCTTTGTTACCTGTCCACAGAGAAAGAAGAACAAAAATTGGGAGTGAGCTGCTAGACATTTTATAACTATTTGACAGTTATTTTATATCTGCTAAATCTAGTAGCAAAAGTTAAGGCTTGTACATCATTTTATTATTTTTACTGCATTCATCTAGTAAATTATATCAATGTTATTTTACAAAGGTATTACACACAAAAAGTTAGAAATTGTAAACAAAACCAGGAAACAAAACAAACAGCCTGGTCCTTCCCTACAGATAATTTGAAAATCACTGCTCAACACTACTATGATGTACTGATTCCCTCATAGATGAAGAGTCAAGGACCATGGGGTGTATGTATGTCTGTCCCACCTCAATTTCACTTCCTAGAGGTTCCATTTTCTTGTGGTTTTGAGGCAGTTCTGGTATATCGAGCCCCACATGCAGAAGAAAACTGCCATCCATAAAACCCCTCAAGTAATGTGATTTCTGTTCTGTCCCTTCCTGGTTTGGGAACCTCTGCCAAGTCACTCAGCCTCCCTGAGGCTCCTTTTCTTCATCTGTACAATAAAGCCCACCCACTGCGTGGCAACAAGGGATGAAATGCTGTAAAGCATACACAGGGCTTAGCACAACACCTGGAAAAATCACTAGCAATCAATAAAGGGCAGATACAATCATTATTAGGCGAAAAAAAACCTGCAAGAAATAAATTCATATCAGGCAATCATTGACTCCATCAGCATTTTGGAGAAAATGCTCCTGACACTCTGCTAGGCACTGGGAGGGCATGATGGTATGTTTCTCTCAACAAAATTGAATTAATTTCTTTTCAACTTAGAACAGTTAGTGCCCGATTTCTCACAAAAGTCGGCAACAAAAGCGAAATTTTAATCCTAACCACTAGCAAGAACAGTGCCCCAAGGCACTGCAAGATGTCTGATCATCAAACAAAAATGTAATTATTTTCATTCTGCTCCAGAAACTTAGGCAGGTAGGTGAACTAACATAGTTTAGAAAGATTTTCAATAGCAAGGAATAAAACAAGGCAGGTTTTATTTAACCTCAGTTAAGCAGAAATCCAGCTAACTAGAGATGGTCAAGGTGGAGTGTTCCTAGTTAATGGTTGTTAGGGTCTGCCTATAACTCATTTACATAATGACCCAGGAGGCAAGAGCCCCTGGGGTTTATGGACAAGGGAAAGAAAGGGGCTGAGTGCGGTATTGGTAAATGTTGATCAAGTCCCTGACAATTTGGGGCAGGAATTTGTAAATCACTAGGTGAGGGAAATTTGCCAGGTGGGAATGGGAATCTTTCTGACTTTGCCAAAATGGCAAACTTCATGCTCCAGTTTGGTGTCGTGTTTAAGTGCCTGCAGGGATGTAGTGATTCGTTCAGTACAGCACACTGAAATCCAATTTATTTATCATAGTTGGCATGTCCCTAAAGCTTTAATGACTCAGACCCTCCCACAGTAATACATTCATTTGTCAAATTAGTCAGCGTCCCCAGGTTGTTTCTTTTTCCCCTCTCCCTGGGCTGTCCAGATATAGAAAGTTCAGGTCCCTTTCCCCAATGGGGCCATCTTCTATCAGTCTGTTACTGAAATCTATATGGGTGTGCTAAAGTCTAAGACACCAGTCTGAAACCCTTGAACTAGATGCTCTAGTGGAAGCACACCCCACCAAGAGGAGGAGGAAGAAGAGAAAGAAACAGTTGATGGCTGCATTTTGCCTTAGCAAGAAGCTCCTTCCTGTTGTTGTTGGTCACATCACTGGGACAAATGTGGCTGGAGCACCAGAGTCCCCTGTCCAGTGGGGCTTGCATTCAGACCCGTCTGGGTCCATATCCTGTTGGTTGGCTGATTTGACGCTTTAGGTAGTTCACTTTCCCCAGCTCTAAAATGGGTATTAGAATCATAAATGGAACCTGCCCTGTGAGGCCATGAGAAGGGCGAACCAGGTAATGACTACAAATAGTTAGCATGGTACCTGGCACAGAATGAATTCTGCTATCTCAGAGACAAGACCTCATCTTTCTCTGGTTCACAGTGAAGAGTAGCATAATATGCTACCCCAAAAGGTGTTGCTTTGGCACAAGGATTAATTTGAGTTGAAGGCAACTGAGAAGAAGCAGATATAAGAAACGCTTTCTGCCCTCCCCCTCTCTGCCTGAAGACAGACATAAATTCCCCTTGTTAAGGTGTCCCCCTTCTCCACTTCCTGTACCGTTGGAGATAAGATGACACAGGGAAAATTTCCATTAGTTTACCATTAGTTTCTCCGTATATTTGTCTTCCCACAATTTGCTTTCCATAGAACTTCAAAGCCCTTTGTCATGTCACTTCTCTACAAAATTATTGTACTTTGCTAAAATATAAAAAAGCCCAAGTTGCAACCACCTTTTTCATCTACTCATCACAGAGGGCTCCTATATGTGTCATGCATACATTAATAAGCTTTTATTTGTTTTTTCTTGTTAACCTGTCATCTGCTAGTCTAATTTGAGGACTCCAGCCAATGAACCTAAGACAAAGCAAAATTATTTGCTTCCTCCCCTACAAGAGCTATGTACAGAGTGATTATAGCTTCTCCAATTTGTAAAAGCTCGGTAAACATAGCTTACTTAACCTTTTGGCTCAGTCTCTAGATATCCCTTGTCTAGCATCCCCAACTGCTTTTAGGACTCTTAAGACAAAGGCTTAATTCTATGCATTCATCTCCTACTGAACATCTCCTAAGCTGTTCAGTAGATGCTAGTTGGTGTGATGGAGCCCTGAGCATCTGGAAAGCAAGGATCAGATTTTGGTCCCTTTGCACAGCAAGTGAGAACGATGGATGGCATAAAGTAGGCCTTCAGTAAGGATTCCTGGAACGGGACTGGCAGACACAGCAGCTGCCATGCGCAGTGGGGCACATTCAGCCCCAGCCACAGAATCCAGGGCAGGGCTAGCCCACAGGTAAGTCCTCCCTATGTAGAGGGAGAACCCTATCCCATCCTTTCCTCCTGCAGTCTCATCAGATAACTCATCCACTCAACTGGCAATCAACCCCCAATGCCATGACCTTTAGCAAAATCCTTTCTTGATATCTTTTCTCCTTAATAGAACCTTATTGACTTCCTTTTTTTTTTTTTTTTAATTTCTCCCCCTTGACCCACTTTACTCCATCAGCTTCTTCCTGGTTCCACTTCACACCTTAGTTTTGTGAACTGAACACATACTTGAAACTCAGAATCACTTTTTTAAAATAATTTTTTATTGTTATGTTA
The DNA here is from genome assembly GCF_003265705.2 of Callorhinus ursinus. NCBI lineage: Eukaryota > Metazoa > Chordata > Mammalia > Carnivora > Otariidae > Callorhinus > Callorhinus ursinus. The sequence goes on along the minus strand of NW_027397067.1, from coordinate 68,610,370 downwards.
ATCACCATACATCATTAATTTTTGATGTAGTGTTCCATGATTCATTGTGCGTAACACCCAGTGCTTCACGCAGAATGTGCCCTCTTTAATACCCATCACCAGGCTAACCCATTCCCCCACCCCCCTCCCCTCTAGAATCCTCAGTTTGTTTTTCAGAGTCCATCATCTCTCATGGTTCGTCTCCCCCTCCGACTTACTCCCCTTCATTCTTCCCCTCCTGCTATCTTCTTCTTTTTTTTTCTTAACATATATTGCATTATTTGTTTCAGAGGTACAGATCTGTGATTCAACAGTCTTGTACAATTCACAGCGCTCACCATAGCACATACCCTCCCCGATGTCTATCACCCAGCCACCCAATCCCTCCCACCCCCCACCACTCCAGCAACCCTCAGTTTGTTTCCTGAGATTAAGAATTCCTCATATCAGTGAGGTCATATGATACATGTCTTTCTCTGATTGACTTATTTCACTCAGCATAACACCCTCCAGTTCCATCCACGTCGTTGCAAATGGCAAGATCTCATTCCTTTTGATGGCTGCATAATATTCCATTGTGTATATATACCACCTCTTCTTTATCCATTCATCTGTCGATGGACATCTTGGCTCTTTCCACAGTTTGGCTATTGTGGACATTGCTGCTATAAACATTGGGGTGCACGTACCCCTTCAGATCCCTACATTTGTATCGTTGTGGTAAATACCCAGTAGTGCAATTGCTGGATCGTAGGGTAGCTCTATTTTCAACTGTTTGAGGATCCTCCATACTGTTTTCCAGAGTGGTTGCACCAGCTTGCATTCCCACCAACAGTGTAGAAGGGTTCCCCTTTCTCCACATCCCCACCAACATCTGTCATTTCCTGACTACTTAGAATCACTTTTTAAAGAAATGCTTCTCCTGAGCAAAACAAAATGAGAATATCAGGCTAATCCAAAGAAGGGTTTGTTTACTTAGCACATAATTGTCAAGCATCTACTGTGTGTAGGAGACTACATTGGACAATGTGGGTACAACAGTGACACATCAGTCTGACCTCCTTGAGACATGGGCAATGATGAAAGAAGCAAATACAATCACTACTGTAATAAGTGTTTCATAGGAAATAAATGGGCTGAAGAAGAGTGAGGTGGATAACAAGCTCATTAGCAAAACTCCTCTAAGGACTTGACTTAATTGGAGGCATAAAGCATACAAAGGATTTAGCTTTGTGAAGAGTGGAATTCCAGAACATTCCAGGCCCAGGGAATGGACATGTCAAGGTCTGAGGTAATCACAAGCTTGGTGTGGACAGGAAACCAAGGACTGATGTGGCTGGGCCATACAGAGTGGGCAACTGGGAAACTGGGAGGACATGAGGCCAGAAGGGTGGTGAGGAGTCAGATTCAGGAATGAAGGCAAAGATGGGAGGAATGTGGAGTATGAAGACAAAGGAACTCAGCCATATTGGCTACTGTCTGGGCCAGCTGGGTGGCTGGAGGTTACCCCTACTCTGTGGCACTGTCTTGTGTCTGATTCTTGACTCCACAAATCACCAGCTGTGTTGTCACGGGTAAGATGCTTGAGGATATTGATAATAATGCCTAGCTCATAGGTGAGGCTTAGATGAGTGAATATACATAAAGCTCTTAGAATGGTGTTATTTATAATAAGCACTTCACAGATGTTAGCTGCTACTATCTTATTTGTTGATTACCACTTTCATGAATTCTTCGTCATCTGAGGTATAATCCTTAAGCTCAAAGACTCAGAAACCCAACTCTGCCAACGCATGGAAAGTGGAGGGACTTAGCCCACAGAGTCTGAGGCATAAAGCCAGGCCCCCACCTCTCTTGCTGATTGGCCAAAAGAAATATAATTATTAGGACAATTTGTACCGTTGATAAGCATGTCTTCTACGGTTCCCCAAATGCCTCTCAGGAGGTTGTTTCATTGGTAGGGAGTAGAACATGCTCAGTAATGTTAATGGCGGGTGTCCTGGCTCTGTAAAATTATCTTTTAACCCAAGAGATCTAAGATACTACAATTTCAACATGTAATCACTTGGAAAAAATTAGTAAGATACTTTACTCTTTCGTACCATATTGCAAAATTGGTGTACATTTTACATTAACAATACATTCCATTTCAGACCAGCTACATTTCAGGTACTTAAAAGCCACATATAACTACACATAACTAGAGGCTACCATGTTGAACAGGGCAGAGCTAGAATTTCTTGACGAATTTAGCTGTGTTAGCCCGGCCTCCACTTCTTAGCCCCTCTGAAATTCAACTGTCTTAGGGTAGTGCCTGGCACACTACAGGCATTTAGTAAATTTTTAAAGTAATGTTCTCATCTCTAAATTAAGAATAATCCTAACATGTGTCCAACACTGTTCTAGGAGCTAAGAATACCTCCATGAACAAAACAAGAATCCCTGGCTTCACAGAGCTTATACTCTAATTAGGAAAGGTAATAAACAAAATAATATAGAAATTAAAATGGAATCCTAAAAGGTGATAAGTGAGTTGAATAAGTGATAGAGAAATTGAGCAGGAAAGAAGAATAAGGAGTATGTGTGGGAGGACACTGGGAATTTTAAATAGCATCACCAGAGAAGGCTCACCAGGAAGCTACCATCTGAGTCAAGACTTAGCACACCATGGAGTTATTTGGTAGTAAACTGTTCCAGGCAGAGGGAACAGCAGATGTGAAGGCTATGAGAGAGAAGCATGGCCACCATTGGGGAAGGAACAGCAAGGGGCCAGTGTGTCTGGAGATGTGAATGAGGGGGTGTCAGAGAGGTAATGTGGAAGACAGGCCAGGGCTTTGGGGGCCATTTTAGGGATTTGGGCCCTTCCCCAACAGAGAGGGAGAGAGCCTCAGGAGGGCTTTGAGCAAAGCAGTGACCTGGCTTGGCCTATAGTCTCATGGGATTGCTAGGGGCTGCTGGGTTATGAACAGACTATAGTGGGGTAAGTACCCCATGGGGTTCCCTTGGCTTGGGGCAAACAGATAGAAATTGACCAACCAGATTTGTTGAGACTCACGCCCCAAATCCTGGGTGGGTGGTCCCCCTAATCTGTCCTGCAGAAAGCCATGCTGAACAAATGCGGTCTTCCTCCCTCATGTCAGCTCTCTTTCCCTAGAAGCATGAAGAACGCCCAAGGAAAGAAAAGAAGGTTGGGTTCGCTGTGCTGAAGCTTTTCTCATTATTGACAGCCCTGTCTCCTCTCTAAATATTTCATCCTCCCCTTTTTTGCACAAGAAGTGCAAAATAAGATTCTTAGAATTTAGACTTTTTTTGAAATCTCTACATTTGGATTTGCAGATATGCCAATATTTGGATTTATAGAGCTGTAATTTAAGCCAGTCTCTCCCCTGGAACCACTTGGTGAAATGCATCTTTCATGAGGCTCCTGCAGGAGCCCAGCTACAAGCTCAGACTCCCGGGCACAAATCAAACTCTCCGGTTCAACATCAACAGTGTGTTGTCAGGGGCCTCCCGCAACAGCAAGGATCTGGAAGGGACAGGCATCAGTGTTTTCCCACTGGTAAGCCCTCTTCTAGAAAAGGATTAAAAGTCTCCTCACAGGTTAGCCACAGGACGAATGGATGGAAAGCTAATGGTTTTGTGTGGGCCTTATAGCCCCAGACCCCTTCTCGGGCGTCTCCTCTCCGTGCCTACCCCCAGGGCAGCCTCGCTCTGGCCCGGCCTGCTTGAGACAGCCTGCTCTGGTTATCTGCGGGGAAAAAGCAAGTCAAATACCGAAGCCAAGGAAAGGGACGCCACTCAGCAGCCTCTATGATGCCTTCCTTAATCTGAAGGTCAAGGAATAATTCAGTTAAAGTGCAAAACTCTTTACGCAGGTTTTAAAGCCCAAGACAGCCAGGCTGAGAGGGTGGGGAGGGCAGCTGCAGGCCACCAGCTCTCAGAGGGGAGAGAGGCCCAGTCCTCACCTCCTGTGAAGCTTCCAATTAAAAAAAGAGACAGAAAAAAGAATACATGCCCCAAACAGGTTATTTGTTGTCTTTGTTACCCGATGGCCCTGCTTATGCAGTTGCTGCTATGTATGTAACCTCACCTGGAGATGGGGGCCCTTTGTGACAGGGAGTCTGGACTAAAACACCTGACTCACCTTGCTCCCCATCTCCTATCCCTGCTCCATCCCTGGCAACACTCCAGGGAGAGCAATGACCAGGATGGGGAAGCACCCACGTAGGGCAGCCAACTGTCCCAGTTGGCCTAGGACATGCTAAAATCAGGATAGTCCCGAGCAAACCAGGACAAGTTGGTCACTCTACATCCAGCAGACACACCAGCCCCCTGGTCCTCGGACTGGCCAACGTCTGCAGGAACATATATGCTGGTGTCCCTGAGGCTGCTTGATGCAGCGGGAAAAGTAGGCTTGGAACCAGCCAGATTTGGATTTGAATCCAGCTTCTCCCACTTACAGTCAGCAAGATTCCTATCCCTAGGCCTTTGGGTGCTTATCTGGGGAATGTAAAAACAGGATCAGTATGGAAATTTCGTAAGACCATGCCCACAACAAATGGCTCTGCCTTTTCCTCCTCATATTAAAATCATCATCTGGCTCTTACACCCGCTGTGTGAATAATGCCTGGCATCTCCACAGGCTTTAGGGTTTGTAGGATGCTTCCATGTAAGCTGTCTCATTGGAGGATTCGCAAGTGAGACAAGGAGTATCATCAGCCCCACTTTAGAGACTGGGGAAGGGGACGGAATGGAGAAGAGAGGCTCCAAGGTCAGGCACCTGGCAAACAGGACACCAGCCCGCATCACCTGCTCCCATTCTGCTATGGCTCACCTCCTATGGTTTCAACAAAACCCCCAACAGCGGGGAACAGGCACAGGTAAGTCTGGGAGTTTCCCAGTATAAGGAGGTGTGGAGGAACCTGTTTTCCAGCAAATTCACTCACTATCTGCTGCCACCGGGAGCCTGGGGCCCAACCCCGGGGAACAGGCAGAGTTCCAGATTGCCTAATCAGATAATTCTGCCCTCGTGCTCTGGTTTTGTACATTCTTGGAGTGAGCCATTTGAACGACTACACCTGCAGAGTCAGGGCCAGTGCCTTGTCAGGTAGAAATATCAATTCTCGATTATTCCCCACTGCTTTGGACAGGAAGAATGTGAGAGTGACTAACTGGCATTCAACACAGCTTGTTTTTATTGAGTGTCTCCTCCAAGGAGGTGTGTGGGATGTGACACTTGGGTCACGGCCTGGCTGAGGGGATGAAGCGACAGTGTGGCCGAGAATCCCAATCGAGGGAACATGTCTCCAGTGAGCGGCTGCCCTTGGGGATGGTGCCTTCACGGGCTTCTTCCTTTGTCCGCCAGGCTCCATTTGTGCGGAATGCCTTCCTTCCCACAGCCTGGCCTTCTACCGGACCTGCTTCCTCTCCCATCCCTTCCAGTCCATTTTCCAAGGGCAGCCAGCTTGAGGACCTTCAAACCTCAAAGCTTCCTACCTTTTAAGTAGAAACAAACACAGTCTTTAAGATTTGGCAAACACTTGAGTTTTGCTGCTCTTACTGGGCTCCAGAGTTAAAGCCAAGAACACAGTAGACAAAATCCTTTCTCTTACAGCATTTATATGTTGATAGGAGGAGGCAAGGAGCAAATAAGTCGATGAAGTCAAAGGGACCTGTGAGATCGCCCCACTTGTCAGCTGAGGGAAGTCACCTGGCCTCTCTAAACTTAACAGAATAATCGAATCAAGAGCTCACTGTTAGTTGTCATTATTAATCTAGAGTTGTGTCACCCTCAGGAGTCCAACACTCCTGATGGCAGGCATTTTGGAATTCACTTGTGTCCACATGCCTTGAAACTTCCCCTAGGCACCCTCTACTTCCCCTTCCTTCGGGACATGTCATACTGTCCTAAGAAATCTACTTATTCTCTGTCTCTTCCACTCTACTGAGCCCCATGGGGACATGAATACCTATAAAACCTAGCATGCTGCCTATTGAATTTGTAGAATGAATGTGCAGTGTATGAGACAAGTAGGTACCTAGTACGTCTTCAAGAAATAGGTTTTGAATCAAGCTCTCTCTAGAAAAGACATTTTAAATACATGAATTAAAGAATAATACCAGATGGTATAGGATCAAGTGCTGAATTATATATAATCAAGGGATACAATGTGTTATAGAACTTGAATGGCAGAGATGGCCAACACAGAGGTTCCCCAGGCCAGCCAAAGAACTGGGGTAGTTGAGGTGGGTAGGATGGGATGGGGGCCAGCTGGAGAGTACATCTCATCTCCAAGGCAATGATCGCTTAGTTCTAGCTTTTTGTCGCCATCATGGAATGTGGGCCTGATGGGCTCACATAGCTAGCTTTTTCAAGTGAAGTTGGAAATCTAAACATGAGATTTCTCAAGTCTCCAAATTGTTGACAGCTAATTTAACTTTAAATTCATTAAACAATTATTTGAGATGAGTAAAGAATGTTTGAGAGCACTTATATAGCCTCTGACCGAGAGCCCCGGGTGACCGGATGGAGGTTGGGCCCTAATCAGGAATCAATGGAAGAAGCTACACAGGAGGCAGGCTATCAATATGGCCAAGAATTCTGCTAAAGCCTCCATCAAGCACTTATTGAGCACTTACTAACTACCAAGCATTGGGATATAAAAATGACTCAGAACCTGTTTCCTCTAAGACTTTCTATGTGCTTAATTCAAGAAATGTTGTTGAGCCACGATCACCACATACCTGAACACAGCTCCTCAAGACAAGGAGACAGGCACCTAGATAGACAACTAGGTGTTGCTTCCTACTCATTAGATCTTTGTCCCAGAGTGCTGGAAGCAAACTCTCCTACCTCTGTGTCCTTCTATGCATTCTCCCATCCCGAGCCAACCTACCCAGTACCAGCTGGGGCAAAGTGGCCTACCGCTGCTGACCCTAGCAGAGGTTTCTCAGGCTAACTAAGACATGGGATGACTCGCCATTGCCTCTGTAAGCCTAACTCGTCCCTGTGAAATGGGTACCTCCATGAGCTCACATGGTGATGACACAAAGCATTCAGGTAACAGCAACACCTCAGAGCATGTGCCTGAGGCTGTGTAGAAAATATTTTAATTTAATCTGCACAGCAGGCACACAAAAGTCTCTTTTTGGCCTAACTTATACTGTGATCTTGGACTTGCTGAAGGACTAACTTCCATCACAGCCATGCCAATATTGATTGTTCGGGCTCAAAAGTACCTAAGTAGATTGATTTTTTTTTTTTCTCTCTCAAACTAAAAAGGATTGCAGTAGTGTTAGTATATTCCTGTTTCAACTGGTTGGTATGCATACTGAATAAATAATAGTGTTACCTGGAAAAATTTAGGTAAAAGAAACAGTGATGGAAAACAGGGTGGAAGAGGTCTTAAGTTGCATTCTTGATTCCACTACGAATCAGTCTGGTGTTCCACTGAGTGCTTAAGCTTGTCTATTAACAGCACTCCACCCCCACTCCAATCTATTATTTTTTTAAAAGAAAAAGAACAGTTTGGTAACCTGCATCTTAGGTAGGGAATAAAACAAAAGGAAAAACAAAACACGCAAATACAAAAAAACAAAAAACAAAAAGCAAAATCAGCATGGGGGGAGCAAGTGTCTCCTTGAGGTGGAGGTTAATAGGCAATACTCCTCTCCTGTCACTTCCTTCTGTAAGTCAGCAAGAAGGAAATACATCCACCAGGGGCCTCTGCTCATTTGTTCTTCATTTAAGGACAATTAGACAATTCCTACATCCCCTATCCCCAAGGAAAACAACGAGAGCAAATGCTTTCTCTAACTACCGGATGACCTGGTAACTCTCGAAATAACAGAAGTTATGAAATCTACTTTGTGCTAACTTCCAGGGACATGCAATAAAATAGAGCGCAGGGCTTGGAAGCAAGCCAGAACTAAGTCTTCGTTCTGTTTTATAACTGTTTCCTTTCTGTGAACTTTTTTTCCAACCGTGAAGTTTCACAGCATTCATCCTAGAAATAAACTGAAAAGCTTCCTGAGCTGTCCCAGTAAAAAATTCTTTTCTGTGACCCTTGGCAAGAAATACATTCTAGGAAAGAAAAGAAGAGGCAAACGTCTGTTTACTACCTAATGACTATTCCTTTCTCTCCAGGTCTCCGGGCAAGAAGAGGCGAAGGGGAAACACAACACCAAAACTCTTATTCCCTCTCTCATCTCTACACTGGCAGGTGGCGTACGCCTTCCAATTTCTCTTTAAAGCCGTCAGCTCGGAAAAATACTAAGTGAGCAAGCAGCGAAGACCCCCACATCAAGCCCTTGCTCTAAGAAGGCAAGCGGGATTCCCAGTGGTCGACGGAGACATCAGCGTTCAGGGTGTCAGCCAGCCCTCGGGTTGATTACTTACCAGCTGGATTTAAACCCGCTCCAACGCGGGGGCGTGGCTTGGGCGGAGCCCCGTGGCCCGGGTGGGCGGGGCGGGGGCGGGGATCCCGGAGGCTCTGCGCCGTGTGGGAAAGACCTGGGCTCCGGGAGCAAGCGTCTGTCTCTTTAAATGCTAGGGGCTGCGCTCCCGCCCGGGGAGCCCGGAGCCGGATCTACAATCCCGTCCCTCCAGCTCCGGCGCTTGTTGCTCGCCGGGTCCGAGCCGGAGCTGCCGCCGCCGGGCAGCAAGGCTGCTTCCTTCTCCGCCTTCTCGCGCCCCACCTCCCCCGAGAGCAGGCTGAGGGGGAGCCGCAGCCCCAGCAGGAGGGAGGGCTGCGGTGTAAACAGGCATTGCTCCCCACCTTCAAGTATTGGGGCGCTACGTAGCCGCGGGGGCAAGACATGCGTTGCTCCCCCCTGCCCAGCCTCGCTGCCACCGGCGCCTGGAGAGGAGCGATTGCGGATCCCACACCTGCAAACTCACCTTAGAAGTCTCAAGGTGCGGCGGGGGGCAGGGGGGGCCAATTCCCAATTCCCTAAGGCCTCCACCTCTCAGTGGGTGAGTTTTCGCAGGTAACCCGAACCTAAGGGCGGGCGAGCGCGCGGGGGAGGGGCGGGCGAGACGGGAGGAGAAAGCGCCGCAGGTGAGCCAGGTAGGGTGGCTCACCTGCGCGGGCCGAGCTGCGGGATCCACGCCGGTTTCCCCGAGGTTGGAGGCTTGGGGGCCGTCTCAGGGGCTAAGTTAGGGCCCTGGGGTAAAAGAAGGGTTAAGAAAAGGGGGGTTGGAGTAAAGTTTCTCTTCTTTACCTCCTGCCTGGGCTTGGCAGGTAGGGCGCCGGCGGAAGCGGTTGGAGCTGCTGATGCAATGGGCGTTTGCCCGGGCGAGGTGAAGTGCTGGGGGCGGGGTAGAGCTAGAGTTGCCCAGACTCCTGCGACCGTGACCCTAGAGGTGGAGATAGGAGCTATCCCCGTAAAATGGCTCCAGGTGCTCTGCCTCCAGCCCTTCCTCCTCCTCTTAAGAAATTGTCCTTTTCATGGAAGGGCTCCTACATGGCTTTCTTGCTTTCCTCTCCGAACAGGTGGTGTCCGCCCCTGTCCGGGGACCCGTGCCAATGACCCTAGTGGTGGTTTCGCTTTCTCCTCTCTCGGCTGTGTGAACGTGTATCCGCAGCGTGATGGGTAACCAGGTGGAGAAACTGACCCACCTAAGTTATAAGGAAGTTCCCACGGCCGACCCGACCGGCGTTGACCGGGACGACGGGCCCCGCATCGGGGTCTCCTACATCTTCTCCAACGACGACGAGGACGTGGAGCCGCAGCCGCCGCCCCAGGGGCCGGATGGTGGCGGCGGCGACGGCTTGCCGGACGGCGGGGACGGGCCGCCACTGCCGCCGCCGCAGCCCTACGACCCGCGGCTGCACGAGGTGGAGTGTTCCGTGTTCTACCGCGACGAGTGCATATACCAGAAGAGCTTCGCGCCGGGCTCCGCGGCGCTGAGCACCTACACGCCCGAGAACCTGCTCAACAAGTGCAGGCCTGGCGACCTGGTGGAGTTTGTGTCGCAGGCGCAGTACCCGCACTGGGCTGTATACGTGGGCAACTTCCAGGTGGTGCACTTGCACCGGCTGGAGGTGAGCAACAGCTTCCTGACGGACGCGAGCCAGGGCCGGCGCGGCCGCGTGGTGAACGACCTGTACCGCTACAAACCGCTGAGCCCGGGCGCAGTGGTGCGCAACGCGCTGGCACACGTGGGCGCCAAGGAGCGCGAGCTGAGCTGGCGCAACTCGGAGAGCTTCGCCGCCTGGTGCCGCTACGGCAAGCGCGAGTTCAAGATTGGCGGCGAGCTGCGCATCGGCAAACAGCCCTACCGGCTGCAGATCCAGCTCTCGGCGCAGCGCAGCCACACGCTCGAGTTCCAGAGCCTGGAGGACCTGATCATGGAGAAGCGGCGCAACGACCAGATCGGGCGCGCGGCGGTGCTGCAGGAGCTCGCCACGCACCTGCATCCCGCCGAGCCGGACGAGGGCGACAGCTACTCGGCGCGGACTACGCCGCCTCCCGGGCGCCCCCCTGCGCCGGCCCGGGAGGAGGAGGCCCGCCAGGCGGCGGTGCACTGAGGGGCCCTCTGAGTGCGGAGTCTTGAGAGGGAGCTTTCGCAGCCGCCGCCGCCGCCGCCCCCTCCCTCCTCTCACTCCCTCCTCCAGCACCTTCCGGGCCCCATCTGGGCTCCAGGGCCATTTGGAAAAAAGGAGCGTTGGCGAAATGGCGCAGCCAGCTGTGGCTTGAGCTTGTTATTCTTGGACGGAGGAGGAAGAGGGAGCAGGTAGGAGCGCTTTGGCCGAGGGCGCTTCCTGCCCTCCCGTTGGATCAGTCTTCCTTTCCGAGGTGGGCCAAATGGTGGACTTGCTTGATACTTAATCCTTGCTGGCCCTGGGTCCAAAATCGACCCTTTTACGCACTCGGGGGTGGAGGAAAGTTCAGAGTACCAGTGCCTGCCATTGCGCCCTTCCTGCTTCCCCTCCTTCCCTGGGCTTGCGGGGTGCCCTGTACTGAGGCTTGAGAGGATTTGTGGGGGCGCCCTGCCAGCACCGAGAGCCGCAGATCTGCTACCCCCACCCGCGAGGGGTGTATGTGGGAGTGTGGGCTATGGGAAGCCGGGTGATTTACTTTGGGGGATTCCTGGAGTTTAAGGCTGGAGAGACCAGGCCCAGGTCTGGGAGCAGCAGACCACAACCAAGCAGCCCCCTGTGAAGTATAAGAAATAGTTGGGTAAACTTGGGCTACACAACAAAGACTTTGCTATCGCCCCCTGCCCACCCCCACCGCCAAGTAATTCATCTTCTGGAGCTGACTTCTAGGAGAGTCTCCTGCTCTAGCCACCACTTCCCAGGTTCCGAGTAAATCATTGTCACAGGCCAGCTAGGGGAGGGATTCAATTATGATTCTGTCTTGCCGCCTTTGTTTCTAGCCTGCTTTTGTAGGCACTTGGAGCCGCGTTGTTATCAAAGGAGGGAAGCCCTCTGTGTCTCTGATCTAATTAAAACTGCTTGGCTGTGTTCATCTGCAGGTCACACGGGGTTCGCGGGTGCCACCCCCGCCATAAAGTATCCACTACAGAAGCAGTCAAGTGGGGTTGCCCTGGCAGAAATTAGTTAATTTCCCACTCATCACCTAACCCCCTTCCTGAACGGTGAAGGCAACCTTTTGTAAACTGTAAGGCTTCGGTGGTGGACCTGGGATTTTTTTTTTTTTTTTTTTTTTTTTTTTTTTGCCTCCTCACTGCCCCATCCCCCTCACTCACTTTTGTTCTGCCGGTGATAAAATCTTAGGCTTGCGGTCTATTCATGATAAGTTGTTTTGCTAGCCACACCTGATGCAATTTAATCAAGATGCAAAGTCTTGTTATATCGCAGCCGTGTCTTTGTTCCTTGGAGAACGCCCCCTCCCCCCTTTCAGTGCGATTTTGCAATTAAGAGGGGTGACAGCCATCACAAATTAAATGCCACCTGGTGTAGTCAGCACCGAATCTGGTAGACAGTCCTAGGGCACAGGTTGGTGGTTGTGAGATGTGTCGGCAGCAGGCTGGCCTGTACTCTTGGGATCTGCCGCTGATCCTGTTTGCTGTACTGTGGGGCTTCTAGAAATTTTTACAGCCCATCTCTCGTATTCACGTGAGCACTTGGATGATGTGTGCCCTCGATTTCACAGTGTTGTTTTGCTGTAGATTGGCACTGCTAACGCCGTCTCAAAAGTCGCATGAAGTTTTCCTTTCTCTTGGGTGTCGTTTTAGATGACACTGAACAAGTCCGTTTGTGAACAAATTCTTAGAGTTGGAATGGAATCCTATGTGAGTGTCGTATATTAAGCTGTGGCCATCCTTGGGCCTTCTCCCTGGGGGTTTCTAACTCATGCAACAAGACTTGAAGGATTTCCTTGTATACTTTTTTCAAACTTGGAAGTTGATGCCATAATTTTTCAAAGCCTAGACCGTCGTAGCACCTCAGTATGAAATAATTTAATTTTAGGGGCATTTGCTGTGTTCCCTGTTCTCACAAGGATCACCAAGCAGGTTCTATCCCTTTGCTACAGAGGAACCACACTCAGCCATAGTCTGGGACTTTGGGGAGATGTCAGTCACCTGTGGGAAATGTAGATCTAGTTTTCATGTGTAGTTCTCAGCTTTGTGTTTATATTCTCTTGTTCATGGAAAAGCCAAGCAAGGTAAAAGATATTTAGGAGAGCCTCACGTATCTAACAGATAATGGGTTTTTGTTTTGTTTTGTTTTTATGCTTAACATGGTAGTTGAAAGACCAGTGTGCAGACAGCAAGAGTGGAGAAGAACAGAACAGCACTGTCTAGCAGCTCTGGGCTGGCTGGCTAGCCAGCTAGCTTTTCTGCTCCCCTATCTCTGTGGGCCTCCTTTGCCCTCAGTTAGAAAGTGAATGTCATTGGTCCCACGGAGGTAGGTGCACCAGTGACTGTTGTTACAAAGGAACTGCTTTTTGTGGGAAGTCTCCACCTGAAGGAAGAACTCAGAAAATCCACACCAATAGTAGTAGTCTGCCTCTAGACAAGAGGTTTTTGAAAATGAACTAGAAGAGAAAATCCATCCACTCCAGAGACTTTTCCCATGTCATGCAAGCGTTTTTACTGGCTACCAGAGGTATGAAGCATGTAATACGAAGAATGATTCCATTGGAAGTTTTCTTAGGGCTCTGTGAGGCTCTAAAGCAACAACCAACCACTGCAGGCTCCAAGAAAGGAGCACCTGTCCACGCAGCTCTTTCCTCAAGGTGGCAGTGTTGTGGATAAGTGAGTTTGCAATGTCCAGGCTATGGCTACATCTGGCACTTTAAAAATATATATATATATTTAATAATTTTTTGTTTCTCCTTGGGAATAAGACTTTAGAACTATTTTGTACTGTGAATTATGTATGTTCTTTGAAAGAAATATTGATTCTAACGTTCTTCAGAAGCTGTGGCAGGGATAAGCGGAACCCCAGACTGGAACACATACTAAAAGTAATGAAAACAAATTCTATTTTCTTATTTGAGCAAATATTTTATTGAGACTGCTTATGTATGTCAAAGGAGCCCACAACGTCAGCTACACAACTTTTTGTATCGAAAGAACTCTTGGTTTTTGTAGCTTTTATTCCACATGTAATTTAAAATGACTTTATAGCACTAAAATGCCTATAGCAGAAGACTTGACACCAGACCTTTAAGGAAATTTTTAGTTTTTATGAAAAGTTACACATCAGTGGTTCAACTTCTCGTGTCTTCGGTGCTTCTGGCCCTAAGAACACCACTAGACAACACAACAACCACATGGAAACATATTTTTGGAAGCAAAACTTTAATTTTATACGACATATGCTATGGAGAGTGAAGAAAAATTACTGACTACTTGTTTTCTATTTTTTTTCTTAACAAAATGGAATCCACTGTGTTGAAGACTCTTGATATCATGTGATTGTCTAACCATTTTTTAAAAAAATACGTTAGAATAAAATCTACGATCATGGTCAACACATGGTTTTGTTTGGAAAGTTACATTTTATTTGTGAAAAAAAATTTTTTTTTAAATCATGGTAACTACAAACTTGACTGTTTATTCAAATTTTCACTATGTTTTGTTAGCTATAATTCTTGTGAACCCTGGAGAATTACATTAACTAACACAGTAAATTCTATGTATATTTTATTTCCTAGTGAATTGTGTAAACTGTATTTTTGTTGAAGAATATGTTAAATCAATGTTATGTTCTCATACCACTTCTTGAGAAGGAGGTTCTGATTTGAAATTGTATCATTTCCTTCAAAATGAAGGGCAGTGTTTAGTTAAATAAAAGATTGATGACATCTTTTGAACCACTTCCTCTCCACCGTCTTATTAAAATAAAATCTGTCGTCCTTTTGGAAAACGCTATAAGAGTTTCCAATAAACCATCTATTAGTGTTAACTGAATTTATATTTTTTTCCACTTGTATACATCTTTCTGCTGTATGTGGTTCAAAAATCAAGCTGCAGTTTTTCTGAGAATATTGGTGTGTCTCATCTTTACATTGCTCAGTAAACATTTTGATGAATTCATTTAGTGACAAAGCCCTCCCTGCCTTTGCTCTGCGAGAATTAATCACCCATTGCTCCTAGGCTCTCAGTGTTCCTGAAAAATGTCTCATAAACATAAATTTTCAGTGCACATTGATTTTCAGAATCAATACAAACATTGCTGATCACCACACTCCCATATTGGAATCTACACTGGGGCATTTTGGTATTAAGATCAGTTGCATCTTGGGTGATTGAGTTTCAGACAAAGGGAATGCACTCACTGGGTAATTGAATTACAGAAAACGGACAAATGTGACCACATGGCACTGTTGGCATAATAAGGGATGCAGATGCCAGCAGTCGGTAGAAGAGCAGATGTGGCATATGGGACTGGTGTGTGGGAGGCCCCCAGCACTCCTTTGGCTAGCATCTGAAGCCACTGTGCCAGTCCTGTGAGGTTCAAAAGCCTGGGCGTTGTCAACGGGCTCTTCGGGATATGAAGAACCGCGAATGCCGGAGGTGATAGGGAGCTCAGCAGCAGGGAGGCCGTTTATCCCTAGAGTGGGAGTCCTTAATTTATCATGGTTCTCCTTGCGCAAGAAAGTAAAGGGAGGGGAGCCTTCTACAGAATGTGCCTTTATTCTTGGTTGATCTTGGTGTAGGCTGCTCTTCCCATTTCTTCTTTGTGGACCGAGCTTGCTTAATGTAGGAAAATGACATGTTTGGAAGCCTTTAAAAAGACTTCCAAAATGAACAGACCCGGAATACATGCAGAAGGGCTTTTATTTCCTTTTACTGAATTAACTGGGGGAACTGCTTATTGAACAAATATAGCCATTTTATCTGCAGAGTAGATGCAAGAATGATTGGTGTGCATTTGTAATCACAACAAGATACCGCTAGGTACAGATTATAATAAAGGTGGCCCTGTAAAGTGCTGATGGTTGGTAGGTCTTCAAATAAAGCAGGTGGGTGTAGATTTAATTGGAGTACTCCCATTAGAGAATTCAGACCAAAATTCTGAAGGTACAGATGGTGGCAAAAAGGATGTAACTAATATAACTAATATTCACGAAGTACTTAACTGGGAGACTCCTAAATTCTCAGTGCCTAACATACAAAGATAAACCAGATCCATAGTTTCTGTGTTCAGTGTCACTTCATCTCAAGGTGCTGTCATCCTCTATGGTTTGAAGAGGGTGGGGCAGCAGTGGTTTTAGGATAGATGGAACAGGGGGAGCAAATGGGTGACCCTGTCCTTCCGTCTCCCAGAACTCCATTGCCAGCCAGGTTATGATGTAGAGTGTGAATTCAGGCCTTTGCCTGATACGACTGAGACAAGTGGCACAGGTCAGCCTGGATGGAAGCAGAGGGAAAACAGCCCAAGTCTGACAGCCTTCATGCCGTGGTCTTGGAGTCATGATTACAGAAGATGGTATTTTGTTCACTCGGCCAATACAGGCCACTGCTAGAATACAGACTTTGGTGCCTTGTCAGGGGTGGCCATCAGTGACTCAAAAGATGAGCTTTGCTGCATTTTTGGGGGGAAACTTGTACAACAATGTACTTAACTTCCAAGGTTTGATGACCTTGATAGTGCATTCATTTTAACCCCGTTAACTGAGGATTCTCAGTGGTTAGGCTAAACTAACCACTAGGTACAGGGTCTGACCCGGGCGCAAAGAACTGAAGAGTGGGTCAGTCTTGACAGACTCCCTGGGTTTCTCTACTCAGGGCTCTGCTTACTCTGAAGCTGGTAACCTTGGGAGAAGTTAAATACTTGCTTGGAAGTTTTATTTTATCTTCTGTACAATGTGACTTACGGACATAGGTCAAATTCACTGAACTCTCTGAATTTCAGCTGTACTTGAAAAATAATATGTATATAATATAATCGGACTAAAATAATACCTACTTCAAATGGTTATGAGCACAAAATGAAACAATGCACATAAAGCCCAGATCAATAGCTATTATGATTGACTAGAGAAAATCTAGGATATTACAGGTATTCAAAAACCTTATTCACAGTGAAGTTTCTTTCTGGGACAGAGAGGTCTTCCCTTTAGTTATGGAGTGTTTCTTAGCTACAAGACACTGGTAAGATTGAGATAACTCTATAAAACTTCAGTCGTTTAGCCACTGCTGGAGGGTTTGAAATGTCTCTTGGGCTTTGATCTTTAGTAGATGAACCACTTAACTTGTTTATAATATTTTATTCAAATATTGCCTAAGAACTTTTAAGGTACTAGGTGCTGTAGAGCCAAGGGGGGATTAGAAGTGATAGATAATATTAACACTGATGAGGTCGCCTTGCCCCCCCACCCCCACCCCCAGTCCAGTGTTAATCATCACAATGGCCTTTCTGGACAGTTGCTGATAGCTTCGTTTTACAGTTGAGGACATAGGTTTAGAGAAATGAAGCCATTTGTCCCTGGTCACACAGCTTATAAGCCACAGCTTCTGGCCTGGAATAGGAATGCTGGTCTCCAAAGGCCCAGGCTAGGATCCCTCCACTGAAAGATCATCTGGCCCTTCCTACCCTTTGGCCGCCCCTCCCTTCTCCGTACCCAAGGAGAATACAGAGAACCTTCTTCTGCTCCAGCTTTTGTCATGCAGCATTATCTGAGGGGCAGGTAGATTTTCACTCTTGTTGCAGCAGCTCCAAAGGCAGTGACCCTCAAGGCAAGGAGAGGCAGAAAGAGGGGAAGCAACTCTCTGAGTAACAATAACAAGCCCTGGGTGAATGTTGACCATTCCCTAATTACCTCCGCCCTTCCGTGGCTGAGCATTGTGATAATCCGTACTCCAACTGCCCCTCTTCTGTCCCCTTTCAGGCTGAGTTCAGGTCACATGGTCCTACTTCAGATCTCGCTCCAGCCCCTGACTTTTGCTGTGTGACGTTGGGCAAGTTAGTAACTTCTTTAAGCCTCCTTGACTTATCTAAAAATTGGGGCTATTAGGACTGTCTAATCCACAGGGCTGTTCATTGGCTTACATGAGATAATGTAAACCAAGTGCATCGTGGAGCACTTAGGTGTGCCGTGAGCGCCATATTGGCCCTGCCACAAATGGCGTGTCTACAAATATGATATATGACCTTGAGCAAGTCCCTTTACCAACTAGGAGCCTGGATCTACATTTCTGTGTGTGGAGTCCCCAACCCTAGCGGGAGTCCCCAACAAGATTCCAAGCGCAACTTTATCCTTTGAGATGGTTCTAGAAGTTGATAGTTGCTATACTTAATTATAACCAATCAATACTAGTTAGTACCTCTTCCTTGCCTGTAACCCTAAACCTCATTCATATAAAAAATTAATATGTAGAAAAATTAACATGTAAATGCAAAAAAATAAGGATTATACGCAAAAAAATTTTTTTGAACTGGCAAATTTTGTCATAATCTTTAATATTAGAAACCAAATCTGGGCCATGGGTGAGGAAAAAGGTGGTGATAAGAGTAAATTAATCTGTATCTCCTTTGGACATGGTATTTTCTCTGGAAAAAGTATTTCATTGTCTTTTGTTGTTGTTCCGTTTTTAATTGTTTAATTTTGCTCTTCAAACACTGGTATTCTTTCCTTTTCTTTCTTTCGTCTTTTTTTTTTTTTTTTTTTTTTTTTTTTGCATACTAGGGTACATTTCTCTTTGCTACCTGACTACACTGTTGGCCAATACATCAAAGCCCATGGAGAGAATTCTCTTGTATCTCAATGGATATGCGTGATTTATTCTATTTTATTCTAATGGGATCTGTTTCTTTATATATTTCAGCAAGAGCAAGGTTGTTCATAAAGCCATAAAGCATCAAACGGTGGCAGTTCTTTGTGCTGACATCTATTTTAGTACTTAAAAAAAAAGAGTAATAGACTTTATTTTTTAGAGCAGTTTTAGGTTCACAGCAAAATTGAACGGACAGCACAGAGTTCCCACATACCCCCTCTCCCAACCACACAGCCTCCCCCAGGGTCAGCGTGCATTGTCAAGGTGGCACGTTGTTACACTGGATGAACCAACACTGACACAGCATTATCAACCATAGCTACATTAGGTTTCACTCTTTGTGTTGTGCCTTCTATCCTTTTGAAAAATGTATCCACCATTATAGTATCACAGCATAGTTGTACACAAGACACATCTCCTTCATTTCTTTCACTCCCAAGCGAGGAATTGGACTACTTTCAGCTGCTCTTATCAAAACTTAAGAGGCACTTCTCTGCACAGGGCCCTTCTGTTTTCTTTGCCATTCCGAACGGTGTGTCTGGCTAGAATTGCATTCATTCATTCTTTAAGTATGTATTGACGCCCATCAGGCAATGTGCTACCCACTGGGGCTAGAAAGAAGAATACCGTGGGGTCCCTGTGCTCCAGCGGCCCACCCACATTCTGCTGAGCAAGACAGACAGGCACACAGTAAGTGCAAGCCTTTGATGAAGTTGTGTTGATGGAGAACTGGCAGGCTCCAGGCATTATTTAGCACCGGTGAGGGCTGGACATGTTGGCAGCTAACCCCGTGCGGTGGGGATGGGGAAGGGTCCAGAATAGCCTTCCCAGGCAAAGTTAAGCAGATAGGAGGAGGTCTTACCAGAGGAAGATTCTAACATAATCCTGCTTCCAACTCATCAACCCTTTATTTTGGGAGCAAAACACATCTGTCTCTGTATGTGGCTGGGAGGGAGGGGGGACGTGAGAACAACTACTATAAATTGCTTAGTGATTCCTTTTTTTCTTCTTCGTAGTGCTAATACAGATCTCAGCCAACTAGGGCACATTATCGAAAACTCCAAAAGGATAATTTCACTGCATTAAAAGTGTTCTGTTCTCTTTAGCACCATCATCCAGCTGACTTCAGGCATAGCCAAGCAGCTCCAATACAGTTGGGATTGAGGCTGCTTCCTCTGTGTTTGAGGGACCCAAGAGGCACTGTGGAAAGCACTGCCTGGCATGGGAGTGAGGCCTGGATTGTCAGCCCCGCACCACCCTTCCTGTGCCACTCAGCCAGATGCCCTTGCCTGGCTTGGGAGGCCACAGCGTATTCATCTGTAAAGTGGGAAGGATGTGTCACCCACCAGGCGAGGTTTTGGAGTTGGTGATATACACAAATCACTCAGAAGTAGTCCTGGCAGGAAGTTTTATGCTCAGGGATCGGTTGCTCTCACTAGCCATTTTCTCTTTCCCACTTTTGCCCTGTGTTCATGACTCACCAAAATCTCACAGGTGAATTGCAGACTGGAGCAGGTTATAAGCCAAAGAAACTTAAGATGGTCAGAGATCATGCAACGTTTGGTTTTGTAATGGTTAAAACTCTCTGGCTCCGGCTGTTTGGAGAAAAATCATAAGTATATGTGTGCACACACACACACACACACACGCACACACACACACACACACAAGACAAGTGCATCATTTTATCTGAATCTTTAGTTTCTCCCCAACCTGACAACCTAGGAGGTAAAGCTCAGGCATTGATATCATCCTATCATCTTAAAGCTGTAACTGTTTTATTACCTCCTGGTTAGTGCCTCTCTCTGCCTGCCCTTTCAGCCTAGGAATGTTTTTTATTAATATAATTTTATTACTTTTTCTTACAGTTAAAAAATAATATGTGCTTAAAAGAAGTTCAAATACCAATGTGTATAAAGTAAAAGAAAGGACATTTTCCATTGCCTTCTTTCACCTTGCTCCACCTGTAACCAAGGGTTATCAATATTAGGTGTGCTGTGTGTTCCTTCTAGATTTTTTTCTGTGAACATTCAGACGTGCTCAGCTGCATGTATTTTTCCCAGTGTTTTTAAATTAGATCATGCTACCCATATTACTGTGACACTCCTTTTTTGTACTCATTAATAAATATAAACCTTCTTCATATTATTACAGAAAGTGTCTAGAACATTCTTTTTAAATAGCTGTTTAGTATTTCATAGTAAAAAGCTTCTGTATATTTATGCATTTTTTTCATTGATGCTCATTTCAACTATATCCATTTTTTCCTAATTATAAACGATACCACATTTTTGTTATACCTGTTCTTGGCATGTATGAGAGTATTTCTGAAGAAAATATAATCATTGAAGTGAAATTTCTGGATTAAAGATTATGCAAAATTTAGAGGGTTTTTTTTTATTTTTAATTTTTTTGAGGGGGTGGGGTAAAGAGGGCAGAGGGAGAGAGAGAATCTTAAGCATGGTCCACGCCCAGTGCAGAGCCCCATGCAGAGCTCAGTCTCACGACCCTGAGATCATGACCTGAGCCAAAATCAAGAGTCGGACGCTTAGCAGACTGAGCCACCCAGGCACCCCAGCAAAATTTAGATTTTGATAGGAACGGCTGTGTGACCCTGTATAAAAGATTGTGCCAATTATGGTAAGGCTGTTTGAAAATATTTGTTTACTTATAGGTGAAAAATAGTACATTGTTGTTTGAGTTTCTATGGGAGTTTTGTTTTTTACCACTTGAGCTAGTCTCATTGGTATCTCCAAGAACTCAAATCAGTGGTTTATAGTTTTATTCTATTCCAAGCATTCTAATTCTCTCCAAAGCACTTGGTTATTGGGCCAGTCTGGGGAATTCTAAAGTCCAGTCTGTGAACTTGAGCAAACAGTGGAAAGGTATCCAAAATTATCCTTCTTTTAAAAATGTTAATCAGAGTGTGTGATATGCTGGTTTACTCCCTTTAGTGGCTTCCAGTGGTGCTTAGAATGAGATCTAAGTTCTTTACCATGGCCTGTTGGCCTGTGCAATCTGGCCTCTGCTTATGCAGCCAACTTCATTTCTTATCACTCCCTCTTACAACTATAGTCCCGCCTCACAGGCCTATATTTTTTCCCCTAAACACACCAAGGTTTCTCCTTCTTGCTTAGAGCAGCATTTTCAGACACTCTGACTACTGACCTACAATAAGAAATGAACTGTGTATCACAACTAAATGCGTACATATATGTATGTGTGTGTATATATGTGAATATACATTGATATCTGAAACTAAATTTTACCAAACAATTCCTAACTGCACTGGGATGCCATGTAGCAAGATGATGCAGAATCATGGCCCCCCCAAAGTTGTCTGCACTTTAATGTTTTCTGACCAGTCAAAATCCCAACATTGATGATTTACTGGTAAGGGAAGAAAATATCCAGAGCCTCATAGTTTTACCACTTAACAGTTAACTTTGCACAAACCTTTCATTTTAATGCCCATGACCTCCTTAGCCTTTCCTTTGGAAACGCCCATGTTCACCACGTGTTTGCAGCTTCCACAGCCCCCGGCTAGGCATGAGGGGGAGATATGAATTGTGTTCAGAGGTATATATAATGCTTCAATAGTCTTGTTGGAAGAATCAGAATCAAAAATCGGAAGATACTTGAAAGCAATAAAGATAGAATGAGACATTCAATGTTGAGATGTAGTTAGGCACAAGAGTTCATCAACTCCTTCCAGCGACTACAACACTTATTTAACGTGTTGGTAACATTACTCATTGTCAACGTATGTTTAACAGGTATTGGATTAAATCTCTGCACCCTCTTCTTAAGATATTATTACCATTCCCCTTGAATAGGTGTAGAAATTGAGCCTCTGAGAAAAGGAAATAAAATGTTTACTGAGCACATACTATATTCCAAACCCCGTGGTTGGAACCTTACAAATGGTACTTCATTTCATCTCCAGCAGAAGCTGGGAAGTTGCCACTGTGATTCTCATTTTTATATGAAGTCATGATTCGTCCAAGATGGCTGAGCTGTGAAATGGGCCAAACCAGTTTCAACCCACAGTTATCTGACTCCCAGGCCAACGCTCTTCCTGCTACATGGCAGGTGCTTCCAGTGGTTACACTCACTCTCATTTGCAAGCATTTTCAAGTCACACAATCACAAAAGCTTCTCTTCAGGTTTCCTCAGTGCTGCTGAAAGTTGATGAGGTGGAACATTCCACCTACATCTTCTTCAGTGGCCCCTGGTACTCTGAAAACTGAGTCGATGAAGGCAAGAAACTGGACAATCCAACTGAGAGATGACCAAGAGCTGAGGGAAGATGAAGCCCCATGTGCAAGGGCTGTGATTTTTTTTCACTTGAACTTATTATTTGGGCAAAATTTCAGTTGCTTGAATAAGCACAGTGCAGAAGAACCTCTGTCTACCCTCAATGCAGATTTATGTTTTGTCAACATTTTATTCCATTTGCGAAGTGCAGGTGGGATATGTGTTTTTAAAATCATTCTTGCACACGGACTCTGCATGTCTAGCAGATTTGTTATTTCTCATTTGAAGTGTCCTCCAGCCCAGCTCTCTTACTCATCCTTTCTCCCCATGTTCTCAACTTCAGTTTTGCACTATTGCGCAGGATTTCCTACTCTCTCCCATTGCAGGCATGAGGCTGGCTCTGCCGTGGGTCAGCGTGAATTCAGATCACTAGTCTACCACTTACTCGCCATTGTAAACTTCAGAGAGGCATTTTCCTCACTGAAAGCATGGGCCTGAGGTAGCACCTTCCAGAGTCTTTGTGAAGATTATGTGGAATCATGTGAGAGAAAAAAGTTTAGCCAGAGTACGAAGCACAGAGTAAATTCCCCTAGAAATGCAAACTCGCCTTGCAAAGAACCCCTATTCATCCTGTAGCCACTCGAACAGCCCTTAGCAGATATTAAAATCTTAAAACACTTCCATAGCAGTCGGTAAATAGCTGCTTCCTCGAAACCCACCCCTCACTACCACAGCACCCTCACCTTCCCGGCCACCTGGCCACTGCCCTGGAGCCCCCATAATATCCCCACAGACTAACAGGTACAGGCCTGTAGAGCTGGGGCCTCCAGCACTCAGCTGCTGCTCTTTGTGCAGCACGTCAATGGGTTGATGACTGCTGAAAAACGTTAATATCTCTGCAGAATATTAGCTTAAGTGCCTATAAATACTATAACCCCCGTTTACAAATGATGAAGGAAGTTGAGGTATGGAGGGAGTAACTTTGTCCAATGTCCCACAACTGATTCTGACTTAAACCTGAGACTATTTCATTTCCAAAACCTTGCCCAGTCCCTGAGGAGCGGAGTCCCAGTCCCCAAGTGCAGGGGCCTTCATCTCCTAGAGGGGGAACAGAGTGAAAATGACCCTTCTGGCTTCCCTACCTCTCCAGGCACAGAAAAAGTGCCGATCTACGGAGGTTTTCCTTGTCTTTTTGTTCATGGCAAATAAGCAAGTTCAGTGGTCAGTTTTAGGCCACAGCTCAAACTCAGCTTGTTAATTATTCACAGAGTTGATAATTCTCTTGAAACTGCTGAACCAGTTGGTACAAGCCAGAATTACAAAGCTGGTAAAACTGACTTTTTGAAAATAACTTGTTGAGTCAGAACATAGGAATATTTTTAGAGAGGGAATGTGAGCCAATGAAAGCAAAGACACAATGAAAGGAGCATGGCCATGGAAGCCAGAGAGACTTTCTGATGAGCTGTGTGCTGGCAGGCCAGTTGTATGTAAGTAATCTGTGTTTCATCTTTGGGAAAATGAGAATAAGTACCTTGAAGACTTATTTAAAGTCAGATACAGTGGGTGCACAGCACTGAGCTCAGTCCCTAGCACAAAGAGTGAGTCAAGGTTATTTACTAACTTGGACTACAAGGACCTAAAGAAACCAGAGTCATGGTGAAACAGCATCCCGGAGGCTCTCAAAGGCCCCCACCCCAGCAGGCAAGGAATTAAACCTTCCTTATTGGATCATAGGGGACAAGGAGGCTATATACCCACCAGAATGGCAGTCTTTGAGCTGTTGTTGTACTCGTATGTCTTGGCTGAGGAACAGCCCTGGCTGGCAGGAGAAGAAAGTGCTCAGCTACCGTTTGGTCTACTCTTCATTATGTGAGGAAGAGGGAAAGAGGAGAGCTAATAATTTGGAGTTGGTTTGTTTCCAGTGGTACCCAAAGGGTAAAGGGAAAGGTGAAGCCCTTCTCCCTCCTACTCCCGAGAAACAACAGTTAATAGCAGATTCTTATCTTTTTCCAGATATGAACCAATTAGCCTTCCTTCCTTCCATATAAATGGAACTGTAATGTGATAATGGCTAATATTTATCATGTGCTTGCTATGTGCCTGAGAAGATTTTCAGTATCTCCTCTGGACTGTATGCCGTGTAACCCTCTGTGAACTAGGTACTGCTTTTATTTTCATAGTTTAGATGGGGAAACTGAGGCCCAGAGGGGTTAAATCACTTGCCTAAATCACACAACAGATAGGGACAGGAAAAGAACCCAGTAAGTCAACATAAATCTCTCTTATTCTGTTTTATGCCTGAACAGTATCTCTTTACGGGAATGAATCGTCGTTTATGTAAACTTGTTGGGTGTTGAAGTTGTTCACCTCTGTTCTAACAATCACAGCTACATCAACCATGTTTGTA
Organism: Callorhinus ursinus; assembly: GCF_003265705.2. Classification (NCBI taxonomy): domain Eukaryota; kingdom Metazoa; phylum Chordata; class Mammalia; order Carnivora; family Otariidae; genus Callorhinus; species Callorhinus ursinus. Next base: position 68,585,528 of record NW_027397067.1, on the reverse strand, counting down.
TATTTATCTTTGAAGTTTGAACTTTTATTTGATGTCTGCTTTGTGCCAGGTACTCTGGGACACTCTTTATATTTGTCATTTAGTGCTCAGACATACTCCATGACATTAGGAATTGTCCCTTCTGCAGGTAAGGATATTGAGACTCCGAGCAGTTAAGTAACTTTCCCAAGGTCCCAGAGTTCATGAGTGGCAGAAGGTGGAATTGAACTCAGGCTCTCTGAGTCCAAGGCCTGTAACACCACTGTTGTTATGAAACATACATGGCTGTGTGTGAAAATGCCCATGATGAAGTTACATGTCGACTAGAATCTTCTCCTTTTAATACCATTATCCTTTTATATTTTTCTTGTGTTATAATTTCACTGAAACTCCATTTTCATACCCATAAAGCAGAGGTAATAATGCCTACAGCTATGGACTGAATTATGTTCCCCAAAATTCATATGTGGAAGACCTAACTAACCCCCAATGTAATGGTATCTGGAGGGTGGGCCTTCAAGAGGTAATTAGGTTTAGATGAGGTCATGAGGGCAAAGCCCCCACGATGGGATTAGTGTCCTTATAAGAAGAGACACCAGAGGGACACCTGGGGTGGCTCAGTCAGTTCAGTGCCTGCCTTCAGCTCAGGTCATGATGTCACGGTCCTGGGTGGGAGCCCAGGGTTGTGGGGGGTGGTCTGCTTCTCCTTCTGCCCCTCCCCCCAGCTCATGCCCTTTCACTCTCTCTAGTTTGCTCTCTCTCAAATAAATAAAAATTAAAAAATAAATAAATAAATAAAAGAAGAGACACCAGCGAGCTTGCTTCCTCTTCCCACCATGTGAGCACACAGCAAGAAGGTGGATGTCTGGAAGCCAAGAGGAGGGTCCTCAACAGAACCTGACCATACTGGCACCCTGATCTTGGACCTCTAGCTTCCAGAGCAGTGAGAAATAAGTTTCTGTTGCTGAAACCACCCAGTCTGTGGTATTTTGATGTGATAGCCCAAGTAGACTAATTACTTCATTTATCAAATGGTTTTAAAATTAACACAAACAAGAAGGAAAAACAGCTAGACTAATTATAACATGAATTATGGAGTTATCATATGCCAGGTGTCGTTCTAAGAGCTTCATATGCACATTAGTTTCCTAGAGCTGCCATAACAAAGTACCACATATTAGGTGGCTTAAAACAATAGGGGAGGGCCTGGGGGGATGGGTTAGCCTGGTGATGGGTATTAAGGAGGGCATGTATTGCATGGAGCACTGGGTGTTATACACAAACAATGAATCATGGAACACTACATCAAAAACTAATGATGTAATGTATGGTGATTAACATAACATAATAAAATAAAAAAAATACAAAAAAATAAGTAAAAATAAAAATAAAACAACAGAAGTCTATTCTTCCACAGTTTTGGAGGTTAGTAGGTCCAAAGTCAAGATCTTCACAGGGCTAGACTCTCTTAAAAGTCTCCGATGGATGTTCTTCCTTGCCTTTTCCTAGCTTCTGGTAGCCCCAGGCATTCCTTGGCTTGTGGTGGTGTAACTCCAGTCTCTACTTCTTTCATGACGTGGCATTTTTCCCCTGTGTCTCTGTTGCCACTTAGTTATCTCCTCATAAGGACACCGGTCAAATTAGAGGAAGGGCCTACCTTACTCTGTTTGGAACTCATCTTAGCTAATTACATCTACAATGACTCTATTTTCAAAGAAAGTCCCATCCTGAGATACTGAGGGCTAGGAGTCCAGCATATCTTTTTTAGAGAGAACAAGTCCACCTATAACAATACATATTTTGTCATTCAATCTCCACAGCAACCCAAAGAAGCAGGTATTAATATCATTCCTATTTTATAGATGAGGACATGGAGCCTCAGAGAGTTCACATAACTTGTCCAAGGTCACATAGTGATTAGGCAAGTGTATGCTCTATTGCTTCTTGGCTAGTAGAGCTTGGGGGCAGAGTAGTTACTCAAAAGAAAAAAATGTGGGTTTCTTTTATTTTGGAATGACTCACAAGTAGCAAAAACCTTTAGACTAATACACCTTATGAACATAAATGCAAAAATCCTTAACAAAATATAAGCAAATCAAATCCAAGCATATATAAATAGGATAATACATCATGAGCAAGTAGAATTGAACATATTTATGATAACTGATTTAAGTCTTTACCTAGTGTATCCAGTGTCTGGGCTTTCTCAGGGACAGTTTCTGTGAACTTTTTTTTTTTTCTTTGTATGAGCCACACTTTCCTATTTCATTGTATGTCCTGTATTTTTTTGCTATTGTTACTTAAAAGTGGACATTTTAAATAGTATGATGTGTCAACTCTGAAAATAAGATTCTCTCTCTTCTCCAGGCTTTGTTATTATTGCTGCTATTTGCTAGTTTAGTGACTTTCCTGGACTATTTCTATAAAATCGGTATTCTTTTGTCATGTGTGACTACTGAAGTTTCTATATATTTAGCTTAGTGGTTAGCTAATGGCTGAACGAGAGATTTCCATAAAGCTATTTGAACTAATAATCTTCCAGCCTTTTTAAGGGCTCCGTGTGTGTGTGTGTGTGTGTGTGTGTAGAGTTATGTTTTCAGTGCTCTGTCAGACAGTTTACAACTCTAACTTGTACTTAATTCCTTGCTCATGAAGAGACTCAGCATAACCAGAGGTGAGAGGGTAGGACATTCTCAGGGCTTTCTGGGGCATACGCACAGTCCTGAAAATGCACATGGGCTTCTAGACTCCCAGGAATATGCTGGAGCTTTTCAAAGATGCCTATGGATATCTCATTACCCAGCTTTTCTTTTTAATATTTTTGGTTTGCCAGTTGTTAGCTCCAACTGTTAATACACCTCCAGGCAGCTGTGATATTAAACAATTGCCACTGATTGTATTTGACAAATACTCTGTGGGTGGGGCTCCTCACAAAGAGCAAGCTCTGATTAGATCAAATAAAGACATCCTTGAAAGTGAGCTTTTTTTCATGAACTGCCAGACAGATCACATGCTGACAATTTCTAGGAATGGGACGTCCTGGAAGTTCCAAACCCATTTTGCTTTCTTCGGTAGCTGCTAAGCTGCTGTTTTTCACAGCTATTGCAGCTGTGAGGCTGTTGGCTTTCAGTGCTACTGAAGAGCTAGGGAGAGAGTGATGGGCGTAAGTCCAGTTAAAAATGCCACAAGGCTCGCTGTCCTTGCCAGGATTCAGCCATTTTTCTTGAATAAATGCTGCTTGGGTTGCTGCAAGCCACTGGTGATTTTTCAGAGTTATGAAACAGTTAATTTTGACAGTTTTCACTAGTGTTCTCATTGCTTTTATAGAGAAATGGGTTTGAGAGGTCCTCAGTCAACCATTTCAGAACAACCAATTGTATGTCCATTTTCTATAGTTATGTGACAGATTAGCACAGACTTAGAGGTTAAACCCACACCCATTTATTATGTCATAGTTTTTGTAGGTCAGAAGACCTGGCACAGAGTAACTGGATTTTCTGTTCAGGGTCTTACAAGGCTTGGACTGAGTTCTCTTTTGGAGCCAGACTCTTCTTTCACCCTCATTTAGGTTGTTGGTAGAATTTAAATTTTGGCTGTAGGACTGAAATCCCTGTTTTTATGCTGGCAGGCAGTCCATCTTATCTTCTCAAGGCCATCCCTAGGTCCTAACCATGACCTGGAAACTTACTTTCTTCAAAGCCAGCAGGAAAAGTCTCTCTACAGTCTGAAGATAGAGATTAAAGTTGCATAGTCTAATCATGGGAGTGACACCCTATCACATCCACAGGACATATTCACACTTAGGGAGCAGGGATTATATAATGTATATATACCAGGGGGTAGGATTCTTGGGGGCTCTCTTAGAATTTTGCCTACCATAGGCTTAATTGTAGGTTTCTGTATAACACTTTCATAAAAATTAACCTAATGTAATTGTCACAATAGCTCTTTGAGATAGATGAGAAAGTTTTCCAAAACTCATTTCAGAGATGTGAACTAAAAGGCTCAGAGAGATTTTACGATTTTCTCATGAGCACACAGGTAACAAGAGGCAAATTAAATCCTCTGATTCCGGTAGAGTGCCTTCTGTCCTACCGCATACCTGTCTGCCAAGTTAAAGGTCAGTCCTTTCTGGGTTTTGTTTGTCACCTGGCTGTGAAGATGTTAGTACCTGAGGCCTCTTTAAGGAACTTTGTCTCTGCAACAGGCTCCCCAGGGCTCCTGCATCTCCTGCATGTGTATTTGGGGAGAATACCTGAGCATGGAAAATAGTACTAACCAGGAGTTTTGATAAAATGGAGTTTTCAGGGGTGAATTGCAATTTAAATAGCAGAAAAAATCCATTTACTTCCAGCAATGTATTCTGAGTGCTCCCTCTGGCCCAGCCCAAAAGGAGCAGACAGTCATCTCCCGCAGAAAGTAATGGAATTTTTATTTTTGTCTTAGAAGTGCCTTGAAATCAGCAGTCTCAAGGCTGGCAATGGGCCTTCCGTGAAGACATCATCAGAAAGAATAGCAGAAGGTGCTGAAGGTAGTAAGCCATGGACCAAACTCGTTCCCACTTCAATTGAATGGTTTTGCAAATGGTAGAGGAAATTAACCATTAAAGACCAGCTTTCCCACCTCCCTAAACTTAATCTCCTTATCCAGTGTGTCCAATCATCTAAGAGGTAGCAGGTTTTCTTTAGTTCCAATTCAAACATTTTAAGTATTCTGCGTCTTTCTATTGTAATGCAAATGAATACCCATGGCCCTCATCCATCAATCTTTCAAATGTTTGAGGACAATGGAGCTGGGATGTTGGTTCCCTTTCCAGATTCCCTTCACTTGGTCCCCACACAAATTCCCCAGCTGCTGAGGATAATTCTTACCTTTCCACAACGGCCAACCCCAACTGCCTCAAAGTGCCAATGGCGAACGGGTGTATTTCATGCTCCAGAACTCCCTGTGCGGTCACACCGAGGTTAGATCCTGCCACGACCACATCCTTGCTTAGCCTCCTCCCCTCCCATCCTGCTTCCTGCATTCTTTCCCTCGAAGGCCCTCCCCAGTCATTGAACCTGCCTTTACCCAAATCGCTGTCTCAGGGGCTGCTTAGATGTAACTGACCCAGGACAGATGGTAGTGAAGTTCTGCTGTACCCTTACTCTAAGTTCAAAATAATATCATATCTAGGAGTTAGAGGCCTTGCTATAAAGAAATATTGGATAGTCCCACTTGTCCTCACTAATGTGGAGGTCGTTTACCTTCCGACCTCAGTTTTCTGGAATGAAGCCGCGGATGCAGAAAAGGCCTTTGAGTAACCAATCTAGATGTCGTAAAATGAAAGGCGATCTGTACCTTCATCGTTAAAGGGAAAGTGCAGTTTTGGTGCCTGACAGATACACAAGGCTGAGTAAACCTTGACCTCTCCGGTTCTGTTTCCTGTCTGGAATGCAGGGCTCAACCCATATACCTCTCAGTGTTGCTGGAAAGACAAATGGAACAGTACATTAAATGAGTCAGTATATATCAGGACTTCAAAAAACCAGAGGTTTTATCATTAAGGTCTTGGACAGGAAGCGTGCTATTTTAGTCTGGGGACAGACCAATTTCTGTTTCAAAGCTGAGGCTGAGAGCAGATCCTTTTTCTTACACACAAAAACAAAAACTCACCAGCTCCAAGCGAAACAAAAATGAACTTTGATGTTTCTCACCACACTGAGTCCTATTTGGAGAGGAAGGGGATGGATTGCTAAACTGGGGGAGAATACGAGGTCCAGTTGTGCAGGTGTGGTGCGGTGGGCAGGGGCGGTAAGATGGGGCGGACGTTGTCCTGGGCTCCTGCAAGTCTGCTGAGCCCAAGGAGCTGGGTCAGCCTCATTTCAACAGAGGAGGGGCGGCCAGCATGGGAGGGGGCATATATCAGCATTGGTTACATCTGGGGAGCGAGAGCTCTGCAGATGTATGTCTTACTCTCTGTAATTTTATGTAAGTTTGAAATATTTAAAAGTAAAATGTAAAAGAAAAGTAAAGGTAACAATGAACTAAATGAGAATGATTAAACCCCCACTGTGAAATGAACTAAGTATGGCATAATTTACACTACCCTTGACTCAAATTACTGCATACCCACCATATGTTTGTGTGAGTCAATTTATATACATCCATGTATATATCTCTATGTATTTTTCACATAACCCATATAATCACACACGATTTTAACTGAATCTTCTTACCTGGCATCTGCCCCAGGTCAGTAAGTGAGCAAATGCTTGAATCCTGTGCCTCTTTTGCAGGTGCCTGCTTCTCCCAGATTCCAGGATAGCCCTGTGGCCTGCGTTCTCTGGCAGGTGCAAGAAAATCTGTTAACTTGTAGTTTGTCCAGCGGTTTGGGTTGTTGTTGTGATGGTGAGAGCCAAGTTCTTTCCAGTCCTCTACATCTCTGAGCTGAAACCAGAAGTCTCTGCGTTAAAATCGTGAGTCTAAGAATGTGCCCTGGTTTAGAAAGCATTCCTCGTTTGTTTAAAACCACTAATGTTGTTTAATTTCCTTTTCTCGGCTGCTAATGAAGTTGAACATCTCTTCTGCTCTTCCTCAGTCATTCTCAGCCCCTCCTTGCCCCAGAGCCCGTGTGGTTCTAGATCTGCTCCCCGGAGTCCCGGGGAGGGAGGGGCTGGGGGTGCTGGACAGGGAGGAAGCTGTGGCAGGGTGATTTCGGGAGGTGACAGGATTGAGACAGGTGGTTCCTAATTCCAATTACCAGATCTTTCCTTAGGGTTTGCTCCTCTCGGGGGGCTCAAATCTCCTTGCAACATTCCCCTTTATTCCTCCACGACCTCTCCTCCCCAGGGTAATTCATTTGAACTAGTACTTCTTTCTCATTCATCCCACCCACAGAGACCCAAGCCGGAAGACAAGAACTTCAACACTGGACTCCGGCCCTCTTTTGGAGCCAGCAGCGTCTCAGGCAAAGTGAGGGAGGTGGTTTCGCTCAAGGTCCGGGGAGAAGACATCAGCTTCAGGTTAGTCACATTCAAGGAGAGTTTAATCAAGAGACTACTGAGGTCATATGTGGATATAAGGAAACGCTGAGGGAAGAAGCAGTACCAGGGCTGATAAGAATAAAGTTCCTTTATCACCCCCCTCCCCCCGCCGCCCAGGTCCAAGGGAAAGAGTGACAGTGGTTATGGAACAGAAACAGAGAGGGACCAGTGTGCAGAAAGCTGCCTGACTTAAGCAAGACGCAAGGAGGAAGGAGGTCGCCTGTTCCAGGTGTGACGCTGAGAGTAAACACCCTGCCTCACTGCGCCCCCCCTCCTTTATAATTGGCCCAAGCCTATGAGAAACCAAATGACAAGGGGGCTCATTGATGGATTCATCCAGGTCAGCCTCCTGCGGCACAGAGAAGGATGGAGAGTGGATCTGGGTGGGTCAATGGAACACATCCAGCACAAAGGCCACGGGGACCACATCTCACTGAGTGTTCATATGGCAATCTAAGACTCCTCAAATTAATTGCCAAATGCTGTATAATGATAATTATTTTGCTCTGATAATTCGGTCACTACTTCGAGTCACCCTGTAAGGAGTTTATTAACTCCCCACAAACCCAGGCAGAGAATGGTAAATTATTTCCTCCAAGTCACATAGCCAGAAAGACTGGTGAGAAAATGTTTATAAGACTCCAAAGTCCTTGCTTATCACACCTACACTCTATAAGTTTATTCTACCCTCTCCTGCGGCACTCCCTCAGAGTCCGACTCCTCTCCCTCAGCCCCCTGAGGAGGAGGAGCCTTTCTGACCGGGTTCCTTGCCTTCCCTTCCTTTCCCAAAATGGACCGAGTCACTGGTCACAGCATTAAGAAACTGATCGAGTCCAGGCCCTAACAGGCAGGACCAGGCCAAGGGGAGGGCCTTCGGGGGAGCAGGGCATGGGGTGGACAGACAGAGCCAGGGAACCGGCAGAAAGGGACACAGAGAGCAGAGGCAGACTTTCACCTGTAGCCTGGAGGCCAGCCCCAGGGGAAAAGAGATAAGGAGCGCAAAGGTTGTAAGTGAGGTTGGCACAGCTCCTTAAGAAATGGGCGAAAGATGAGAGTGACGTTGCTTTAGTCCAACCAGAGCAGCCCAGCGCTTTAGTGGTTAAGGCAAATTCCCCAATATTTCAGTAGAAAATAGTTGCCTAGGCTGTGGGCTTCCTGAGGATGGTGGCTCCTCATTTTGCTATCCCTACAACCTACTACAACCCAGCACGGCATCCAGCACATCATTGCCAATATCCGCAAATCCATTTGCTAAATGAGTAATTGGAAACAGGGTAAATAATGGAACCCTGAGGGGCTTGGGAGCCAATAACATCAGCAACATAATTCGGGTGCTGTTGATTTTGGAGTGAAGTGAGAGTCCTCGGGGAGGCCGTCTAGTCTTTGGGAGCCTTAGTGTGCTCCTATATGAAATGACAACTCAAAATTCCTACATTTGCAGGGTTGCTAGGAAGTTGTACACACACACACACACACACACACACTCTCTCTCTCTCTCTCTCTCTCTCTCTCTCTCTCACATACCCTCAACACCACCCTTGCATCTAGCAAGGTCACCATGATAATGAGGGAGCCGCTTCCCTTGGGGTTCCTCTATCATTTTACTACCTTCATTATTTGAACAAATTTGTTTCTAGACAGTTCCATCTAAACAACAAACAGGTCTTAAGCTTCCCACTTGAGAAAAAAGCAGAAGAGAAAGCTGTGCAGATAGCAAGGTGACCTCTGTTATTAAATCAACGCAGTAGTACAGGCTCTTCACCCCGCTTATAGCTGTTATGATGGGAAGTTTAAAAGCCACCCCTCCTCATCCTCCCTGAGGTAAAAGCTCTCGCGGCAGGCGCTTGCTGAGCCTTCCTAAGCCAGGGTGACACTGGGCCATGAGATGGGTGCTTAAGTGGTTCATCTCTAGGTTAGTTGTGGTTTTACTTTTCTTCTTTATCTTTTTTTTTCCTTTTCCTTTTCTTTTTCCAGTCCACTTTTCTTAGTCTATAAAAGTTAGACTCTTTTTGCCTTCATGATTCTCACCATGAGAGTTCCATACCTTTGCTCTCATTTCCATACCTCCCACCCCTCATTCCACCAAAGGCTATATGTTTAGTGGTAAAATCTGGTTAAGATGGCATTTAACAGAGAAAAGGGCAGACTGACTCCCCTGGCGCTCTGTATCAGCTCCTTCACGGACAACCACCTGTGGTCTGACAAGGAGGCCACCAGCAGGGGCTCTCCCTAACTTATGATCACTGTATTGCTAACATGTGCTCATTAGTCTCCTCTACAACCTGGGTGGTGGAGAAGGAGAGAGGATGCTGGAATCAGGGGTCATGAAATATAAGGCATATAGCAGCGTCCCATCAAGGAGTTAGCTAAACATTAAAAAAAAAAAAAAAAAGAGTTTTCATAAAATTCATCAGCTGAGAAAGGTACTTTGGTCCATGAGCATTATGGCGATCTATATAACACGAATCACAGTCATGAATCCAAACTGGATTTCAAGCAAATTTACCCGAAATGTGCAGCATTCGTGAGCATTGTTTTCTGCTGCAAGGAAGTGCAGGCGGAGGACTCAGTCGAGGACCTCCCACACAGCACCCTTCAGTAGTGTTCACGCAGCGGACCCTGTCTGCTCTCTTCCTGCACTCCTTGGAAGAGAAACCACTTGGATTCATTGATCCTCTGGTTCTTACTGATCTTCAGAGGGTGCCTGACAAGGAGGTCCTCCTTTACTTCCAGGACAGGAATCGGAGCCTGGAGTTCACCGATCTGCAAAGGTCTATAGATAGAGAGTGTTCATGACCCTTCTGATAATTCTGCAAATTTTGTCTCTATGTCTTCTGTGGCCTTCTCTTTCTGAGAAATATTTCCAAATCTTTCAGGAGAGTCCCATGGCTACGCATGTCCTCCAAAACATGAAGAACCACTAACCTGGAGGGTTAGCCGAAACATTCCATAAACTTTACACAGTATATTTTAGGCAAAAATCAGAGGAGGGAAAAAAACCTCCCTTTCTCCTTGGCTTATAGGAGTCTCACTCCTTACCCAGAGGTCACTGAAAGATCTGCATACAGAGACAGTGAGCACAGAGAAGGGGTACTGGTAGTTGAAGCTGTGTAGTCTCCAAGACTCTGATACCGGCTGGCTGTCTGAGTCTGTGTAGTCTCCATAATACTAACCATGAAGTGGTTAAAGAAGGATACTCCCCCCTCATGCCCTGCCACACAGGTTCAGCTACGGAGGGACGTGATTACGCAGAAGCTTCAATGGCTTTTGGATATTCACACAAATGTGCTCTCACAAGCACACCCCCATTTAACATTTGCTGAGTGTTCAAACCTGGGAGTGAATAATCTTCTTCTGCTTCTGCTTCTTTTTTAGGGAGAGAGAGAGGAGGTGGGAGGGCCAGAGGGAGAGGGAGAGAGAGAATCTCAAGCAGGCTCCACGCCCAGTGCAGAGCCCATCTCTAAAGGATATAATCAGTTAAATGATACAGTTGGTGAATCACTAAAGGGGGGAAAAAGAAGCCTAAAAGAACATAGAAACCAAGGTATTCTAGTCTTAATGGAAAGAATGTGATTGTTCTGCAAGGACAGCCATGATCGAAAAGCAGGGCAGACTATTTCCAGAGAGAAGAAACTAACAGGGAAGGTGGGATTTGTGGAAAGTGGGTTTGGAAACCAGAGTCCAAGTATTTTGTGTGCTGCTCTAAGAATTTGAAGACTCTTCTGTGGGTCTGCTCTGCAAGGGAGCCAATTGGTGGTTGGATTTGGACCAGATGTCAGTTCAGTGGTCATGGTGAAAGACCATGTGGACCTTTTGTATTTTGCTTTTAGCCTCTGGTTACCAACCTGGCCACTCAGGAGTCTGGAGTCCCCTGAAAACAGATCCCTGAACCGAAGCTCACTGGGGGCAACCATTCTTCTGCATTAACCCTATAGGAATGTGCCTACTTCGTGTGTTATTACCTTGCACACATAACATACACATTGAAATCTTGAAATCTTTAATAATACTACTGCTATTCACAAGGATGTAGTATGCCAGGTTATTTCAGTTATTATTTTTTTTTTTTTTACCAATACACTGCAAAATAAACACAAAGCTTTGTTGGAAGTAGTCTGGACCTGGTTGATACAATCAGGAAATGGCTTTGCTTTTTTCCCCTATCGCCTTCAAACTCATCTGCCTCTTCCTTCCCCTGATGGCATATCAGGGATGGTCTATAACTTCTTGGTCACTCACAAGTGTTAAAATGTCCAGTCCAATTTCAATCAAAAATTAATCTCATATCCAGTTTAGAGCTTCTTTCCCTCTGCCCAGCTGAGGAATGTCCTGATACTCAGATACCAGTAAAGGCAAGGGCCTTTGATGTGTTCTTCTCCAGCAATCCTTACTCCACTTCTTACCTGACTCACCTAATAGCTGATGGTTTTTCCAAGGTTAGGGTAGTGAGAAGGGTGAGAGACCTGGTGGCGGATGCTTTTCATGGTATTCTCTAAGCTGTTGAAGGCCCCACACATGGTAGGATCCAAATGTTGGCTCATCCAACATGGCATCCTTCATCAGGGACACTAGCTTGGCAATGCACTAGACTAACCTCTTGTGACTTCTCTCAGTGTCTGCACCTCTTGGTACCCCAGTCTGCTTGAGCAGATAAGTGAATCTGTCTGCCTTCCATGGCCCCAGTAAAATGCACACATACTTGCTTTGCCATTCTGGGCTGCTTTGATGAGCCCCATCCTCCTTCTCCAGGCTAGCACTAGGCCCTAGTCTCTTAGCAACTAATGCCAGCAGAATATATTTGAAGATCACCCGAGAATTCCACTATGCTCCAGGACTGTACAGCTTGGGACTAGTCCCTGCATCTCCACATCCCACAAGCACCCAGTCTGCCTTCTTGCAACAAATCCTCTCTCCAAGATTGATTATCCTAGATGTCCTCATTTTGCTATGGGTGAGTGGAAGCAACCCCATACCCAATACTACGAGGCTCTTTGGAAGAACTCCTTCTCTCTAAGGAAGCTGCTAGCCTTCCTGTAAGCAAGCTGTTGGGAATGTTGATTTGGATACAGACCAGACGTTCTCCTGGAAAGGGGTCTAGCTCCTCTCTTTGGAACACATGGCTACTTAGCTTTGTCCCCGTCGCTGGGATCTCAAATAGGACCTAAAACTTGGTCCTATTGAACATGGGCTATTATCCTTTGCCCACAAGGAACTGAACTGCAAAGAGATTTGTTGCCAAATGCCAGAGGTTACTCAACTTGTAAGAACAAAAGTCAGATTTGAACCCTGATCTGTCCTTCTCCCTTCTCAGTCTTCCCCATACTTCCCAGCCTTCTCCTTAACCAAAGTTGCCTAGGACCAGGAGGAAGGGATTACACTTCGTCCCACTTTACAGATGAGTAAACAAAGGCTCCAAAAGTTTAAGACTTGCCCAAGATTACCCCATGGACTAGTCAAGGTTCCAGCAGGAAACAGGTGGTTCACACTAAGGGGCTGCTTCAGAACAGTCTAATGAAGGATTATTTTAAAAGGTGTGGGCAGCATTAGGAAGCCACAGGGGTGGTGCAGCATTCCAAGACTAGTTAGCAGCAGGGCTGTTACCCATAGGACTAAAAGGAGGAGGGAAGGAGAGAAGTATCTTGAGGGCCACTTTGAGAGCAGCAGGGACCTCAGGTTGTAGGACACAGCAAGTCCTAAGTCACAGCTCAGGGAAGAAGTTGTCCTGCCTGCCTGTCCTCTCTGCCTCTAAGCTCTTCTGGGGGCCAAACCCAGTAGGAAGCCAGAGGGCACTGGGACCTGTTGAAGTGGTCCCTATACATGGGTCTCCCAGAGCTGAGAGCAAGGGGATTTAGGGTGGAGAGTAGATCTGGCCCACTCAACTAGTAATGGCAGAGCTGAGATTTGAAACCATGACTGCCTGCCCCAAATCCTTTGCCACATTTAGTAGCCTCTGCTTTCATAAGTCATGACTTGGCCCTGACAAGATGACTGCATTGTAAATCCTCTTGGGGCAGGGACTTTGTCTTACTGTGTTTATAATTACTGCCATCCCGAGCACACATAGCTGTTCAGTAAGAGTTTGTTGACTGCATCAGTGGGTGTAGGGGCAGGCTATAGATAAGCTTGAAACACAGGAGGACAGTATGAGCAAAGGGAGAGAAATGTATGCATTGTAGGAACTCTGCGTATGGGTATTTAAATGAGATAATGTCTACCAAACTATGGAGACATATGATTTCATATTCCATGTTTCATAGACATTGTCTCATTTGAACCTCGCATCAACTCGTGGATTATCACCCCTTGATGAATCACACAAGTTTATTTGTGTAATGACAGTAGCTGATAGGATATGAGCTCCTAACACCAGTGCTCTTTCAAATACCTCCCCATTGAGTATAATATGGTGAGATAATAGCATAACCATGGCTTGCTCTCAGTCTCTGTCTCTGTCTATCTCTCTTTCTTTTCCTTCTGCCATTGATTCATTGCAGAAATCAAGTCATCTGTCTTTTAGTATGTCCCACTTTCTGGAAGTGTTTGTTTCCTTATAGTTTCATTTAACCTCTTCTTCTTTCTCATGCCCTTCTCCTATAAGTGAGCCCTTGAGGATTTATTTGATTCAGATTCAGATTTTTTTTTTTCTTTTTGGAATGAACACATCATGAGTGGTGCTTCATGTGTGTTTCATACTACAGCACATCAGGATAGACACAGAGCCTGACTACCCCTTTCCTACTACCTTTCCTGAGGCCAAGATGAATTGGTGGATTCAGGTGATTTACACAATTTTAATTATCATTATTAATAACTGGTATTATAAAGTATCAGCAATATAGGAGGCACCCTGCTTGACATCACATGTATGTTATCGTGTTGAATCCACACAAAGACCACATGAGAAAGGTATTCTCATGTTCATTTTTTTAATGGCAAAACTGAGGCTCAGAGGTGAAGTGGGTTACCTGGAAGTCATACAACTAGTGAGTGACAGAGGCAGGATGCAGATTCAGGTCTGATGGTCTCTGGAGTCTACATTCTGAGCCACGAGGTGACATTATTTGTGGTTTTATTTCTTTTCAGCACATTCTCACAGATGAACTCCTAGAGATTTTGATTCTTGTTCCTTTAATAGATGGTCTGTGTCAGAGTAATTTAGACTTCTAACTTTAGAGCCAGTGTTGGGAAAAGGGCCAAAGAGGGAGGCCCACTTCAGTGCCAACTAGACCACAGGAGAAGGGAGGAAAAGATAACGCGTTATGGAGCAAGGCGCTTAGAATGGGTGGCAGTAGGCAGCAAAGTTCAGTAAAGCAATCTACTGAGATCCCTTTAATTGTACTTTACAAAAATCGCAGTCCAAAGTAGTTTAAGGAAAAAGGATCGTTGATTTAATCAGATCACCAAACTATGGAAAGGCCAGCGGTAGACTGACCTCAGGAATCACTGGACCCAAGTACCAAAATTCCATTGATTGCTCTCTGCATGTCTCAGCTGTTTCTTCATGCATGCTGGTTTCCTGCTGTCAGGCTGGCTATTTCCACATGGCAGGAAGCAAGTCTACAAGCAGCTTATCCTTATAACTAACTGCATGACCAGAGAGGAAAGAGGACTTTCTTTTCTTAACCCCAGTGGGAACAATCCCAGGGAAAGACTCTGATTGGCTGGGCTTGGACCAATCAGTATGACCAGGAAAGGGGAGCCCTCCCATTGGCTGACTTGGGTCACGTGTCCCTCTACCCCAGATCCATTACTCTAAGAAAAGAATGAGTCACAAAGATGGTGACACTCCTGGGGGGATTGTGAGCTGGGGAGTTACCCCAGCCTACATTTTCTTTTTTTATTGAGGTATAATTGACATATTATATTAGTTTCAGGCATACATGATGATTTGATATTTGTATATATTGTGAAATGGTCACCACAGTAAGTCTAGTTGCCATCTGTCCCCATATAAAGTTATGCATTTTTTTTTCTTGTGATGAGTCCACCTCCCATATATTCTTATTACAAACAAGTGACAACAGATGATATTCAGAGGCAGGCTCTGGGTGGTTGGAAAGAATAAATGTAGGGGGGAGGAAATGGATGTTAATTAAGTACCCACATGTTCTATGTAATATTCCGAGGGCTACATGGTAGCTCATTTATTCTTGACAATAATACCATGAACTCAGCTTTTATTCTTACATTTAGAAAGATTTATTTATTTATTAGAGAGAGGGAGAGCATGTGGGTGAGGGGCAGAGGGAGAGAGAAGCTCAAGCAGACTGCATGGAGCTCATCGTGGGGCTCGATCTCAAGAACCTGAGATCATGACCTGAGCCAAAACCAAGTCTGACTCTCAACTAGAGAGTGCTACCCAGGTGCCCCATTCTCATTTTTTTTTTTTTAAAGAATAAACTGAGGTTCACAGAAGTTAAGTGATTTGCCCAAGATTAAAATTTGTAAATGCAAAGTCAAGACTTGAATCCAAATTTTTATGGCTCTAATGCCTATGCTCTTTCCTCGGGATCAGACATCCTTTAGTGCTGGAGGGACCGAGGACAGAGGGATAATACCCAGCTACATAAATTCCGCATGTAAAATAGATGCTGCGTCACCAAAATGAGGCAGGGCCCGATTTATGTTATAGGTCATATGGCCAGAGCAGAATCAAAATCCTGGCTGATGCATTATGGAATAAAAACTGTTTTTCATCATGTAAACCCAAATTGAGGAACATTCTACAAAATATCTGATCCACAGTCCTCAAAGTTGTCAAGGTCATCAGAAACAATGAAAGACTGTGATACTGTCACAGACCAGTGGAGACTAAAACGACATGGCAACTAAGTACAATCCCGGATTGGGTCTCGGAACAGAAAAAAAGGGCATTCATGGAAAAGTTGGTAAAATACAAATAAAGGCTGGAGTTTCATTAAAAATAATGGACCAGTGTTGATTTCTTAGCTTTGATAATATATCATGATAATGTCATATGTTAATGATGGTGGACACTACGTGAGGGGCATATGGGTACTCTCTATACAATCTTTACAATTGTTCTAAAAGCTTTAAATTATTCCAAAATTAAAAGTTTGTTAAAACAAAATTGTGTGTGTGTGTGTATTTTCCTTGTGTAAAACCATGATCAGTTGCAGAGCCTGGGGCAAACCTGTAGGTGGGGGAGCTCCTGACACAGGGTGTCATGGACTAAGTGTTTGAGTCCCCCCAGATTCATATGTTAAAGACTTACTCCTCAATATGATGGTATTTGGAGGTGGTGCCTTTGGGAAGTAATTAGGTTTAGATGAAGTCATGAGGATGAGACCCTGTGGTGAGATTAGCATCCTTCTAACAAGAGGAGGAGAGCCAGAGCTCACTCACCCTCCAACATGTGAGGACACTGAGAGAAGAGTCATCTGCAAGCTAGGAAGAGAGCTCTCACCAAGAACCAAATCCACCAGCACCTTGATCTTGGACTTCACAGCCTCCAGAACTGTCAGAAATCAATGTCTGTTGTTTAAGCTACCTGGTCTGTGATATGTTGTTATAGCAGCCCAGGCAGACCAAGACCCAGAGGATGACACCCTTTGTTAAGGGTGACAAGCTAAAGAAATAATGCCTTAAAATGAAACAATGAGATACCACCTCATGCCAGTCAGAATGGCTAAAATTAACAAGTCCAGAAAGAATAGATGTTGGCGAGGATGCAGAGAAAGGGGAACCCGCTTACACTGTTGATGGGAATGCAAGCTGGTGCAGCCACTCTGGAAAATGGTACGGAGGTTCCTCAAGACGTTAAAAATAGAGCTACCCTATGACCCAACAATTGTACTACTAGGTATTTACTCCAAAGATACAAACGTAGTGATCCGAAGGGGCACCTGCACCCCAAAGTTCATAGCAGCAATGTCCACAATAGCCAAACTGTGGAAGGAGCTGAGATGTCCATCGACAGATGAATAGATAAAGAATATGTGGTATATACAATGCACTATTACTCAGCCATCAAAAAGGATGAATACTTACCGTTTATATTGATGTGGATGGAACTGGAGGGTATTATGCTGAGTGAAATAAATCAATCAGAGAAAGACAATTGTCATTTGGTTTCATTCCTATGTGGAATGTAAGAAACAGTGCAGAGGATCATAGGGGAAGGGTGGGGAAACTGAATGGGAAGTCATCAGAGAGGGAGAAAAACCATGAGAGATTCTTAACTCTAGGAAACAAACTGAGGGTTGCTGGAGGGGTGGTGGGTGGGGGGATGGGGTAACTGGGTGCTGGGCATTAAGGAGGGCACGTGATGTCATGAGCACTGGGGTGTTATATGCAACTGGTCATTTATTGAACACTACATCTGAAACTATTTAATAATGTACCATAAGTTGGCTACTATAATTTACATGAAAAAATGAAATTGCAGTAATGTGAGGGAATTGGTAATGGCTGATTATTACTCAAATCTCAAATCCCACCCAGGCAAACTTTTCTTCTCTGGATGCCCTGTGAATATGCTATCCGTTCAGATGAAGATGTTGCCAAAGCTCACTTACTTCCGTGCCACGTTTGAGTCACTAATCCAGGTTATACCCCAAACAGTGTTGCCACATGAGCAGCCCCTAAAGAAGTGCAAGCTCCCCCTGAGTGCTTGTCATCTCAGCTTCTGTCCATGGCTTCAGGAATTCTTTTGGTTTGCAGGAATTCTCTTGGTTTGCAGGAATTCTCTTGGCACAGGCCGGAGAGAGACTTGCTGATTTCTAATGGTGCCTCGTCTCAAATGTACTGCTTTGGTGACTTACTAAAAATGAAGAATGGCCTCCCCATTACAGTCTTTGCAGTTGATAAAACTGAACAATCCACTGAGAATATTATGGCTCCTCGCTCCTGCCAATGGTGTCTCGTTTTTCACATGTTTTCCTTAACCAGCTAGAGGAGGTGAGTTAAAAAGAGAGTACGGTGTGGTTGACTTGGCTCCAATCAAGAGAAGAGTTGAGATTCTGAGGGTGTGCCCAGTTGACCCTCTTCTTTTTAGGGTAGGACAGAGGATCTTGTGTAAACTTTATAAACACACAGATTTCAGAACTGAAAGTAGGGTGACAGACCTTCCTAGATTGTCCCATGACTGAGGAGTTTCCAGGCATGGGAGACTTTCAGAGCCATTACTGGGACAGTTCCAGGCAAACTGGGATGGTTGATCATCCAAATGGAAGGAATCATAAAGCAATCTTCTCAGACAGAAGGCTCCAAAATATATTCTCTCCTCTGGGGGTTCTGACTAGATAAATATTCAAAGGGGTTTGTACATGGTGAATGTGTTGTCAGGAAGCAGTGGATGTAATTGACAGAGCTGGATTTGGGCTGGTCAGCAGGGAAAGATGAAGCTAATCTGGCAAACTCATAGTCAGAGCAAATACCAGCCCTCTCGCGTAAGAGCTGAGAAAACTTGGATAAATGATTTGTCGGTTCTACTCCAGTTTCTTCATCTGCAAAATGGGAATGGTACTTAGTACCTCTCTCATATGTTCACCTTGGGATTAAAATTCAATAACTCAGGTGAGGTTCTTAACATTCTTAACATAGAGGATGTGCTAACCCAATATCACCTTTCATTATTGCTGTCTATACTATTTGCAGTCCGGATTCTTATTCCTAACTCTGCTGGTAATCAGCCACATGGCTCTGGTAATTGCAGCTTCCTTATGTGTAATGGGGAAAATGATACCACCTTACCAAGGGGTCAGGTGGAGTTAGCAAGATAAAGCAAGTGCACAATCCACATGTGGATTATGGAAGCTACTTTCTCATTTCCTGAGCAGTCCAGGCTCTCATTCTCTTCTCTTCTTTCTTCTTCCTTTTTCCTTCTGCCCCCACCGCCCCCCCATCTGCCTTTTCTCTACCTTCCATCTTGCCAGGACTCTTCTCATTCTTGATACACTCCATCTCTCAGCCCTTGCAGTAGAGACTGCCCTGTGTTCTTCAAAGGTGATTTTCTCTTGTACTTGGACCCATAGTTAGAGTACATTTCCCAGGGTCCTTTGCAATAAGGTGTCACCATGGGACTGATTTTTCCATTGGCTTATGGGCGGAAGTGGTGAATACCACTTCCTGATGACCTGGCCATAAAAACCAGCCACGGACAATCCTCTCTCTTCCCCGCCCCCCCGACTGCTGATTCACTGTTGAAGTCCAGGGACTGTTGATGGTGTTGAAGCCCCCATCAACCTGTCTATGTGTGGGGCTGAAGTAATTCTAACTCTAATCTATGCCTCTACCCCTAGCCATCATGATAATCTCTTGGGAGCTTACATGAGTGAGAAACTTTATGTCCATGAAAATTAAACTTTTTGTGAGTAAGAAATAAACTTCCATTGTATTGAGTCAATGGTATTTTGAGATATTGGCCTTCTAGAAACTAATATAGCCAGAGCGGACTGCTTTTCCACTGTTTCTGATCTTGTGCTCCTCCAACTCTCTCTTTCTCTTTTTCCCCCCCATTGGTTGATTTTATTAGGAAATGAATATCGCAATAGTATTGAAGTTACACAGGAAAAAAAAAAAACCACAAAGGGCAAAATCCAATCTCCTGGAGGTTGGGGGGACAAAAATGGAAGGGACAACACTATTGCTTTGCTTTGGTGACACTTTATGAGCTAACTGTAACCTCTCTGACAGCAGGGACCACAGCACTTTTGCTCTCTATTGCATCTTTACTGCCTGGTGCTCAATAAAACTGTGTTCAATGGATGTGTACGGATGGCCTGAGATCCTCTAGGGAACATCTGGAAGAACCCTTCCCTTCTTTCCTTCTTCTTTTTTTAAAATCATTTTATTTTATTTTTTCACCATGGTAAATGTCCTCTTTAATCCCCATTTCCCATTCCCTCATCCCCTCCCCCACCTCCTGTCTGGTAACCATCCGTTTGTTCTCTATAGTTAAGAGTCTCGTTCTTGGTTTGTCTCTCTCTCTCTCTTTTGTTTTCCTTTGTTTATTTGTTTTGTTTCTTAAATTCCACACATGAGTGAGATCATATGGTATTTGTCTTTCTCTGACTGACTTACTTTGCTCAGCATTATACTCTCTAGCTCTAGCCATATTGTTCCAAATGGAAAGATTTAATTCTTTTCTATGGCTGAATAATATTCCATTGTATATAAATACCACATCTTCTTTATTCATTCATCTATTGATAGACACATGGGCTGATCCCATACTTTGGCTATTGTAAATAATGCTGCTATAAACATAGGGGTGAATGTATCCCTTTGAATTAGTGTTTTCATATTTTTGAAGTGAATACCCAGTAGTGTGATTTCTGAATTGTAGGGTAGTTCTATTTTTAATTTTTTTGAGGAACCCCCATTCTGTTTTCCACAGTGGCTGCACCAATTTGCATTCCTACCAACAGTGCAAGAGGGTTCCTTTTTCTCCACATCCTCACCAACACTTGTTGTTTCTTGTGTTTTTTATTTTAACCATTTTGACAGGTGTGAGGTGATAACTCATTGTAGTTTTGATTTGTGTTTCCCCGATGAAGAGTGACGTTGAGCATCTTTTCATGTGTCTGTTGGTCATCTGTATGTGTTCTGTTCCTATCTTCTGCCTATGTTATAGTTGGATTATTTGGGGGGTTTTTTGGGTATTGAGTTGTATCAGTTCTTTATATATTTTGGATACTAACCCTTTATCTGATATATCATTTGCAAATATCTTCTCCCATTCAGTAGGGTTACCTTTTAATTTTGCTGACTATTTCCTTCACTATGGAGAAACTTTTTAGTCTGATGTAATTAGTCCCAGTAGTCTATTTTTGCTTTTATTTCCCTTGCCTTAGGAGACATATCTAGAAAAATGTTGCTATGGCTGATGTCAGAGAGATCACTGCCTGTGCTCTCTTTAAGGATTTTTATGGTTTCAGGTCTCATATTTAGGTCTTTAATCCATTTTGAGTTTATTTTTGTATATGGTGGATAAAAAGTGGTTCAGTTTCATTCTTTTGCATGTGGCTGTTCAGTTTTTCTAACACCAATTGTTGAAGAGACTGTCTTTTTCCTGTTGTATATGCATCCGTCCTTTGTCAAAGATTAATTGACCATATACTTGTGGGTTTACTTCTGGGTTTTCTATTCTACTTCATTGGTCTATGTGTCTATTTTTATGCCACTACCATACTGTTTTAATTACTACTTCATTGTAATATAACTTGAGATCTGGAATTGTGATACCTCCAGTTTTGCTTTTCTTTTTCAAGATTGCTTTGGCTCTTTGAGGTCTTTTGTGGTTCAATATAATTTTTAGGATTGTTTGTCTTAGTTCTGTGAAAAATGCTGTTTGTATTTTGAAAGGAATTGCATTAAATCTGTAGATTGCTTTGGGTAGGATGGATATTTTAACAATATTTGTTCTTCTCCAAGTCTCTCTTTTCTTGACTATGATGAACAACATAGATTTCAGGTTGCTGTTTCTTTGTTAGCACACTCACAAGAAATGCAGTGCTCAGCAAAGAAACCTTCAATTACAAAGAACCTTAAAAGGAGGGGTACTTTAAATAATATTTATTTTCTGTGACATACTGTCTTTCATTCAACATATAATCACAAAACACTATGTTGTCTTTCTCTAGAAACTAGAGATAGGACAAGGAAAGTCAACAGCTGCCTTCAGTACCTCTTGGTCTAGTGCTAAAATGGATAATACAATATAGTTGGGAAGTCATAGAATTTCGTGGAAGTCAAAGCAGGGATATTGGATTCAAAGTTTTCCTAAGGAAGGACCTGACTTGAATTTTAAAGAATGAGTAAGAACCAAGCAAAGGGTGGAGGAAAGGTGTGCTCACATGAGGATTGTGAATAAGGCAATAAATTGGCCTGACTTTCCCAGAAACTTCATTTTAGGTCAGGTTGGAATGAAAGGTATATATGACTGGGATATGGGTGGTAAACCTGCAGATTCCAGCTGGGACTGGATCCTGAAGGACATCACCTTGAAGGTTAATGTGCATCTGACGCCATCTGTTCTTGTCTCCTCATTAATATACCATGTCATGCTTTCCCAGTCATCACAGCAAAAGTAATCCCTGTTTCCCATACATGGCTGTCCCTGCATGCCGAGGACAGTCCCTGAGGTAGGAGGAGACTTCAGTGCCATGACCGAGCTTTTCTGCAGTCACTCTGAAATGTTACTGTCCTGGGTGTTCTTAGGGTCAGCCTCACTCATATGTGTGATTTTGTTGCTTTCGTGAAGAAAAAAACATAAGGCTTGGGAGACCTTGACAGTACATGAAAACTCTCCTTCTTTGTGTGTGGGCCATGGGCCTTTTCATCTCCAAACACAGTATCATCACCATTGTTGCATTTTGTCCTTCTTACTTATACAGCCCTTAACTGTTCAAAATGGCTTTTTTTTTTAAGATTTTATTTATTTATTTGAGAGAGAGAGAACAGAAGGAGGGGCAGAGAGGGAGGGGGGGGAAAGAATCTCCAGCAGACTCTGTGCTGGGTGTGGAGCCCAACATGAGGACAGAAGGCTCAATCCCAGGACCCTGTGACCTGAGCAGAAACCAAGAGTCACTTAACCAACTGAGCCACCCAGGCGCCCCTGTTCATAATAGCTTTAACTTAAATTTGATCTTCCTTACTCTCCTCTACAATTTGCAAAGTGGATTCCATGATCCCATCATGGAGGCCTGACGGAAGTCTGCAGAACTGAGATAATTTGCCTGTCATCATTTGTAAGTGGTCGGAGCCAGGACCAGAATTACAATTCAGCAGATATTTTCTAGGCCTTGATCTCCTTGAGACCAAGCATCACATCTCCTAAAATATTGTCACCTTACCAGTGCCTTAAATGGCCACTTAACCTGTATTTGAGGATTTAACTTAAAAAGAATGATTCAGTACACAGGCTTTGAAATCAAAGAAAACCTGGATTCAGAACGCGGAGACTAGAGTGAGTCATCTAATCTGTCAGAGCAGCAGGTTTTTGGGTGTCAGGGGGGCTGTGAATGTTTTCTTCGCAGGACTGCTGTGAGAGTCAAATGAGACGTTTTGCCTAGCGGCTGGCACACAGAATGACTCAGTTTATGCTATGGTCTCTTGGTCCCCTAGTCTCTATTTTCAGTCATGATTATACAAAAATATTAAATGTATTCGCATGTAGGCAGAACTGCCCAGTCAACAATGCTCAGCTTTGGCTCACTTTATCTCGATCTCCCTCTTCTTCTTCTCTGCCATTATTTTGGAGGAGATGTCAAACATCCTATCCTTTCATCTGTCAGTTAGGCAACATGTTATCCCTGAAAGATAAGGGTTAAAAAAATAATAACCACAATACAATGATCACTTCCCCCTGCAGAAAAACAAACCCAGAGAAAACTGAGACTTGTGGCAGGCAGAATAATAGCTCCCCAGAGATGTCCGTGTTCTGATTCCTGAACCTGTAAATAGGTGACATGGCAGAGGAGAATTAAGGTTGCATATGGATTTATGGTTGCTAAGTGGCTGACCTTAAAATAGGGCGATTATCCTGGATTATCCAGGTGGACCCAGTGAAACCACAAGAGTCCTTAAAGTTCTTAAAGGGAAGAGGGGAGCAGGGAGGGGCAACCATAGAGACCGCTACACAAGAAGCACACAGCTAGTGCCACTGACCTTGGGCATGGAGGCAGGGGGCCATGAGCCAAGGAACAGGGGTGACCTATAGAAGCTGGAGAAGGTAAGGAAACAGTTTCTCCCCTAGAGCCTCTAGAAAGAACAAAGCCCTGCCGGTATCTTTCATTAGCCCAATGAGACCCATTTCAGATTCCAGAACTATAAGATGATACCTCTGTGATGTGGTAAGCCCCTAAGTTTGTAGTACTTTGTTACAGCAGTGCTAGGAAATGAATACAAAAATAATATCATCAAATATTCACTCAGTTTAACTCCATATTTGAACTCATAGCTTAGCATTCTAGTCATTGTACTTCTCTGTTTGGACTAAATGTCTAAAATATTGCTCTCAGGGCTCCTGGGTGGCTCAGTCAGTGAAGTGTCTGCCTTTGGCTCAGGTCAAAATCCCAGGGTCCTGGGATCAAGTCCCACATCAGGGTCCTTGCTCAGCGGGGAGCCTGCTTCTCCCTCTGCCTGCCCCTCCCTCTGCTTGTGCTCTTTCTCTCTCTCTGACAAATAAATAAATAAATAAAATCTTAAAAAAAAAAACATTGCTCTCATAAAAATATTTCAGAAGGCTCTAAGTCTAATTTTTTTTCTAAGTCTATTTTTGACCAGCAAATTCAAATAAAGTATGTGGCTTCTAAAATGAAAAGATAATTCTTGATGAAGAACCTTTTACTTTTATTCATTCTTTTCATCTTTTTATTTTTTTATGTGCTCTTTCTGTAGACAGCACAGAGAAGCAGGGATGCTATGAGTTATCTATTTGGCTAGCCCTTGGGAGGGTAGATACACTAAGATCCACTCTTTCTCCTTCAAGGCAGTGGCAGCCAGGATAGCACAGAGATTAAGACCATGACTTCTGGGACCATCCTTTCTGGTTAATCTCAGTTCTGCCACCTGCCAGCCACATGATCTAAAGCAAGTTAACTAACTTCTCTGACCCTCAGTTTCTTCATATGTAAAGTGGAGTTAATGGTGGCACCTACCTCATGAATGAGATTAAGTGAGTTAATTCATATATGTAGAGCCCACAGAACACTGCCTGAAACCTATTAAGCGTTCCATGACTTTTTCTGGTCTATTACTATGTACCAAGAATGGATGCTCTTGAGTCAGACAGATCTTGCTCAAGTTCTGAATCCTTACTTCAATTCTACAAAATGGGATTCGTAATCAAAACCTGGATTTAACAAAATAACTGAAATATTTAGTAAGGTTCATGGAACACAGGAAATGTATGTGGTGATCATTTTTAGTGTTCATGTAGTTGCTCACTTAAGAAATTCCCGGCTCAGTGGTGTTGTATAAAATATTTATTGAACTCAGAGGAGAAAAGCCAGGCAGTGCTCTGATCTCTTCTCTACTCCACCAGTTTAGGCATCCACTTTTGCTCCTCTGTATGGAGGGAGGAAGCAGAAGAACAGGGCCAGGAAGGGGTTCAAAATTATGCTAAGCATCATAGTGTGGTATAGACACACCCTGAGCTAACTCTCAATGAGGTACCCCTTGTATAATCTCCTCCTCTGCAGTGCAGGCAGAGCCAGTGGCTAGCTTTGAACTACAGAATATGGCAAAGGAGGTCAGCTCCTTGATTAGGTTATGTTATATGGCAGAGCATCCCTCCTCTAAGGCCTAAGAACAGAAGCATTTTCTAGGAAAATTCTAAGTGAGCAGGGAAGTAGTTATTTGCTCTTACTATGTCATAATAATTTTCTGGCATTACCTGACTCTTCAGTGAACTTCCAGCATTTTTGCAGTCTGCTGGATTTGACTGATGGGGCTGATCAAGAAGGGGGCCAGAAGAGACCAATTTCTCTACCCAATTTCATTCCAAGTTTTGGCAAAGAATTTCTCTAGGGTGAGGATATCAGTCACAGCAGAGAGATTCCCAGCCTGTGGGGCTGTAGAGAAGATCCAAGTACTAAGTAAAGTGATGCCAACTCATACTCTCACCAACAGTAGAAATTAAGAAGCAGCCCCTCACATGGAGAATAGGAAGTGTTACTGAAGCACCTGCTTTTCAAAGCTTAATTACCACCCTAAAAAGACAAAGAACCTGCTTGGGATACCAAGGAAACTGAAGCACCTCCTATGTGATGTAGTTGCATGCGTGTGCGCGTGCGCGCACACACACACACGCACACACACACACACACACACACATGCCTCTACAATCACAGAAGCTTCAATAAATAATCCAAGATTTTGCAGTCAGAAAATCTTTTATTTTTAGCATACATATAACTTTTGTGTTTTATCATTTATAAAGAGGATATGGAACAGGCACTAAGAACTTTTGTTTGGGTTCTGAAACATCTATAGGGACCCTGCTCAGTGAACACACCTACCAACACTTGGAGATGCTCAACCTTCCATGGCTCTCCAAGACCCTGCCCCGCTCTGGCAATGGCAAAGGTAGGGGTTAACGTTCCACTCCTACACTGCCCTCTGTTGTTAATCTCTATTTGGCTCTCCTTAGTCCCTAGAGATACGCATTATCTGCTGACACTTTGAGCAGGAAGAACCTTAAGAACACCCAGGTCATCTCCACCATTGACAGCAGAGGTAACTGAGCCTCAGAGGCATGAAGCCATGTGTTCAAGGCCACACAACTACTCCAGTGCAGGGGCTGGATCAGCAGCCATGGCCTGGTCCTCTTTCCAGATTGCTGCATTCGGCCCTTCCCTATTGCTATTCTGTGTATGCTGGAGGACAGAGACTGTAGATATGCAGGGAATGCAAAGTCATGCTAATGTTTGAATATTAAAATTTAATATTGTAATTTTAGCCTAAAATAAAACCAAATTAAAAAGGTACATCTGCTGCAAAAAAATTAAATAATGCATTTCTGGCCCCAATATACACGATTCTGAATAATTTACCTTGTGGATTTATTCCTGGTCATAGGGCTGGCATAGGCCACATGGGTAGAAAGGCTTTGTGGGGCCTCTTTCTTACTGGGCATGTTCCCCCTCTTCCCTGTTCCATTTCTCAAAGCCTTCTGTGTCTCTATTCCATTCCTCAAAGCTATATAGTGGCCTCAAACTTCCCTGTGTTCTTAGGGGTACCCCTTCTCCCATCAAAACTGACATGTCTTGCGTTCACAGGGTGACCAGCTATATTGGTTTACTAGGGCTACTGTAACAAAGTTTCACAGACAGAGTGGCTTAAACAACAGAAATTTATTGCCTCATCTACTGGAGGCTGAAGTCCAAAGTCAAGGTCTTGGCAGGGTTGGTTCCTTCTGAGGGCTGTCAGGGAAGGCTCTGTTCCAGACCTCTCTCCTTGGCTTGGTCATCCTTCATGTTCACATGGCATTCTCCCTGTAGCTTCACCTGGTCACATGGTCTTCCCTCTGTACATGTCTGTGTTCAAATTTCCCCTTCTTAGAATTAGGACCACAGTCATATTGGATTAGAGCCCACCAGCATGACCTTGTTTTATCCTGATTACCTCTGTAAACACCCTATCTCCATATCAAGTTACATTCTGAGGTACTGAGAGAGGTTAGGATTTCAACATATGAATTTGGGGAGGCGACACAGTTCAACCCCCAACACCAGCCACATTGGTAGACCACATGCTGTGAGTTGGCTAGAAGTCGGGACTTGTTTCTCCTGGCTCTGGGTTCCTTTCTCCATCTCACCATGGTCTGCCTGAGAGAATATGGACAGGTCGCTGCAAATCTGAGCTTCTACTCCTGCATTTCAAAATTAGAGGAAATCATACTTGCTTCTCAGAGCTGAGGACAAACAGGATACCTTCTGGAAAAGTCCTAGGACGACACCTGATACATCAAAGCCTTTCAGTGACTGTTTATGTTCCTACTTTTGTCCACACCAAGAAAATACCCATAGAAAAGGACTTATTCCGATCATTACTGAAGGAAACTGAGCAGAACACATGGATCTGCCCTTGGGAGGTTTTGTTCAAAGAGAACGTCATGTATGAAAACAAACAAAACCAGTACGCAAAATAAAGCATGGTCCTGGGAAGGAGGATGGGACCACCCAGAACCCTCTTCTTTGCCCCAGTATTTACATATTCCCCGAGTGAGAACACTTAGGCATCATTTCTTACCTTGTTTCTCGAATTGTGCAGGGCAATGGCCCGAGTCGTTTTTACTTTGCATTTTAAAATAGCAAAAGGAATCTATGTGCTGTTATAAAATGCAATACAAAAGTTGGAAACAGGGGCGCCTGGGTGGCTCAGTCGTTAAGCGTCTGCCTTCGGCTCAGGTCACGATCCCAGGGTCCTGGGATTGAGCCCCGCATCGGGCTCCCTGCTCGGCGGGGAGCCTGCCTCTCCCTCTCCCACCCCCCCTGCTTGTGTTCCCTCTCTCGCTGTGTCTCTCTCTGTCAAATAAATAAATGAAATCTTTAAACAAACAAACAAACAAACAAAAAGTTGGAAACATCATTACATAGTTTTTTCAGTAAAAATCTGCTCATTTGTTTTTGGTAAAAAATAGGATCATATATTAAGTGTCACTTGATATATCTTCACATTCCCCATATTAACAATCCACTTTGAACACCTATTTTTTTTAAAGATTTTATTTATTTATTTGACAGAAAGAGAGCACAAGCAGGAGGAGTGGGAGAGGGAAAAGGCTCCCCAGTGAGCAGGGAGCCCGACATGGGACTCCCCGATGAGCAGGGAGTCCGACATGGGACTCGATCCCAGCACCCTGGGATCATGACCTGAGCTGAAGGCAGACGCCCAACCAGCTGAGCCACCCAGGCACTGCAAACACCTTTCGATGTTAATACATGTGCTTCCCTGAATCATTTTCATGGTTAAATAGATTTTTGTTATATGAATGAATGATAATTTAATTATTCATTATGGATAGGCATATAGCTTATAGCCAACTTTTGAATTATTCTGATAATTAATATTATTAGAAATTATGTATATAATTAATATTATCCAATATTATTATTATTAGCAATCAATGCTTTGATGAGATCCTTAATCTTTCTACATCTCCCTGCTCTTTCCACTGATATGATCATTAATCTTTGGATATATAGACCCAAACCAAATAGCTGGGATTGTGGGAGAGGAAAAAGACATGCTATACACAGAGCTCTATTCACAATATTTTAAAAACCCCTATGCAGGGATTTGTAAATATATCTGGACAGACGTATTATGTTTGTGCCTCAAATGAATTACTAACCAAACTGCTGCTGAAAAAAGTCTAGTAGGACATTCAAAAATAATAGGGAGAGGGGATATAATATAATAATTAGAATCCAGAATAAGGTACCAACAAGTGATAGAGGAGAAAGGTTTTTGATTGGACAGAAAAATGGCTGAGGGAGCTTACAGAGTGTAGAATCTGAAAGGGAAGTAGACCCTCTCCATAATTTAGCATAAAGGGGGCTCCCATCCAGAAAGTGGTGCAAAAAATCAAAGATCTCACCTGAAGTCAGGAGCCCCTTTATGATTGTTGGAGCTTTTGTCTTTATTGAGCTTTGTGAGAAAGGGCTGGGAGGATGTGGGTTCTGGAGTTTCAGCGGATTTTGTTGCGCAAACTTAAGCAAGTCAGTTACTGTCACGGGGCTGAGCTTTCTACATCTGTGAAATAAGGACACTGGGTTAGAAAATGGATAAGGTGCCTTTTAGATTCTATTTTTAAAAATCCTCGGTCTTTTAAGATTTCACAGATAGAAAACTAATAACTTGATGAATAAAAAGAGGGTAGGAGGTTAAAAGCACAGGAGTCTGGGCTTCACCAAATGTTATTAAGTATCAGATCCCACTTCTGCAATAGCCCCATCACTCCCCCCTCCCCGCCCCCCGCTGGGTCCTGTCAATTTACTATTCAGATCAACTGACTAATTTTGTCTGAAAAGGGAATGGAAAATCTCCGTGTCATCGGATACACTTTCGCTTTGATGGATGAGGCTTAAGTTCCAAAGAGAGTGTTAGGCAGGAAAATCCGGCCCTTTCAAACTAATTACTGCATATCTGATTTATTTCTCTCCTTAATGCTGTTTATTTTGTTTTTATTCAAAATATAAAATTGTTCCCTGAGTTGGGAGATTAATGGCTTTCTTCTCCTTTAGCAACAGATCATTTGTGGACCCAGATTATAAATAGGAAGTTAGAATCCATGACTCATTGTTTTTCCTTTTTCATACAGGATGTCCCCCGAGATTAACTGTGGCTTCTTTTTTTTTTTTTTTCAAGTTAGAAACATTAACATCTAATTGTTTGTGGGCTGCTACATTGAAGATTTTTGTTTTTAGGAAAATGTAATGCTTCTTTTTGTGCCATGCTCCTGGAAAATTTTATATTTTGATAAACTAGAATTCCAAACAGCATTGAGCCATGGCTTTGATTGATCACATTGTTGCTTGATTGATTCACCCATTCATTTAACAAATGTGTATTTATTGTACGCTGGCTCTGTGTAAGGAATGCGAATGTTCAGTGTCTTGGATGTGGCACACTCTGATACCGAGACTGGAAGGGATACAGAGGTAGTGGATGGCTTCTCAGGTCAGCTCCTGTGCTTAGAGTTCACTCATTTGTTTATGTGCTTCTTCACTGATCCATCAGACATCTGCTACAGTCACAGATCCTGCTGGGGTTTTACACAAGTCTGGTACATTTGGCATTCATTCATTCATTTATTCAGCAACAGAAATAAGAACAGAACACAATCCCCTACCAGGTGTCATTCTCCAACTAGACTGTGAGGTGTGGGTGCAGACAGGAAAACAGTTATGAAGGGCTTTGAATGACATGTTTAAGGAACTCTGACTTCATGTAGTATCTGTTGTTGTTTTTTTTTTCCCCACCTTTATCAGTGCTTTCTGGTATCCCCTAGCTGTTGAACTTGAGACAAGTTACTCGACCCCTCTGTGCCTCAGTTTCTCATGCGTTAAGTGGTGTATCCATCAATATGCAGTCAAGAAAACAGAACACACTGCAGGTATTTCCAGCAGTGAGGGAGAGAGTCAATGCAGATCATTAGTTAGAGTCTTTGGGAAGAGATGGAAGAATAAATGGGAGGAAAGAATGCAAAGAGGAGAGGAGGTGCTTACCGGACTTTGCAGGAGGAGCCCAGCCTGTGTGTGCTGCGCATCGGCTAGGTGGGCCATTGCTACCACCGCCATCGGGCAGGCCCTACAGCTGTGCAGACCAGAAGCTGCTCGCCCACCAGGACCACTACCATTGTGGGGAAGCACGAGTGGGGAGCAAACGAAACAAGGCACAGACAAGCTGCTCCCTTCCTCTAGCTTTCCAGTCTCTCCCCAGTGCCTCCCACTGGCAGAGCCCGGCCAGAGGGCAGTGGACCAGGGAGCCTGGGAACTGTCATTTGCAGGCTTCCACACCCCCTGCAATATCAAGGAGAACCCGAAAGGACAGGAATGGAGCTGACACTGACCAGACAAATAACCAGCACAAATGGGGACAGGCTGGAAACTACTTTGCATGGTTGCTGGGAGTCACTGAGTTACAGTGTGCAAGGCCCTTTAGAACAATTATCACTATGACCCAGTGACTTCAGGGAGTCAAGGAGGGCAAATAAACAGAGTAGAAACAGAATCAAGATTTACATTTGAGGAAGCATGGGTGGGGGCCATGGAAAAGGAAGAGACTTACTGGGTCCTATGAAAGGCAAGGACCACTTACGAGATGGTTGGAATATCTGTACAATAATGGGGATGGAAAAAGGGGGGATTGATTATAGGGTTATTTAGGGAGTAGAATTATCTAGACAGAGTGATTCGTAGGAGGATATAGAAGGAGGACCGTTCCAAGATGCTTTGGGTGTGGGTGATTGTATGGAGAGGGGGTGATCTTATCCAGCAGCATGTCATCAGGACGGGGTGGGGGTGGGGGTGGGGGTGGAGTGTGTCCTATCGACCACTGACCCCCTGCAACTAGGATAGTGCATAGTCGTCTTTCTGTATGTGCTTGATTCTTATTTATTGAGTGAATGAACCAATGAATACATTATTTAATTTCTTCCCTTTATGAAAGAAGGAATTGCAATATGGAGACAGTAGTTCACTTTCCTGGAGTTCTGTAGCCAGTAACTAGCAAATTCACACGTCTGAGTTTTCTTATGTCCGTTGCACTTTGCAGTGACTGCACAGGCAACAGAACCCCACCAGCGCATGAAATCATTGGTCCCTGTGCCAAATGTGGTGCAAGAATAACTAGAGACCACACTCCCATTTTCTTAAGAGAGAAATTAGGATAGGGAGTCACCTATGCAGGTTATATCCATTCAAATAACCATGATGGCTGCTAACATTTGGACACTTCTCAGAAGAGGAATGAAGATCAGTTCCATTTATTAAACAAGCATGTGAAATGCACCTGGGCAGTCTCTGCTCTAGGAACTGGGATGTACCTTCAAATAAGATGCATTCCTTCTCTCAAGGACCTTGCTACAAGGGATGGAATCTGGAAAGTTTTCTTTTAGGAGCTTTTCTGGATTTGAAAAGGGAGAACACTGGAAGGAGGTATGGAAGTTTCCCCTGCAGCACCATACCCATCTCACAGTGGATGCTGCCCCTTCTGGGATTTCTTGCAAATAGCACAGACCAGAGTCAGAGTACCTATGAGGCCAGCCTGGGCACCAAGACCTCTCTACCACACCTCCCAAGGAAGACCTGTGGATGAACCACATCTGTGTAAACTAGGGTGCTCGCTAGAAGTGTAGGTTCTTGGTCCCCAACCAGACCTACTGAATCAGAATCTTGTGAGGGTAGGAGCTTCTGGCAAAAGTTCATGCCTGAGAAATGCTTCCTCTGGCCTCAAGCCAGGACACTCCCCTGTTCATCTGTCGCCGATTTGACCCTTCCCCAAAAGGCAAAAGCAGTGTCAACTTCCTTCAATCCCTTCTTCTTCACCAGAGCCCCTCCTCATGTATTATGCATGCCTCTACATCTGTGTGTTTTCCCACGAGCCTGTCTTCACTCGGTGATGACAAAGTCACTGTCTAATTTCAATTCCCCCACCCCCACAGCGCATGGGACTATGTGCACATTCCCAAATGTGCTTTGCTTCCTCTTGACGCTAAGCACCGGCACAGCTAGTCCTCACTTGACCAACCTCTCCATTTCTTTGTTTTGTTGTCTCTTAAACAACCTCCCAAACAGCTCAAACATGCTCTCCTCCAGGACCCCACTCTGCTCCTCTCAGACTGCTCCAGGTTCTTGGTGCTCATTTATCGGAGTCATTCTTTTTATTGTAGCTTTCTCTCTGCTTACCTGCTACTTCTGTGTCTCATGCTTGACTGTGCACTTCCGTGAGGGGACGGAACCGGGTCATACTCTTGGTACCCACAGATTCTGGTCTGTAAAGTGAGTCCCCACTGAGTTAAAGGGCAGCAGAGTTGACTAGCTAACTACACATCCTGTCTTCTGGCGCATGAGCTCTACCCTGGGTTCTGGGGAAATAGAAGGATAAACTTTTACCTCCAGACCATGGTACCAGCTTAACAACACCTGCCACTTCTGGGCAGTGTCCTAGGGCAGGGCGAGCCTTGTATCTTTGTACCTTTGGGTGGTTATTCCTGTTTGAAGAAGGTCTTTGGGGTGGAGGGTAAGTCCCCACCAGGACTGAAAGCCCTCTGTGAATTCTGAATGACTTGACCCTAGGAAGTGGTGAAACAGTTTTTCCCTTCCCCCAGTCATTACAAAGGACAAAGCTTCTCCACCCTTCTATCTCAGAAACAGAAGCTTGTCTCCAACACACCCAGTCATTTGTTTTCCAGGATTTGGAGCAGAATTAATTAGCTTGGAAAAGCATGGGGAGAATGCTAAGTATTATTAATAACTCAATTAGCAGTTCCTTCCTGCAGGGGGTGGGTGGTTCCATGCTTCCTTGGATAGCTCTTGAAGACTGACCCTGTTCTCCCCGTTTCCACTCTAACAAGCTCTGCTCAGTGCCCTGGGACTCGGCTCCCAGGCACTCCCTGGCAGGGTTATGCCAGGGATTCACTTGTACCAGGATGGGGTTGGGTTTCAGGCTGCTGCTCGCTCTGTGGCATAGGAAGTGGATGGACCTTGGCATGTATTCTCAGCACGGGAGGGAAAACCTAAGGGCTGCAAAGGGAAAGCAGAAGTAATGTGAATCAGCACATGCTGTGTGCCAGGAACTATGCTTGGTGCCTTATACACTTAATATAATCTTCATCACAGCCCCTCAGGGTGACACAATGCTAGCTTCATCGTACAGACACAGAAAGGGAGGCTTACAAAGTATAAATTCATTGTCCAAGGACTTAATGCTCTGTTACAGGTCCTGTGCGTGCGGGTTTGTCTCCATTCCCCTGTCCCAAGCCCCACCCCCTCTGGCATCCTCTCTGGGCTTTAGTACTTGGCTTCACCGTGGATCTAAGAGCCATGCCTACCCCACTGGGTTTCTTTTTCCTATTTGTCCATGGTGCTGCCTTCTTGTCTGAATTCCTATGGCAAATGAAAGATGATTCAAGTTACTGATTAAGAGGCCTACCTTGGAGTCAGTGTGCAATAAGATCAAATATCAGCTCTGTTAATTGATAACTTTGCACCTTGGGAAATGGATTTAACCATTCTGTGCCTTTGTTTCTTCATCTGTAAATTGGGAATAATGATATTTAATTCCATTATTGCTGACCCCTAGAATCCCCACTCTCTCCACGTCTTCAGCTAGGTCAAGCATTAGCTCCTCCAGGGAGCTTTATATGACCCGTTACACTGAGTTAGGGGACCCTGCTCTGTGCTCTAATGATACCCTGTATGCTTGCTCGGATGATCACCCTCACCACGTTATTTTATAAGTGCCTAGTGCACTTGAATAATGCCATGCATTGTGTCAAGTAGTACCATCTGTTGTTCACCTTTGGATTCCCCAAGAAACCAGGATGGGTTCTAGCATATGGTGAATCTTCAACTAAAGTTTGTTGAAAAAGTGAATGAATTAATGAGTGAAGTGATCATGAAGTTGAGCTTTGAGAGATGAGTAGGGAGGCAAGCAGGCAGGGAGGCAAGGGGTAGAAGGAAGGGCGGTCCAAGCAGAAGGAGCTGTGTGAGCAGAGGCTTGGAGGCATTAAGTGTTTGGGGATCGTACAGGAACTGAGAGGAACTGAAAACAATGGGGATACAGGCTACAAGTTAGGGGGACAGAATGCCCTGAAGTCCAGGGCCCTCCTGCTTCTGGGATCAACACTTCAGAAGCCTTAAGTCTCAGGATCCATTGAGGCTTGAAGGGAACAAAATATTGGTTCAGCTTGAAGGATGTTTTTGTTGTTTTGGTTTGTTCCAGTTGAATCACCAGATAATGCATTGATTTGGTCACACTTTGAAACCATCCAGGAGGCATATTTGTAGAAAAAACAAACAAACAAAAAATACTTTTGATTCAAGTCACAGTTCAAAAAAAACAAACCAAAACAAAACAAAACATGTTTCTTTAAGAAAAAGAAGCACTTGAACCATTTTGGTATTTCTGAGATTGTCATCCACCACTCAGGGCAGGCTCCGATTGTCTTTTCCTCCCCATGTTTCTGGGGCCCCTAGAACGTGCAGGAAGGTGATGAAGTATGAAGTATCAGGAAGGTGATGCATGCTTTTCCCTCCACCCCTGTCACGGAATCCTCCGTAAGGAAGGAAGAATCATTTATTTGATTGATGGGGTAGGAGTTTGACTTCCACTAGACCAGAACTTTTCAAACTGGAGTTGTGACTGATTAAAGGTTGAAATCAATAAAGGTTGAGATTTACATCACATAAATATGGAGAATGTTGTAAATATGTTTACTGAAAGATTTAGTTCAGTTTGGGATGTGTGTGCACATGTGTGATGGATCACAATATAAAACATATCTCTATGCATTTATTTATTAATTTATTGTATTGTAACTCCAGTTAGTTAAAATACAGTGTAATATTAGTTTCAGGTGGACAATTTAGTGATTCAGCAATTCCATACATCAGCCGGTGTTCATGACAACAAGTGCGCTCCTTAATCCCCAGCACCTATTTCCCCATCCCCCCACCCACCTCCCATCTGGTGACCATCAGTCTGTTCTCTGTAGTGAAGAGCCTGTTTCTTTGTCTGTC
Organism: Callorhinus ursinus; assembly: GCF_003265705.2. NCBI lineage: Eukaryota > Metazoa > Chordata > Mammalia > Carnivora > Otariidae > Callorhinus > Callorhinus ursinus. The sequence goes on along the minus strand of NW_027397067.1, from coordinate 68,549,809 downwards.
TCTCTATTTTGTTTTTGTTTTTGTTTTCCTTTGCTCATTTGTTTTGTTTCTTAAATTCCACAAGAGTGAAATCATATGGTATTGGTCTCTCTCTGACTTATTCTCTTAGCATTATACTTTCTAGTTCTCTCCATATTGTTGCAAATGGCAAGATTTCATTCTTTTTTATGGCTGAGTAATATTCCGTTATATATGTACACCACATCTTCTTTATCCATTCATCAGTTGATGGATGCTTGGGCTGCTTCCATAATTTGGCTATTGTAAATAATGCTGCAATAAACATAGGGGTGCATAGGATGTGAAGGGGATCTGGCTGCAACATCTGTCACCCCGTTGTCACTAGTGTCACCTCTCCCTTCACTGCTCCTTGTGCATCCCTCCCGAAGCTGCACACTTAGTCAGTCGAAGAAGATGACCTCCCCCGGGAAGGAGGATTATTCTTCAGGCAAGGGTATAGGAGTAGCTGCGCTTCCCTGCTAGAACCTCCAAACAAGCTCTCAAGGTCCACCTGTAAGAGAACTTAGGGTAGTCAAGCTTCCAAGACTCCACACATATCCAAATAAGGTGCTGCAGGTGGCAGTCTGCCTTTCTTTAAAAAAAGGGGCGGTGCATATATCTCCTTGAATTAGTGTTTTCATATTTGGATAAATAGCCAGTAGTAGAATTACTGGATCATACGGTAGTTCTGTTTTTAATTTTTTGAGGACCCCCCCATACTGTTTTCCACAGTGGTTTCACCAGTTTGCATTCCCACCAACTAAAACATATCTCTTACTGTGGGTCTCGGTCAAAACTTTTTAAACTTCTGCATGAGTTGATGTCCCTTGACTGTGATGGCCCATTATAGGGTCTACGTGGTCTGCTTTGTCTTCACTTTCTCAGGCCTGCTTAAGGAGTACAATGTCTCCTTTGTTTGCTTCATCTCCAAGACTGTCAGGACACCTGGACCCAGGGTCTTTTCTGGAGGCAGGTTTAGAGGCCCATGGTTTCCCTGGTGCTCTGTTAGGATCGGGAGGTTGGAGCCAGGCTGAGTTTCTCCAGTGTGCAGACTGAGGAGTGAGTGCTTACTTGGCAGAACAGCGAGGAATTGAGTGGTTAGTGTACTAATAAAAGCACGTGGCCATGAGGACCAGTGGGGGCTGAGATTGCAGCCCTCACTGTGTGTGCCAGGCCATGCACCCAGGGGGCTGCTCTCACCAAAGGGGTGCCTTTTTCTGTTGCAGCTAAATGTTCCCCTGCAGGTCTACTGCTTTGCAAACTCCACCCAAGATGGGATGGTGGTCTAGACTTGGAAAACATCCAACACCTCCTCTTGGCAGCAGATCCAAGCTGTAGTTCTCCAATCCAGTTTTATCCATGATGAAGTTGATATCTTATTTCCTAAATAACACTGGTATCTATTGTCAGTGGGCTCGGAACTCAGAAGAGGAAGGCTTGTTAATTATTGCCTCTGAGAAACCACAACATCTATGTGCACAGTTAATGAAGGGTTGGTTCCCCAGTTCCCCACCCCTTCCGGAAGTCTGTTATTAAATCAATGTGTGTCAGACAGCCAGAAATGTAAGGCATGGCATTGGGGTTTGGCTCGGTCCCACAACATTGCTGGGGGTTTTCCAGTTTGGACTGGCTTTTTCCAACTGTTCTCCACTGGGGCCTTAACTCACAGCCGGAGCCTCTGAGTTTGTGAGAGACTTTGTTCTATCCTATTGCTTTTCCCTTCTTTCCTTTAAAACTATTCTTTTCTTCCTCTCCTTTCCTTCCTCAGATCCCTCAGATCTGTCTCTTCCTTGCTCTAGTGTTTTCTGAGTATCAGCTTTGGTTAACCCTGCCATTGTTCCAGGGATACCTGGGGGGCTCAGTCAGTTCAGTGGCTGCCTTCCGCTCAGGTAATGATCTCAGGGTGCTGGGATCGAGTCCCACTTTAGGCTCCCTGCCCAGCGGGGAGTCTGCGTGTCCCTCTCCCTTGGCCCCTCCCCCATGCTCATGCGCTCGCTCGCTCTCTCTCTCTCTCAAATAAATAAATAAAATCTTAAAAAAAAAAAAAATCCCTGCCATTGTTCCACGCAGGTCACACCCTTCCTTGGATATGCACATGGAAACAACAAAAATTGTGGGGAACATTTAAGCGACCCTGATCTTTTGATTCTACTCCCTACCTCTTTCTATTTGGCATATTTTGCATAGGACATTTATTATGTTTATAGAAAGGGGACCTGTTTAGAACCAGATACACATGCATTAAAATTTATTTTCTACTGTTACACATTGGTTTACCTTTCTGAGCCTCAGTTCTTTAATCCTGAAGTTGGGAATAAATCGGAGAGACTCACTGGAGATTGATTTATTTTTTTTCTCTTCCAAATGAAGCTGCCCAAACCAGTCACCTGGTGCTCAGGCCAGGCAGAGGTAAAGTGTCACCTTTATGCTGATCTTTAGGCCATGTTAGGCATGCAGGGGCTGTCAGATGGCCCCACCCAGAGAAGGTGAATCCAAAATTATATTTCTACTTAATTCTATTCCCTGCAGGACTGCTGTCGGCTGCTTCTTGTGGTATGCAGAGCCCTGGGGACTGGTGGGTCACTTTGCCTAAGGGACTCAGATGATATTCTGTAAGAAAGGACTGATGCCTCCCCAGTCTGTTCTCCAAAGACTCCAAGTTAGAAACAGCTATATGCAGAAGAATGAAACTTGACCATTCTCTAACACCACACACAAAGATAAACTCAAGATGGAGGAAAGACCTCAACGTGAGACAGGAATCCATCAAAATCCCAGAGGAGAACATAGGCAGTTTTCTGTTTGACATCGGCCACAGCAACTTCTTCCAAGATACATCTCCAAAGGCAAGTGAAACAAAAGGGAAAATGAACTTTTGGGACTTCATCAAGATAAAAAGCTTCTGCACAGCAAAGGAAACAGTCAACAAAACAAAGAGGCAACCCACAGAATGGGAGAAGATATTTGCAAATGACACCACAGACAAAGTGCTGATTTCTAAGATCTATAAAGAATTTCTCAAACTCAACACCCAAAAAACAAATAATCCAGTCAAAAAATGGGCAGAAGACATGTACAGACACTTCTCCAAAGAAGACATACAAATGGCTAACAGACACATGAAAAAATGTTCATCATCATTAGCCATCAGGGAAATTCAAATCAAAACCACACTGAGATACCACCTTACACCAGTTAGAATGGCAAAAATGGACAAGGCAAGAAACAATAAATGTTGGAGAGGTTGTGGAGAAAGGGGAACCCTCTTATACTGTTGGTGGGAATGCAATTGGTACAGCCACTTTGGAAAACAGTGCGGAGGTTCCTCAAAAAATTAAAAATAGAGCTACCCTATGACCCAGCAATTGCACTACTCAGTATTTACCCCAAAGACACAGATGTAGTGAAAAGAAGGGCCATATGCACCCCAATTTTCATAGCAGCAGTGTCCACAATAGCCCAACTGTGGAAAGAGCCGAGATGCCCTTCAGCAGACGAATGGATAAAGAAGATGTGGTCCGTATATACAATGGAATACTACTCAGCCATCAGAAAGGATGAATACCCAACTTTTACATCCACATGGATGGGACTGGAGGAGATGATGCTCAGTGAAATAAGTCAAGCAGAGAAAGTCAATGATCCTATGGTTTCACTTATTTGTGGAACATAAGGAATAGCAGGGAGGACATTAGGAGAAGGAAGGGAAAAATGAAGGGGGGGGAATCGGAGGGAGAGATGAACCATGAGAGACGATGGACTCTGAGAAACAAACTGAAGGCTTTAGAGGGGAGGGGGGTGGGGGGGTGGGTTAGCCCGGTGATGGGTATTAAGGAGGGCACGTACTGCATGGAGCACTGGGTGTTATACGATAACAATGAATCATGGAACACTGCATCAAAAACTAATGATGTGCTGTATGGGGACTAACATAACATAATAAAATTAAATTAAATTAAAAAAAAAAAAGAAAGAGGTACTCAGAGGGCAAAGGGAACATGACCTGCTCAGAGGTAGGCAAAGGCAGTGGGGCCATGTTGTATTATCTTCCTATGGCCGCTGCCACCAATTTCCACAAACTTGGTGGCTTAAGACAACGGACATTTATTCTCTCACAGTTCTGGAGCAAGACATTGGAAATCAAGGTACCAGCAGGGCCATGCTTTCTCTCAATGCTCTAGAGAAAAATCCTCCCCTGCTTCTTCCTAGCTTCTGGTAGTTGCTGGCAATCCTCGGTGTTCCTTGGTTTGTGGAGACATCAACTCCAACTTCTGCCTCTGCCATCACACAGCATTCCCTCCGTAACTGAGCTTCAATTTCCCTTTTCTTGTAAGGACGCAGTCACTGGATTAGGGCCCACCTTAATCCAGTATGACTTCATTTTAACTGATTACATCTGCAGAGACTCTATTTCTAAGTAAGGTCACATTCACAGGGACTAGGGGTGAGGACTCCAACATATCTTTTTGGAGAATACAATTCAACCAACCCACATCCATTCTCAAGAGGGTGGTTGGCACTGGAACTAGTGGGCTGGCCCTGACAACTGAGTCAGAAGATGAGAAGGGGCACAGTGTTTGCACATCTGTAGGGTCATGGATGCTGGAACCAGTTCCTCCTGAATCTGACTTATATTTGAGAATAACTTTTTTTCCTGGGCCTGAGCTGAACAAACTGGTAACGAAGCAATCAGGCCCGAGGTTTGAACCCACTAGGGTGCAGGGTCCTTGTCACAGAGTATAGGCCTGGGAAGTGGCTCAGCTCACCTTCAAAGAACCATTGTCCTTGGTGTGAGAACTGTGTCTTCTCTGGGAGCCAGGGACTCTGACCCAGCAGCTTTGCATTTTGGACTTGACCTGGCCCCAAACCAACACTTTCCTCCCTTTCTGCTCTTTGCCATCCCAGACATCACGCTCAGATAGACACTGAAGTGCTGATTCTGGGTTCTACTCCAACTTTGTCTGTTAGATACTATGAACAACTACAATATTAACAGCTCACATATTAAGAAAACTTACTACATGCCAAGCATTGTTCAAAATGCTTTCTGTGTATTAACTCATTTAATCCTCCTAAACCCCTTTGAGGTCGGGGCTGGGGACATCCCCACCTTCCAGTTAGAGATGAAAGGATGTTGACCCAGATTTCCACAGACCCCTTCTGCTGTGCAGATAATAAAGGGAGGTACAGCCCTCTGAGTCTGAGTTTCTACCATCCCTGCTCAGGGCTTGCAAAGTGCCCACATGGGCCAGGAGGCCTGAAGTATGGCAGGAGAAGCACTGTGGTTCCACAGATGCTTAGCTTATTATTTACACTGACTATACCCAAGGCAGCAGAGGGCACCGTGGTCTGCAGCACCTGAGATTTTCCCCTTGGCCAAACTCTGTGCCCAACTCTGTTCTTTCTCTCCCAAACTTCTCCCCAGACCTTCCTCCAGGGGGCTCTTGCTAGGTCACATGTACAAGTTTTTTTTTTTTTTTTTTCTCCTTATAACATCATGATCCCCAAAAAGGAGTTACCAAGGTAACCAGGAAAGATGCATACATGGTCTTTATGGAGACTTCATCTCTATTTAATCAGATTACGTGTTCTTGGCTTACTCCGTTCTTGTGATAACAAGAACACAGCATTTTCTTATGTAGTTAGTTTCCAGCTCCTTATTCTGCATTTTGCTCACCCTGTCTTATTGACCTTCAAACTTCTGCCAGAAATTACTAACAACTCAAGAATTTACGAGCCATGAAACTCCCTAACCTTCAGTGAAATAGATAACCCTTTCGAGCCAAACTTGCCCTCTACGTGAAGCACCTGGGGAGTCCTTCGGAGGAGAGGAACCAGATATTTAGACTCCATTCTATGCCACCGTACACTCTGAGAAGTGACCCAAGGACATTCTCTACAACTCAAGTAGCAAAGAGGGACCCTGCAGTCAAATAATAATAATAATAATAATCACTTCCTATCTTCCTGATGATTAGAAGAGACAATGTTTTATCGTCCCTGAGTTCGTCTGCCTTCTGTCATGTCATCCTTTCCTTGACAACCTAAATAGACCAACTCAAGTCCCCACTGTAATGACTGAGAGAAGTCCAGCATGCTCTGAAGACATCTGAAGAGTCTCACGATTCTCCAAAGGACCCCCTAATAAAACCGTTCTTGTCTTTAATGACTTGGTTTTTGAAAATAATGTCAAGTGATTCCCATAAAGAACAAAAGGCACCCCTTAGAGGGAATATCTGATCTCACTCTCCCTGCGCTTCCTGGGTCAGCCCCAGCCATGGAATATTTCCAGCCTTGTTCTCCTTAGGTCTCAGCCTGGCGCCATCTTCTGGGCATTGGTCCCTCCCTTCAGCTCTGCCCTCCTGTCTCTTCCACCCTGCAGTGTCCTGGGATATGGTTTGGGGGGTTGGGGTGGGTTGAAAACTCCCTTTATTTTCCAGGGAGTTTTATCTCTCCTTGGTGTCAACTTCCTCCTTGTAGATTACAGCTGAGTCTTAATCTTTCCTAATTAAAAAGGACATTGGAGTGTTTTCCTAAGTTAGTGAGCTATTCATCACGTATCCTTACTTTTAGCAAAGCAGAAACTTTGAAAAAACTTAAAAAAAAATTCTCCCATTCCCTATTTTTATTTTTTAAAATATTTATTTATTTTAATTTTATTTTATTGTGTTATGTTAGTCACCATGCAGTACCTCACCAGCTTTCGATGCAGTGATCCACGATCCATTGTTTTCGTACAACACCCAGTGCTCCATGCAGTACGTGCCCTCCTTAATACCCATCACCGGGCCAACCCATCCCGCCCCCCTCCCCTCTAAAACCCTCTGTTTGTTTCTCAGAGTCCATAGTCTCTCATGGTTCATCTCTCCTTCCGATTTTTAAAGAGAGTCCAAGATGCTCTCTCCCTTTTAGCAGCATCTGCTGGTAGAAGGTGAGAGAGGCCAGGAAAGAATTTTTTTCTCTGCTGTCCAGAGCAACCCCTAGTGGCTGTGGGCTTTTAGCTTTTTCTTTCTTGCTGCTTTAGGAAAAGCACATAGCAGATGATTGCAGTGAGTCAATAAATGTTGGTCCTCCTTATGTTCCTTACTCTCGCTGCAAACAAGGGGAAGGCAGAATCAGGTCACCCTGGTGCTAAGGCTCTGTCCAATCATGACATTTACTATACCTAGTGCACCTCTAAGGATGGAGCCCAGTTGTCCTGCCAGGAAATTTCAGGGGAAACTTGGGACATTTTTACAACTGTCTGTGGTGTCTGGCATCACGCTGACACTCACTGTAAAAATCTCACCCACAACCTTTAGTGTCAGCATTTCTGTGGTGATGATGGTGGGGAAATTTATGCTTCTTCCTGGCTACCCTGCCTTCTCAATCCCCAGCACATCTTCTCTGGTTTTTTTGAGACCATACTTTCATTGCAAGGGCCTGGGTCATCTATCACCATCCTCCAGATTCAGCAGGTTTTCAGGAGACCGGGAGCCCAGTACACAGCCAAGGAAAGAAAGGATGTGGGAAGCCAACCCTAATTCACCTTAACATGGGTGGTCACAGAGAGGGAAGGCTGGCTGGCTGTGTTCTGCCAAAGAATAAACCTCCAGGCTTTCTTGCTGCAGTAAAGCAACTGACTCTTGGCTGTGATTCATAGAGAAATCAATGTGGGGTTTAACTGCTTCTTAAACTTATTTAAAGAGAACCCTTTTGTTGTGAGCCCCCAGTGTCCCTATATGCAGAGGTGCACAGTCCCACCAGTTTCTGATTCTCTGGGGACACGTGTGGCATAAACCAGCCTATACCACTGGCTTTCCCACTGCAGGCTTTGGACCAGCCTTTTGCATTCACTGTCATATCAATCATCCATCTGCTTTGTGGCTTCTCAGATTTTGCTGCTAGTATGTCCTATTTGTCCTTGAGGGTTTGCACTTGGAATAATCCCTTTACTCTCTTTGGACTGCGTTTGGGTCATTGAAGAGGTGAGTGAGTGCCTCCGTCTTTAACTCGATTTTGTTTTTAAAGAAAAACAGTATGCAATTGTTCTCCCCAACTGATTGCAGAAATTCCCCAGCACAAATCAGAGAAGCAGGGTGGAATTGTCAAAGGAGCAAGGGTTGATCATGGCAGTGGCACTTTCACCTGCTAAACACTACCTTTACCCATCTGAGTCACATTTAACTGGCAAATGGGGACCAGAGTAGCTTCCTCAAAGTTCTTTGAGATCGAGTATGGCAATTACCTGGCTGGCAGGAAATATATACTAAGTTTAGTTCTTTGGTCCCTTTGGACCCACAAATGAATGTGGTTTATAATTAAACATGGAGAGGTCGAATAAAACACTTGAAGGAAGATGGCGGGCAGCATGCATAGTCTCTTCTTTCTGTGGACGGCGGCTGAGAGGAGATCAGCCTGCCAGAATGATCCTGGAGCCCCAGGTCCCCACCTTGGTTACCAGTGGAGCCCTGGTTTCTTGGCATTTCCTGTGTCCTTTTGTCTCACAGCTCATTTGTTTTCCTTCCTATTCTTGGCCCAGATTTCAGGCTAATAAGAGACACACTGTATACATAAATCCACTACTGTCAGAAAGCCTGCTAGCCTTGCTTCTGTGATTTAACATGACTGTAGGGAGGGAAGAATAAATTACAGTCGGGTGGCTAAGTGGTATGCATTACTTGTTTATGACCTCATATTTAAGTTGGAGAGTGTGACATTCCTTGCTCTGTGCTTAACGAACTTTCTTGGGAAGCCGTGCATATTAGGCCCCACTGACTTTCCTGTCTTGTTTTCATTACTGTTGTTCTGCAACACTACATTTCACCCCAAATTCCTCTGCATTAGAGATACATGCACACACATTCACATACACACACACACAGGCATTTGCCACACACTTACCTACAAGCACACTCATACACACACACACACACACACACACACCCAGCCCTCCCAAACTCACACCAACACGTAACACACACACACATACATGCACATACTCACACATATACACACACTCACACATATACACACACATATAACCTACACCAGAATCTCTCACAGTTTGGTCCCCAGACCACTAGCATCAGAAATACCAGTTTGCGTATTCAAAAACAGAGACTTCTGGAACTTACTCTGTAAGAAGTAATGACACTTTTTGCGCTACAAATGTCTTGGGCCTTGGACTCTCTTCCCACAACAATGCGTGCAATTAAATACAGGGGATCACAGGGAAAATAATTATAGTTTTATATCTCTAGAACTGTCTATCAGTTTTCTGATGTAGTAAGATACGTTTATTTATTAACACGTTAAATAAGATTTAGCATCAGGTTTAGTAACTTCTGTTGTTTCAGCATAAACATGATTTTTGAGATATCTACTGACTTTGGAATATTTGGAGTTTCTGTTGGTGGCATCCCAGAGACTACTACTTCCCTAGTTTGTTGCTGACTTTCAAAATGCAAAACTTCACTTAAAGGTTAGTGAAAATAAAGATGTAAAATGTTTCCTGTCCAAGATCAGGGACATCCTGAATTTGAATTATATACACTAAGTTAAAAACAAAACAAAACAAAACAAAAAACCTCTACACCTGTTAGAGTCTCAGAGAGAAGGTCTAGAAATCTACATTTCAGCAAGTTTCCAGAACATGAGACCCTGAGCAATAGCCTCAGCATTGCCATGGTTTCCCTGATAATTTTCTTTATCTTACACCCTAGCCTTGGGCAGATCTAGTTTCTCTTTTATCTGGGCTCCGTAGCACTTCTGGAATGTACTCATTGTTCTGCTCCCTGCTCCACCCCATCATGGAAGAGAAGGGTGGAACAGCGTGTTACAAAATGTTAATATCAGCAGGGAAAACATAAAAAGCACAGGAAGTCCTGGATAATATATTTCATTTTCCTATTGACTGAGAATCCATAAAATGATGGGCATTTTGGAATAGCTTTTGTAGATCATTTGCCTTGGCCCTGAGCTCTGTGTCGGGATTTTGTGGTTTTGTTCTAGGATTTCCAAGCACGTTCATGGGGCAGTTTCATCATCTGCAGAGTATGATGCTTCAGGCCTTTCCCGCTTACCTTCTTTCCTCCTAAATCAACACCGTGAGCCCTTTAACCCTGTCACCCACCCTGTCCTATCTTCAAAGTCCACTCTTGAAGGTTAGGTATTCTCCTATGTTTATTTCTGCAACCGCTAGAAGCTTAGCAGGGATTTCAGCTTTGGGGATAGAAGTGGACAAGAGAAGCAGTGGGCTTCACAGCGCACTGGTCTGCAAGTGGCTTATATTAAAAAAAAAAAAAAAAAACACAAAACCTTATTCCCCGAAGACCAGCTCCTATAGACACATCTTCTGTACCATTTTTTTTAGTCTATTTCTTATTAGGCTGAAGAGTCTGTCTCCTTCCCCAATTTGAGTTACTTTACCGAAGTCAGCAACTCCAGGAGAGATGGAGGCTGGGAGGAGTGTTGGGGGTCAAAACCCCAGCATACCACGTAGAGTTGGCTCTGTAGGTGCTTGTCTGAGCCCTGTTGTTAGACTGAATTCTCCCACAGCAGGGCCCGCTATTTAAAACTTAGTGATTTTTTTTTCTATTGAGCAAGTTAACCTGTTTAAGTTGAAATTCTCTTAATTATAATAATACATTACAGGATTATGTGATATAATAAAGCATTTCACTCAGTATCACGTATATAGTAAGTGTTTAATAAAGGAGCTTTATTACTATTTGTCTTTTATTTCCAATACCCAGCAGAGTGCTGGCACATAAAAAGTACTCAGCACACTCATAAGCAATTGAAAGGCAAAAAAGAGATAAAAGAGCTGAGGATCAGGAAACCTAGGTCCAAGTCCTACCTCTGCCACTAACTTACTTTTGACCTTGGGCAAGTGTCTCATTCTTTCTGGTCAGTGACCTAATCCATCAACTGGAAGGATTGGATCATCTGATTTCAAAAGCAGGGGTTCCAATGTTTCAGAATTGACTGGATTCTACTACTACTACTACAAAGCAACAGTATTGCAGATCTCCATCCTAGAGTTTCACAAGGAAATTGATATTTTAACTTCTGAGTGTGATTTTGATCATCAGGTTGAGAGGTACCATTCTAAGGTTCTTTTATCTTGATCTCTCAAAGATTATATTTTAGGACGGTATAAGGAATTAAGCAAACAGCCTTAGCAGGAAAAGAGAACATGGAATCTTTCCAACACGCAGAACTTTTTTTTTTTTTATGATGAGAGTATTTTTTATTCCTATGGGCCCTACCCCCTCATTTATTCAATAAATAACTGAGCCATTATGAGCAAGGAGCTCTGGAAGGACTTGGAATCCCAGAGGGAACAGCACACAGTCCTTTCTTTGGAGGAGCTCAGAAGCTGGGGGGAGAAAACCAGTGATCTCAATACAACCGTGTCCCTGTCAGGGTACAGAGGGAGATGAGATGCAATGGCCCCAGGAGGAGCTCAGGACTCAGTCTTGGGTGTTTAGAGGTGACCTTCTGAAGGAAGTCACACTCAGCCAGCTTCTCTCTCCCTTTTCCAAACACAGAGGGAAGCCTTCCTTGATGCATCAAGGCTTCTTCACAGCAAATACACCAAGCTGAAGCACAACCTGCAGATTGATTAAATATCCAAAACTCTCCTCCGTGAAATGGCAAAACGTAATTAAAACTTCCATGCTAATTAGAGGGGGGAAAAAAGATGGCTGCTTCTTTCTCTTTCCTTCCTTTCTTCCTTCCTTCCTTCCTTCCTTCCTTCCTTCCTTCCTTCCTTCCTTCCTTCCTTCCTTCCTTCCTTCCTTCTTTCCTTTCTATTTTTTTTTTCTAAACAGTAGCTGAATTGAATTCTTAAGCATCCACGAAGTGCTCATTATATATCAAGCCAAACTGTGTTTTGGCTGCCAGAGGAGTGGGAGTTTGCTCTGGAGTTGCTAGTTCTATAATCGGGCATCTTGCGATGAAGTGGGGGTCATTTTCCTAATCGTGTCATTAAAATTTCCCTAGCGTGGACAGAAAAGTTATTAATTTGCCAATGAAAAATGCTTAAATGTCATTAAAATTTTCTACTCTTTCATAATTCTCCGTAATGGTGCAAAAATCAGCTCCAGACTCCAGTTCTGAGATTGCATTTTCAAAGAACCCTGTGCTGAAGTCTCAAATTACATAAGTACCATATTTATTGCCAGATTCTGTTTTCTAATCCCTGATGATTTTGTCAGACATATTTGTGTACCGATCCCTTTCTTCTTTGGCCATGGGTATGGAGTTGGGCTTGCTGCAGTCTGAATGGGAAAGGCTTCTGGTTATGGACAATAGAAGAAAGCCTGGGCAGGAATGGCTCTTAAAGGCACACCCCGCCAGAGCCAGACAGAGGGAAACCATGGCTGGCTTCCAAGTGATCGTTACTGGCATCAGACTCACCATATTGTAATTGTAATGGATATAAATTAAGCTACACAAATAATCTGGCTTCTCTCCCATTTAGAAGACCCAAGCCAGGAGCCCCCTTGAATTCTGCTTGGATCCAGAGAGGATCCAGGTTTCTCTTAATTCTTCCCTAATTGGAACTTAGCCACAAAAAAGTTTGTAATCCCCAAGAAGGAGAAAACAAATTAAATGGTAATTATATTTAGGTGTCCCCGTGGTTCTATCCAAGCGAAAGAATGGCTATGACTCTGAAGGTCTTAAAAGAACCGTGGCTTGGTTTATGGATGCCAAATTTCAGTTTTATACAGCTCAGTGGGCAGAGTGGTTTTGGTTTTGGTTTTGGTTATAAGGAGGTTGGGCATGAGTAAGAAAAACAAAGTCCCATTTTAGTTTATTTCAAACATTCGCTAGGTCCCCCCATTCTCTGGGGGAAAAAAAAAAGCTCTGATGGGCTAAAATGAACATAACTTGACTTAGCAATTCTTAGTTTATTTCCATTTGCTTCTTCTCATTAAGATAAAAGGAAGCACATATACACACACAGCTAAACAGAATAAAATAGAAAATCAGACTTGAAAATGCTTTCTCTTTTAGTGATCAAATATAGTATCTGGAAAGTCTTTGTGTTTACACACTGGTTATGGCTGGGTAGTTTTAGTATCTGCTTTTAAATTAAGATATTTCTAGCAATTTTTTTTTCTGTAAACTATTGCAATATTTTCAGATCTCCCCTTTTCCCCCTTTTAGGTTAAAACATTTTCTTCTTTTAATGGCTGGGTGGTTTTCATATATCATTTTAATTAAGATGTTCTTTGTCACTTTCTCCCGAAATTCTTAAAATATGCTGATATTCCCCCCTCTAGGTTAAAGACTATCTTCTATATATACCGTTATTTTTTCAAGGACCCCAGTTGTAATCCCAAATAGATGCTGCACTTAGCACTTAACCATCCTTGGCAAGGAAGCCCTTTGCTTGTAACATGAGAATAGAGATTTGCTCCCTGGAATACATTACAATCCTGTGATAAAATAACCACGTAATAGCTAAAAGCACAGACAAAAACTGAGCTGAGGACTTCTTAAAAGTGTCCACTTACTACAGTAAACCAACATACAAATGATAATGACGTCATAAACCATAGAAGCAAAATTGGAGCTTTTTGTATTTAGAAAATGAATGGAGGAAACTTAGCATTTACTGAGCATGGACATAGACTAGGAACTGTGTTCCATGTTTCCTCTAGTTTCCTTTCTTATTGACAAGAATCCTGAAAGGTAGACTTTATAATCCTGATTAGCTACTTATTCATTTATTTGTTCATGCCTATTTATACACACAGACACACACAAAGTCACTCCCTTGTTCACTGGCTGCCCGCTGTGGGCCAGACACTCTGCTAAGCTTCTGCTGCACCAGCTGAGTCAACCACTTTGAGGTGCATCCAGTTTAATAGGGTGGGTGGAGGTGAGGGGGGCAGGTAGCAAAAAGATAAATCCTAAAATGTTGAGTGCCACTACAGAGATATGAATAAAATGTTGATGAAGTTAAGAGCAAAACCTGGAGTCATTGAGAGATCAAGAGCTTTCTCTTGCCTTCTTTCCCTAGATAGAAACTACAGAGAGCAAGGGCCTTTGGCTAAGAATTTAATTGAATCTTTGCTAGGGCAGCAATTGCACTGATTTTCTTCTAGTAATGAAGGAAGCAGCTCTTGCCATGGGGTCTGTTCTTTTTCCCTGCAAGCTCCAAGAGGCCCAATTTGGAAGGGGTGGGTAGTTAAATAAAAAGGACTAAACTCTACTCTGCAGGATAATGTGATTTACAGACTATGGGTAGAGATGAACTTTTCAAATTATAAAGCACTTCCAAAATTAGTGTCTTCATTCTTATGGTGGAGACGATTCTTTCCCCAGACTTGTCCTGGGGAGGTTGTATGTTGGGAGTGTTTTGCCTAATAAGTGTGTCTCCACACCCACCAGTGAGAGGTTGGGAAGGTATGGGAACTGGAGAGCCTGGGAATGGTCGGACCATGCTAGGGAAATCTCTTCCCCTGTTCTATAAACTGTCACTGGCAGTCAATGAAGGGCATTGTGTGGTATCTTCTGACCCCACTTTTGACATCAAATGTGGGTCATTTTTCCATGCCAGTTCTCCAATTCTCCAACACCAACTGGGGATCCAGCAAGTCAATGCAATTCTGACACAACCCCACCTGGAGTTAGCACAGACCCCACAAGACTGCCCTACTTCATTTGCCAGCTGTGGATGGAATGCCCAGGCTACCCACACTCCTGGCCAACCCACTACAGATTTAGAGGTTCCTGTGACTCCCTTCCTCAGGTTCTATAATTTAATAAATGACACACAGAACTCAGAAAAACGCCTATTTACATTTACCAGTTTAATATAAAGGATAGAATTCAGAAACAGACAGATGGAAGAGACGTGCAAGGCGAGGTATATGGGGCATAAGGTGGGGGGGGATGTGTGCCACCCTGCCAGCACATCAATATGTTTTCCAACCTAGAAGCTCTCCAGATTTCATTGTTTAAGAGTTTTTATAACTCCGTCTCTAGCCCCCCCTTCCCTCCCTCAATGCTAGGGTGGGGTGGATGCATGGAGAGGCTGAAAGTTCTTACCTACTGATCACAGGTTTGGTTTTCCCATCCTGAAGCTAACTGGGACCCCATCCTTTGACACCTCATTAGCATAAACTCAAATGTAGTCAAAAGGGGCTTGTTATGAATACTAAAAGACACTCCCATCACTCAGGAAGCCCCAAGGGTTTTGGGAGCTCTGTGCCAGGAACTGGGGACAAAGACCAAATAAATGTTTTATTGTACCTTTGCAGTACAACAGTTAGTAGACGAGGGGGATCTTAACCTAGGTATCTGATTCCTGAGTCCTGCTTGTTGTTTTATTTTATTGTTATTGTTTGTTATTTTATAATTATTTCCCCTACCTATCCTTGGCATTCCTACAGCTATCATACCTTTAAGAAGATTTGAAACTCAGATAGTAGTATAAAAACATAGGTGAAGTGACAGCCACAAGGGCTGGCCCACAACTGGTAGCTTGTGATTCACAGTCCAAGACTCCAGGCTAGAGAAATGAATAGATAGCGATTTGGCCACGGCTGCCATGCATAGTGCTTTGAATCGTTCACTCTACAAGGCCATCCAACCAAGGGCAAGTGGAGACCAGTAAAGACTGAAATCTACATTGCTTGTCCAACAGTGTACTTGATGTGGAACTGCCTTGGCTTGGAGAAAGAACAGTCTTTCTCTAATTCCCTCAAAGTTGCCATTTGGGTTAGCTGTTTCCTGCATACAACTAACCAGTGGTTATGAAGACTATCCAATAACAGAAGAATGTTTTCACCAACTAGGTGAAAACTGCAGTATGTGAATTCATTGAATGTTGTGAATATAACTATGTAATGATTACAACTCTGAGCAGGCATATGCTCAGGAAAAGTGAGATCTGAGGTGAGATACTGGCTTTTTTCTCCTTTATTTCCTTGTTTGTCAAATTTTTAATACTATGATTTTTTTGTTGTTGTGTGTTTTGTTTTTTACAGAGATAGAGGGAGGAGCAGAGAGAGAGGGAAAGAGAAAATCTTAGGCAGGCATCATGCCCAGCACAGAGCCCATTTTGGGCCTCGATCTCACGACCTTGAGATCATGACCTGAGTGGAAATCAAGAGTTGGACCTGTAGCCAACTGAGCCACCCAGGCGCTGGTAATATTTCATTTATAATGAAAATGAATATTTAAAAACAAAATAATACAATGCTGTTTTTATATATCTGGCTTTCTTGAAGACAAATTAAAATGTGTGTAGGCACTGTAAATGTGTATTGGGCTGGAGGAAGCAGAGGCAGGGTCATTGAACAAGACCAAATGGGAGTAGCGAGAAGTATGCAAGCTGGTAATAACAGGGACTAAGGGAAAACTCATTCCTGTGCACAAAGATTAGATTGGTATTCTTTTTCTACCATCACTGACAGATTTCCCTTCTCCATCATCTACTCGTTTCACCAACTAGAGATTTATTTGGTGAAATAAGTAACTCTGTTAATACAAAAAATGCCTCCTCTGTGAGGGTTAAGTGTTATAGATGCTCTAATGTGCAAAACTTAATTAGATCCACATCTTACCAAGAGCCCAATATACAGCTTCCCTGTTATCAGAACTTGAGACTGAGGAGCCTGAAAGGAACTTTTAACATGCTTTCTTGTTATCAACTTCTCCCGGTAATCACCGTTTCAGTAGAGGACCCACTTTAGAGAGATTTGGAGTTTCAGAACTGAGCTTCAGAAAAACTACTCTAATAATAAATGACAAAGATAACAAGGATGATGCTGTAGACACTGAACATTTATTATGTGCCAGGCACATGCTTAAGTGCCTTCTGTGCCTCCTCCCATTTAATCATCATGATATTCTAGCAGACCAAGTGCCATTTCCCCCCATTTAATAGATGAACAAACTTGCAAGGGATATGTAACTTGCCCGAAGTCACACAGCTTTGAAACCCCACAGCTGGCAATTCCAGCCAAGTCAGCTTGATTCTAAGACCTGAGCTTTTAACATGATAGTTTTTCTCCATAACAGGGGGAGGCAAACTTTTTATGTAAAGAGCTAGATAGTAAATATTTTAGGCTTTGTGGGCCAAGAGGCAACATGGGGGCTACTCCATAGGTACTCGTATGAAAAGAGAGAAAACTAATTTTTTACAAATTTTTAATTGGTAAAACCCAAAAATTTATGGATGTTGGAATTTGAATTTCATGTGCTTTTCATATGTCAAGAAATATTATTATTCTCTTGATTTATTTTCAACCATTCAAGAATGCAAAAAGCATTCTTAGCTTGGAGTCCATACCAAAAAAAAAGGTGAGTAGGGGAGCACATTGGTTTGATGAATGCTGTTGTAGCTGGGATGTCCTTGGGTTGGCAGCTGTGGATGAGAGCAGATAGGATGTTTAACCAAAGATTAAGGGGCATCAGTGATCTGAGACTTTGTGTGAGAAAACAAAAACGATGCAGAATGCCAGGAAGGAAAACTCTACCCACGTTGCCAATCAGCTGGAGATTCTCTGGCACAGCCCGCAAAGACTGCCCACCTTTGCCGGGAGTGCTGAGGTTCCCAGTTTGAATTTAGCATTGTGAGAAATTCTTCAGGGAGAGTGAGCAGAATCACTGAAATTGGATCTCGTCTAGAAAATCTAGCATATGTTTGTTTAGCTGTAGGTTAAGTTTAGATGTTATAATTGGTTTGGCACTCTGCCCACTTTCCTCTCTCTTACTGTAACCCATTTGTCAAGCAGAGGGAGGGGGAGGGAAGAGGAAAGAGCAAAGGAGGACAAAGAAGAGATGGGAGAAATACTGTACATATGGCCCAGGTTTTCTTCATTCTGTCTTCAGGAACTCTGAGATTTTTACCATATTCCCTAGAGAATGTATGGCCTACATAGTATTCTGGAAGTCAGCCAACTCTAGCAGGGCCGAGTGATGCAGAGGAAGGGCAGGTAATTCACTTCTCTGGATCTCCGTATTGCCCTCTACAAAGCAAAGGATGAGCTCAGAATTTGGTGATCTTTATGAATTGGGACCCTTGATTGTATCGCAGTTAGGACTAACAATTGCTTACCTAGAAAAATTATGACGAACCAAGAGTGCAAATAATGTACATGATCGCCTTTGGGCTTCCAACATCAGGCACACCCTTAAAATCACTTTCAAAGAGACAAGGCTTGAAGTCCCTTGGAGACCCTGCATCCAATTTGAGGTGAGAACTTGAAGCTCACACAATGAAGGTTCAATATTAAGTACATCAAATTAGAACACTTTAGTCAAGACCCAAATGGTAACAGCTGAACCTAGAAAAAGAGACAAAAGAGCACAATAACAACCTGTAGCCACTTAAGGAATTTGTACACATCACCAGCTAACTGACAGATTCTTAAGATACTAGCACTGAAGTTAACATGGACATAGTCCTTACTAGCTGTGTGAACTTCAAGAAGTTATCTAGTATCCCCGAGCCTTGGTTTCACCATTTTAAAAATGAAACTGATTTCTACTGGACAAGGTTGAAAGGCTCAGGTTCATTCATTCACTCACCTATTCAATGAGCATTTCTCAACTTCCTTCTGTGCACTATGCCCTAAGGATGAGAATCGATAATACATGGTCATGTTCTTCAAGAAGCTCTCAGATGAAAGGGAGATGGGACAACAGTAAGCACATATAAGTCAGCATGCCAAGGGGTGTGAACTGGGCACCAGGGGAGCAAACAGTAGAGGTATCTTGCTCTGCCCAAACAGGCAGTGAGGGTCCCAGAAGAAGTAACATAAGTCCAGGCAGGACTGAATATGGATGGATGAGTAGGGATTAGCCAAGGCAGAAGGCTAGTGAGTTCAAGGCAGAGGCAGCAGCATGAACAAAGGACTAGCGGGAAGAAGAATGTGCAAACCGTGTGGGCTTCTGTGCTCCTGGAAAGTGTAGGGAGAGGAGTATTGGCAACTGAAGTGATTTCTGACACATGGTTAAAAAGTTTTGCCATTTTTATTTAGTCCATGTCTTAACCACGTGATCAAGGTTATCATCAGTGTTAAGTCATGTTGATCGAATGTACCTTTGATTGATATGATGGGGGATGGCGCCTGGGTGGCTCAGTTGGTTGAGAGTCAGACTCTTGATTTCAGCTCAGGTCATGATCTTAGGGTCCTGAGATCAAGCCCCACCTCGAGCTCTGCACTCAGTGCAGAGTCTGCTTGTCCCTCTCCCTCTCCCTGCTTGTGCTCTCTCTCCCTCTCTCTCAAATTAATGATAATCTTAAAAAATGAAATGATATGATGGGAACGGCATTTTGGCTCTGTAGTCTTCCTCTCTAAAACCCATGACCCTGGTCTCACTGTGAAAAACATATAAGACAAGTGCAAAGTGAAGGACAAGGTATGGAATCTCTGACCAGGAGTCCTCACAACTGTCAAGATCATCAAAAACAAAGGAAGTCTAAAGGAATTGTTATAGATCAAAGAAGTCTAAGGAGACCTGGTGACTAAATGTAATATGGGTTCCTACACGGGACCCTGGAACAGAAAAAAGACATTAGGAAAAATTCATGAAATCCAAATGAAGTGTAGATTTCAGTTGATAATGATGACCAACAGCAGTTCCTTAGTTGTGACAAATATCCAAAGGTAATGTAAGGTGTTAGTGATAGAGGAAACTCAGTGAGGGATATATGGGAACATTCTGCATTATCTTTGCAACAGATATGAAACCAAAAAATATTCTAAAATAAATACTTAAAAATATACTATATTCCATTTCTTTGACTACTGGTTAAGAAATCTAAAAAGCAAAGAACATGCCAAGTCATATTGCTATCCCTGAGCATGCTTCACAACCTTATCATTATCTAGGAGGAATCTCTAAATCTCCTCCCAATATAGTCTGTGCTGAGAAAACATGGGTATTTCTGGGATCAGCTCCCATTAAGCTTTATTTGAAGCGTAGGAGGTCAAAGAGAAACAGAGTGAGATAGGAAGGGGCCCTTGGATTTCAGGTTCTCTGGAGCTCTTTTCATCCGACACTTAATTTGATGTGACAAGGTTGCAATTTTCCTCTAATATCTTGGAATCTGGGAGAAGGCCAATAGAGTTTCGTGCTTTTCAGTTATCTTCACAAATCTCGATCCCATAATTGGGGGGAATGTTCTCTCAGAAAATTGAAGAAGAAAAATAATCTGCAATGGGTAAACTGAGGCAGTATGGTGGGAGGCAAGGACCCTGACATGAGAGGGAAGAGGCCAGGTTCTGGGCACAGCCCGGACAAGCAAGTGCCCTGCCTCCTTCTCTGTTTATCTTTTCCTTCTAGCTCTGATATTTTAGGATTCATTTTCTAGACAGTTGAAAATATTTTCAGGGGCATGGCATCTCTTTTTCCCAAGACTGAATGTTTGCAGAGCCAAGAGGAATTTCTAAACACTGATTTAACACAACTATATCTTGAAAGGCAATTTACTTCCCAAACTAATGAGTTTGGATGGTTCAGCCTAATGGGGCACATTTTTCAAAGAATTAAGCAATCTACTCACCTCTTCTTTTGATTTTGCTTATATCAGCTGGGTTAGTTCTAGGGAAAGTTTGTTTCTCTCTCTTTTTTTTTTTTTTTCCTTTCCAGAGTTTCACTTTCAAAGTGTACATTTTTTGGAATCCTCCTGCTGCCTGCACTAGGACCAGAGACAACCAGGTCTCCCCTGCTAACCCCTTCCCTTCAGGATGTAGCTACAGGATTAGTGGAGAGATCAGTCTCTAGACCTGGATTGTTCAAGAAACCAGGAATTTGGCCGTTACTCCCAGAAATTTCCAGGGAGACCCTTGGAAGTGACTTTTCTTCTGTGGTATCAATTTCCTTGTCTCTGTTGTCAAGGATGGACCATATCCTCCCCATCATTCCTCCTAGTTATAGAGACCTGCTTCACTCTGGAGGATCCTAAGAAAGGACAAGCTTCACTCATTTATTCAATTTATCAATCATTTCCTTAATTGCTTGTTAATTTCTTTCTTCACACACTCAAATATGTAGAGGGAACTAATTTGGTTAGTTCCCAGATGCCATCAAGAGCTCATTTAAGTAGAAAGAAAACAACCAAACAGAAAAACATCATTTGGTGTAATAAAAGTATACATCAAGTGCTAAGGAGTTTATAGGAGGAATAACTAACCTAGTCTGGTCAACGGGGACCACCAAGCCTGGTCCCGCTGCTGTCTTTGCACTTGCTGTTCCCTTGCTCAGAAACACTCTTCCCCCAGACGTACTCATGGGCTGCTCTGCAGCCTAACTCCGTTTTCTGCTCACAATTATCCCTCACTGAAGGTTTCCTCTACTACTTCCTCTCTCCCTCCTGTGCTTCATTTGGTGACATCATATTACATATTTAGTTGTTCATTTATCATCTGTCCACTCACTCTATGTAAACTCCAGGAGGGCAGGTGTTTCTGTCCAGTTGACCATAGTATCTATCTCCAGTACCTCGGTCTGTGTTTTGTTAATATTTGTTAAATACTAAATGAATTAATGAATGCTGAGTGATACCTAAAATGTATCACTGGAGGGGGGAGGCGGCCCCTCTGTTGAAAAATTGAAAGCACTGACCAGGAGTTATCTAGGCAGAGGCACAGTGAGAACAGGGTATCTAAGTAGAAACAACATGTGAGCAGAAGCCTGCAGGGATGGGGGGGAGTTTGGATTGTTGCCCAAGCAGCAAATGCACTCGTGTTCCTGAAGCTGAGGGCAGGAGGGCGATGGGAGTTGTTAAAAGGTAAACTGAGGCACATGAAAACTTCCAAGAGTGTCTTCGAGCATAACTTGATTTGAGTTGGGCAGTGCCAAACCAAAGGCTGTTGGAAGCCCCCCACCAACAGGAGCTTGGGGTTAAGTTTTTATAAAGATGTGGAAGCAAAAACAAGGAAATTATTTGATTGGCTATAGCTGAGGCCATTGACTTACTTGGGAAAGCCTGGCTGGTTGTCTCTGATGATTGTTTTCAAGTTTCATTTTCTTGAATTTGAGTGCATTGAGCCTGGCTTAGGTTTTGGTTTGCTTGCAGGCCTCCAGGGCGTTAGAGCCACCCTAGCCTCATGGCCTCCTTGTTTAACTACTTTAACAGAAGGGTCAGCCATGAGGCTGGAGATGTCGCAGGCTCGATCACACGTGAATGTGCATACCCAGCAAGGAAGGGGGTTCCTGGGGAATGAGGATGAGGAAACTTTGAAAGAACCCAGTCAGGGGAGAAGTAGAACTCACTCATCTTCTCAAACCTTCTTACAGCTCTTTCTTCAAATCCCTAACCACTGCAACCCCCTTCTGTTGGCATCGTCTACACTGCGGTCTTCCAAACATTTTTGACTATGACTCACAGTCAGAAGTAGATTAAACTTGAAGTCCCAGTTCACAGAAAAGGTGATACATGATAGATAGATAGATAGATAGATAGATAGATAGATAGATAGATACTTAATCCTTAGTACATGCAATGCACTTTCTATTTTATTCCATAATTATTTCATCCTATTTCATTCCCTTCTATTCTAATTCATTTTTAAAAGTGTTGGTTGTACTCACGAAACTGATTTCTCTACCCACTGTTTTCAAACACACTTGTTGCTGGATCATGATGTAAATATCTTTGTTACTAAAGATTGCATTAGAAAGTCTGAGCAATGCTGCTTTACAAGCCAAGGCCCAGGCTCAGACATTTCTGCATCAGAGAGCACACCCCAGGCAAATGGCCTTTGACTCTGAGATCACTCAGATCCCACGCTGGGGGAATTCTGTGATGAAGAGCTGGGAGCCTAGCTAATGGCCCTTGCCTTCAGCAGCAAAGGCTCCAGGAATAGGCTGCCTTCTGATAGTGTCGTTCTGAGCCAGTAGCAGTTGCCTTTCAAAGCACAGTTGTATTAAATGAGTTCTTAAAATGACCTGATTCCAGGCAGGAAGCCCCAGGGGATGTGTGTGATTTTTTTGGTATGAGGGTGAAGATCATCATTGTTGATATCCATCGTCCTAGCAAAAGGCATTTAGCAGACTTGCATTTGTCTGGCGTGCATTGCAAATGCAGATTTGCATTTGTCTTGCATTTGTCTGGTTTATGGGTTGTTGACTATAACTTGCAGGAAGGAAGACAGATTTTTGACATAAAGCCTGGCCTAAAGCAACCTTCCAGGTCACCTTTAGCGAGGGAGAAGGCAATGTACTTATGGGGAAGAGCATAGCATTATGAGTTTGAAGACCTGGAAGTAAGCGGAACACTGTATCCTTGTGTGGCCACGGGCAAGTCATTGAACCTCTTTAGACCCAATTTCCTTACAAATAAACAATACCCTCCCTTGACTTCACAGCGGCATGGTAAGGATAAACACAAGAGTGTATGTTGAAGTGTTTTACAGTGTCTCAAACTCTTATCACAACAATGACAGTTTCTATTGAATATGAATGATGATAATTAGTAAGTGCCTTCTAAACAATAATAAAACTACCATCTTAGAAGACAAGGGAACTGAGGCCCCTAGACAAATGAAACAGAACAATATATGATGAAACCAGAATTGAAACGCAAGTCATTCTGGTTTTCAAGTCCTTGCTGTGAAGCATTATGCTGTAGAGTAGGCATTTCAGAGAACACAGGAGCTCCAAGGCTGTGTGCTCCTTGACCAAGAGGCTGGTGCAGAGAACATGCTCAGTCTGTGTCCTCCTTCCCAAAGAATTTTGGGACTCTTAAATTATTGTTATGATTTTTTTTTTTTTTTGGATAGAAAATTACTCTGTCACCCCGAATGGCTCACTGTTGCATTTGGAGTAGCAAAAACACAAGCTGGGCTGGATTCAGAAATATAATTTGTTCAGGTTGAAAAATATGTAATTAACCAAATGCCTGTTTTGTTCATTTTCAAATATGGGCACCAACGAGGCACACATGCCATCAGGAAGTCCTACAGAAAAGGCTCACACTATGATTGCTCCAAGGCTGCTAAAATGAACTTGAAGGCTGAGATCAGTGTCCAGCTTGGCTGAGTCACGTCTGACTCCATTCAGGACAAGCTCATTTGGAGTTTCTTGCCTTTTCTGTGATTTGGCCCCAGCGGAGCAGAGATCATAGCTTACAAATGCAGAGTTGGACCTGTATTTATTATGCATGGCCTGGAAAGTCACCATTTGAGTTTTCCAGGGCTTCCATAAGGAAGTACCACAGACTGAAGGGCAGAAATTTATTTTCTCATGACTTTAGACCAAGGTCAAGATGTCTGCAGGTTTTTATTTCTTTTTTTAATGCCTTTCTTCTTGACTTGTAGGTGGCCATTTTCTCTCTGTGTCTTCACATAGTTTTATCTCTGTGTGTGTCTGTGTCCAGATCTCCTCTTCTTACAAAGACATGGGCCCACACCAGTGACATTTAACCCTCGTCATTTCTTCAAAAACCCTATCTCCAAAAACAGTCACATTTTGAGGTACTAGGGGTTAAGCCTTCGACATATGAATTTGTAGGGGACACAGTTCAGCCCATAACAAAGCAGGAAAAAATAAAACAAAAATGATGACACTTGGGTCTACAAAGGACATTTCTGAACTTTAATAAAATCTTGGGTCCTAAAAGTGAAAGGAAGACAAACAAAATTCTTTAGTTTTGTGTATTTTTCACTTTGAGCTAAGAAACTTAATTCCTTTTCAGGCCTCTGTTGTTAAACTAAAACTGTCTGTTTCACATCTGAGAATAGCAGGTTATTTCCCGAGGAAAGTGGTTATAACCACTCAATAGACATATACGTGCACTTTCTCACAGGAGCCATGGAGAAGGAAGAGAAATATTTCTCCATCAAAGAGAAAGCTATTATGCTGAGTGAGATAAGTCAATCAGAGAAAGACAATTACATGGTTTCACTCATATGTGGAACATAAGAAACAGCACAGAGGATCATAGGGGAAGGGAGGGAAAACTGGGAAGAAATCAGAGAGGGAGACAAACCATGAGAGACTCTTAACTCTAGAAAAGAAACTGAGGGTTGCTGGAGGGGAGGGGTGTGGGGGGATGGGGTAACTGGGTGATGGGCATTAAGGAGGGCATGTGACGTGATGAGCTATGTTGGCTAATTGGATTTAAATTTAAAAAAAAAAAGGGAGGAAAACTAGCAGACGTTAGATTGATTCTGTGTTCTTTTAGAACCTGCCAGGTGGAGAGTTGAAGGCAGGACTTTGTGGTGGTTTTAGATGGAAATTGTGCCTGGGTAGGGCCCCTACACAAACTGGTATGAAACCCAAAACCGTCTAGACCTTATTGCCTGAGAACCTCTGTGGACTTGTCATCTGAGCACTCTTAATGCTGGTTTTTGCTGTCTCAGACTGCCTGGATACTTGGCCCCCAGATGGTTTCCACTTCTCTTTTTTTCTCCATCTTTCTTTGTTCAGCTGCATTAAGATATAATTCACAGATGGTAAAATTCAATCCATATTTTAGATGTATAGTTTGAAGAGTTTTGAAAGATGTATACATTATGGAACTTACACCACAGTGGAGATACAGATTATTTCTGCTCAACCCCAAAAAGATCTCTCCTACTCCTTTGCATTCTTTCTTAAATGTTTAATCTAGATTTCACAAGTGAAAGCATTGGGGTCAATTGGTAAGGATGTAACTTGGAATTCAATTTTTTTAATAGATATAAGACTATTCAAATGATCGAATTCTTCTTTAGTAAGCTTTGGTAGTCTGTGTCTTTCAAGGAATGTGTCCACTTATCACCACATTTATTGACACAGAGTTGTTTAAAATATTCCTTCCTATCCTTTTCATGTTTATTGATGCTGTAATGATATTCCCTCTTTCACTTCTTCTATTGGTCATTCATGTCTTCTCTTTTCTTAATCCGTCTGGCTAGTGGCTTGCCAGTTTTGTTTGATAAAGTCTTCATTGAGCAAATAAGAGGATACATGTGTGAGCAGATGTGTCAGTTTTTAGCAGTTTGCCTTGTAATCCCAGGATGCTCTTCAAATAAACTGTTACTGAAGTATGAAGGAACACTAGTAAGAAATTTGATTTCAAAGATGAACCGTCAGCCATGACAATGATGATGCTTATAAATATTATAAAATTAAATAAGACTCTGTGTTTAGTATATTCAGTTCTTGTGGTTAGGTGGCTTAACAGATTATATCATAACTACTTTAATTTGATGTTATAAATATAAAAATGAGACAGCAAGTGCCCCAAATTTAATATTAAGCACAAAAACCACCTAAATGCTATATAAGCCTTCACTCACGATTATTCCTTTGATAGGAGGGACACAAGTAGGGAGCATGTCTTGGGTGGGGTACATAACAGTGGTATTGCTATACCACCAGGTAACATGCTATTCAGGCATCAGGGTAAAAAGTAGTAAGTGAATTGAAAACCAGGTGCTGGTCCACAGTCTGTCTTCTGAACCTGTGTGGTCACATGTGTTTTGAAAATCAGAATTTTCATAAGGCAAGAAGGAGTGTGTGTTCTCCTTTCTAACTCCTTCAGCAGAATCTGGGCAGCATCTCATAATCAAACACACTGGGAAACCAATGACCATAAATAACCTCAAGGAATTTGCTGCCAAATGCGTTCCTCCAAAAGGCTATTTTTTCAAAGACTTTTTGGATTTCGAGACTGTAGATAAAAAAGAACTATAACATACATGGTCAAATTTGGCCATAAAAAGTACCCTAAATCTCCCATAAAATATGGTATATCGGTTTTGTGTAGCGTTTCCCATTTTTTTTTTCCTGCTAAGTCTAATATAGCCAATTGTCCCTCCAGGGTCGAACAGATTGCTGCTGCTTAGTTGAGCACGAGATGAAGTAACTGGCTTGCATTTAGGGGCCTATGTTGAATGAAAATTATGCTTTTTCTCTTTATTTTTTTTGGCCAAGCATGTATAGTTGAATTTGGGCAGATTAAATCAATGTATGTTTGATACAACTCTACCATGGAATACTTGCTTGAACAGTTTTACATGAGCCGACAGGAATAGACAGGATTAAAAATAAACAGCAGTGCCAAACTATAGCCTTCCGAATCAGCGACACATTTATAAGAAGTTAAAATATATGCAAAGAGATGGCAGAAGATGATGTATTCCGAGGTCTGCGCAAAACAATTTAATGTGGCAACACAAATTAATGAATTGGTGGTAACCAGTGTGTTAACACTTCTCAGTGTGAGGCTTTGTACTGCAGTTTTTAAAATAATTCAAATATATTTTAAAAATGAAGTCTGTATCAAGTCCTAGCACTCCACATAATACAGTTTGGTTGTCTCCATAGTTTATTCTAGATGTAGACAACAGTGCAGCAATAATAATAAAAATAATACATTCATCATAAATAAAGTTTTTTGAGTCCTTACTGTGTGCCCAACACTGTTCTATGTACTTAAGATATTAACTCATTTCACTTCGGTTTATTCTTTCAGGAAGTGTGTATTGAGCATTTGCTTTGTATTAAGCATTGCTTTAGATCAGTGATACTGAACTGGAAGAGATTTTGCTTTCCAGGAGGGATATTTAGCAATATTTGGAGACATTTGGTTGCTGTAACTGGGGAAGGGCAGCTGATGGACAGAGGTCAGGGATGCCACTAAACAGTCTACAGTACACAGGACAGCCCTCTGTGATAAAGGATTATCCTGCCCAAAATGTCAGTGTGCTGAGCAGCCCCTATTCTGGGTGACAGAGATACAACAATAGACAACATAGACAAAATTTCTGGCTTCATGAAACTTATTTTAGTGAGGAGAAACAAACCATTTAAGAAGTAAATACTTGTCAATTATATTAGAAGGCAATGACGGTTTTATACTATGAAGGGGAAAAAAAAAACCTGGGGAAAAAGGGTAAGTGCATGTGTGTGCTTGCCTGGAGGGTTGGTGGTTGGAAATTTAAACAGAATGTTCAAGGAAGGGCTAGCTTAAGAGGTGACTTTGGAGGAAAGCCTTGAAGGAATGGGGGACATGCATGTGGATACCAAGGGGAAGAGTTGATTCCAGGCAGAGGGAAAAGCAACAGGAAAGGACCTAGGCAAGAGCATGAATGGCTTTTTCAAGGAAGAGCAAGCAGACCATTATGACCTGACAAGAGTGTGGGAGGGGACACAAAGTTAGAAGGAGATGGGGGAGGGACAATGTGGAGGGTTTGTAGACCAGTGTAAGGATTTGAGTTTATTCTATGTGAGACGGGGAAGAGCCATTGCAGGGTTCAGGGCTGAGGAGTATCATGAGCTGATTTATGTTTTTAAAGGATTCTGCCAGGCACTGCCTTAAGAATTAACCATTGAGGACCAAGGATGGAAACAAGGAGACCATTAAGTAGTCGTGGCAACAATCCAGTGAAAGATTATAGTGACTTGAACAGGGTTCCAGCAGGTAAAGGTGAGGGGTGCCTGGATTCTGGACAGTTTTCAAGATTGAGGTGACAGAATTTTGTTGATGCATATGGGGTAGATGGGAAGATTCCAGAAAGGTTTTTTTTGTTGTTGTTGTTGGCTTGTTTTTAGATTAAGTCCCCCTGAAAAATGGAATTACCATTTATTGAAATGGAGAAGGCTGGGATAGAAGTAGTTTAGAGATGAAAATCAGAATCATCATGTTTAATTTGGGTATGTTTGGATATGTTTAATTTGAGGTATCTAATTCAAATATCCAAGTAGTGCTGTTTCAACAGTTATAACCACTCTGTGAAATAGGACTCCTATTAGCCCCATTTTGCAGATGAGGAACCAGGAAAAAAGAGGTTATTTAACTTGTCTAAAATCACCCGGCTCGATTCTGACAATAGAAAGTGACATCTTGCGAAAAGAACTCCTTAGCCCCTCTCCTGGGATGGCATCTCCTGATATGTTTCTATGGATGACTTTGACCAGCTCTGGGAGAGAGAAATTCTTTGCACAGAAGTGATGTCTTGATAGATCACCTTATGCAGTTGGTACCTGAATATCAGGTTGCTATCTCTGCCAACTTTTTCTTTGATCATTGTGCTAAAGGCAGCCATAATGTAAAACCTAAAGAAAAGAAGAAGATTCTTCACTTGCAGGCAGCTTAGGAAATGATGACTTATTGAGCATCTCCATTAGAAAGAAAACTGACCTTCAAAACACAGCCTCCATCACTCACTAGACGTGGTATCCTGCGACCAAAACTTAACTTTTCTAAGTGTGAGAGAAATGTGAGAGCATTATTTCTATATGTCCATGTGTCCCAGTGGCTTTTTCACCCCAAGTGTTAGGCTTGTACCCCATAAGCCCAGTGAAGAGGTCCCTCTCCACTGCTTTAGTGGCTGTAGAGTCTGTATGGTATTGCTACATTTTTGTTTATTGTCTATTCCCCACTTTAGAAAGTAAGTTTCCTGAGGGCAGGGGTTTGTCTGTTGTGTTTATTGTACAGGACAGTGCCTGGCATAGAGCAGATGCCCACTGAATATCTTTTGAATGAAGAAATGATTAATCCTCACATTAATTATCCTTAGGAGGTGTCTCTCTCTCTCTCTCTCTCTCTCTCTCTCTCGTATATATTTAGTATACTAGCAGTAGCAGAGTCTAATAATTAAGTCTTGAGTTCAATGCCCAGTTCTGCTGTTTGATCTCTCTGCATCAGAGGTCCATCTGTAAGTGGGAGATGATAATAATACACCTACATCATAGAGTTTTTGTGCAGATGAAATGAATTAATACAATACAGTGCTTAGAATAGTGTAGCAAGTGCTATTATAAATATTACATAATATTAATCTATTTGGTTTTTTAACTTGTAACATGTATACACCTTACTCCCATCTTCCACCTCCCCTATAGTCTAAGTATTTTGCATTTTCCAAGTGTACCCAAACTTCAGCAAGGTATTTGTTTACACATATATTTAGCTAATGTGTGTGTGTGTGTGTGTGTGTGAAATTACCCATTATGTAAATGGCTTTGGTTTAGTAAGCATAATATGTTGGGATATGGTTAATGGAAAATTGTTTTGTGCAACTTGGAAAACAGAAGAATCATAAAAGAATCCTCCAGAGAGACGGTCTGATGAAGGTGTAGCCAATACATTTGCAAGTCTTTATTTTTAAGTGATAACTAGCCACTAATGCAGTAATGGCTTGGAGCAGAACATTGATTTATCCACGGCAAGGTGGGTTGTGTTTCCCTGCTACACCGCCAGTTGTCGTTTTTGATATTAAACTGCGTTGCTTCAATCCAGTATCTGTCAATCCAGCTTTCAAAGAAGAAGCTTCGAACAGTGTGGAGGCTTTGTTATTTTCGTGGATGGGTAATGGAAGTATTCTCGTGCTTTGTCAGGTAGGAGCCATTTACTTTTTAGCTGAGCTGGAATCTAGCTTGTTATGATGCCCTGTGCAGTCAAATTCCTTAGCAAAATGGTTAAGGCTCTTAAATTCTTTCTGAGAAGGCTCTTGGAGCTGGCCATTGCTTCAGCGGCCTTTCGATGCCTCAGGCAGAACTTTACTTTGATCTATGCAAATCTCCCTCTTGTTTGGAAGTCCTGTCCTCCGTGTTGAGGGGGAAGAGCATTATTCAGTAAGTAGCTCATAGTGGAATAAATCCCTGAAGAAACTTTTCTAAAAAAGTGTCTAGGGGGCGGAGCGAGATGGCGGAGGAGTAGGAGACCTGGATTTCGTCTGGTCTCAGGAATTCAGCTGAATAGGGATCAAACCATTCTGAACATCTACGAACTCAACAGGAGATCGAAGAAAAGAATAGTAACAACTCTGAACAGAAAAGCGACCACTTTCTGGAAGGTAGGACGTGCGGAGAAGTGAATCTGAGGCGATATTCGGGAGGATAGACGGCGGGGGAGGGGGCCTCCGTCGGCCGCTTCTGGCAAGTGATAGAGCCGCGGAGCACAAAATCGGACCTTTTAGAAGTCGGCTCCGCGGAGGGACGTCGCTCCAGTGGCTAAGCGGGGGTGGAATCCTCCCGGGACAGTGTGGTCTCAGGACCCTCGGGGTCACAGAAAGACCGGGGGAGCCTGAGTGCGGCAGAGCTCCCACGTATCAGAGCGGGGAAGCTGGCTGCAGAGACGGAGCCGAGGCGCGGGCTCTCAGCTCAGGGTGGCCATAAACTGTGATCCGTGGCACAGTCAGCCACTGCTCCTCCAGCAGGGACCCAACAAGCGGCAGATCCGGGGAGACTCCCCTTCCTCCCCCAAAAGGAGCGGTGCGGGAGCGCACCGCAGGGATCTGCTGGTTTGGAGACTCCACACGGGGTCGGGTGCCAGAGATAGAAACGCTCGGTCACAGGCCGGGTGACCATGGAGTGGGGCCAGAGACCGGGGAGATGGGAGTGACTGACTGCTTTTCTCTGGAGGCACACTGAGGAGTGGGACCCCGAGTTCTCGGCTCCTCCGGCAGAAACTGGGAGGCTGCCATTTTCACTGTCTTCCTCCAAAGCTGTACGGAAAGCTTGCAGGGAACAAAAGCTCCCGAGAGCAAACCCAAGCCGATTCCTTAGCCCAGACCGACAAGGGCGGGGCAATTCCACCTCCAGCAAAGACATTTGGGAACCACGGCAACAGGCCTCTCCCCCAGATCAGCAAGAACCACCAGCCAAGACCAAGTTTACCGATTGATGAAAACGGCAGAACTCCAGCGCTAAGGGAATACTGCACATAGAATTCATGGCTTTTTTACCATGATCCTTTAGTCTTTCAAAGTTAATTTTTTTAACTGTCTTTTTTTTTTTTTGAAATTTTCTCTTTCCCTTTTTCAACCAACATCTTACCAATCCCTTTTTTAAAAAACATTTTTATTTTTAATTTTTAGAGTCATATTCTATCCCTTCATAGTAGTTACTCTTATTTTTGGCATATATATATATATATATATAAGTTGTTCTCTCTTTAAAATTTTGAGATACAGTTTCTTCTAACAGATCAAAATATACCCTAAATCTCTAGTGTATGGCTTTGTTCTAGTCTCCTACCTGATCACATTTTCCCTTTTTTTTCTCTTTTTTTTAAATCCTCTTCTTTGTTTTTTCAAACAACTTCTTATCAATTCCTTTTATAATTTTTTTTATAATTTCCATCTTTACAGTCATATCCCATCACTTCATCATATAAACCCTTATTTTTGTACATATATAAGTTTTTCTTTCATTAAAATTTTGGGAGGCACTTTCTTCTAACAGACCAAAATACACCCAAAATCTAGTGTGTAGCACTGATCTATGCACCAGTCTGATCATATTTGATCATATTCTGTTTTTTTGTTTTGTTCTGTTTTTGTTTGTTTTTTCTTTTTCTCTTTTCTTTCTTTCCCTTTCTTTTTCCCCGGTTTCAGGTCTTTTCTGATTTGTTTAGAGTATATTTTCTGGGGATGTTGTTACCCTGTTAGCATTTTGTTCTCTCATTCATCTATTCTCCTCTGGACAAAATGACAAGATGGAAAAAATCACCTCAACAAAAAGAACAAGAGGCAGTACCGACTGCCAGGGACCTGCTCAATACGGACATTAGTACGATGTCAGAACTAGAGTTCAGAATGATGATTTTAAAGATACTAGCTGGGCTTGAAAAAAGCATGGAAGTTATTAGAGAAACGCTTTCTGGAGAAATAAAAGAACTAAAATCTAACCAAGTCGAAGTCATAAAGGCTATTAATGAGGTGCAATAAAAAATGGGGGCACTAACAGCTAGGATAAATGAGGCAGAAGAGAGAATCAGTGATATAGAAAACCAAATGATGGAAAATAAAGAAGCTGAGAAAAAGAGAGATAAACAACTACTGGATCATGAGGACAGAATTTGAGAGATTCTGTCTCTCGACAGAATACCATAAGACGAAACAACATTAGAATAATTGGGATCCCAGAAGAAGAAGAAAGAGAGAGAGGGGCAGAAGGTATATTGGAGCAAATTATAGCAGGGAACTTCCCTAATGTGGGGAAGGAAACAGGCATGAAAATCCAGGAGGCACAGAGAACCCCTCTCAAAATCAATAAAAATAGGTCAACACCCCAACATCTAATAGTAAAACTTAGAAGTCTCAGAGACAAAGAGAAAATCCTGAAAGCAGCTCAGGAGAAGAGATCTCTAACCTACAATGGTAGAAACATTAGATTGGTAACAGACCTATCCACAGGACCTGGCAGGCCAGAAAGGACTGGCATGATAGATTCAGAGCAATAAATGAGAAAAATATGCAGCCAACAATCCTATATCCAGCTAGGCTGTCATTGAAAATAGAAGGAGAGATAAAAAGCTTCCAGGACAAACAAAAACTAAAGGAATTTACAAACATGAAACCAGCCCTACAAGAAATTTTGAAAGGGGTCCTCTAAGCAAAGAGAGAGCCTAAAAGCAACATAGACCAGAAAGGAACACAGACAATATACAGTAACAGTCCCCTTACAGGCAATACAATGGCACTAAATTCATATCTTTCCATAGTTACCCTGAATGTAAATGGGCTCAATCCCCCAATCAAAAGACACAGGCTATCAGATTGGATTAAAAAACAAGACCCATCCATATGCTGTCTGCAAGAGACTCATTTTAGACCCAAAGACACCCCCACATTGAAAGTGAGGGGGTGGAAAACCATTTACCATGCCAATGGACACCAAAAGAGAGCTGGGGTGGCAATCCTTATATCAGACAAATTAGATTTTAAACCAAAGACTGTAATAAGAGATGAGGAAGGACACTATATCCTACTTAAAGGGTCTATCCAACAAGAAGATCTAACAATTGTAAATATCTATGCCCCTAATGGGAGCAGCCAATTATATAAGGCAATTAATAACAAAAGCAAAGAAACACATTGACAACAATATAATAATACTAGGGTCTTTAACAACCCCCTCATTGAAATGGACAGATCATCTAAGCAAAAGATCAACAAGGAAATAAAGACTTTAAATGACACACTGGACCAAATGGACTTCACAGATATATTCAGAACATTCCATCCCAAAGCAACAGAGTACACATTCTTCTCTAGTTCCCATGGAACATTTTCTAGAATAGATCACATCCTAGGTCACATATCAGGTCTCAACCACTATCAAAAGATTGGGATCATTCCCTGCATATTTTCAGACCACAGTGCTTTGAAACTAGAACTCAATCACAAGAGGAAAGTCAGAAAGAACTCAAATTCATGGAGGCTAAAGAGCATCCTACTAAAGAATGAATGGGTCAACCAGGAAATTAAAGAAGAATTTACAAAATTCATGGAAACAAATGAAAATGAAAAATCCCAAGTGGGATTTATCCCCGGCCTGCAAAATCCTTGGGATACAGCAAAGGCAATCCTAAGAGGAAAGTATATAGCAATACTAGCCTTTCTCAAGAAACAAGAAAGGTCTCAAATACACAACCTAACCCTACACCTAAAGGAGCTGGAGAAAAAACACCAGATAAAGTCTAAGCCCAGCTGGAGAAGAGAAATCATAAAAATCAGAGCAGAAATCAATGAAATAGAAACCAAAAGAACAGTAGAAGAGATCAACGAAAAAGAGGCTGGTTCTTTGAAAGAATTAACAAGATTGATAAACTCCTAGCCAGACTTATCAAAAAGAAAAGAGAAATGATGAAATCAACAAAATCATAAATGAAAGAGGAGAGGTCACAACCAACACCTAAGAAATACAATTATAAGAACATATCATGAGCAAATATATGCCAGCAAATTAGATAATCTAGAAGAAATGGATGCACTCCTAGAGATGTATCAACTACCAAAACTGAACCAGGAAGAAATAGAAAACCTGAACAGACCTATACCTATAACCACAAAGGAAATTGAAGCAGTCATCAAGAATCTCCCAACAAACAAAAGCCCAGGGCTAGATGGCTTCCCAGGGGAATTCTACCAAACAAAGAAGAATTAATACCTATTCTTCTGAAACTGTTCCAAAAAATAGAAATGGAAGGAAAACTTCCAAACTCATTTTATGAGGCCACCATTACCTTGATCCCAAAGTCAGACAAAGACCCCATCAAAAAGGAGAATTACAGACCAATATCCTTGATGAACATGGATGCAAAAATTCTCATCAAAATACTAGCCAATAGGATCCAACAGTACATTAAAAGGATTATTCACCATAACCAAGTGGGATTTATCCCCGGGCTGCAAGGTTGGTTCAACATCTGCAAATCATTCAACAAAATACAATACATTAACAAAAGAAAGAACAAGAATCATATGATCATCTCAACAGATGCAGAAAAAGCATTTGACAAAGTGTAGCATCCTTTCTTGATCAAAACTCTTCAGAGTATAGGGATAGAGGGCACATACCTCAATATCATAAAAGCCATCTATGAAAAACCCACAGCGAATATCATTCTCAATGGGGAAAAACTGAGAGCTTTCCCCCTAAGGTCAGGAACATGGCAGGGATGTCCACTATCACCACTACTATTCAACATAGTATTAGAAGTCCTAGCCACAGCAATCAGACAACAAAAAGATATAAAAGGCATCCAAAATGACAAAGAAGAAGTCAAACTCTCACTCTTTGCAGATGATATGATACTTTATGTGGAAAACCC
The DNA here is from genome assembly GCF_003265705.2 of Callorhinus ursinus. Classification (NCBI taxonomy): domain Eukaryota; kingdom Metazoa; phylum Chordata; class Mammalia; order Carnivora; family Otariidae; genus Callorhinus; species Callorhinus ursinus. The sequence goes on along the minus strand of NW_027397067.1, from coordinate 68,514,303 downwards.
AAAAGACTCCACCCCAAACCCAAAACTGCTAGAACTCACACAGGAATTTAGGAAAGTAATAGGATATAAAATCAATGCACAGAAATCAGTGGCATTTCTATACACCAACAACAAGACAACAAAAAGAGAAATTAAGGAGTCAATCCCATTTACAACTGCACCCAAAACCATAAGATACCTAGGAATAAATCTAACCAAAGAGGCAAAGGATCTGTACTCAGAAAACTATAAAATACTCATGAAAGAAATTGAGGAAGACACAAAGAAATGGAAAAACGTTCCATGCACATGGATTGGAAGAACAAGCATTGTGAAGCTGTCAATGCTACCTAGAGCAATCTACACATTCAGTGCAATCCCCATCAAAATACCATCCACTTTTTTCAAAGACATGGAACAAATAATCCTAAAATTTGTATGGAACCAGAAGAGACCCCGAATAGCCAGAGGAATATTGAAAAAGAAAAGCAAAGCTGGCAGCATCACAATTCCGGACTTTAAGCTCTATTACAAAGCTTTCATGATCAAGACAGTATGGTACTGGCACAAAAACAGACACATAGATCAATGGAACAGAATAGAGAGCCCAGAAATGGACCCTCAACTCTATGGTCAACTAACCTTTGACAAAACAGGAAAGAATGTCCAATGGAAAAAAGACAGTCTCTTCAACAAATGGTGTTGGGAAAATTGGACAGCCACATGCAGAAGAATGAAACTGGACCATTTCCTTACACCACACACAAAAATAGACTCCAAATGGTTGAAAGACCTAAATGTGAGATAGGAGTCCATCAAAATCCTAAAGGAGAACACAGGTAGCAACCTCTTCGACCTCAGCCACGGCAACTTCTTCCTAGAAACTTTGCCAAAGGCAAGGGAAGCAAGGGCAAAAATGAACTATTGGGACTTCATCAAGATAAAAAGCTTTTGCACGGCAAAAGAAACAGTTAACAAAACTGAAAGACAACCAAGAGAATGGGAGAAGATATTTGCAAATGACATATCAGATAAAGGGCTATTATCCAATATCTATAAAGAACTTCTCAAACTCAACACCCAAAGAACAAATGATCTAATCAAGAAATGGGTGGAAGACATGAACAGACATTTTTCCAAAGAAGACATCCAAATGGCCAACAGACACATGAAAAAGTGCTCAACATCGCTCGGCATCAGGGAAATCCAAATCAAAACCTCAAGGAGATACCACCTCACACCAGTCAGAATGGCTAAAATTAACAAGTCAGGAAATGACAGATGTTGGCAGGGATACGGAGAAAGGGGAACCCTCCTACACTGTTGGTGGGAATGCAAGCTGGTGTAGCCGCTCTGGAAAACAGTGTGGAGGTTCTTCAAAAACTTGAAAATGGACCTACCATATGATCCAGCAACTGCACTACTGGGTATTTACCCCAAAGATACAAATGTAGGGATCCGAAGGGGTGCGTGCACCCCATGTTTATAGCAACAATGTCCACAATAGCCAAACTATGGAAAGAGCCAAGATGTCCATCAACAAATGAATGGATAATGAAAAATAGATATATATATATATATATATATATATATATATACACACACACACACACACACATACACACACACACATACACAATGGAATATTATGCAGCCATCAAAAGGAATGAGATCTTGCCATTTGCAATGATATGGATGGAAGTGGAGGGTGTTATGCTGAGTGAAATAAGTCAATCAGAGAAAGACATGTATCATATGACCTCACTGATATGAGGAATTCTTAATCTCAGGAAACAAACTGAGGGTTGCTGTTGTGGTTGGGGGTGGGAGGGATGGGTGGCTGGGTGATAGTCATTGGGGAGGGTATGTGCTATGGTGAGCTCTGTGAATTGTGCAAGACTGTTGAATCACAGACCTGTACCTCTGAAACAAAAAATACATTATATGTTAAAAAAAAAAAAAGAAGAAGATAGCAGGAGGGGAAGAAGGAATGGGGGGAAATCGGAGGGACAGACAAACCATGGGGGACGATGGACTCTGAAAAACAAACTGAGGGTTCTAGGGGGGAGGGGGGTGGGAGGATGGGTTAGCCTGGTGATGGGTATTAAAAAGGGTACGTTCTGCATGGAGCACTGAGTGTTATAGGCAAACGATGAATCATGGATCACTACATCAAAAACAAATGATGTAATGTATGGTGATTAACATAACAATAAAAATTAAAAAACAAAGTGTCTAAAAGGTAAAATGAAGAAGCAACTCTTTCTCTTGAGCTCTCTCTAACATCTTCTCTTCCCAAAAAAAAAAACCAAAAACAAAAGAACTTAGCTGGATATACAGATATCAAAGAAGATTATTAGGTAAGCCTAAGTGGAAAATTCTTTAACTTATTTACTTATTCATTCAACATGATTTATCGTGGGCCCCCTATATGTTGGGTATTTTGCTAGGTGGCAGAGATGCAAGGTGAGTACAGTACAATTATTAGCAAGGTGAAAAACACTTTTTGTCCTTATTTTCCTTATGAAAGCTGAAATTTAAAAGAAAATTTCTCTAAAGAGGTCTCATGTCTCTATTTAACAAACCTACATTAAACACTTGATGTGTACAAGGAATGGTGTTAGGCACCGAGACTATATGAAGGGGACCCTCCAATCTTAATGAGGAGACACATAATATACAGTTTCAAAGCTCTCCTCCAAGGGTGTCCTAATCTGTGGTAGACAGAATTCTAAGATGCCCCCTTCCCCCGGATGTCCAGCCCTAATCCCCCGGAATGTGAATGTGATGTGATGTTGCCCTCGTGATTATGTTACATTTCATGGCTAAAGGGATTTTTCAGGTGTAGTTAAGGTTACTAATCAGTAGACATTAAACTCAAAATAATTGTCCTGGTGGACCTAATCTAATCACTCTAAAAGCAGCGTTTTCTTTCACTGATCTTAGAAGAGAAAGGCAGAGGGAGAGAGTATGATATAGGACGATTGTTGAGATGGAGGGGGGCTAAGGAGCAAGGTCCTAGGAGCAGCCTCAAGATGCTAAGAGTGGTACCTTGCTGACTATCAGCAAGAACATGGGGACCTCAGTCCTACAACCCAAAGAATTGAATTTGGGCAACAAGATGAATGAGCTCTGGAGTCATTCTTCCTGAGAGTTACCATATGGGAACTTCGTCCAGGTGACACCTTTGACTTCAATTTTGTGAGACCCCCACGCAAAGAACCCAGGTGAATCTGCCTGGACTTCTGACCTCCAGTACTGTAACATTATAAATGGGTGTTGTTTTAAGTAGCTAAGTTTGTAGTCATTTATTACACAGCAATAAAAAAAAAGAATATATCATTCTTGGTCATTCTGCACTCTTATTGATAGTTTGTAGTTATGATGCCTTAAAACTTAAGTGGATGTTGAGTGACCTGTATAGTTCTTTATTACTGTTAATAAAATTGCCTCCTTATATTTGTACAAATGCTTTAACAAAGTGCTTTCACGTATAGTTTTCTCATTTGATTTTCGCAGTTTATGAAGAATCATTGTCCCCGTGTTAAAAATGAAGAAAGTGAGCATGAGACATAATGTGACTTGCCAACTAATCATCCTAAGTGGCAAGAGAGGGGCTTTGAATCCAGGCTCTGGTGCTCCCATTTTACTCACACTTACTCATCAGAAAACCCTAGGTTACCCCCCGTAGGTTATTTGTCTATCTTGTTTTTCTCTTCATTATTCCAAGGTCACCATCCTTGCTGTCATCATTCTCCTCCTCCTGCTGCTTGTTTACTGAATGCTCATTAACTAAATAATGGCAGTTAAAACATTTTTTGTTGTTGTTGTTCTTTTTTTTTTTGGCAGTTAAAACATTTTTTTAAAAGCCAAAACACTTACTGAGTATCTGTTCTATGGCACTTGCTGTCCAACATGGCAAACAAAATGACAAGTGTCCTCTTGTTTATATACATGGTATGGAGTCTGGGAAATAGAGCCACCAAGAGGACACGGTTCCAAAGCATGTGAAATACACAAAAAATAGAAATAGACTTCTTTTTCTGGAGTTAACTCACAAAATAAGACAACCCAGCAATCTTATCTGTTCCTCTGTAAGTTTTTGTCCAGTTTTATTGAACTATAATTGACATGAAATTGTATTAGTTAGTCAAAGGTATACAAAATAATGATTTGATATATGTATCTATTGGGAATGATTGCCACAATAAGTTTAGTTAACATCCATAACATCTACATAGTGTAATAATTACAACATAGTTCAGATTTTTTCTTGTGATGAGAAGTTATAATTTTTATGATGAAAAATTGTAACATTTTTTGAGGGGCAGAGGGAGAGGGAGAGAGAAAATCTTAAGAAGGCTCCATGCCCAGTGCAGAGCCTGACATGGGGCTCAATCTCATGACCCTGAGATCATGACCTGAGCCGAAACTGGCTCAGAGTTGGACACCTAACCAACTGAACCACCCAGGTGCCCCAAAATTGTTAACTTTCTTCATGATGAGAATTATAACATAGCTAAATTTTTTCTCCTGTCATGAGAACTCTTAAGATCTACCCTTAGGAACTTGCAAATATATAATGCAGTGTTGTTATCTATAGCCACCATACTCTACATTAGACCCCAGAACTTATTTATCTTATAACTGGAAGTTTGTACCTTTTCATCACCTTCACCCGTTTCCCCCATTCCCACCCCACCCCCCATCTTGCCTCTGGCAATCACCAATCTGTTCTCTGTTTCTGTGAGTTCACATTTGTTTGTTTGTTTGTTTGTTTTAGATTCTACAGATGAAAGATCCTACCATATTTGTCATTCTCTGTCAGATTTATTTCACTCAGCATAATGCTCTGAAGGTCCACTTATGTTGTCACAAATGGCAGGATTTCCTTTTCTGTGGCTGAAGAATATATATCACAATATGTATATCATGTTTTCTTCATCCTTTCACTCATCAGTGGATACTTAGGTTGTTTCTGTGTCTTGGCTCTTGTGAATAGTGCTGCAGTGAACATGGAGGTGCAGATATCTCTTTAAGAGAGTGATTTCAGGTATTTTTTTTTTTTGTAAAAAAAATATTTCTGTATGATCTTGTCCTTTTCTTTGCAAAAATGGCTTTTGGAGAGGTATTCCTATTTCCAGGTTTTTCTTTCAGAAAAATGGCTAGGGCAATTTAATTTGTGCGGGAGAGACTGGAACCTGGGTGACCACAAAATGAGAGACTTGGGCCGTAAGCCTCCCCAGCCCTCCTGCCACCCCAGCAAGCCCTTGAGAGCGGTGGGACAGGGAGCAGGACTGGAGAAGATCAGGGAAACCTGCACTCACACACGATGCCTTTGTCCTTTGCATCAATCCAATGACCTGGCAAGCCTGTCCAATTGAAACTAAAGGCCAGACTACTCTCAGCATAGCGCAGAGCATCCACTACCCCAAGTGGTATAGTCCCTTGTCTGTTCTTCCCTCTCTCTTTTAATTTTTTTTTTCTTGAAGAATGTTTTTTGGTGGGAGGAAATTAAAGTCCAAGAGTAAATTAAATTTGAAATGGGGCTTCAGCAGCTATCCAGTTGTACCTGTTATCATCTAATCAAACAGTTTGGGGTTGATATGGTAGGGTGTAACCTGTCTCACAGTGTCTGCTGCATTCTGCCCCTATAACAGCTGTTACCAAGGGAATGGAATCCTGTGGGGGTAGACACCCCCCCACCAAAGAACATTTCGTGCCTAGAGCATGCTCAAAGGATCTCTGTTGGCAGTCCCAGGGAGGGCTAAAGAGGACATTTTGTGACCAGGGTCTGCTCCAGAAGACCTGGTTAGGAGGGGCTTATGGGCTACAGTCTGCTGAGACTTGTCTTGAAGCCAATTTTCATGGCATGCCCACTGTTCCACTTGGATTATAGCAATATCTGGGGTAGGTGAGGCCAGCTTCCCCACATGACCCCTGTTCAGCCATCACTTTGTGGATCATTGATGACAAGCCAGGATCTCACTGTCTGTAAGTCTGAGGACCCTCTTGGTACGCAGCTCCTACAACCACTCTGTTGAGCCAGATGGAAGGGACCTGGGGGGCAGTAAACTTCATCCTATCTGGTTGGTGAGAAAAGCAAGGCCCAGTCCACCAGAGACTCCCAGTTATAGAAGGGATCAATGACAAACAAGGAGAACCAAAGGACTCTCAGTGTTAGGTGGGCATGTGATAATGAAAAAAAAAAAAAAGAAAACAACTCCAAATCAAGAAAAAAAATCCATTGTGCTGATTTCTCTTCTATCAAGAACAGATGAAAAAAAAAAAATCCAAGTCCCATCTGTTCTGTGTCAACATTAGAGATTGTACATTGTGTTTCATCAAAAGCGGTTTTGCCACGGCAGTGGGGGTTATATTTTTGGAACGTGCTTAGAAACCCGGAGTAACTAAACAGAACTTGGCCCTCCAGGCCCTCTCCTGCTGCCTGTGTTTGTGTTCTTCCTGCAGTTGGTGTTTTTAATTGATTTATCTGACCAGGAGGACCCTGGTAAAAGACGAGCTGGTGCAGGCAGCTGCCTGGGCTTCTGGAACAAACACACGTAAGGGCCCACGGCTCTCAGCACCACAGCACAGTTTGCCTGAGCAGATTTGTACTCAATTCACAGTGGCAGCCTCACCAGCCCTGCAGCCTCGAGGGTTCACATTTGAGGACCACTGGCTCAATCTGGCCGTGAGTGATGCTGGGGTAGAAATTCCGTCCTGGAGGCTTTCTTCGGCTCTCTGCTGTCTCCTCCTTGAAGACCCCTTCTGCAGGTCCGCTGATCAACACAGGCAGGTGTGCTCCTCATTGCCTGGCTTCCAGGCTAGAGGAGAAAAAAGTGGACAAGGCCATCTATAATCACTCTGCTCTTGTGGCTTTCACTCCATGCGCCAACCACTTTGTCCAGTGTGGAGTCCATGCCACTTGGGTGACGCTGAGGATGGCACATGTCCCTGGGCTCTGATGAAAAGCAAACCATCCCATTCATGCCCTCCAGCATGTGTTGCTTTCCACATGCACATGCTGCCATCAGGGTGGAAATGATAAGGGAGATCCTGAAAAATACGCCAGTCTCTTCTCAAACTGAATGTAGTGACAAAAGTCCTGAAGATGTCTGTTCAAAGGAGAGGCTTTAATGATGCCTTCAGTTGCCTCGTTAAAGAATGAGGCATCCAGCAGGAGTAGTGGTTGTTGAGAGGGCACACCCTTGAAGAAGGTGTGTCCATCACTGAGACCCTGGGTATGCAACCCTGATCTCTGAGGAGGAAATGGAGGGCCAGTTTCCATTAATCGCCCAAGGACATAAAGAAGCCAGGAAAATATGAAGCTTGGGAGATGGGCCACAATGGAACAGGGTGGTCCAGCTGAAGCTCAATGAAGGGGATCAAAAAGATCTCCAAAAGAGGCTGCCTAGATAGGTGGCCCAGGCTCATGCAAATACTCCAGGTGGAGAGGGACAAGGCACAACTGGGTTTGGCAAAGTAGGCAGCTAAGCTGGACCCAGGCACACTGGTTAAGCTACGGGGCCACGTGGCTGAGCTTGTCCAACCTGGGGATTCTCTGTGCTCTGGTCAATGACTTAGACCATGCATCAGGTGTCCATTATACAGGGCCAGTCTGATAGTACAGGGCAGCAGTGAGAAGAAGTGATAGTTGACAGATCAGATATGTGTTCTCTTCCCTCTTCCTATTTAGAAACAGAATCAACATCCTCCCCTCCCTTCCCCTTTAGATGGAATGAATATGGGGATGGACTCCTACAGCAATTGCTAGGGACCCCTCAAGTTTTGGCCTTTCTACTCATAGGCCAAGTGAGTATTTACTTGGAAAAATGAAAGAACTATAACCGTATTTGGAAGTCACATTGTTGAAGCAGGCATGTTTTATAGTTTTATCTCGCACACTCTGAGCTTGATAGTGGGATTTATAGCTGAATTTTAAGAGTTATTTTGGGTATAAAACTCCATCTTTACCATTTTTGAATTGTAATCTCCCTTCAAAACATCGGGGAAAGTGTATTCTGAGGGAATTCTGACCCCCCCTAGGGAGTAGGTGTGGACTGTCTGACTGCATCCTTCATAGACATCCCTGTGAGGATTGGCCCACAACTCTATCTGATATGGATAGAATGTGCTGACTGAGGGCTGCTGCAGACCTTCCCCCAGAGAGCACAGTTCTCAGGGCAGGGTCAACACCCAGGTTACTGAGAAGAAATCTCTAAGGGGATTAAAGGGGTCCCAATTAAGTTTGCATTACTGAAAGCGATTGAGCTTGAAGTTATATTAAATCAGGCCACTACTGCTAATGTGACTGGAATGGAATGGCCCTATGTGCTTCATCATGGTCCGGGGGGGGGAGAGGGGGGGAGGAGGGGGGGGGGGGGAGGGCACTGGAGACTATAAAAGAGTCCTCACATCAGCTGGTGACTGCTAGACTCTTCATGCATTCATGTTGGAACAAAGGCTGCAGGCTTGAAGCAGTTTGGAAAGTGTTTTCTCTGGACTGTAACCTGTTTTTCAGGAGAAGAACAATGTCTTTTTATTATCGTCATTATTATTTCCAATCTCTAACACTCAATATTAAGTGTTTATTGAATGAAGGAAAGAATGAATATTGATTATGCAGTCGGGAAGCCTGGGTTTTAATTCAGTCTCCACCATATTGATTTTTAGTCACCCTCTGTTATTGCTGTGATAGTGCACCTTATACTTTTTATCTTCCTAAATTTTAATCATCTAATTTACATGTCAGTTTCCTCAAACTAGCCTGTGAGCTTTTTAAGGAGAAGGGTGCATCTGTGTCTCACCAGCTCACTGTCTAGCAGGGAGGCTGTGTTTGTTACAGCTTCCTGGTAAGAACATGAGCTCTGGAGCCAGACCGCTTGGGTTCACATCCTGACTCCTTCACTTCCTAGCTGTGTGAACTCAGGCAAATTGCTTAATGTTTCTGTGGCTTGGAATAAAACTGGGTAACAATATCAACAACCTCACAGAGCTGTGTGAAAATTAAATGACAAATACTCTTCAAATGCTTGGGACAGCGGCACCTGGGTGGCTCAGTTAGGTTAAGCATCTGCCTTCGGCTCAGGTCATGATCTCAGGGTCTTGGGATCGAGCCCCATGTGGGGCTCCTTGCTCAGGGGGGTCTGCTTTTCCCTCTGCCCCTCCCCCCTGTTCATGCACTCTCTCTCTCAAATAAACAAATAAAATCTTAAAAAAATACTTGGGACAGTGATACATGGTCAGCAAATATGAGCAACTACTACTTTCCTTATTTTCATTGTTTATATATATATATATATATACACACACACACACACACACACAACACCACTCCATTTCACTGAATCTGTCTTCTTATCTATAATATAGGAGCTGTAATATGATAGTAACAATAATAATCTGAAGGTTTTCAAGAGGGACAGATGAGACCATGGCTAAGAGCCAAAACATATTTTTGAAAACCATGAAGTATCTTGAAATTCTCTGGCACCATCATTTCTAGTATTAACTGCAGCACAGCTAGAAGAAATGATTTGCTCAAAATTCAGACAGAGCTGAAATATTTGGGGTGCTTCCCTGAGTTGCCAAAATACTGCTTAGTTGAGATGCATGCTGCCGAAGCCTCTGGGAGTACTGTGCCTTTTTCAGTATTTACCTTAAGATATAGCCCCAGGTCTTTCAGCAAAGCACTATGTTTTAATCAAAGCTGCCCCGGCTGTACTGTCCTCATTCTCAGTGCCCTTGTTCAAAGGTCTGGTAACTCTCAGAGCTGCCCTTGACTTCCGAGATGCTACATATCAACAGTCAACCCTTTAAGTGCAGGCTGGATGCGCTATGCATAGATTTTGCTAGGTGATGTGGAGCGTCCAGAGGAGAGAGAGAAAAGCCTTTACTAGGAGTTAGAACACATAAGATGGAGGTATAATATTTACCACTAATGAATTGTGGTGCCCCAGACAAGCCCCCTTGACTATTTGTGATTCAGTTTCCATATCTACAAAATAAAAGCCATCAGATTATTCCCCAGATCCTTGCAGAGTCAATGCCCTTGGAGTCACATGTCCTGTGCTCCACGGGTCATTCTGTCATTCTCTTGCACTATGACAGTGGTCAAATCACCGTCTCTCTTTAATCTGCAGCAGCCTCACTTATCTAGGACTTTTTCTTGAAACATACAATTTTTGTGCTTCTAATATGTCAGTCACTGCACCAGGCATTGAAAATGCACATACACACACTCACACGGGTATATACAGGCACTAATAAGTTCCAATGCTTATTGCGTTCAAAGAACTATGGTTTAGCACTTTACTGTAGCCTTTATAATAATTCTACGAGGAAGGTATTTTTGTCCTCTTTCTAGAGATGGGTGCAGTGAATCTAAGAGTAACTAACTTGCCCAACGGCACACTGCTAGTAAGTGGTACAGGCTAAGGTTTGAACCCCATGAATCTGACTCTACCTAATCATGATGTTACATGGTCACCTATAAAAGATAAGGAAAACATCAGATCTATCCTAGACTCACCTCATTTATTTTTTATTAAGGTTATTCAACTAGTAGTGGACATATGGGTGGTGTTGATTCATAGGGTGACTAGGTTTGGGCCTGAGATAGAACACATGAGTTAGCTGGATTTGTTAGCGGGTTGAAAAGTACCCCTATTCAGTGGGAATACTGCCTCTGAATCCAACAGAAGTCTGAAGGGTTCTGTCCTGTTCTTCATCAAGGTTTTAAGTAATGGCATGCTACGGCAAATTCATTGTGACGTGAATTTGGAAGGACTGGCAAATCAACCAAGTGACAGAATCATAACAAGAAACGATGTGCCTGCTAAGTAAGGACTTTATATGCATTATCACGTTTTAAACACAACCCCCAGTGGAGCTGTCCTTATCTCCATTTTATTGATGAGCAGACCCAAGTCTAGGGAAGTGACCATCCAAAGATGATACAGCCTGTAAGTTGAGTTTTTTCCCCAAACTTAACTTTCTAATTTGGAATAGTTATGTATTTATGGAAGGTGTGCAAATACAGCACCCAGCATCCTGTTATATACCTTATTGTCAATACCTTATATTATGGTAGTGCATTTGTCAAATTAAGAAACCCATATCGGGCGCCTGGGTGGCTCAGTTGGTTAAGCGACTGCCTTTGGCTCAGGTCATGATCCTGGAGTCCTAGGATCGAGTCCCGCATCGGGCTCCCTGCTCAGCGGGGAGTCTGCTTCTCCCTCGGGCTCTCCCCCCTCTCATGTGCTCTCTCTCATTCTCTCTCTCTATAAAATCTTTAAAGAAAAAGAAACCCATATCAATTTATTATTATTAAACTAAAATCCAGCCTTTATCTTGATTTCACCATTATTTTTTTCCATTAGTGTTCTTACGTTAGGTTCCTAGGGCTGCCATAACAAAATACTATGAACTAGGTGGCTTAAGGCAATGGGAATTTATTCTCTCACAGTTCTGGAAGCCAGAAGTCTAAAAGCAAAGGGTCCAGAGGGTGATGCTCTCTCTAAAGACTCTAGAAAGGAGAGCTCCTTTGCCTCTTCTAGCTTCTGGGAGTTGCTGGCAATCCACAGGGTTCCTTGGTGCTGTGGTCTGAATGTTTATATTGCCTCTAAATTTGTATGTTGAAATCTTAATGCACAATGTGATGGTATTAGGAGGTGGGCCTTTGGAAATTAATGTCCTTATAAAAGAGTCCCATGAGAGGGCTCTCGTTCCTTCCATCATGTGAGACTATGGCAAGAAGTCTGTGACCTGGAAGGGGGCCCTCACCTGCCCATGCTGGAACCCCGACCTTGGACTTCCAGCCTCCAGAATTGTGAGAAATAAGTTTCTGTTGTTTCTAAGTCACCCAGTCTGTGGTGTTTCATTATAGTAGCCTGAATGGACTAAAACACTGGGCTTGTAGACAAATCACTTCAATCTCTGCCTCTGTTTTTACATGGCCTTCTCCCCTTCTGGTCTGTGTCTCTGTGTATAGCTCTCCCTCCTTTTATAAGGACACCAGTCATACTGGTTTTATGGCCATCCTAATCAAATATGACTACATCTTGGGGCACCTGGGTAGCACAGTTGGTTAAGCATCCTACTGTTGGTTCTGGCTCAAGTCATAATCTCAGGGTTGTGAGATCGAGACCCGCATTGGGCTCTGTGCTGGGCATGGAGACTGTTTGAGATTCTCTCTCTCTCCCTCTACTCCTGTGGGCACCCCCCCCCACTAACTCTCTCTGTCTCTCAAATAAATAAATAAATATTTTTTAAAAAATGACTGCATCTTAACTTGATTACATCTGTAAAGAACCTATCCCCAGATAAGGTCAAATTCTCAGGTACTGGGTAAACATAGATTTTGGAGGGGATGGTTGGTGCACTCTTCAATCCAGTACTGTTCTCTTTCTATTTCAGCCTCTGATCAGGGGACCACATTTCATTTAGCTGTTATGTCCCCTCCTTCTCCTCTGATCTCTTGCATTTTCTTAGTTTTTCCTTGTTTTTCATGACCTTGACAGTCTTCTTGAGGAGTACTGGCCAGGTATCCAATAGAATGTCTAGGTTTGTCTGATTTTTTTTTCATAATTAATATGCTAGTTTGGGGAAAGAATACTATGGAAGTGACATGCCCTTGTGAGTTGGCCTTTAAACTCAGACTCCAGAGCTCAAGTTTTAGTTATGAAACCTTTAACTATAAAGATAAAACATTCCTGCGACTCTGCTGTTGGCTTACTCATTTACCTCTCTTTTGGGGGGCTTGCATAGCCCTGGACATATCACTGGGGGCTCAGTAAGCACCCAATAAATTGACTGATGCAGGATCTGCTGACCCCCCCACCCCATCTCAATTATCTTTTTCCAAACATGGAACCACAGCCTTCCCACTCACATATACATGACAAACCTATCCACATTACTAATGTTAATTTATGTTTTTTGAGATCCACTAATATATCAAGTGTTGCTACAAACACAGAGTTGGACATGACCCCTGCCTGGTAGGCTTAATAATCCAAATGGCAGGAAAGCAGAGGTCACCTGCAGGAGTTGAGCTGTGTACAAAGATTCCTTAGCTTGTCATGGCCCAGATGAATTGATAGGAGGGAAAACAAGAGCTTGTTCTCTTGCAAAAGGTAGATTATGTGGATTCAAATCCTCTCTTGAATATTAATGATAACCAAACAAAGAAATCTCTCTTATTAAGCATACCTCAGCCTTCACTTCAATTTAGAAGTGAAGGGAGAGTTTGTATTTATTAGTGGCTTAAAATTCCAGAATTCTTGCCTTGTCATGTACTTGTTTGCTTGCTTATTTATTTATATATTTACTTGTGTATTCGTTTATTCATCCTGGAATTGGGCAGCCTGATGCACTATGGGGTAGCTAGAAGGAGTTCATCATTTAGAATTAACAGAACTCCTTATAAATCTCTGGTCTCTTAATTACTAGCTGTACCTAAAGCTAAGACTCAGTTTCCCCAGCTATAATATCACAATGTATTCCATTGTGGTGCTGTTTTTGCCTACTCAGCATTTACTCCCCCTCCCCTGGTGACAGCCCCTTCATCTGTCCCCAAGGCACTACCCATCCACCCCTACTGGATGCAGCCTTGCTCCAAGGCATCCTGGACTCCTTAATCCAAGGGGTGGATACATGCTTCAGGCCAGCCTCATTGTACCCCATCTTGGGAACCTGAGTCTCAAAAGGAGTGCTTTAAAGGAAGTGACTAGAATGAATTCATTTGTGAAAGGGCATTTAGAGGAGGTTTTCCATGGGTTTCTGCTACCCAGACCCCTTAGGATGACTTCTGTTTTTTATTTTATTTTATTTTATTTTATTTTATTTTGTTTTATTTTATTATTCTATTCTATTCTATTCTATTCTATTCTATTCTATTCTATTCTATTCTATTCTATATTTTATGCTTTTCTCATGTAACCTTTTTCTTCCTTTTCTTGCAATCTGTGAATCTTCTATCCTTCCCACCTTATCTACCTATCTATCTATCTATCTATCTATCTATCTATCTATCTATCTATCTATTTAATCTGCTTATGGAAGCCAGGGTTGGTCTCTTTTGCCCACAGCCAAGAACCTGATGGACATTCCTTTAGCGTCTTCACCACCCTGCCCCATTCCCAGAGCTTGGGATAATTCCTTCCTTCTTTCAACTCCCACATTAATTTGTTTATCCATTCCTGAGAGCTTATACAGCTTCTTTCCTTACATTCCCATTATTTTTGTATTTATCTTGTCTAGCCATGAAAGAGACAGTCCAGCTACTGGATATTTATGGGCTGAATTGTATACTCCCAAATTCATATGTTGAAGTCCTAACACCCAATACATCAGAAGGTGAAGATATTTAGAGATAAGGTCTCTAAAGACATGGTTAAGGTAAAATGAGGTCATTCTGATGGGCCTTAATCCAACATGACTGATGTTCTTGTAAGAAGAGGAGATTAGGACACACACACACAGAGAAGGAAGACCACGTGAGGACACAGGGAGAAGGTGGTCATCTACGAGTCAAGAAGAGAGGTCTTAGAAGAAACCAACCCTGCCAACACCTTGATCTCTGACTTTCAGCTTCCAGAACTGTGAGGAAATGTATTTCTCTTCTTTAAGCCAACCAGCCTTTGGTGTTTTGTTATGGCAGCCCTAGCAAACCAATGTAGTGCTCAAGGATAGAGACCCTGGGATGAACCTATCTAGCTTCAAACTTGTGGGTAACCATGAACAGGCTACTTAACCGTGCAGTGGCAATGGTTTTTGCTGGTGATGCGGGGGGCGGGGAACAAAGGTGGCCATGGAGGAGGACAGCAGGTGTGCTTTGAGACTAGGTCAAGTCTCAGGAGGAAAAGAAAGAAAAGGACTAGGTGTGCAGTTTCAACTTCCTTCCAAATTGCTAGTCACCTCAAGTCACTCCTCTGTGTCTAGAAGGAGTAGAGGCGTTGGTCATGTTTTGCTAGTGGAGTTCCATCTACAGAAAGGAGATATCAGCAATGGGAAAGAGGTTCCCCTCCTGACAAGGTAATGATTAAGAGTAAAAGAAACGTTGTTGAGAACAAGAGAGAAATTCTATTTGTGTGGTTGGGCAAGTCACCTCAGTTCCCTAACCTGTCTCCTAATCTCCAGAATAGGGATAATGATACGTGCATCTTCTAGCATTGTTGGGTGCAGCACATGAGAGAAATGCATCCAGTCTATAGAAAGTTCTCTATCAGTCTAAAAATTCCTCGAGAGTAAGCACTTTGGTTATATTATTCACCCTTTTATTCCCACCTTACACTTTGGGGTGGATTTGTGGTAGGCATTTTGCTTCTATTTTTGGATGACTAAATGGCAGCTATTATTAAGAGGGAGAGGAGACAGATGGCCAACTACTCTGAGCTCGGGTTGCTGTCTGTGGGTTTTATGTGCTAGCCCCAGGCTACTGCAGGGGACGGCAGAGGATGATTTAAGGGTCAGGATGGAGCATACACCAAAAATGATGACAAAGAAAAAAGTAATCTGCTTTTCTAAATCTGCTTGGATATCCAACTCTGGAGTGGGTGAGAATTTGTAAACTCATTACAATGAATTCGTTGTGAATGGTAGAGTGTGTCTATGGGATTGGAGTTGGGGGAGCAGTGATGAAGTCACCTCCCTACCTGGTCTCCCCCCATGCCCCAAACACATGCACAAACAGCAGCCCATCTGCCACATCACAGTGGACATGAAGACAG
Source organism: Callorhinus ursinus (assembly GCF_003265705.2). NCBI lineage: Eukaryota > Metazoa > Chordata > Mammalia > Carnivora > Otariidae > Callorhinus > Callorhinus ursinus. The sequence continues at coordinate 68,498,590 of NW_027397067.1, read as the reverse complement.
AGCTCTATGTGTATAATTCCTACTCAGGGTCTCCCTGCTTCCTATGGGGCAAAAGTCAAGTCCTTATGCCCACATACAAAACTTGTGTCAGGCTCCCTGTCCATTTGTTTAGCTCGCCTCCTCCCCCTGCCTCCTGCCTCCAGAACCAGAGCACTATTTTGCTCAGCCTCCACCCCATTGGCATGACTCATATTCTGCCTGGATTTCTCTTTTCCCATGTGTCCACCTGGCAAATGCCTGTTCAGCTCCAGCATCGCTTGCTTAGGTACAGAGGGGCCATGTCAGACCCCGTGAGCCCCCTCTGCCAAAGCCCCATTGCACCAGAGTACAATCAGTGCTTTCTACCCTGCCCTCCCACACTGAGCCTTGAGCTCCTCCGGAGCAGGCTCTGTGGTTTTCATCTTGATGTCCATGGGTTTCAGCAAATCTGATGAAAGAGTGAATGACTGTAACTCAGCTTCCATTAACTGAAGGCTTACCATGTGCCAGGCACCCTGCCTCCTGACAATTTCTACCCCCTGATATGAGGAAAGGCTAAGTAACTCCCCTAAAACCTTCCAGAGATGTAGCAGGAGTGGGGAACTAGGGCTCAGGACTCTGCCGCTGACTTGGTCGTGTGTCTACTGAGCATTCACCTAATGAGCACCTACTGTTTATTTTTGTTTTGTTTTGTTTTTTAATTTAATTTAATTTTATTATGCTATGTTAGTTGCCATACAATTCCCTCAACTCTATGGTCAAATAATCTTCGAAAAAGCAGGAAAAAAATATGCAATGGAGAAAAGACAGTCTCTTCAATAAATGGTGCTGGGAAAATTGGACAGCTTTATGCAGAAGAATGGAACTTGACCATTCTCTAACACCACACACAAAGATAAACTCAAATGGATGAAAGACCTCAATGTGAGACAGGAATCCATCAAAATCCTAGAGTAGAGCATAGGCAGTAACCTTTTTGACATCGGCCACAGCAACTTCTTTCAAGATACATCTCCAAAGGCAAGTGAAACAAAAACAAAAATGAACTATTGGGACTTCATCAAGATAAAAAGCTTTTGCACAGCAAAGGAAACAGTCAACAAAACAGAGAGGCAACCCACAGAATGGGAGAAGCTATTTGCAAATGACACTATAGACAAAGCACTGATTTCCAAGATCTATAAAGAACTTCTCAAACTCAACACCCAAAAAACAAATAATCCAGTCAAAAAATGGGCAGAAGACATGAACAGACACTTCTCCAAAGAAGACATACAAATGGCTAACAGACACATGAAAAAATGTTCATCATCATTAGTCATCAGGGAAATTCAAATGAAAACCATATTGAGATGCCACCTTACACCAGTTAGAGCGGCAAAAATTGACAAGGCAAGAAACAACAAATTTTGAAGAGGTTGTGGAGAAAGGGGAACCCTCTTATACTGTTGGTGGGAATGCAAGTTGGTATTTTTTTTTTAAGATTGTATTTATTTATTTGACAGTGAGAGAGACAGTGAGAACAGGAACACAAACAGGGGGAGTGGGAGAGGGAGAATCAGGGTCCGATCCCAGGACTCTGGGACCATAACCTGAGCCGAAGGCAAATGCTTAATGACTGAGCCACCCAGGCGCCCCAGAGCACCTACTGTTTAATAAACATCTACTGTTGTCAGGATCAGTCAGTGTAAAGTTTGCTGCTTCTAGCACAAAAAATTTTTTAAAACAGCAAGACCCATGGAGGAGGGGTGATATCTTTTGTTCAGAAAAGTCAGAAGCCCCAGTCAAAGGCAGCAAAGAGGAAGGAGAGACAGACTCTCTTGATAGGCACTCCTGATAAGAAGGTTTCTCTTCATTCATTCCTGTAGACGGGAAAGGAGTGGGCCTGACATTCCCAGGAAGGCTCTGAGTACTAAAAAAAAGAAGCACTTCGACTCTGGAAGTCTGGAATGTGTCCATGAGGTGAGCTGCTGGGTGTTTCTGAAGCGAATTACTCACTTGTCCATGTCCCAGAACCCAAATTTTATAAGTCAGTGGGAAATTTTGTTCTAAACACCCTTCCCACCTACAAATATATTTTTGACCATAGCAACCAATGCATAGCGGCAGCATTACCCCGAAATCACTCCTACCCTACTCTTTACACAGAGCACTGCCCTTGTCTGCGGCCCCTCCCCCACCCCCTAGCCAACTGCTCCCATCTCTGAATGGTGTCTGTTTTATAACTGATGCAGTTTCACTGTTGATGAAGCATCTTTGGCCTGCATCTTTGCATCCATCAAAATCCTAGAGTAGAGCATAGGCAGTAACCTTTTTGACATCGGCCATCTAGGGCATCGTTTGGTAGCACCTTCTTTTTTTGGTGGTAATAACTAATGATGTGTCTTACAGTCCAAGGACTCTTAGTTTGTCCAGTTCCGTGTGTGCTCAGCCCAGTGCATATCCAGGTCCTGTAGGGGAAGTGAAGGAAGCATAGGGAATTCACACTTCTCTGGAAGTCACATTTCTGAATCTAACATAGCTGTGGGAATGGAAGTTGGTATAACAAGCTGGGAAAGACCAAAGCGCCATACCACCACCTGGTCATTTCATTTACTAGAGGTGAGATGTTCCTCTCAGACCCTTCCATGGACTGTTCTGTGTCGAGTTAGGAATGGCTCGGAGGTACTTGAGGTATCAAGAAAAGGTTATGTTACATCTTGTATTCTCGGTTTAAAATCCAAAGGAAAATTTTTTTTTTTTGCTGTTTTAGAAAAATATCCTTAAAATGAGCATTTTCAGCAAATAGGTTTGCCCATAAACTTGGCATGTTTTCATTTACTTATGGACATTACCCCATACTTCAAAAACTGCTGAGTAGGAGTTGAATCATGCTGGGTGCACTGGTTTCTTCTTTAAAGGAATTGGTTAAATCTTTTGAGGAAAACATACAGGACAGTTGCCCACTCTCTGAAACCTCTCATTCCTAACAGACCCTGAAGAACTGACCACTTTTGCCTCCGGGAGCAGAGAAAGGTGTGTGTGTGTGTGTGTGTGTGTGTGTGTGAGAGAGAGAGAGAGAGAGAGAGAGAGAGAGAGAGAGAGAGACTTGTTTGGGGCTATGTATTAATGTGTAAATGCATACATATATAAGCTCATTTCATCCTCACACAACCCATTCTGTGTTATCGTGCCCCAGATTTACATGAGGCCTTGGACATTCTGCTTCTCTGTCCTGTTTAATGTGCCCATTTCAGTACTTCTCTGTCCAAAGTGCTGCTGCTGAGCAGCTGGTACAGGTGAGCTGTCTTGGTTAGGTGCGCCATCTTAGCTTTATACGCCTGTGGCTTCTACCCAACGGGCGGAGGAGAGGAAGTTCAGCAGGAGGCCCGGGCTTTAGGGCCAGTTCCTTCAGGGATTTATCATTGGTGCTGAGCAGATTTAAGGTTTACCCATCCAGTCCTTTAACATATAAACAAGGGACCATGCTAGACTTGGAGTCTCCCTTTTTACATCTGTGAAATCTGGAAGGTGCCGGGTGCCCTTTCCAGTTCAGGGCTACTGCCAGGAGTAAATGTAGAAACCCTTTGAAGAAGATGAAGAATGTCAGACGCAAGGCATTTTAATAATTAACAAAGCTTTAAACACACATAACAAGGCTGCATGACAACATCAAATACTAAACCATGCTGTACCACCAATTAATAATGCTGGGCCAATTCAGACATTTGATACAATTATCTCCCCCTCTAATTTGTCCATTTTGCTGTCATTAGAATAATCTCCCTTTTAAGGCAAAAGCCTGTAATGGACACCACTTTGCCTATTTGAGTTGGTTCTAACAATGACAAAAACCACACCTGGTCTTTCATGAGAATCTACTGTGTACCTGGCACTGTGCTGGTTGCCTTGGCTCAGAACATAGTGACACCTCTTGGTATAATCTCATCCAAGTTACTTAACCTCCACAAGCCTCGGTTTTCTCACCTGTCCAATGGGGATGGCAGTTATTTCCACAGGCCGGCTACTCGCTGGGGTGCGTGTCGTACAGTGCACAGGGGCACCCGATCTAAGGAAACACCATTCACCTCATCAACATGAGAGACTGGTGTATTTATTCCCCAAGCTTCCCAGCAGATGCCAACAGAGTGTCTTGTTCTAACAGAATAGTTTATTATGACAATTTTCCAACAGATGGGAGTAAAATAAAGGGAGGTTTTTACTGCTTTATACATAAGCTCCAGAGGAGCAACCTCAGGTACCTAACTCGAGGGTCGTTATGAGCACTGATTGCATAAATATATAAAAAGCACAGAGAACAGTGTTAGAAAAAAACGTAAGAAGAATCTACAAGTGGCACTAATTATAAATTATCTGCATCCTCTGGAGTAATCACCTTTATTCCTCATCACAACCTCAAAAGGAAATACTATTTCAAACACTGTTTTACAAATAAAATTAGCGAAGAGTGGAGGGATCGAGTATCTTAAATTTCAGCAAGGTAGTGAGTGGCTGCGTCTGGAATCTGAACTAAAGCCTATCTTCTTGAGCCTGAGCCACTGACTACTGTATGGGCTTATTCCGTGTTTGCCAAGGTGAATCCTACCTCTGCCATCTGTCTGAGATGTGCCCCCCTCCCCCACCCACGGTGTCCTCATCTGTACGCAGCACGTGGAAGACAAGCGTAGCCAGGGTCATCCTGCACGGCCCCCTGGAGCTTCTGCCTAATTTGTCCTCCACCACAGTGACCTCACCTAGGTGTTAAGGATTATTATTAAACTGCCTTATTAACCTGTATTAAGGTTATTGCTCTGCTCAAAACCCTTCAGTGGGTTCCCATTTCACAGAATGAAATTCCAAGTTTGATCATAGCTTTCAAGTCCTTACAGGGTCTTGTCAGTGGAATCCCTTCTCTGTTTTCCTTTCCTTGCTGTTTTTCTCTTCTTCATGCTAATTAGGCTATGATACTTACATATTTGTTTGTCTCCTCCCACCAGCACCGAAGCTCCATGCGTGTAAAGACCTCATCTGTTTGCTTACTGCTGTATTGCTCATGCTTGGAGGAGTGTGCCTGCCTATATTTGCCTTCTAGGGCTTCCATAACAAAATACCACAGACTGGGTGTCTTAAACAATAAACATTTATTTTCTCACAGTGCTGGAGGCTAGAAATCCAAGATCAATGTGCTGTCAGGTCAGGGCTGATGTCTGGTAGAACCCCTCTACCTGATCTGTAGGCAGCCACTTTCTGCGTATGTCCTCACATGGCCTTTCTTCTGTATGTGTAGACAGAGGGAGAGATTGAGAGATCTCTGGTGTCTCCTTCTCTTCCTAGAAGGACAACAGCCTCTTTGGATGGAGACTCCACACTTACGATCTCATTTAACCTTTATTATCTCACTATAGGCCCTATTTCCAAATACAGTCACATTGAAGGTTAACTTTGTTATCTGAATTTGGGGGAAGAAACAATTCAGTCCTTAACACTGGCACGTAGTGGGTTCTCAATCTTTGTGGAGCTGGATTGCATTCTTTGTATCCTCTTCCATGTTATAGCTTCTGTACTGTTTTTAAATGCTTTGCTATCATTCAGAAATCTCTACAGATTGCTTTAAGGGTTTCTCCTACTCTATAATGTGATGGAATTATTGAAATACTAATGGGGCTTCATTCCAGGTATCCTTGCATCAACCACCCTAGGCTTCTGGGGCATTGGAGGAGCAAGATCATCTTTCTAAAGTATATACTGAGACATTAATACCCAACTTACTACCAGAAATGTCTACTGTCACCAGAAATGTTGACCATGAGGGAGATGAGAAGACCATGTGATTTATCTACATCATACTTAGTGGAAGGGGTGATTGGGAGGTTTTGTGTTGAGCAAGAGAATGGGCATTTGGGAATAGGTGTGTATTTATGGGTATGGAGAATACATAGGTTGAGAATACATGGAGGCAAAAAAAAATCTAATATTAGAAATTTCATATGGTTTGATCTGATGTATATGGTTAGACGTACTTGTCGGTGGCATGAGTGTGGGTATGTGGATTTCTATGTAGAGTGTGTATGTGTTGGGGAGTGTAGGCTGTGTGGGTGGAATGTATAACTACATGTGTGCAGGGAAGAGGGCATGCATGTGGATGCAAGTTATAGGTATATGTGGTAGGGGAATCAAAGAAGCCTTCCTGGTGGAGCTGATGTTGAAGCTTCAGGTGAAAGAACAAATAGAATTAGCCAGGTGGACTGGCAAAAAGGGTAGAGAGAGTGCTTCCACCAAGAGAACTAGGATCCCACCAATGACCAGGGATAGATTGGGACTAGAAATCCCCATTATCATGACTAGATTGATCAGAATCTCTAGATTGATCAGAAGATCATGACATTATCATGACTAGATTATAAAGAGCTGGGGAGCTGGGAGAGTCAGGGGAGTGGCCTCAAAGGAGAAAAGTAGCAGAAGATGGAGGGTCCTGTGAGCCATAGCAAGGAACTTGGGCTTTGCCCAAAAGGAGAGAAGACCAAGGATCATTCACAGATTTTGTAGGGAGTCAACTACTTAGCAGGTTGGGTTGTTGCAGAATAAAGACTGCAAAATGGGAGCAGGGAGAGGTTGTAAAATTGTACCAGGTTTCAAGAGAATGTTTGCCCTGGGCTAATAGTAGCCTTTGTCTTTCCTTGTTAGTGTTGCGACAGGCCTTCATCCAAAGCAGGCAGGGGTCCAAGTGGAGAGAAGCAGGAACCAGCACACTGCCGTTGAATCTGAAGACCCTGGGGAGGGGGGGTTCTTTTGAGCTGTGGAGACACAGAATCCCCCATCTGAGGGGTCTACAGAATCCCCACGGCGAGCTCTGTGGGTTTTGTACTCATGGCTCCTCTTCCCCTGCAACCCATGGTGTGAAGTACATGCCCTGTGCTTACAGAGGGAGTGGAATGAGAGCTTCCTGTTCTGTTTTTGATAATTGCCATTAATTTGTTTCTTGTGAATAACGGAAAAATGAATTTGAACAGAGTCCCAGCAGCTGGAGCACACCAGAGGCAGAATGAGATGGGGAAAGGAGAGAGAGGTGAGTGGGGGCAGGAGGAGAAGGCCCGAAGGAAGAAGCAGGGAAAGTGAGGGAGATAAATCGAGGGTCAGAGTTTGAGGGAGGGCGGAGGGAGAGGAGGGCTGCGTGCCAGAAATTATGTGCATCCATGCAGCCAGAGAACAGTGGAGATCTGGGAGGAAAGCAAGAGGGAGGATCTACCTGAGGGAACTCATATGGCTTGGGTTTGTCTACACAGACCTGTTAGGACAGTCTCTGAGAAACTTAGACTACAATCAGTTCAAAGGGAGTTGAATGTCTCTCCATCACCTGGCTAATTTTTCTTCCATTTTGTCTGAGCTAGAGCCCTAGGATACCACCTCCCCTCATCTGAACGCAGCCTGATTTCACCGCCCCAGAGCCTGCAATATGGTGGCTCTGGTATTTTTTTTTCATGGGCTTTCCATCTGCTCCAACCATCACAAATCCAATTTCATATTCGGCATAAAGTAAATCAGTTTCAAGAAATATCTTGTCATCATCTAAATCAAAACGCCACATTTAAAATGCTCGATGCCAACTACAAATTGTCAGAAGGGGCTGAAGAAAGAGGAAAAGAGTTTTGCTCTAGACAGGAGGGCTGAAAAGCACATATTCCAATGTGACATAGTGGCTCTGCAGTGTCTAAATCATTCACATGAAGCTGGAATTTTTTTTTAAAAAAGCTTGGCCAATCTGTTCTGCTACTAACAGTTTTCCCCCAGCACCCACCCCCTCTGTTCTGGAAGCTTCTGACAGCAAGCCCATTTATTTTGAGTATCTGAAAAAGTGAACCCCATTTGGCCACAATTACTTGGGCTGTTCCAGAAGCTCTACTAGGGTCTAGGGAGACAGGATGTCCTCTCTACAACCTTGGACCTTTCAGTCATCAAATCTTTATGAAGTAACCCTGCAGCTTTCTGCAGAGGCAGCCTTACCACTAATAAAAGAAGGCCTAGGAGTGGGAACTGGTGGCCAGCACACAGTGTCTTCACACACTGGCTCCATTCCTTTATGATGGCCACTCCCATTGCCTTTGAATTCCTTCCTTCTTGATCACTTAGTGAACTTACTCAAGCTCTCGAATGTTCAAAGCTATATTCCCAGAAAGTCCAGGCTATGGTTGGTGCTTGGAAGATGCTCGGTAAATGTCTGCTGAAAGAATAAATGTATGAAGCAAAACTTCCTTGTTTGTATTACTTTTACCGGCTCTCCACATCACCCCCTAGGTTAAGAATACCACTTTGCACTGATTCACTATTCTATATCTTACCATTCCTTATTGTGATGAAACAATTCTTTATCATGTGAGTTCCTTAAATGTAGCAATTCTGTTTTATTTATTTATTTATTTATTTATTTATTTATTTATTTATGTCTGAGCACTTAACACATCAGCATCTGGTATATGTTCAGTAGTGTTGGGTAAATTGTAAATGAATAAGTGAATAATGTTTGAGCAATTTGGTGGTAGCATGAGGATGCTGGATCTGAGTGATAAGGGATTAGATCAGTCAAAGACACTGGAAGACCTCCAAAATTAATATTCATCCTTAGTGTAGCCAAAGAGCTGGAAAGGGGGTGCAGAGTCACCACCAAGTAAGCCTTGGCAGGACAAGTGAGTGCTATTAGGGGCCTCTTGACCTTACTTACCTAAGCTCTGAAGCCACCAGGCTCTAGGCATAGACAGCTGGAGGTTGCACACTGAGAATTAAGACAGATAGACTTCCTAGAGGGACACCAAATTTGTCTTCTGTCCAAAAATCCTTCCCCACTCATCACTTGCAGGAGGAAAATGTCCACAGAGCCTCTCTCCTATGGGAGAAACAGATTCATATTTTGGTGCTTTTAGCAACTACCATAATGACCATTGGCGTTATTGATTAGGTTCTCAGCAGCCAGTAGGGTGGACATTTCCAATGAAGGGAGAGATCAAATCTGTAAAACTCAGAGTTCCTTCCATTGATTCATTAACTGACTCATTCAAAAAGCTCATTGCATGTCATCTGAGTGCCAGAAACTGTACTAAGTGCTTGGAATACAGTTGTCATCAAAACAGATGTGTTCCCTGTCCTCTAGGATTATAGACAAGAAACTTAGAGTAGAAATTTGTAAATTCTAATGAGTATAAATCACTTGGAGAGCTTGGTAAAATAAAGATACCAAAGTCTCTTGCCTTTCCTCCCCCAATTTTTTTCTCATCACTTAAATCTGGGCATTTGCATTTCCTTTTTTTTTTTAAGATGCATTTATTTATTCTGGACAGAGAGAGTGGGTGTGTGCACACAAGAGTAGGGGCAGAGGGAGGGAGAGAATCTCAAGCAGACCCCCTGCTGAGCATCAGCGCCTGATGCAGGGCTCAATCTCACAAGCGTGAGATCATGACCTGAGCTGAAATCAAGAGTTGGAGGCTTAACCAACTGAGCCACCCAGGCGCCCCTGGACATCTGCATTTCTAACAAGCTTCCCAGCTGATTGTGATTGGATGGCCCAGGATCACATTCTTAAAAACACTGACCCAGAGGGAGGACTTATTGTGAAATGGAAGTGGGGGAAAGAGAAAACGAAGGAGGATGTAGCCCCAAGGTGGACATAGAAATGAAGTTTAGTCTGAGCATTTCTGCAGTTATGTATTCCAACCCCATCACTGTATAGAGGTGAGGTCTTAAGATGGGGTGTTATTTTCCCAAAGTCACAAAGATGATGGAGTGAGGAGCAGACCTCTAGCCTTCTGGCTCTTTCTGTAATACTTCTCTCCTCCCCTTCACTTATTTCTTGAGTGTGTCCACAACAACCACTAAGGGACGTTGTTGGAATGAGTGGTGTGATGTGTGCATATATGACACAAACTTCTATAGAGTTTAGGGAAGACAAGGGACTGGACATAAATGGTTTCACCAAAGGCTACTTTGGGAATAATAATAAAACAGTGTTACAATCTGTCAAAATTTCAGTCAACAAAACTTACTGTCTCACTTGATTCTTATAACCTCTACCCATGAAGAAGCACTTTAATGTTGAGGGGCATGATTCTTAAGGTCACATGGTGGGGAAGTGGTAGAGATGGATCTCAAGGCCTGGTCGTCTCATTCCAAGACCAGTGCTTGTCTCAGAAGTACAGAAGACTTCAGGATCTTAAAGAAGAGGGGTCATTGGCAGTCTACCTCCAGACATCAGCCTTCCAGGCTACTGGCAAGTCATCACCAGGCCAAGCTGGGGAAATAGGGTTATGTGGGGTCTCCACTGCACATTAACGGATACAGAGAGAAATGAAAACACTTGTGAAGGATCCTTCTCAGGGTGTGGGATTTGTCTAGATCAAGCCCTTCCATTTGACTTTCCTTTGAGCACTGAATAATGACATGTCAGGATTTGAAAATGGCAGAGACTCTCCTCCCAACATGCACTCTTGAGTGCCTGTTGAGTCTAGAGTGTGAAAACACAGCCATGCTCATGCATTCAAGTGTTGTCAATGTCTCCTTTCATTCTATAACCCCAAAATGGAGTCAGTGTAACAGATACTGTATGGCTCTTGAATCCTTAAGTATTTACTGTCTGGTCATTTATAGAAAAGTTTTCCTAACTCCTGTGCTAGAGAGTTCCAGGTAGCATATCAATTTATCGTTTTATTCTTAGATAATTTTTACTCAATAAAAAGTGTTTAATACCATTATCTTTTTAGTGCTGCTCGGTGATGATCATTTTAATCAAGAATGCAGTGAGAGGGAGACATGAATTTATCTTTCTAGTTCATGATAGATTGGAATATTACAAGCATTTGGTATAGTGCTGTTTATCTCTGCAGGAAGGATGGGAGGATGGCAAGACTTTTCTGTAAGCAGCGAGCTCCTTAGTGCCCTTTTTTTTTTTTTCTTACCAACTCTTGCTCTCTATTTCACTGTTGAACCTTAATTTAAACCCTTGCTCTCTCTCACTTAGATTATACAGTAGCTTCCCAATTCCTTTCTCTTATCAGCTTTGGTCTCTACATTTCGTTTCCATGCTGATGCCAGAATGATCTACCTAAAACACAAATCTGATTGTAGCAGCCTCTTGCTTGGACCCCTTCAATAGTTGCTAATTGGCCTGAGAATCTGGGTACGGTTTTTTAGTGGGGCACGTAAGCTTTCCACCTTTGTCCCTTTTTCCTCCTGCAACCTCATCTCCTCCTTCTGTAGCAGTACCACACGTGCCAACCAGCTGTGGTACTGGAGCACCTTCATCTCCTCCCACTGTTCCTCCACCCCCACAACTTCCCTTCCTCTTCATTTATGTAGCACTGGATCATTCTCAGCCCCATCATAGTTATTTCTGCTATAGAAAGGGGAGAGGTTTTTTCCTGCCTTATCTGACATGATAATTCTTAGAGTTATACTTTATGTTTCTATGTCAAATTAGCAATAATTATAGTAGTAAAAATAATAATGGCATTTGTTGAATCTTTTTGATATGACAGTACACCTTGAAGAATACCTAGCATATTTAAGTTGTCAATATCTCAAAATAAAATTATCTTGGCAGATATTCTTCTCATTCTATAAGTGAGAAATGTGAGGTTCAGAGAAGTTGTATAATGTGCCCAGAGCCACACAGCTGGTACATGACAGGACCAGAAGGAGAACTTAAGTTTTCTCTGACTTTGGAATTCAAGCTTTTGCCATAAATCCCAAACCTGTCCACCAGTGAATACACCCTCCTTGCATTGGTGGGCTGGTGAATTCAACAATGGCTGTCACCTTTGCAGAGTCGACTGTGGCTGTGGGAGAGCGGGAGAAAGCCCTGACTTGTGGTGTTTTCCAATCCAATTTTGGTGGAGTACATACTACAATGACAAATTTCAAACTACACATGTGACATCATTGAATGCAAAGCTGGGAAGTGATGCACAATAATGCACCATTGTATAGAGTCTCCATCACACAGATGCAGTAGATGCAAATAAACTCAAGAACGCACATAGTAATAAAGTATAGCAAAATAATTAGGAAATCATGTTTGGAATATTTATTAAGCTGTTGTTTTTTATTACAATTTATTAGGTTTTAAGCTGATGTAATTTAAAACAGCTGTATTTAACCGTTGGCTCACGAAATTCCTGAAGATTTAACAATCAGCTTTCCTGATCTGGTACAAGCCATCTCTAGCTTCTATGGGAGGTAAAATTGCAGACATACAAAATGACTTCTGCTATTACAATTACAAAATGAAATGTGAACATCCTGTGACAAGTCTGGAGATTAGGAAGAAAGAAAGACTGAATTATATTTTCAATAGCTTCTTCCCATACAAAATGAGTTTAGGGTCAGTTCAACAATGGGATTCTCTGGTATTTATAAGGGGGTTTAAAAAAATCTCTAAGTCTTTTTTTTTTTTTTTTTTTTTTTTAGATATAACTGACAGACAACACTGTATAGCTTTAAGGAGTACAGCATAATGATGTGACTTACATATATTGCGAAATGATGACCATAGTGAGATAACATCCATCATCTCATATAGATACAGAAAAAGAAAAAGAGAAAAAAAATGCTTTTTTCTCTGTGATGGGAACTCTTAGGATCTGCTCTCTCAGCAACTTTCAAATATACCCCACAGCAGTGTTCACCATAGCTATCAGGTTGTACTTACATCCCTGGTACTTCTTTATCTTGTAATTGGAAGTTTGTACTTTTAGACCATTTACCCAATTCCCTCTCTCCCTCTAAATCTTAATGTAACTTTAATGAGTCACTAGACTTTCCCTTGCCTCCATTTCCTTTCTTGGGAAATCAGGAATCGTGATTCTGATCTAAACATGGGAGGAAAAGGAGAATTTCCAGCCCAAAAGGAGCTGGCCAGATTTGGGGAGGGGGGAGCCTCAGTGAGTCCAAGTTATTAGGTAGCCATGAGTTACATGAATAAATAGTGCCATTGCATTTCTTGTGTTAACATTTTCAAAACTAAGAGAGAACCTAATCCTTTTAGGCTGGACCCTCTTTTTCTTTCCCCATTAGAATTCTACCTGGAGTTCTAAGAAATGGAAGTTTCCATATTTTCAAACCATGTTACCAAAACTCCTTATCTTTAAACTCTTCAAATCTACCCTACTATAACAATGCCTAATTGAAACCAGGTATTAAAATGAAATGAGAAGTCATTTACAAAAAGACACTGCAATAATTTTTCAGTCATAATCTTCTCTTAAATATTATTTCTTTATTTTTCTCCATTTAAATATGTAACACTCAAGTTTGGGTCTCAGTTTGGGGAGAATTGCCAAACTTTGTGATGCTACCTGAACAGCACTGATCATTGAGTTACTTACATGGTGAATTTTTTTTTTTTTTTTTTTAATTCCAAGACGGTGGATAGCAGAAAACATCCTTTATGTTAAAAATACACGTGCCCTTCATCAGGTGAAACAAAATTTATTACTTATTGTAAAAATGTCCTGTATCAGGTCAAATTACAGTGAAAGAAGTTCAACCTACTAGTCTTCAAAAATGCAAACATCATTCCTCATCAGGGAAATACAAATCAAAACTACAATGAGATATCACCTCACACCTATCAGAATGGCTAAAATCAACAACACAAGAAACAACAGGTATTGGTGAGGATGTGGAGAAAGGGGAACCCACTTCCACTGTTGGTGTGAATGCAAACTGGGGCAGCCACTCTGGAAAACAGTATGGAGGTTCCTCAAAAAGTTAAAAATAGAACTACCTTATGATCCAGCAATTGCACTTGTAGGTATTTACCCAAAGAATACAAAAATACTAATTCAAAGGGATACATGTTTATAGCAGCATTATCTACAATGGCCAAATTATGGAAGCAGCCCAAGTGCTCAATGATTGATGAATGGATAAGGAAGATGAGGGAGATATATGTAATAGAATATTACTCAGCCATAAAAAAGAGTGAAATCTTACCATTTGCAATGGCATGGATGGAGCTAGGGAGTACTATGCCAAGCCAAATAAGTCAGAGAAAGATAAATACTATATGATTTCACTCATATGTGGAATTTAGGAAACAAAACAAATGAACAAAGGGAAAAAAGTGAGAGAGAGAGAGAGGCAAACCAAGAAACAGACTCTTAACCATAGAGAACAGATTGATGGTGACCAGAGGGGAGGTGGGTGGGGGAATAGGGGCAATAGGTGATGGGGATTAAGGAGCGCACTTGTCACGATGAGCACTGGGTGATGTATGGAAGTGTTGAATCACTACATTGTATACCTGAAACTAATATTACACTGTCTGTTTACTGGAATTTAAATAAAAACTTAAAAATGCAGACAAATATGAGCTACCATTGTTATGATTAGATTTATAAACATTGAAACAATGGCAGCAATGCAAGGAAAGATGCTGTGCAAGAAAGTTTTATACCGGAGGAGAAAGAGCAAATTGGGAGACCTATTATGAAACTGGTTTGTCCATTTGCATTAAGAATCTAAAACACACAAAGATATTGATCCCCGAGTCATTTATGTTAACAAGCAAGGAAAATAACCAATATATACAGTAATAAGGTTGTACATAGATTATTTCATATATTTATATGTCTTACATTTTTTTATATCAATAGAACATCATGCTGATTTTAGAATACTTTAACAGAACTTTTTAAAAATATAGGTGGGGGCACCTGGGTGGCTCAGTCATTGAGGGTCCGACTCTGGATTTCAGCTCAGGTCATGGTCTCAGGGTCGTGAGATTGAGATCCACATCAGGCTCTATGCTCAGTGCGGAGTCTGCGTGGTATTGTTTTCCTCTCCCTCCCCCTCTGCTCCTCCACCCCCCCACCCATTGCTTGTGCACTGTCTCTCTCTCTCTCTCTCAAATAAATAAATGAATAAAATCTTAAAATATATCTATATCTATATATATGTAAATGCTTTCCATGTAATGGAAATGAGGGTTCAAAATTGTAAGTGCTATGTAATCTAAATTATATTGTTAAGTCTAAAAAGATTTGAAGGAAATAAGTCCAAATATTAATAAGACTTATCTCTGGATGATAGAATTATAAATGATTTTTCTTTTTCTTCTTTCACCTTTCTGTTTTTCCCCAAGAATTCCATTATCAACATGTGTTACTTTTATAATAAGAACATACGTAGTGCAGCTTCTGTCCCTGGCCCTCTAGAATCCCTAAGGCAGTCAGTATACTGGAAATAGAACAAATATCCCACCAAGCCATACATTAACAAAGGAAACAGTAAAATAAATCATGTCACTATTCAAGTGAGCCCAGGTGCAAGGCTGGCTCAGAGACAGGGATTGAATGAAAAGAGGGGGAGAGTGGGATGAATAGGTTGGGGCTTGGGGATGTTGCCTGTTGGAGGAATTGAAACTTACCTAATTATTAGTTCAGGAAGGGAGGAAGAGAGGACTCCCAAGGGGGTGGGTGGGGAGGAAGTGAAGCCTAATGGGCAATGGAGCTAGGAGTCAAGAATCTTTTGGATGATGCAAAAGATAAGTTGTTTCTGATTCTCTGGGGACTTAGGTGGTCTCTCACCTGTATTTCTCCACACACCTTCTCCATTCTCCTCCCTGCAGATGACTGCCTTTCTCTGCATATTTATGGTTTCTGTTTCCTTATAACTTCAGCAAGCTTTTGGCTATAGTTTGCTCTCGTCCTACGTGGTTTTTCAGCTCAGCTTCTCCAGATCAGATTCATTTTCTCTGTGTTTCAGATTCCTGGGAGAGAAATCTGACTGATCCAGCTCAGTTTAGGAGTCTAATCATACAGTCCCTATGGCTAGGGGTGAGGGTGAGGTGGGACAAACGCAACTGCGCAGGACCAACTCTTCAACAAAAAACAGTGGGTTGGGGGGGGTCACGAGGAACTCCCCCAAACATTTCTGGGTTGAGGCAAAGGATACTTGGGGATATTGGTTCAAAATGATGGGTGTTGGGGGAATCCTGGGACTCTATGTCAACTACCCATCAGTGATGGCAGAGCAAAGCTGACAAACCACACCAAAGTCAACAACGAGCTCTCTGTAAATTGCAATTTTACACTTCCAAATGCATACAGATGACATTCACTAGCAGGAGATCTACCTTTGACTCACTGAGGTTGCTGGTAGTTTATGGTCTTGCAAGCATGACTCTCTTCCCCAGCCCCTCATCCCTACGTCTCTCCCCCACCACACACTATCCTTTGTCTTACTTGGGTGACATTATTTTACTGAAATAACGTTGAATCATCACTAATTCACTTTTTCCCCAAATATTAAATTTGAAGTTTTAAACCCATAGAAAAGTCGGAAGAATAATACAATGAACACCCATATTTATTTCATCTAGAGTCACAGATTAACATTTTGCCACATCTGATTTATCTTGCTCCTCTAAATTTGAACCATGTAAGAAGGAACATATATAAATGATTCTCAAACCCCAAATCCTTCAGCATGCATATCCTAAGGACAAGGACGTATTCTACACAGTTACAATACAATGGTCACACTCAATTAATTTAACACCGATACAATTCTGTTACTTAAGATACAGAAAGTCCCTATTCAGATATCCTGAACTGTGTCCATAACCACTCTTATAGGTATCTCCACCACTGTTCACCCCTTTCAGGATTCAGTCAAGGGTTACCCAGGGCATTGGGTTGGCATGTCTATTCAGTCTCCTGTAATCTATAACAGTTATCTGGGTTTGTCATTCTTCTGATTTGATCCAAGTTAAACATCTTTGGCAAGCATGTACTGCAGTGAGGTTGGGTCTATGTCAGTGTGTCATGCCAGGAGGCAGAACATGTCCATTCACACCATTATTATTGATACTGTTTGATCACGGTGCTTAATTTACTTTTTAATTAATCTACATTTAATTAATTAGTAATAATTTAAATTTAATTGCTATTTAATTAGTAATAAATTGCCTTCTGCAGAACTGATAACTGATGCGGAGGTTGCACCTGGGTATAGTGAGGCTCTTGTTGAAAACTGAAATGCTTGCTAGCCTCCATGAAGCACAATGCTCCATCTGACTCTCCTGAATGTTCCCTTGTTTGGGCTGGAGAGGCAGCATAGTACACTAATCAACTCAAAGTGGAAGCCCTAATATCACACTGTCTGGGTTCAAATCCCAGAACCACCCCTTACCCGCTAAGTGACTTTGAAAATGTTCATTGATCTCTATTATCTTCAGTGCCTACTCTACAAAATGAGGATAATGACTGGCCACCTTTTGTTAGTTTTTTAAAAGATTTTACTTATTTATTTGAGAGAGAGAGAACGCACAAGCAGCGGGAAGGAGAGGGATTCTTCCTGAGCAGACTCTCCACTGAGCACTCTCCACTGAGCACTCCGGGCTTGATCTCACAACTCTGGGATCATGACCTGAGCCAAAATCAAGAATCGGTTGCTTAACCAACTAAGCCACCCAGTGCCCCTGACAGGCCACCTTTTAGAGCTATTATAGGAATTAAATAAAAGAACAAATGCAAAGTGCTTAATACTGTGCCTGGGATAGAGTTAGTGTTCAATACATGTTGTCATATCATCATATACTGTGCTCTTTGTGAAAGATTATTTTTAAAAATATTTTATTTATTTATTTATTTATTTATTTATTTATTTATTTATTTATTTATCTGAAAGAGAGAGGGAACAAAGTAGGGAGGGGCAGAGGGAGAGGGAGAAGCAGACTCCCCATGAGCAGGGCACCTGACATGGGGCTCGATCCCAGGACCCCAGGATCATGACCCAAGCCGAAGGCAGACACTTAACCAACCGAGTCACCCAGGCGCCCCAAGATTTTAAGATCTTTATAAATCACAACACTCCAGAAGCCTAGATTTGTGGGTACCCATGGTTTTATGAACAATCCATATTATTCTTTGGTGTCTTAAATCAATAACGCCCCAAACTTTTAATGCAAATAAGAATCACTCCTGGAGTTGGGAGACAGATTCTGATCCAGTAGCCCGAGGACTAAGCTCGAAATTCTTATAAGAATTCTTATAAGCTCTCAGGTGAATGTCAATGCCACTGGTCCATGGACCATATTTTGAGCAGCAAGACCCTAACTAACTCCGGAAAGGAAATGACCTGCCAAACGTCACACCTCATACTTTGAGGTATAGTGTTGTCCTGTTATATTGAATCATCACAGGAAATTGCCACCCATTTTCTTTTCTTTGGGGGGTATTTCTAGCAACAATTAACCAAACTATACTGATTAAACCACTATGACTAGGATTGTTTATCACTTTATGTTTCTGCAGATATGCCTATATACAATACATGCCGTTGAAAGACGAAACGTTGGGAGATACTTTAGCATCAGACCGGTCAGAGTTTAAGGGTGGACTCTTCCATCTTTTAGCTGGTTATCAGGGTCAAGTTCTGTAATCTCCTTGAACTTCAATCTCTTCATCTTAAAATGGCTATAGTAATGCTAACCCTAGGGTTCTTGGTGTGAAATTGTATCTGTATCTATCTATATAGGGAGAACAGAGAGAGAAAGAGAGCTCTGTTTAATATTTCTTGGCATATGGTAGGTGCTTAATAACAAGTAGCTTGGGGACTTCCATTACTCGTATTTGTGAACATAACATATTGAGGTGTATTTCTATTTTCATCAGGTAATTTTTAAGGATCAGGGGGTCACAGACCCATACAGTCACACTGTTTTAAAGCTGGAAGCAAGCTCTCAGCATTTCTTGAGGACCTACCCTGCCAGGAAGATGAATGAATTATCCTTCTCTCTCTTGAGTATTTCGCTAGAAGGATATGGGTCCCAAGAAGCTCACAGGCACTCATTTGCCTGCATGCAGTCTTCAAATTAGATTAGCCACCTTCATTCCTTGTGGTCAAGATTCCAATTTGCTTCAAGCTCAGTAAGCACAGATTTCTGCTTAAAATTCATTTCCACACACACTCCAAATGAGGAAAAGTCCCTAAAGTCTCTGAAAAGTAAAGTTCTTTTTGCTTTTATTTCCCCATTGGCTACTGAGAGCCTTTGGTGAGCAATTCAGGTCTGTATAATAGGGCAGGTGAGCCACCCTGTTGTAGGGGGACCATGCCATTCTGAGATGCACATGTCATCCTTTGGTTAAAACTGGATTTCTCTCCAGGGTTTTTTTTTTTTTTCCCTTAGGGAAGACCTATATGCTAGCCACATTTTGCTGAGAAGACAGAGTGCCAAATTGTGTAACAGAGTAAAATTGATTCCTTGAGTGTTTGGGGCTAATTGCTAGGTTTGGTGTAAGGAGATTTTCCTCTGTTCTAGGAGGACTGAAGGTGGGCAGCCTTTCCATGTTCACTCAGGTACATCCCGAGAACCTTGGACCCAGGTTCCCAAAGCCTCAGAATTACTACCAAATTACTACCAAATTCAACAACTTGACCTTCTAGATGAGGATTCTCCAGCAAAGTCAACAACTGATTTTCTAGATGACTGTCAAATCAGCAAAACCTAGTTTAGGATCCACAGCATCACATGGGGGGCAGAGCTGGGTCTAGGAGCTGGACTCCTAATTCCTAGTAAGGCACTTTGGGACAGAATTCTGCCTTTCCAACAAACCTAACATTGCATTTCTTGTTTGCTGCAAGGATGAGCGGTTTGTAAATCCACGTGTCACCATTGTTTCCCATGGCACACCAGGGTCACAATAAACGAGCAACAGTTTCTAACTTCATCCTTTTTTTTTTTTTAAGATTTTATTTATTTATTTATTTGAGAGAGAGAGAATGAGAGAGATAGAGAGCATGAGAGGGAAGAGGGTCAGAGGGAGAAGCAGACTCCCCGCCGAGCAGGGAGCCCGATGTGGGACTCGATCCTGGGACTCCAGGATCATGACCTGAGCCGAAGGCAGTCGCTTAACCAACTGAGCCACCCAGGCGCCCCTCTAACTTCATCCCAAACAACACAATTTATGAGACTCGGCTCCTTCCTAATCTTCCCTTTCTGGCCCACAGATCTCTTAGATCATCTTTTGTGAACCCACAGATGGCTTTGACTCTCCTCCTGAGGAAGCATTTCTGATGCTCCTGACATTTTGCCTTGTGGCTTTCTGATCCTTTGTGTCTGGGAGCAGCTGCATCTTAGATCACCGATGTAAGAGACCCCCCTCTACCCTCCCTCCAGCCTTACACAGTGTGGCCACTACCTTGGGTGGAGGAGAAGGAAAGTCTCCTCTCTCATTGGTATTCAGCTCTGACTTAGGGAAAAACAGTTGCCTTGGCCTCAGCATCTTATCTTATGGCCCTTAGTTTTCAGAGCGTTTTTATTTGATGCGCTTCTTTCACTGAACACAATCCTCCTCTCTAGTTTGTCTCACATCCTAGAGGAAACTGCACCAAAAAATAATCCTCTGTGAAGTAACAATTATTCTACCCATCTTTTCAGAATAAGACATTGAAGCTTAGAGAGAGTATGGGTCCCATAACTATTACATGGAAGAATCGGTATTTGAGTCCATGTGCACTTGCCTTCTTTGTCCATGGCCTACCCATTAATCCACAGTTTTACTAACCTACCCTGGCATGCAAGTTGGAGTGGAGAAGATGTTTGTTGACATGTCGGTCTTCAATTTCTATGAAATCATAGGCCATGCTCTTCAAGGGAAAAAAAGGCAGGGAAGCATACATCCAATTTGCATAACCACCCCTCTGTAGCCATCTGGACCTTTGAACTAAGTCTTTGTGAATGTTCCTATTATCCACTCGGCTATGGAAAGTCTACAATGACCAGATGTCTGGGGAATTTTACACTTTTATCTAGAAATAAGAGACTGAGAAAAGTTCTTTTCCCCTGCCCATGGAAAGAATAACCTAGAGTCCTCATTGCCAAAAAGAAGAATATAGCACATATCCACCAAACCATTCATCTCTCTATGAAATGATGGTGACAGTCATGATGATGATGGTGATGACAGTGATGATGACAATGAGGAAGAAGAGAATGATGATGATGATGATGACGGGGAGCACCTCCCATGGACCCAACATTATGCCAGGCACTTGCCGTAGTAGATTGCTAAAACTTTTGATGGCTTTATGAAGGCAATAGGATTGCCCTTATTTTAAATACAAGGGAATTGGAGTCTCAGAGGCGTTCACACTACAAAGCAAGTAAGAGGCAGGACTGGGACTATTTCAGAGGAGGGGTCATTCTCTTCTCCCTACCACACTCCTCCCATACTTATCTGGCACACTAATGCTCAATTGCTCTGGACTCAGGACTGCCTTGTGACAATAGAAGCTCACGTCATCTTTCACATGTGGATTTCAGCAGCTGCAGAAATGCTGGCTGCTTCAGAAGATTCACTTATTAATGACTCAAACAGGCACAAGGATTCTGAATCGTGCCCCTCACCCCAATCATCTCTTTTGTGCCCCTTCTTCCAGGGCATGTGAGAATTGTGACTGCAGTAATTCTCCCACAATTATTCAATAACCTTAACACAAGAGGAAAATGTCAGTCAAACTTGTTCTCTTCACATTACACGCCGGTCCGAGTTATCTCAACCTAGCCTATCCACCCTCCATTCTCCAGGGCATTAGGGGGACAGCCATCTAGGGGAGAGGGCTGCCTAGCTGATTGACATGGGGCTTGTGTGCAGAAAGCGAGGGAGGCTTTTGAGTTGAATTATTGGAGTCGGCTTGATTCACTGATGAAGAATCTGAATGAAAATTGCCTTTAAAGGATTCTAAAAAGGAAGGGATAACAATAGATCAAAGCCAGCCCCCAAAAGAGAGAACACTTTATTTATAGCTTCCACATTAATTCAAAACAATCTGATGAGCAGAGATTTGCCCATGCACGCACTTTCCACAAAAACAAATGCCTCTCAGGTTGCTTTTATTCTAATACAATATCAGTGCCCAAGGCGAAAAACATTCTGTACTTCACTCAGCAGAGCCTGTCCAAATTTACAATTAAATAGAACTGACACAGCTGATCATACTGAAGCTTGTTCCCTTTTCAGCTGGGGCCTTTCTTTTGGAAGCTTGGATATTATGCTGGCTATGTCCCAGACTGATGGAGCTTACTGTACCAATTTCCTCGAAGGCGCCAGGACACTGTGTGCACTTAGAGCAGTGGGTCTCCACTCCTCAGGGGACACTTGGAAATATCTGGAGACATTTTTGATTGTCACTATTGTGGGAGGGGGTTGCTGCTGGCACCGAGTGGGTGGGAGTCAGAGATATTGCTAACCATCCTACAAGGCATAGGGTAGCTCCCCAGAAAAGAATTATCTGGCCCCAAATGTCAATAATGCCGAGGCTGAGAAACGCTGAGTTAGGAGACGGCTGGTTGGGAGGGCCTCCAGGGTTGGGGGGATTGGAGAGGCTCTCGTCCCTGAAGCTGTAGGGTATGCTTTCATGAGAGGAGCTTCTGCTCAGAACTGCATGTGGGAAGACAGTGCAGTAAGCCCAAGAGGGAAACCGGAATGGTGCACAGAAACCAAAGAACAGGAAGCAGATATCCGATTGAAGATTAAGGAACCAAATCTGTAGAACCATGGAGATGCATGAAGAAAGGGAGGTTGGGTAGGGCTGGAGCAGCATTTGGCAGTAGGTCCTGTTGTCTCTCTCTCAGTGTCATTGTCTACTGCAATGTGGAATGTAGAAGACGTGGTGTCTTTTGGGAGGTCTAGTAATGAGGCAGCAGCTTTTATGATATTTTTATTACTTATTTTTCTAATGTATCAGAATGTCTTGAATAGGGGTCTCAAACAGGTGACCCACAGGTGAAGTAAGCACACAGGTTAATCTCTCATCCTGCCAAGGTGATATTTAAGAAACAAAGTAAGGAAGGGAAGAAAAGAGAAGAGAAGTGGGGGGAGAGAAGGGAAGGGAAGGGAAGGGAAGGGAGGAGAAAAAGAAGGAAGGAAGGGAGAGAGGGAAGGAGAGAAGGAGCTTGTTTGAGTGCCTGTAGGCAGGGCACATGTGTTTAGCTCCACAAACCCCACCCCTCCCTATTGTTATACCTGGCCTCAGTCAAACATTTATACTCCTTGCCGGGCCCCATAAGAATTTAACATTGCCAGTCCTCTGGTCTAAGATTTCATCATTACCTCCCAGATGTGTAGCACTAGAAAAGTTTCTAAAACCACGAGTTGGTCTGTCCGCAGGCTGCCCTGGATTCCATCAACTACACAAAGAGAAAGATTGGCATTCAGATGGCTTTTCATGAGAGGTGTGGGAAGCCATCCCACTGCTTTATGGCCACACTTTATTCAAGGGATCATCAAAGGAATATTAGAGGTGACAATAACAAGCATCATGTAGCCCAGTGGGAGCTTCCAATCAGAATTACGTGGGGGTGTGTCTGGAGAACACCCATACCCCGGCCGCACCTCTGGACGTTCTGATTTAATTGGTGAGGAGAGGGCCCGGGCATTTGTATTTTTTTAAAAAACTCCCAGATGATCCCAGTTGCAGCAAGGTTGAGAATCACTGATCTAGTCTATCTGCCTTATTCTCAGAAAAGGAAAAAGAAGGTCAGAGAGGCCTAAAGTTTGCTTAAAAAATGTGCATGTTTCTACCGCTTTTGCCGTCTCTCTCCCATCAAGACTAAATATGCAGTGGAAAAGATAAGTGGGAAACCCAAGAACTGTGCGCGAGGAGTGTTTTAAGCTCTTGTTGGCAGAAGGACCAGCTGGCAGTTTCTAGAGGAAGCAGGCTCTCTTGAGTTCACAGCTGAATAGATGGCCTGTGGGTCCTTTGGTTCCCGGAAACATCCTCCAGTTGTGGTGGGTGGCTTGCAATGCTACCTTCACTTGAGGAAGAACTTCGTCTACTTGCTTTATTTAAATCCAGTATGTTGCATGCTTGGAAGGTCAGACATATCTGCACTGTCCAGGGCACAGATGAGGATATACTTTGGAAGGATGTGGAGATGTCTATTCTTATGGAAAAAATAAAATTCAATCCATCATCAGAGTGATGTCAGTAGGGAAGGAAACACAGCCAAAGCCCCCTTTGAACAACACGATAGCCCGGTGATATGTGACGGGAGAGACAATGAGAGACGTTCATAGTTGGGAGTGGAGACAGCATCCCAGGGCTGGTGCTGGACTCACTGGTGAGAGGCAGTAGAGGAATCAGGCCTTCTGGGTCCGAAACCCAGCTTCACCAACTACACATTTGGCAAACTTGGGCAAATGCTCGCTCTTGCAAACAAAATAAAGATCGGAAAAACCTACAACCCCACAAAGTCACTCGTCTTTCAAATATTTCACAATATTTGTGAAGGTGGCCAGTAAGAGTGAGGTCCTATTGCTGTGTCTCCTGAAGCTACCAGGCACTTGATATGTCTTCTCTCATTTCTTCCCCTAGTGACCCATGTGTAAGGTTGACGTCCAAGTCCACATTTTATGAAAACAGAAATCGAGGATCAGAGAGATTAAGAAACTTCCCCCAAAAACACATGGCTAGAAAGAGCAGAGCTAGAATTCAAAGCCAATGTTCTTTTAACTGTTGATGAACAAACTTACCCGAATGCCTTGTATGGTTTTATGGGACACTTGCTTGTGTTTAGAAAGTGGGTTTTGGTACCATTGAATGGTCTGGACTTGGTAGAATCCAATCCAGAAATAGAGTGATTCTGCTCCCATATTGTCTTCAGACACACTCTGGATCTTCGTTCCCATCCTTGGCAACATTTTAGACAGATCACATGGCTCTTCTAAACTCTTCCTAGTTACTTGTGGTTACGTTTGATATTAAAAATATCATAACTTAATCTCTAGTTCAGTTCAGTACTTTTTCCTCCTCCATCCATTCCAAGCCCCCATCCCGCTGTCAACTCTCCCCCCCACCCCTCCCCTCAGGTCAGACTCCGCAAAGTGGGAGAGGGTGTGCACTTTTCATCCTACTTGCTCATTTGCTTCTCTTTTTGTCATTTGCCCTTTCTCCCCTCCTCCCACACAGCCCTCACTGCTTCTGCTCTCCCCAAGATGTGCTCAAGGAGAAAACTGAGAAATTAAAATCTAAAAATGGTTTTACATGATCCGAGTTATCATATCTGACACCTGCGCCCTCTTGTCTGGCAGACACTCAAATGCTGGCATCACTTCTCTTGGGGGTGATGGTGGGTTCTTTGGCAGCACGGCTAGGTCAGGGGAATCACTAGGAAGACTCGAGAGACTCAACATATAGTAGTACTCACAGCAATAATTTATTACAGCGAAAGTATACAGAGCGAGATCGGCAATGGGAAAAGATACATGGAGCTAAGTCAGGGAAACCAGGGGTGAGCTTCCAAAGATCCTTGCCAGTGGTCACACAGGACATGCTTAATTCTCCAGCAAGGAGTTGTGACAACCAGCTCACTGGACACCACACACCCAGAGTTTGGACTGGGGGCTAGTCCGTAGATCCCTCTTCCCAGCACATACCAAAATCCCAGACTCCCAGAAGGAAAGCAGGTGTTTGGCATAAACTGTGCTGTTGGCAGTCAGTTTAGGCCTCGACAGCCAGACTGTCATCACTCCTGGGAATGGGGGGGATGCTCTGAGTTCCCAGACACCAGCCAATGCCAGGCAGGGGCCAACGTCGGGCCCAGAGCTCTCACACTGTGCCTCTTGGTAGCCCCTCTCTCGCCACCTCTCAGGATAGGCTGCAGCTGCCTGCCTGCCACACAAGCCTGGCCCTTTCCTGCTGGGAAGCAGTGGCCCAGGCAGGGGCTCTCTTACCCATGGACACACATAGGACACTGTTGCCTATGAACTCAGAAGTTCCAGGCCTTTTCTGCTGCAGCGTTCTGGCTCTGCGGGTGGCTGCCACCAGCATCCCCCCACCAGAGTAAAAGTCAGGCACCTTATTCTGTCCCACCCAACTCTTGGGAGGACTGTCATGTCCTCCCAAGAATTTCTTCGCTACTCTGGTCCCCTCTTGACCCTAGAGGCTGCTGAGTTCCCTCTCTTGGCTTGAGAGGGGAGAGCACTCCTCCCCTACATTGCCAACACTGTTCTGCAAAGAAATCTCTCCTGGAGAAATCTCCAGGCTGCTCTTATCCAGAGAGTGGAGCTGGGGATGGACTAAAGGGATCTGGCCCCTTCCTAGCTTCTTTGTTGATGTGTCCAGCACCAATTTCAGAATTTGTAGTACTTGGTCTTTATTGTTCAGAGCTTTGGGCTTCTGCCAACATTCTGAGAAATGGAAGTCCCAATTATCATCATGTCACTTGACTCCTATTTCTGTATCTTTCATTCCATTCCCACCTCCATGGCTCTGGTTCTGGCTTGATCACCTCCCAGGTTACCCGGACATGCCTAGGCCTTCCGTCCGTTTCTCCCACTTACATTCGGTCCTCTGTGCGGTTTCCAGAGTTATCTTTCTAATAATTCTAATTTCTAATAATGATCTCATCATTCACCGGCTTACTCTCTGCTGGGTGTCCAGAGGCCACGGCATGTCCACACTGCTCAGCATGGCGCCTAAAACCCCTTCCTAGCCTGGCCTCACCTGCCATTCTAGGTCCACTTCCAGCCATTCCAAAACTCTTGCTTCCTGTGTGTTGAGCCCTTTTGGACCTTTGTTCATGCTCTTTCCTTTGCATGTCTACATGGGAAACTTTCACTCACTCCTCAGTGGCCCCAGATAAAATGATCTGCTTCCTTTGTGGTGCCTTCCAAGCAATCCGTGCACCTCAGGTCCACCATTTACCAGTTGTATGACCTTGGACAAAATTACTTAACCTGTCTGTGCCTCAGCTTTCTCATTGGTACGATGAGAATGATGATATTACTTACCTCACTGGGGAGTTTGGAGGACTACATTTAAATAAATTAATATCATAGAGCATTGAGAACCATGCCTGACATTGGGCATATTCTACATTTGTTATACAAATAAATGCCTCAACTTTGCATGCTTCAGAAGACCCACGTCCCCCTTCGAGCTCTGTGAGGGCAAGGAGTCTTCCCTATCTGTTTTTCCCTGGCCAGGCTAAGCAGGCCTAGAAGGTGCTCAGTATACAGCTGGGGTGAAATATTATGGATTACATGATATGATGTCTGAGGTTTTCCTTAAAAATAATATAGGAGGCAAGGAAGTGAGTGGAAGAAGAGCTAGAACAAGACTGGATAATTGTTGGAAGTGGTTGATAAATTCACTGGGCTATTCTATTTTTATACATGTTAGAATTTCCATGTTACAAAGTTAATTAGCAAAAAGGAGGAAAACAATCTGTTGAAGGAATCAGTGAATTAAAGATAATATTCTCCATTTCCTTGATTCCTCTATTTCTGTTCTTCCTTTTTAACATCTAGCTTCAAGCTCTGGTTTTGGAAGGAAGGAGGAAAGTGGGAGGACAGAGTAGTCAGGAATCTTTGGTTTCCTGTCTAGGGAATGCTCTTTTCTTCCCTCCATCTTAGAGCCAAAAATTGCACTGCCACATATGTTTGGAAATTTTCTTCCTTTATGCAACAGGTTCCTTTCTTAGTTGGAACGAGATAGCTGTCATTCTTGAGTCACTTATGGAAATTCTGGTGGGAATTTGTGGGGTTTTTTTCCTTTTTTCATATTTGCTCAAGAGTTACCAGCTGTCTGGGAGCATCCTAGTCTGACAATTGATAAAGTCATTTCAAGAGCCACCTATTTCCTGATTTGCATTTTTTTTCTTTTATTTTCCTTTTTTCGCTGTCTGCTAAAGATGTGGCCTCTGGAAGGGGCAGTTCGATCAGGCTGCAATCTGTCCCCGATGTTGGCAGCGGGCTGACAGGTCTGGCTGCAGGAGACCCCGGGTACTTACTGCTGTCTGTCAAGCATGGGAAAGGACCACTTCACATGTCCAAATGGGTCTGGATGTTGTCAAATTCCTCTGTGGCTGTGTAAGTAAGGGGCTTTCTTTGTTCACTTGGAAAATAATAATGAACTGCCGAGCACCCAGAGAGGGAGTGTTTAGCATGGAGGGAGGTGAATTCCTCGAGCCCCTATGTGTCTGGAACTGTTCTAAATGCCCTGCATACTTTCTCTCATTTCATGCTGACAGGTGGGCAGATTTCATCCCTAAATTGCAGCTGAGGACTGCAACTCAGGGAAGTGCCATAACTTTCCTTTCTAATAAATCAGGAATCTGGGGTTAGAACCCAGGTCTGATTTCCATGCTTGAGTCCTTCCTACAGTGATGCTCACTGCTTTCCACAGATCTCTCATAGCCAAAGGGAGCACAAGGGCTCTCCCCAGCACCGTGGGACCAGGGAGGAAGGCAGAGCAGATGGGGCTGTGTGTCCCCCAACTTGATTCAACCACACCAGCTTTATTTTAATGACTTCTTTTTACATGGCAATAATCGCTAATATTTGGTGTGTAGCTCTAAGTGCCAGGCACTGTAATTAGCTGTTTATACACACTGTGTCATTTAGAGCTTGTGACAGCCCTAGGGAATGGATGCTATCACAATCCCTTATTTATCCACAAGGAAACTGAGGCACACAGAGGATGAGAAACTCGTCAAAGACCATACAGCTAGTCTGGCCAGGAATTACCACTGTGCAGTCTGAATTGAGAGCCCAGGGCACCTGATCCCACAGACTTAATTTAAAGAAAGAGTCGTTTGTAGTATCCCCTGCTGCCTCTCTCAGTAGACTTTCTCTTCCCTCCCTCCCTCCGTCCTTCCTCCCATCCATTCTGTACCAAGTGGGCTCTGGGGGGGAAGAAACTGAGGTTGAGTAAAACATAGCTCTTACCTGAGGAGGATCTCAGGGTTTGGAAGAGAGAATCATATACGTACAGCAGAATGCAGAAGTAGAGACGTAGTACCCAGACCCAGAAGAGAGAGAATACTTCACGATCTCACAAACAAGGTGTTCAAGACTTTCTGAGACCACCCCTGAGCGGCAGGTCTGAGATGTGCCCACGGAGCTTCTAACTCACAGTCACCTCTCTTTCCTGTCTCCCCAGAGGTGCGGTTGAGTGGCAGCTCCCTGAGTTCTCAGGGTGACCTTGACAGAGGAAACTGCAGGTGCTGTGGGCCACTCTTCCTCACCCCTTCCCCCTCTCATTCTGTTTTGGATTTCCGCCGGGTTTGTGCAGAAGCGGCTGCATTTTCTCCTTATCTTTTCAGGGACACAGTCCTCAGAATGCTCGGTGGGTACTTCTGTCACCCATTCATCTGCATAAATGCCACTACCTGTCACCACATATTATTCTGTTTAGGGCAGTTTTGCAGCTAATGGAGGCTTGTGTCCTTGTGTAAATAACTTGTTTTCTTTTGTTTTGAATCAGAGCTTCCAGATATTTCTTCTCTCTGCCCCCCTCTCTCTCATCTTCTCTGTCTTCAATGCCCATGTTTGCGCCCAGATATCTTTCCCAACAAGAGAAAAATTCTTAGCGATAAGGAAGGTAGCAAGGATCACTGAGCTCTCCCAATCCCAACCTGTAACTTGCTTGGGGAGCACTCCCCTGGTCTTGCCCTGTGGCCAGATCGGCCACTTACTTAAGCACCAGAGGGCAGCGGTCACACAGTTACCAGGGGGCAGATAGAGTCCCCTGGGAGGAGAAGGCCCCGGGGGATTCCCAATTTCTAGGCTGGGGTGCGAAAGCAGTCCCTCTGCACCACAACCCAGGACTCTGCTTGGCAACCTTGGGTTTGCTTTGCCGTATTAGCCACCTGCTCTGAGCACTACCCATGCCTTCAGGTCCTGTCATCTGAAGGTGTCATGGCTTCCCAAGCCAGTTCTCACTTGGCACCCTAGGAGGAGTCCCCTCTCTACAGCAAGAGGGGATCTGAAGGACTTTTGCTGACCTGAGCCTGAGGTCGGGGAGGAATGGGAGCCGTCGGCCTGGGGTTCTGTATCCACCTCGCTGTCAGGAATGGCTTCACCCTGACCTCTCTGCTTGCAGGCTTGGCCCCTGGCCTGACCACTGCCAACCCCTCCTCCATCACAGCCCTCTAGGTATCCCCGGCCACCCTGCACACCGGAGGGATAGCCGCTCTGCTTTCCAGGACACCTCCTTTCTTGGAGAAGAAACTAATTTTGTCTTCCCAAATCTAGGTCTTCCTGAGAGAGGCATGGCTAAGTCAGAATGAACTCATGCACCCTCTCCCCTTCTGATAATGGAAAAACTGGACCTATGGGGGAGCTAGGCTTGTCACAATCATCCTTCAACCGGCTGCTGGCCCTGCTAACTTTCTGCGGTGGCTCCCAGTTCTGGGGTGGGGCAGAGCCTTCTCTGAAATGGGCAGTGAATGTAAGGAAGGCAGGGGCAGGGCATCTTTTAGATGGTGTTAAACTGTTGTTGGTTCTGTGTGGACTCCCACGGAAGGCCTGTCTTACTGAAAATAGCTCTGGCTTGTTTACTTTCCAACAGTCTCCTGTTTTCAGTCAGAGGACAGGTATCCCAGCAGAGCCCAGTTACCAAAGGCACTCACTGGCAACTTCCAGACAAGAGAACAAGGAGAGCAGAGAGCATCAAAGACTGAGGATTTGTTTATTGAGATAATAAGCTGCTCTCAGGCAGGGACTGAGTCATTTATTTACCTGACCTTCTCCTCTTTATCCAGAATAGTGCCTTCGCTTAGGAGATGCTCAGTAAATGTCTTTCGAATGGGCTAATGCATAAACGTCTGGTACTTCCAATGCTATTAGTTGTAACAAACACTATCAAGTGGCATCCTGTGAAGATGAACTAAAACAACCTGGCAGTGTTGTTAGGTAGTTATCTCAGTTCCCATCTTATTTATGAGGAATCTGTAAGAAGTTCAGTAACTTGCTCAAGGGCACAAAGCTTGTAAATGAAAGAGGCGGGATCTGAACTCAGGTCTGTTCATTTCCACGCCACGGAGAGTTTGGGGCACGTCACTGAAGACCACTATGTCACTGACCTCATACAAAGAGAAGTCGCTGCTTATTCTGCCTGATAGACAGAGAAAAGGCTTCACAGAGAAAATACCATGTGATCTGTGAGTTGAATACTGAGATGCGTTCTGCGATGTGGAGAACAATAGTGGAGCATTCAAGTCAGTGCTGCTCTTGTGTGTGGCTGCAAGCAGGGAGCAGGTTTCAAGTCAGGCAGGTGAGAGGATGGGGGATGATATGTTCAGGTAGGTTAGCTGGAGTCAGAGTATAGATGAGGCAGGATTCTGTCCAACTTGGACAGCTTCCAGAGAATTCCATAGGAAGCTGGCTGTATGACAATAACATGCATTTGTCTTTGCAGAATTTGGCAGTGGAGAAAAGCTTCTGGGGAATAGTTTTACTAGAAGATAGATCTCTCCTCTTTGCCACCAGGGCAGTAGATGTGTGACCTCTAGCAGTGTACATTCCAGGAGAAAGTACTAGTTAAATTCCCTTAAGGAACTTATGCAACCAATTGGACTGCTGAGGTCTTTAGGTTTCCTGCTTATAAAAGTTCTGCCTTTGATGCCCTCATTGTTTCTGGCAGTTGGGTGGTCTGTGTATGTTAATGTCCCTTTTCTCATCTCTGCAGATGGAGAACACCACAGAAGAACCCTTTGGAATGTGCAGTCAGAAACTTGACATTTCCAGCACCAGATTCGCATTTACGGCATGCTGGTTGATAGTGAGGAAATGGCCATGTTGCAGGGACTGTCCCCTGTGCCCAACCCTTGTCATCTGAATAGATCTGTGTCGCTCTTTGGGATTATCAGCCTCTGCTGCCCATTTTTAAACCAGCTGGCCAGAGTGAGAGATGGATGTCTTGCTATGAAATAGAGCTTTACTTTGCCAGAACATGTATCCATAATGTATTAAAGGTAGCTTAGAGATCCTCTAAGACTTGGGATGCCTGGGGGCACCTGGGTGGCTCAGTGGGTTAAGCATCCGACTCTAGATTTTGGCTCAGGTCATGATCCCAGGGTCTTGAGATCTAGCCCCACTTCGGGTTCTGCCTGGATGTGGAGTCTGCTTCTCCCTCTCTTTCTGCTCCTCCCCCTCGCCCTGCTTGTGCTCTCTCTCTCTCTCTCAAATAAATAAATAAATAAAATATTAAAATAAAAATCCTCTAAACCTAACCTTCACTTTATAGAGGAAAATAACTGAGGCTCAGAGAGGTAAAGTGACATGCTCAGGGTCACACAGTAGCCCTACCTTGTCTTATGCAGTAACCACTCAACTCATGTGCCCATGAAGCACTTGAAATAGGGCCAGTCTGACTGGAGTGCACTGTTGGTGTAAATACACACAGAGGATTTCATTGATCAGTATGAACATAAATATCTGATTGATATCTCTTATGTTGATTGCATGTGGAAATGAAAATATTTTGGATACATTTGGTTAAATCAAATGTATTATCAAAAATAGTATCACTTGTTTCTGTTTTGCTTTGTTCGTGTGGCTATTAGAAAATATAAAATAACATATGTGGCTTGCATTGTGTTTCCACTGGACAGCATTCCTCTAAAGCTTGGAGGAGA
This sequence comes from Callorhinus ursinus, assembly GCF_003265705.2. Lineage (NCBI taxonomy): Eukaryota > Metazoa > Chordata > Mammalia > Carnivora > Otariidae > Callorhinus > Callorhinus ursinus. The sequence goes on along the minus strand of NW_027397067.1, from coordinate 68,466,219 downwards.
ACACAGGTCTCTTGACTTTGATGCTAGCCTGCAGCAGGGTGGGGAGTATTGGCTGGATCAGGGAGAAGCCGGAAGCAAGGATGCTGGTCAGGAGGCCCCGGCAGCAGGCATGTCCCCGTCAGGGCTGTGGGTGCTCACTACTAGTCATGGGAACAAGCTCTTATCACCGTGCTGGCTGTCCCTCACATGCCTCCCCTCCCGCTCCCTTTCTAATCTTTCCAGCCTGGAAGCTCACTCTGTCTTTCTGTACCACGCCAGCTGTCTGAGATGTAAGGCAGCCCAGGCTCCTTCATTGATCTGTTTCTTCTGCCTTCCAACCTGGTTTGATCTGTGGCTTTTCCTTCACACCCTCTTGGCAGCTCTGCAACTACCTTAAACAACCATTCATTCTTGCACAGAGCTCTTACTTAGGAATTATCTCAAAACAGCGCTTGAAAAAAAAAAATGTAGCATGACCACTTACCAAAGGAAAGAGAGCCTGCTTTTCACTCCCTTCCTCGCAATGTCTTAACCCCAGTTGCCCAAATCTGGGTTCTGCAAAAATGCGGAAGAGCTTTTGGAGTGAAAGATCAGGCTGGTCATGGAAAACAGTTTTGAGTAATGAATGTTGCATATTAGGCAATCTGTCCCATTGCTGGCTCCAGGTCCTTTCTGTCGCTCTTCTAGGTTAGCTTCTATAAATATGAAATAGGAATTCTTCATTCATTCTTTCGTTCATTCAGCAAGGGTTGAGCATCACAGCTTCCCAAGTACTGTGCTGGGCCCTGGAGTTACAGTGCTTATGGCAGACACGGTCTTATAGCAAATAGAGGAAAAAGATGAAAACCAATGGGGGTAGACTGGTGCCCAGCAAGTCCCACAGACACCGTGGCCTCAGCATGGGCTGGTAGCTCACGCCCCTGACCAGGATGGAGTTGCTGGTAGAAACGGGACCCAGCAGAACCTGAGTCCTATGCCAGTTTGGACACTGAATAACTACTCCTGAGTTCCATTCAGAATTTTGAGGCCCATTGGCGTAGACGCAACTCCCTCTGTCCCGTCCTTTCTGAAATCCCAGACAAAAACCCATTCAGTCGTCCTGGACTAAGGTCACTTCCTCTGGATTCATCACTGTAAGGGCACATACTTCTCCACATTGCCGTGTTTCACAGAATGTCCCCACCCGCTCTTCTGTGGGATGCTGCTTACTCTGTCACTCTGTGGCCCTCAGCGAGAGAGGCAGCCCCCCTCCTTCACCTCTGCACAGTACCTGAGGATTAGCTTGAGCCTAATCCGTGGGAGGCTGAGCCTTCCTCCTTCCCAGATGTTACTCATAGATCATTGCACTTTTTTCCTTTAAACCTCTTTTTAAAATTGAAAGGTATGTTGTATAGTTTAAAGGGTGCAGAAAATATATGTACAGTTTAAATAATTACTGTATAGTGAACACGTAGGAAATACCACTTTTATATACATTCCAAAAGAATATAGATTAATTAGGACTTTTTTGAGCTCCACCTAAATGAAATCATATTGTATGTACCATTTGACGTCTGGCTCACTACCCTGTTTGTAAGGGTCATTCCTGTTATTACCTGGTTCTGTTTTTTTTTTAATTTTATTTATTTACTTTTATTTATTTTTCCATTTTTATTTTTCATTCATTGTTACTTATTTTTATTACTAGATAGAATGACCATCACTTTCCTACTGTCTTGAAAACCTGCCCTCTTGCTTTGAGCCCAGCAATTTTGGGTTGCTTGTCTCTTAGTCTTCAAACACACCACAGGTGCTATCCTCATCCTGGATGACACTTTACAAACTTTATTTTATTTTTTAATTTTTTAAAGATTTTATTTATTCACTTGAAAGAGAGCGCACAAACTTGGGGGAAAGGCAGAGGGAGAGGGAGAAGCAAACTTCCTGCTGAGCAGAGAGCCTGACTCGGGGCTTGATCCCAGGACACTGAGATCATGACCTGAGCTGAAGACAGATGCTTAACCAACTGAGTCACCCAAGGGCCCCTACAAACTCTTCTTTTATGAAAATTTTCAAACATATGCAAATTTGGGAGACCAGCTTAATAAACCGCCTTATACCCAGCACCCAACTCCATTTACGACCAAACCTTTGTACCTGTATCCCCATGCAGTCCTTTCCCCAATTATTTTGAGACAAATCTCGATTATATTATTTTATTCACATTTTTTCAATATTTTCCTCTAAAGTAAAATGTTCTTTTTTAAAAACATAATCCTATATCATTATTATACATAGACTAAAACAAATGGAATTTTTTTAGTATAAAAAAACAAGCTGATGTTCAAATTTTATGCTTGTTTTTTATACTAAGAAAATTCCATTGGTTTTAGTCTCTATTTGAATCAGAATGAAAATAAGATTCATAAATTGCAATACAGTGGTTTATATTTCTCTTAAATTGCTTCAATCTATAGATCCCTCATTCTGCTTGGTCCCTTGTACACATGTCTCTCTCTCTCTTTCTCTCAATCTCTCTCTGTCTCATGATTCTGATCTCTCTTTATCCTTACAATTTATTTGATTTTTTTAAAGTTTATTTATTTTAGTAATCTCTACACTCAATGTTGGGCTCAAACCCCCTCCTTGCAATTTTATTTATTTCTTAAAAAAAAAAATCAGATTATTAGTCTCTAGAGTTCTTCACAGTTGGGACGTTTTTGTTGTTTAACATAGTTTTCTGTCCCCTGTTTTCTTTAAATTGATGGTTGGTCCTACAGCTTTGTTCCATATATAGTTTGATTTGTGGCCAGAAGTCCCCATAGGTGGTATTTTGTACTTCCATCAGCAGGTGGTCTGAGATGTCAGCATCCATCATTACAGCCTATCATCATGGGTTGGAGATAGCAACATTCTATTTCTACCAGTCCTTCATTTGACAGCTAAGATACTTTGAGAAAGAAACTTTGTGTTGTCAACTATTTGATTTCCCTGAGATAAGTTCTTCTTTTTAATTTTATTTTTTTTGTTTGTTTGTTTGAGAGAGAGAGAGCACACAAGCAGGGTGAGGGGAGGGACAGAAGAGGAGGGAGAGAGAGAGAGAATCTTAAGTAGGCTCCACGCTCAGCACAGTGCCTGATGCAGGGCTCGATTTCACAACCCTGAGATGGTGATCTGAGCTGAAATCAAGAGTCAGATGCCTAACTGACTGAGCCACCCAGGCGCCCCTCCCTGAGATAAGTTCTTACAGGAAAAAAGAACAAATGTTTGATCATTTTCTTTTATCATTTTTCAAAATAAATGAGATGATTTTGTAACAAACTCCAAGGAAGAATAAGAACTTTTTTCTTCTACTAACTTTATGATCATGTTTGAAATGTTTTAATCCGTTATGATTATTCTTACAATGCCCAAATTATCCTATTTTTGACCATTAAGAGTCTTTTAAATTGACTCCTCAGGTCTTAAAACCTTCCAATTCTACCTTTGTAGACATTACCACTCCTTTGCTTTCTGGCATCCTATCATCATAGCATTTCATCCATAAATAAATATTTTGGAGACCCCTGAGTTCTTTTAAAAGTGGAAGACCATGATCTGGGTCCTAAGGGGCCTCCTTGTTACTAGGCTGGCTATTATTTCTAAGCCCTTTCAATGGACAGAACCAGGAGATAAAGAGATTAAATTGTCATGAGTTCATGTAGATAAATCAGATTAGGACTACATAGTTTTTACCTAATATCTTTAATTATACATCCCTTTTTCTTTTCTGTTATGCCAGGCATTGTATTTCTCAACACTGATGTAATTATTCATTTTCTTTCTCACATAGTTCACACACAACAGACTCAGAATAACAATTTAAATGCTACCATCAACAATACAATTATTAAAATCAATTTAAGATTTTTTCTAAGTTTTTTTTTGTCCTTAGGTTACATCCATGAAAAATGTTTAATAAATTACTGTGTTATAAAGTCATCTGAAATATTTTCTCATATGGTTATGACATATACTATTAAGTATACTATTAAGTCCTTTTCCTTTACTTTTTATTTATAGAGTTTACTTATGTATTTATATAATTATGGAAAATATTAATGTATTCCAAAGTTATATCATATAAGAGAGTATATTCATAGAAATTTAACTTCTGACCTGGTTCCCTTCTCCTGGTTCCTCCATTTGGACCATTTATTTGGGTTCTTTGAGGAACCATTTCTTTTCAAGTTTTTGTTTTACTTTTTCTTTTTTTCTTTTTTTCATTTAAATTCAATTCATTAACATATAATGTATTATTAGTTTCAGAGGTAGAGGTCAGTGATTCATCAATCTTATATAATACCCAGTGCTCGTTACATCACATGCCCTCCTTAATGTCCATCACTCAGTTACCCCATCCCGCCCCTCCCTTCCAGCAACCCTCAGTTTGTTTCCTATGATTAAGAGTCTCTTATGGTTTGTCTCTCTCTCTGATTTCATCTTGTTTTATTTTTCCCCTCTCTTCCCCTATGAACCTCTGTTTTGCAAAATAAGTCAATCAGAGAAAGACAATTATCATATGATTTCACTGATATGTGGAATTTAAGAAACAAAACTTTTCCTCTTTTCTTAAAAAAAATGAAAGAAATCTATATGTATGCATCCCCTCCTCCTTTCTTAGAGAAACGGCAATATACTACACATACTTTTCTCCATTTGCTTTTTTCACCTAATAATATATCACTTCAATAATACATACATGAGATTATACAGCATGCAACCTTACGGGATTGGTGTTTCTCACTTACCTACTTCTCTGGGGATTGATCCAGGTTGTTGAGTGTATCAAGAGTGGGTTCATTTTTATTGCAGAGTAAGATTCCACGGTATGGATGTCCCACAGCTTGTTCCACCATTCAGCTGTTCAAGGACGTCTAGGTCATTTCTAGATTTGGGCTATTACACATAAAGCTGCTATATGTGTGTGTACAGGTTTGCGTGTGAACAGCAGATCATGTCTCTGGGATAAATGCCCCAAAATGTAATTGTTGGATTGTATGGTAGTCATGCGTTTAGTTTCTAAAGAAAGTTCCCGACTGTTTTCCAGAGGGATTGTACCATTTTTCGTTTCCACCAGGAATGTATTAATGATTCAGTTTGGCTGCATCCTGCCCAGGATTTATTTATCCTGCCTAACATTTTATTTTAGACATTCTGATTGGTGTGTGGTAACATTCCTCGTGGTTTTAATTTGCATTTCCCTAATGGCTAATGATGTCCAAACATCTCTCATGTGCTTTTTTTTTTTTGTCCTCTATATGTCTTTGGTGAGATATCTGTCTTTTATTTTATTTATTTTATTTTATTATTTTTTGACTATTGAATTCTGAGAGCTCTTTACAGATTCTAGATACTAGTCCTTTGTCATATGTGTGGCTTGCAAAAAATTCCTGCCACTCTGTAGCTTGTCTTTCCATCCTCTTGACAGGGTCCTTCACAGAGAAAAAATTTCTAGTTTTGATCAAGTTTTATTTACCAATTTTCCTTTTCTTTATCTGGCTTTTGATCCTTAAGATTTCCTCTGTTTCCTTTTCTGTGAGTTTTGTAGTTTCTAGCCAACCCGCCTTCTTCCCCCCACCTTTCAGAGTATTCACATGTTTATTTTGCATCTACTGCGGGTGGCGCTCACTTGTGCCACTTCCTCTGGCCCCACAGTTTATGATGAGAATCCTGGCATCATTTGAATTGGTTTTTTTTCCCTAGAGATAAAATGACATTTCTCTCTCATTGCTTTCAAGATTTTTTCTGTGTCTTTAGATTTTGGAAGTTACACTGTAATGTGTCTTGTTGCTCATCTCCTTGAATCTGCAGGCTTCTGTCTTTGGGGGAAGTTTGGGAAGTTTTTCACTTCTGTGTGTGATGCTGATGACAGAAATATGAGGTCTTTTATGACGGTCCCACAGGTCCCTGAGGTTCTGTTCCTTTTTTTGTTTTGTTTTCTCTCTGTTCAGATTTGGTGATTTCTGTTTTTCCATCTTCAGATCCCCTGGGTTTTGTCTCCCCGCCTCCGCACTTTGCTACTGAACCCAGCCAGTGAGGTTTTTAAATTCCAGCTATTGTTCTTTCAGTTCTAAAATTCCCATTTGGTTCTTATTTTAGCTTCTACTTATTTCCTGAGACTTTCTGTTTCGTTGTTGAGACTCTTTCTCCATTTGTCTCAAGTTTGTTTGTGGTTCTCATTGCAACAGCTCTATGAGGACTGCTTTAAAATCTTTGTCAGGTTATTTCAATATTTCTGTCATCTTGGTATTGGCATCTGCTAATCGTCTTTTTCATTCAGTTGGAGATTTTCCTTGTTCTTGAGATGATGTAGGATTTGCATGTGAAACCTGGACATTTTTTATATTATGCTATGAGACTCTGGACCTTATTTCAACCATCTGTTTCATGTAGCTCCCTCTGATACCACTCTGGCAAAGGAAAGCAGGGCCACTGTCCTGTGACTGCCCGCTGGGGGTAGAAGTCCAAATTCTACACTCAACCTCCTTTGACACCCAAGGGGGAATGCAGTGATTAATTTTATGGGTGGACATGAACGAGCTATGGGGTGCCCAGATTAAACGTTATTTCTGGGTGTGACTATGAGGGTGTTTCTGGATAACATTAGCATTTGAATCAGTGGATTCAGTAAGGTAGATGACACTCCCCAACGTGGGTGGTCATCATCCAATCTGTTGAGGGCCTGAATAGCAAAAGGCAGAGGAAGGAGGCATTTGCTTTTTCTCCCCCTGCCTCCCTGTATGAGTTGGGACACATCATCTCATCTCATTTCATTTTCTTGTGCCCTCGGACTGAGATTTATACCATCAGCTCTCCTCGTTCTTAGGCCTTCAGACTCAGCTGAATTAGACTTCTGGCTTTCCTGGGTCTCCAGTCTGCAGATGGCAGATTGTGGGACTTCTCAGCGTCCATAATGGCATAGCCAGTTCCTCATAACAAATTGATATAGATAGATACAGATAGAAATAGAGGTACAGATATAGAAACATACAAATATCTCCTGTTGGTTCTGTTTCCTGAGAACCCTAACACATGGGCTTCTTGTGACTTTTGGGTGGGTTGTAATCTAGGCCTACCCTTTCGCTGTAGCCAGAAACAAACAGGAGCCTATATATACCTGGTTTTACTTCCTGTTAAGGACACATATAATTAGACATTTCAAGATGTCTAATGGTTTCTACCAGAAAAAAAAATTACCAATGAGCCAAGGGTCTTGGTTCCTGTCATCTGTTGGGATTAGAAGGTACATCTGTGATTAGAAACCCGGCAGAGGAACAACACATTCCTTCCAATTCTTCCCATTCTCTAAGAGAACTGTCTACTTGGTGATCTTGGTTAAATTAGTGGATTTGGTCAACTAAAGAAAAAGACTTTAGGCACTTTAATAGGTAAGGAATCACTGGCCATGCTGTTTTCCATCTCCAAATACCTTTGCCCCCTTGAAGACAGAGGCAGATTCTTCTGGCCCAAACCAGGCAGAGCCAAGTGAGCCCATGGGAATATTTACCTTGGCAACCTAGAGAGAATAGATATAAAGTAACTCCATTTTTCTAGGAAGGATTCAAGAAATGACAGTTCCATCTGTCATTCTTCTCTCACTTATTTCCTTACTGCTATGTACACAATACATCCAAATTTGAGATTTTTTTATAGAAATAGTAGGATCCTCTGGCTAGTCCACACAAACCTGTGTTACTCCATATAGCTTTTTTTTTTAAAAAAGATTTTATTTATTTATTTGACAGAGAGAGAGAGATAGTGAGAGAGGGAACACAAGCAAGGGGGAGTGGGAGAGGGAGAAGCAGGCTTCCCGCCAAGCAGGAAGTCCGATGTGGGGCTCGATCCCAGGACCCTGGGATCATGACCTGAGCCGAAGGCAGATGCTTAATGACTGAGCCACCCAAGTGCCCCATTCCATAAAGCTTTTAATAACACTGTTTACAGAGGTGCCTGGGAGGCTCAGTGGGTTAAGCATCTGCTTTAGGCTCAGGTCATGATCTCAGGGTCCTGGGGTGGAGCCTTGTGCGGGGCTCTCTGCTCAGCAGGGAGTCTGCTTCTCCCTCTGCCCCTCACCCTGCTTGTGTTCCCCCTCTCTCAAATAAATAAATAAAATCTTTAAAAAAATACTCTTTAGGGGTGTAGTCACAATTATCCCTAATCACTACTGGTATCTTGTTTCTAAGAATAAAATTGACTTAGAAAGAAACTAGCCAAGCAATCTCAGGGTTGTGTTTCAAAGACTTAGGAAAAAAGCCAAGAGGTGTGGCAGTTGGCTTCTTCTCCTCCACTTAGAGCACTAAACTCATCGTCTCACCTTTAAGGTTGAATAAAGCCTTCTTCTGCTACTCAGGTAACAATCACCCTTCCTATGTGGGTCTTCCTAAGATAGGGGCCTATTTTAACAGTTGGGATATGGAGGGTGCCTGGGTGGCTCAGTCGTTAAGTGTCCGCCTTCGGCTCCGGTCATGATCCCAGGGTCCTGGGATCGAGCCCCGCATCCGGCTCCCTGCTCAGGAGGAAGCCTGCTTCTCCCTCTCCCACTCCCCCTGCTTGTGTTCCCTCTCTCGCTGTGTCTCTCTCTGCCAAATAAACAAATAAAATCTTAAAAAATAAAAACAGTTGGAATATGGAGAAAATATTGTTATTGCCATTGCTGTTTTAACATTAAAATACCCTCTCCTCCTGCCCCACCAAAATTTGATTTTGTTTTGTGACTTCTTTAATTAGAAATTTAGGGTAGAGAGAGAGAAACCCTAAGAAGCATGCTCACTAATAACAGGTTACTAAACCTCCTCCTAAGGGGGATAGGTTTGGTTAATCCCAGGAAATATGCACAGAACCACTGGGGTGCCTCGTCTGGGGGCAAGTCCATTTTAGCCCAGCTGCTTTCCTGCTGGATCAGGATCTATGTTCTTTAGAGGTGGTGCCTTGTCTACTTTGCACTAGTTCTAGAAGCTCAGAGTCAGGGCAAGAGTGCTGAGAACAATGGCATCCTTTCTGCAATGAAGAAGGGAAAGGAAAGAAGGGTGCTAAGGCAGCTAGTCACCAGAGAGGGCCATTGTGGAGGAAGAACCAGATGTCATTTTCTGCTTTTAATTAGTACTAATTTTTCAGATGGTATATGATGTAAATGTTACCTATTAATATTTCTGGAGTTGGATGAGGGGAGGGGGGGTACATGGATGCAATGAAGAAGTATTGAGTCCTAGTGAAAAGTGCATTTGAGCCAAGATGAGGAGCTGCCCACGTGGCTGGAGTGGGTGGCAATAACATCTAGAGACACCATGATCAGATACTGGATATTTTTCAGGTCTGTTTCATTCAGCAGAATGAATATTCGTTCAAGAACACAACTATAGGCAGCCCTTAGGTTGATCTAACTTCTAGTAACATTGTGAATCTCCCAATGTAAGGGATGTTGATTGTTAATGAAGGTTTATCAACCTCTTCATACACATGCAAAACACTTACTTGTGCCAATACAAGTGAGTTAATTATATGCAGTGACAAAGTAGGTCTCCTAGAGGCCACATTTTATATTAACACTGAATTTTAATAGTCACTGGAGTCTCTGGTTAAATTCCAGCTGTTCCTTATTCCTTAGGGTTCCACATTAGCTGATATTTGGCAAAATATAAAATTGCTATTGGAGTTGAAAGAAAAATTTGATTTTCTCTATTTGTTTCTGAAAGCGTGTTAGACATAAGTTACCTGTGTTATGCAAATTGGTGTCAAGCAAAAAGGTGGATTTAGTGACCATGAAAATCTCTTCTCTTTAAAATTCTGTTTTTGTTTCAAATAAGGCCAATGTGCTCTTGCAAATGGAAATATCCCCACCGACTTACAGATCATGTCAGGAACAGTTCTCTCCACAGAAGCAACATCTTATCTTAATTCTCCTGTTATGCTGGAGGGGGCCAAATCTTGAACAAACTTAATGCCCAGACTCTATGCAGCCATGAATGTTATTCTAGGTTTCATGACATTGCTATAATCAACTCCCAGCGTTGAAACAGAAAATTAAAATTCTACTCATAATTATACATTATCTTTTCTTGTAACTTTTTGTAAGGGATAAGAGAATTGTGATACTAAATAGAAAAATTAAGGAGTAATTAAAAAACTACTATTTATTTTTTTAGAAAACATTCTGTAGCTGCTGTGTGGAAAAAGTATTGCTATGCAATCAGAAAGATATGGATTCAAATCTCCGCTGTGCTACATGCTGGCCAATACAGGTTCTGCATTTTAAGTTTATTTGTGCTTCAGCTTCATCACAGTATTTATTCGAAAACAAGGCTAAAAAAACTTTTTTAGGAACCTGTACAACTACGTCATGCTGCCCCCATGTGTCTAAGAAAAGAGTGGTATGCTCGCCTCAGTTTGCACGTTAAAACAATCTGGAGAGATGAAAAATTAATAGGCTCTGTTAATTTCTTTCTTGCTTGCTTGCTTGCTTGCTTTCCTCCCCAGGTGATTCTCGTTGTGCAACCAGGTTAGAGAAACCCAGAAATAGATTATAAACTCCGTAAGGGCAGGAGTTTTGCTTGTGCAATTTGCGATTACATTGTTTGTGCTGAGAAAAGTATCCAGCTGACAGAAGTACTCAAGTAATATTTATTGAGCAGATAAATTAATAAATGAATGTGTACTTGACTTTATTAAAGAAGTAATATAATCAAACCTCAAGTCAGATCCTGCTGTAATAATTATAGTTACCATCAAGGGAGTCTTACAACGTTCCTGGAGTGGATCTTAAAACCTCCTAATGGAGTCCCATTGAGTTTAAAATAACATCCGAACTTGTTACAGCAGCATCTGAGGCATTGGACAGTCTGGCCCCTTCCCTTTCCCGCCTCATCTTCTGGGCATCCTCCCCCTTCAGTCACCCAGGCTCTATTTTTACTCCTTGAACCCATCAGGTTAGTTTTCACCTCAGGACCTTTGCTCTTATTGTTCCTTCCACATGGATTACTCTTTTCCAGATCTTCATGTGTCTGATTCTTTCTCATTATCAGAATATCAACCCACACACATCATCTCCTCAGACCACCTTCCATGGGTACCCTGTCTAATGTACCTCCACACTGCTGTCACTCTCTGTCCCATTACCTTATTTAGATATCCTCAAAGTAGTTCTTACTATCAGAAACTACCTTTTTATTTATATATTAATATATGTTGATTTGACATTTTATGGTTCCTCAAACCCCACTAAAACTTAGGTACCATTAGGACAAAAATCTAATCCTTTAATTTTTTTTTATCAATATATTCAGCCCTCAGAACAAAGCCCAACACCCACAAAAACTTACTAAATATTTGATGAATGTATAAAATAATTTTTAAAAGCCTAATCTGTTATTTATTTACTTGTCTACCTTTGGAAAGTCATATATGTCCTGTAATAACATGCATCACTTGCCTTTTACGTTGTCTGGCACGTAGCAAGTGCTCAGATAATGTCGGCTTCCCTTGACTCTGCTGTTTCTCTCCTACCTTAAAGAGAAGCTCTTTGAAGCATCCTGTATAAAGTCATCTAAAAACAACAGTAGCTCATAGGTTTTCCTTTTTTTGTGTGTGTAAATACCTAGGGACGGAATTTCTCCATGGTTATACATGCTTAGTTTCCAAGAAATTGCCAAACAATTTCTCTAAAGCGATGGTTTCATTTCACACCTCTGTTCCTCTCCACATCCTCACCAGCATTTAGTACTGTCAGTCTTTTTAATTGTAGCATTCACATGGGTATAAAATGGTAATATCATTGTTATTGGATTTGTCTTTCCCTTGCAACTAATGATGTCAGCATTTTTTGTGTATTTACTGGCCATTCACCTGTCTTCTTTTGTCAAGTGTCTTCTCCAATCTTCCATCAACTTTTTACTAGTGTGTCTTCTTATTGTTGATATGTAAGATTCTTTATTTATTCAGGATACAATTCCTCTGAAAAATGAATTACCAATGCATTTCAACGCCTCTAATACATTAACAATAACTTCTCAATTTGTAAACTGTGTGTTTTGATGAGCTTTTATTTTTGTGAGGTAAAGTTTATCAGCTTTTATTTTATGTTGAGTGCTTTTTAGGTTGTATCTAAGAAATCTTTGCCTGCTTCAAAGTCATGAAGATATTCTGTATTTCTTTTTTTCCCCTAGAAGCCTTATGGTTTTAGCTGCTACATTTAATTTTATAATTGATCACACATTAATTTTTGCATGTGATTTGACGTAGGGGCCCAAGAATTTTTTTCCATATGTGAATTCCAGATTTTTATAAAAATGTCTCGTACAGCCTTATTCATAATAAGGAAAAAGGAAATAAGCCAAATATCCATCGATAAGAGAAATGGAAGAACATATTGCAATTGTTCTACCAATGGCATACTGATCAGCAATACAGAAAGTAACTACAGATATATGCAACACCATGGATGAATCTTGAGAATGTTATGTTGAGTGAAAGAAGCCAGACATAAAGGGCTACATACTGTTGCTTCTATTTATATGAAATTCAAGAACAGGCAAAGTTAATTTGTGGAATGAAAATCAGCACCATGGTTGCCTACAGAGAGAGTGGGGCTTAACTAAAAGTGGACACAAGGGGACTCAGCAGACAGAAAGGTCTTATGTCCTGACTGGGACGCTAACGTAGGTGTAACACTTACCGGAACTTAATTATGCACTTAAGGTCTGTGTATTTCACCGTGTGTAAATTTTATCTTTAAAATGTCAAATAGCTGGTAGTGACAAAGAGATTATAAGCATGGACAGACCGTTACATGTAAGGGCAAATGTCTCTAAATGCTTCAATAACCCAGGTTCATCCCACAGCCATCTCTTTTCATGATAAAATTAAGAAATGGTTAACTTTTTCTTCAGAAGTTTCTTTTAATAATTCAGAGAATCTGCTTAGAAAGTTTTAAAATGTAAAACCTTTGATATTTAAGAAGTTTTGATATTTAAAGAGGCACACTTTACACAGGACAATTTATGAGTAAGAAACCTCTAGTAACTGACATTGTGTGATATGCTTATATAAATATACAAATTCACAGAACAAATACATGTATGCATATGTATCCACTTTAGAGTCCTAGAACAAAGCCACAAAAGACTATGTAATTATACTATAGAGGATTGATGTGCTTCTTGGGTTTCATGGTCTTTTTTTCAAATTGAATTGAAATACTCAATTCTAAAACTCCAGCTAGATTTGCACATTAACAACAGAATACTTGCAACCATAAATTTATAACTGCTTCGGGATTTTCCAGAGCAATCCCTTTGAGCCTCTCAGGCTCTGACAGAAAGAGTGTACAATCCACCAGCACCATTTCTACTTCAGACCAGCCTGCAGAATCCTAAGCAGCTTTGTTTCATGCTCCCTGATTCTTTTTGTGCCTTGCTATTGAAGCTCAGACCTACTTATGTATTTATTAACAATGACTGTCTTTGCATTTCTATCAGCATTCGCTGGGGCCACCAGGAGGGGAAATACTGTGTAGGGGTGCATAGCTTCCAAGGAACCTGTCAAACAGAGCCTTCTCCTGGGCCATGAATAAGATTCAGAGGGTTAGCACACTTTGCATTGTTTTATGGGGAATGAGTTATCAGACTACAAACAGAATTTGGGAATCCTGCTTTCTCGGTGGGGAATACTTATATACCACTTCCCCATTTCTGTGTGAGAAGTTTCCATTGGCCTAGCTCTCTTGGGCTTTCTCATCCCATCACTGCTCCCTCAGAAAGAGTGTCTTTTCTGATTGGTGATCACGGAGAACAAAATGAGCATGTTTCAGCTCCTTCTCATCCTGCCTTAGCCATGCCACAGGCACAATGGAGCTGGTTCGGTCTTTGTGGGGTGGCCTGCAGTTTGGGGGACATTTTCAACGCTGGAAAGTATTAGCAAACCAGTTTGCCCAAGGACTATATATCTTTCAATTGTATTTATACTAAAGTGGGAAGGAGAAGGTTGACTTTTTCAGAGCTGAGCACTCCTGCCTAGGAGTTGAGAACTACCACTTTGAATCTTATCTCTCTTGTTTTATAAAAATGTGCATCTTCATGAATTTCAGCACATGAATATAACTGACTGCTCAATGTCTAGGAAAAGGGGGAAATTTCATAATCCTGGTGGCCCGAGATTTTAGTATTGTCATTATGCCTGTATTCTGAAAGCCTTCCAATTTGCATGTAATTTGAGGGTTCACTCAACTAGCTTCTTATTGAAATCTTGTAATGATCCCCGCTATAATTTATTTGTTATTATGTAGCTGGATAGTCATTAATACCTCCTATCAAACAGAAGTAGTTTCACATTTCATCAATACCTTCAAATTGTTTTTCTTATTACTTTTCTAATGTTTGTGTCCATATTTTTTCCTTATTATTGGCCATCTTCTATAGACCAGAGACTGTGGCTGATTAATAAGATCTGTGAGGAACTCATCAAATACTAGAGAGGACATATTCAAATGTCACTCTTTCCCTGATGGCAGAATATATGAAGTATCAAAAAAGAGGTATAAACAAATTCTTCAGGGGCACAGAGTCAGGAAATGTCACCTTTATGACCCCGAGACTGGTCCCCCATAAACTGAATATCAACTTTAGATGGTCATTTTTTTTAAGTCTTGATCTCAGATATGTGTCATACAATAGCAAAGAAATTTGTCTGAGAATAAACAAATAAGAGCACCTGTCAGTTTTGATGAAAATTCCATGTGTTCCAAGACATTCCCTATCAGGCTTGCTGTGGGACCATCCATTTGGTTAAGACATTGAAAGGCTATCACCCATTCCAAGAAAAGCGTCTGGCTGACAACGTAGTCCATATTACCTTGGATTATCCAGCCCTGTCCTGACAGAAAATAGGGCCTGAGGGAGTGCATAATGGATAGTCAGGCCCATAGAGAAGGCCTAGAACACTTTGAATGAAGTGTCATCTTCCAAAAGGGCTGGATGATCACCTGCCAAAGATACTGGAGGAGATTCCTGTCCTTGGTAAAAAAAAAAGCTGGTTTTGATTTGAATTTCCCTGATGGCTAATGATGATGAACATTTTTTCATGTGTCTGTTAGCCATTCATATGTCTTCTTTGGGGAAGTGTCTGTTCATGTCATCTGCCTATTTTTTGACTTGATTACTTGTTTTTTGAATGTTGAGTTTGAGAAGTTCTTTATAGATCTTGGAAATCAGTGCTTTGTCTGTAGTGACATTTGCAAACATCTTCTCCCATTCTGTGGGTTGCCTCTTTGTTTTGTTGACTGTTTCCTTTGCTGTGCAGAAGCTTTTTATCTTAATGAAGTCCCAATAGTTCATTTTTGCTTTTGTTTCACTAGCCTTTGGAGACGTATCTTGAAAGAAGTTGCTGTGGCAGATGTCAAAGACATTACTGCTTATGTTCTCCTCGAGGATTTTGATGGAGTCCTGTCTCACACTGAGGTGTTTCATCCACTTTGAGTTTATCTTTGTGTCATCATTAGGCATCAGGTAAATTCAAATCAAAACCACATTGAGATACCACCTTACACCAGTTAGAATGGCAAAAATTGACAAGGCAAGAAATAACACATCTATATATGTGTGGGTATATATGTTATATATGTGTATATGTTATATATATGCATATATGCTATATATAGTATATATAGACATCATACGTGAAGATAGCTGGAGATCAGTTTGCAAAATCAATGCATCCAGCAAGCATTTATTGAGGATCAGTTACATGCCAGGTGCTAGGGACCCAAAGTGTCACAGGGGCTTACTGAGCTGAGTATGTGATGGAGTACTCAAGGGGCTCATGGTCTTGGGTGGACTTGATGGGGCATAGTGAAACTAACAAATATACTTATTGGGCATGACAAATAGGCTAAAAGGAGTAGTCAGAACTGACTATTGAGATTGTTCAAGCTATAAAAGACCAGTGATAATACCTAACTGATCACATCAATTTCAAAAGGTATTCTATAGATATTTCCTTTATTACATTAGATATCAGGGACTCATTTGCATATGAATATCTGCACCATACAAGGAGTCTAAAATGAAGAAAATCCTCTATATTTAAGCATTAAGTAAAATTCACCCCAAATGATCCCCATTACTTTAGGTATCTAGTTGCACTCTGCATATATGCTTCTTGCTAAGGATAGGAAGCATCAGGGTCTGCCTGGGCAGGTGCCACAGTCACCCCTCTGTCCCTCTGAGGGAGCCAGTACTGGTCCAGTCACTTGCTGTAATTGTTTCCTACAATTACCTCTTCCAAAAACTGTTCACTTTCTCCTCTGATGATTCTTCATCCACTATTGGGTGTTTGAAAGGAACTAAATGACATTAATTGTGTTTCTCACAAAGAAATGCCTTTTCAAAGGACCATAAAATAGCAGGTGCAGCATCATTGGAGCAATTCCTTCAGATGGCTGTTTTGAGTTTGGATTAGTTTTGAGTTTGGGTTAGCAATGCAACCAGGCAAATTGTTTGCGACTCTACTCATGAAACTCATTTCTGTAAAATGACAATAACTGGGGAGATGTTTTCTTCTAGAGCTGTCAAAATTCAGGGCTATCAGTAAGGTATTTGTTACTGACATATGAGGTGTGGGGAGTGAGGGGAAGAGAGCCTTGCTGGTCCTCTGGGATCTCGCAGGGACCACTGTGGACACCCCAGTGCTGAGAGCTCTGTTACAAATGTGACCACAGCCACAGCTGTGAGACTGCTGGAAAAGCAGGCATGAAATCAGAATCCTAATTCTCCAAAAAGGTCCTATTGTTACTCCATCCACTGAAGCAGGCTATTACTAGCTAGCTAGCTAGCTCCTTCAGTGACCAGAGAGTTAAAACTTCTTCCCCTTACACCTTTAGCTGATGACCAAAAACACTAAAACTTTGAGGGGTATAAAGGACAAATAGTCAATTAAAATCCCATTGACTATTTGTAGAATTGTGAAAAGGGGCAAACTATCTTTAAAGTCAGAGAAACCTCATTTTCGACATAGACTCTTCAACCACACTTGACTCCTGTGACCTGGAGAAACTGACCTGGGCTCAGACTTTGTTTACTTATTTATAAAATGGAGCTAACAACGTCTTCTTGTTTATTGTGAATATTAAATAATATGTCACAGGTAAAGTGCCCCATATTTGGCAAATTCTCAAATTACATCTGTATACTTATTTACATGTGAATATCTACATCAAAGGTGGAGTCTGAAAATGACCCCCTTTCCACCCAATCCCTGCCTCTCCTTCCTGTGTCTTATTACTTCCACACTGTTCTCAGTGTCTGGGCATTCCTTCCCTGCACCCATCTTTTTCTCCGTCCTATGTACCTCATCATAAATGAAGTGGAATCAACTTTTTTCTCCCAGAGCTACATGATACGCCCGTTGTCAAAGAATAAAACAAAATCAGAGGGTTTTTTTTTTTTTTAAGGAGCTCAATCAATATACTTGCCAGATAAAGGCTGGCATCAAAGAAGAAGCTCCCCAAATCATTTGATGAAGAGTAGAGGTGATGGTAGTATTTGTGATGTGCTAGAAAAGCTGGAGTGGGGTTTAGGGGTGGTTCGTGGTGCTTATGGTAATTCAAACCTGAAAATTTAGGCTCTAGATAGCACAATGTGGTTCATAAGTCTGTCCATGTTGCCTAAAATGGGTCCCATAATTCCTAGGTCAGGAAATGTCTTCATTTGGGTCCAGGAAGGGTCTGGTTTCCTGGTCCTAACTCAAAATTCAAAATTAGTTTTAGCATCATTAGCTAGTTAGAACCCGCCACGGTGAACACAGCACAAGACATGCTCTACATGGAACATATCAGGGCTGAGACTACAGTGATCAGGGTTGGTGCCTGAGGAGCAAAATTTAAGGAGGCCCTTACTCTTAGAGTTGTGCTGTGCAGTTTGGCACCCAGGGCCAAGTGCCTCCTTGTGCACTCTGTACCCACTTGCCTCACCCAGGTCTTGGCCCTGCTCTATACAACTACAGAGACTTTAAACTTTACCAAGTAGGAAGAAGAGGCATTTCAGGAAATGAGGCATAGAATATTTTTGAGCTAAAAGAAACCTCAGATACCACTTCTATACTATTTTTCTCATTGGAAAAAGAAGATAACTGAGGTCCAGCACAGGCACGTAAATTATTCAAGTCACAAAGATGGCGAAAGTCTTCTTGGGCCAGCTGGGAGCTCCTCCTCTCCCCAGCATAGAGTCTGATTGTGGTCCTGGGGGGGATACTTCAACATCAGGGTTTTCATGAGTGCATTCATTTTTTCTGATTTTATCAATTATAGGAATACAGCCAGTGTGCAGAAATTTACCCTTGCTGGGGTGGGACACGCTTGGGGAAGGACGGTGGGCTATGCAGGGAGGTGAGTGGGAAAGGAAGAGGGAGTCGGGTTTTCATAGATTCCTGCAATGGGGGCAAACACTGCAGAGAGGCTTGAATACCGCATCTCATTTCATCTTCACAATATTCCTGTCAGGGGGAAATTTTATCTCCATTGAAAGTTGAGGAAACTGAACTTTAAAAACAGAGCTAGTTGGAGCACCTGGGGAGCTCAGTTGGTTAAGCAGTTGCCTTCACTCAGATCATGATCCTGGGATCCTGGGATCGAGCCTGGAGTCGGGGTCCTACTTAGCGGGGAGTCTGCTTCTCCTTCTCCCTCCTCCCCTCCCCTCCCCGCTGGTGCTCTCTGCCTCTCAAATGAATAAATAAAAATAAAAACAGAGCTAGCAAAAGGCAGAGCTGGGATTTAAAGCCAGGTTTCTCAGGTTCTGCATCAGTTAGAGATCTTTTGGGGGCAAGTGACAGAAAAATCCAACCAAATTGGTCATAAACTATGTTCTCGTATATTCCCACTAAGGCCAGAAAGATCCCTGGCTTCAGGCTCGGCTACGTTAGTCATGCAGTCTCACTTCCCCTCCCTCTCTCAGTTCTGCTGTCCTCCTGTTACCTTTGTTGTCCCGCTGAGGTTCAACCATAACGTGGCCAGACAGCCTATCCCCGCCAACATCCTCTCAGGGTCAAGTCCAGAAGAAGAAAGGGAAAAGGTTCTCAACAGTCTCAGCAAACATCGTACTTCATTCCAGGTTCTGAATGTGTCACATGCCCAGGTGGGACCAGTTACGGTGGCCAAAGGAAATGAACGTTCTGATTGGCCGGGCCTGAGTCACCTGCCTGCTATGTGGGTGTCTTAGACCACCGGAGGCCAGTGGTCTGAGAATCGAGGGGTTAGTTCTCCTTTCTGTTAACATGAGATTAGTGACCGACAAAGAGGCAAAACCTGCAGCTCGCACGGCAGGCTCCTAAACCTGATGCCATAAATAAGATCCAGAGAGAGCCTGTAAAAGCAGACTACCGGGGAAATGTACTTGAGGCTTAGGAATTGTAGCAAAACCTCCCTCATATTGCAGGATTGTACACAACTGGGGCAGAGAAGAGGCAATGTAATATAACCTCCTGAGTGTGGCATGGTGATGTCATTGAATCAGGCTTAGAGACAAAAATAAATTGCTCTCACGTTTCATCAGCCGCCAGAGAGCCAGGATGTAATATAAATGTTGACCTACAGATAAAATATGTATTCGAGGTAAAGTCATCTCGGTTTCATTTCAGGATCATGTTAAAATAAATTCACCAGGCGGCCCATTGGATTTGAGTCATCAAGTAGAAATTCCATGAACATTCCGTGAGTACTTCGGGGTGCACTGTACCAGATAGCAGGTGGGGAGGGAAGCTTCAGCTGGAGGAGAACCCAAAACAGGGGACTGAATCTGCAAAGTCAGACACTAGGAAGATTGGGCTGAGGGTGGTCCTGAGAGCAGGCAAAGAGGAAGGAGGTCTGGCCCTGGGTCCTGTGAGACATGTGGCAGACACCTGCAGCTCTGTTCATAGCATCCCTACCTCACCAGCTCAGCATGCATCCACCAGAGTTGCAACGGCCAGCTCCTGCATTTCTTTGCCTGAGGGCTTTCTTTTGCTGTAGGAGACTCACTTGCCATGCATGTCAGGCCAGAAGAGCCAAAGGAGGATGCCTATGCCTAGCACCCCTAGCCCTCACCAGTGACTGAGGGAAATGGATGTCTGAGCACCCCCAGATCCCTTGTCCTCTGTGGAGTAATGCAGAGACATCTATTACACACTGGCTCCCCAGTGGGATGAAGTTCCAGGCACCCATAACAGTAGCTGGCTTGCTAATGCACCCTATATTGTTTGTCTCCCCTTCCCTTTCTTACTTCTCCACGCCTCTGCTGCTCTTCATAGCCCAGAGAAACTACTTGCACTCAAGCCCTTGCTTCAGGATCTGCTCCTGGAGAAACACAAAGATTAAAGATGGAAATTATCGCCCCTGAAGATGTGAGCATGCGAGTTGTAGGTTAGGCAGTGTTCAAGGACCAGGCAAGTAACCTCAGTGTTTCATCAGCTCAGGGCTTCTAGGTTTGTCTCAGGAGGCTAGATGTGATTGCCCAGACTTCCAAAGGAGACTCTGTCAAGTAAAGGGATTGAAGGAGCGTGTCCTGGCTTGGAGCCGTCGGGATGTTAGAGAATCTCAACCGTGGCAGTCAAAGCAACTTTAGCTTCCGCTCTGACACTTCCGCTTGCCCTTTCTATCACCTGCAGTGCCGTTCCTTCCCTCCTTGCTGTGCTGGTGCTGGTGATTCTGTTTTTCCCTGTCTGAAGAATATTCATTCTCTTCTTAGCCGTGTCAAATCCTATCCTCCTTTAAAACTCAGTTCCTCAGTCCTTCCAGAGCAGTGCATTCTTTCTCAGCAAGAGCACCTCCATATTTTGCTGACTGACCTTGTGACACCTCTACTCTCTCCAAATGCTCCCACTATCAGCCTTTGAAAGCCAGGAGGGCAGGAGCTGTGTTTATCCCAGAATTCTTGCCCTCAGCACAGGCATTTAGATGCCTCACTAAATATTCACATGAAAGCAGAAGACAAGAATGCTGAAGAGGAAGAGAAGAAGAAGGAGGAGGAAGAAAAGTTACAGTGTCCCAGCAGCTTGCAAAAGTTCCCCGCAAGTACCACTAGGGGAGGAAGCAATTGCACACCTACGCTTGAAATGAGCTTGGCAGCATGGCAGAAGAGAAAAATATTTTTGCTCTTACCGCTGGAGGCATATGCGTTGGGGTCATGGGGGACTTTTAGGGGTGGGGGTCAGAAGAAGCAGAACACAACACCTGTCTAGGAAAGAGCAAGTGGTTCAGCTTGGCTGGGCTGTGGGTGAAGTCCAGAGGAGAGGGGGATGATCCTGGGTGTGTTGGGTCTTGAGGCACGGACCATGGGCTGGCAGCAGGAGTTTGTAAGAAATGCAGAATTCAGACACACCAAAAGAGAATCTTCTTTTTAATAAGATTCCCAGGTGACTCCAATCCTCCAAATGCATTAACTTTTTAGAAGCACTAGGGAGTCACTGCAGATTTTGGAAGCAGGATGAGCTCAGACAGAGTAAACAAGGTCTTCTCCGTCATCTGGGCAAACAGCACATTTGAAATTACTGACAGGCCTAAGCTTCTGCTTTCCATTTCTCTTCCTAATAAAGCCAGAGACGAACTTTACTGCATACTGTCAACAACTTGCTTTGTCACCTCCTTCCCTTTACAGATGGCTTTTGTGTGAGAAGCTGTTTGACAGAAGGGAAGGGAGTCGCCCAGCAGAGTATCTCTGAGTACAAGTAGAGGTGTGTCTATTCTCATTATGTCCCTCCATCTTCCGGTCCCCCCGCCATCTTTCTTCTTTTCTCATCAAATGCATGGAGATGCACTCCTTGAATTCCAGGGATCTACAGAGGCTAAGACTCAGATGGAATTAATGCAAGTGTCTTAAAAGAAAAAAAATCTAGATTTACTTATCATTTTATTCCTCAAATGTTTAAATTTATGTTCTTGTTTCAGAGACTAACACAATAAAAGTTCTAACATTAGACTTTTAGAGTAACAATGATTTCAAAACATTGTTTTAAAATTTGCTTCACTATCGTCCAAAATCTAAACCTCTTTTTGGCTTCCCCTCATTCCTGGGAAATTATTACCTTTCCATAGCTGTCTCATGCATAGGCAAGGAAATGCCTCAGAACATTTATCAGAGGCAAAATATCAGACTATATTATGGCAATATCTTGACATATTTTTTTACACAGTCCTATTAATCAGAGAGCTCGTGTAGCATCTCGATGTGACCAAATAGCAATTATAATTTGGTTGTTTTGGTGGCTACCTGCATAAAGTCAAGCATGTCTGCAAAGATCTTTTTCTTAGCAGCATTAAAAAAAAACTATTACTTCATTCTGTCTTTGTCAAAATAGCTTTGGGCTATATCTGTAGGAAGCCAGCTATAAGTCATTTATCCAGCTACCAGAAAAGAGATATACCCACTTGGATCTGAGTAATTGAATTCTTCAATTTGCATCCAGATGTTTCTGTATGGAAGCTGCCTATGGCCAGGAAATATATACAATGTAGATTAGTAACTTGACAGAATAGCATTATTTTAAATGCATAGTCTCCTATGCACTGCACCCATAAGAAGTGAAATTCATTGTTTAATGTCTTGCACATAGTAGGGCTCAGTGGCATTATTGGGATGTGGGCATAAATAGAGCAGGTTTGAAAATGGTACATCTCTCAGCCAGTCTTTATATCCATTCAGTGCTTTTCTTTGAATAGCCTGCATTGATTTGAGTTACATATAACCATTGTGTGACTTGATTTTAAGTACCTTTAAACTTAAATAATGATGCTGTATGGGAATATGTAAATGAGATTCAGTTGAAGAGCATTAATGCTGATAATAGAAGAATTAATTAAGTCATGGGAACTATCTTTGCCACTAATTCAATGTGATAGACTTGGGCTGATTACCCTATTTGAACGTATTGCGGGAATTTCTCTTTTAATGCAGGGAGAGTTCTCTATTCTGAAATAGAGGAACTCTTTCCAATTCAAACTAGACAAGAGTAGTTTGTAAAGGGGATTGGATTCATAAAGGAGAGCCTGAGTGAGTCCTCCCTAGAGGGGGAGCATTTCTGGATGGAAATCTGGACCGCTGAAGAGGTATCAGCGTCTGGCCAAGCAAAGAAGAGAAGAGTATTGAGTTCAGTAAAATGCAGTAGAAGGAAATGAAAATTCATCAGATCCCTTCTCTGGTGGGTTGGGGTTTGTTGATCTACAAAAGAAGCCCTTTTTCCTGGGTACATATACTGTTAATTAATCAAAACCCTTAATTAAGCTTTTATTCATGTCTAGGACGGAAAAAGAAGCACACGGGCTTTGAGTGAGACAGACCAGGGTTCTAATCACATCCCAGGCAACTAACATGATTTCTCTGAGCCTCTGTTTGCTTGTTTGTAAAGTGAGGTTGTTTTAAGGATCAAATGAGATAATGTACACAAACAACTGTCACAGCAAATGCCTGGCACATGGCAATAGCAATGCTGATATTTGTTCCCAAAAAGGAAACTTCTAGGATTTGTGCGATATTGTCATTTACAAGAAATATATATTTGGTCATTCAGATGACCAAACTATATTTCTCATGTGTTTGGTCTTCCTCCAGGGTTCCTGACTCCTAAAACCCTTAGAAGTTCCTGTAATAAAAGCAATAAAGATGTCTTTTGTTCTGTTAATGAAGGTGACTTTTGGACCCCACCCAAGGATGGGGGCCAGTTGCCTGGAGAACAAACCAGGTGATTAGAGGGTTGGAACTTTCAGTCTTACCCCCTACCCCATCCTCCTGGGAGGAGAAAGGGCTGCAGATTCAATCAGCCAATGGCCAGTGACTTAGTCAATCATGACTATGCGATGAAGTCTCCATTAAAAACCCAAAAGGACTGGGTTCAGAGTGCTTAGGGTGGTGAACAAATGGACATGTAGGGAGAATGGCACATCTGCTCCACACTCTTTCCTCACGCTTTACACCATGTATCTCTTCATCTGGCTGTTGATTTGTCTCCTTTATCATATCCTTTAATAAACTGGTCAATGTAAATAAGTGTTTCCTTGAGTTCTGTGAGCCACTCTAGCAAATGAATTGAATTTAAAGAGGAGGTTGTGGGAACCTCCGTAGCCTGACAGAAGTACGGTAACAACATGCTGGGGCTTGGGACTGGCATCTGAAGTTGTGGGTAGGGGACAGTCTTATAGGACTGAACCCTTAACTTGTGGAATCTGTTGCTTTCTTAAAGTAGATAGTGTCAGAATTGAGTTGAATTCTCAGCCTGCTGGTGTTTGAGAGAATTGCTTGGTGTAGTTTTTGGGGACTCTCCCATTGGAAATTGGGTCTGGAAACTCTAAAAGAATTTACACTAAGACTACATAAATCTTTAACACTTTCCCAGGAAAGATGTATGGTGTCCTTCTGTTTTTGTTTCCTTATCTATAAAATGTGGAAAATGGTAGCACCTATTTTATAGAGTTATTTTTAGAAACAGCTGAGAAAATACAAGTAAAGCAATGAGGACAATGTCAGGAACATAGTAAGTGATTGATGATATTGGGTGTTTTAGTTATTTTTACATGTTTTTGACAACTTCAGCCATATGAAAATCGATGTGAATACCCAGAAATTGTAATAACAATAGTTGCTATTAATTTAGTGTCTGCCATGTTTGAGACACCACATTAAATGCTGTAAATATATCTCAATTTAATCTTCACAACCACACAATAAGAGAGGCATTATTCCCACTTTACATGAGAGGAAACTGGGGCTCAGAGTAGTTATGTAGTTTATCTGAAGCTACAGAACTGGTTAAGTTAAAGTGACAAAGTTGAGATTTCTAATTCCAGAGCCAGTGTTCTTTCTGCTATTCCATGGCAGACAGTGCTATTTCAAGACCTAAGTGTGACTCTGGATAAGGAAGCACCATGACTTAGGCATACTCTGCATTGTAAGTGAAGGGTAGCAGATAATTTCTGGAAAGAATATTTTAAATAGTACAGAGAAGGAAATTTGTCAGTCCTGGGCATGTAGAAGGTATATGTGTGAGGATGGGATTGGGGAGGCCAAGAACAAGGGACGACAAAGGAAGAGCTGAGAATTCTGAAAATGAACTTGGCTTGTACATAGTAATATTGGACTGAATATACCATGGTGTTTCTGTGCCTTTTGAATTATAGCATATCTTAGTGATTAAGAGGATGCTCTGGAATCCTGTGGGACCTCGTCTGTGTTCAAATTCTAGCTTTGTCTCTCACCAGTGGTGTATTCTTAAACATGTTATTTAACCTCAGCTTCCTTCTCAGTAAAATGGGAATAGAACCCTAACCATCATTAATATTACCTCAGTAAATATCACCTACCTCATGTCTAAGAAATTCTTATTTAACTGGTCTGGCATGGAACTCAGGCATTGACATTTTTAAAAACTTCCAAGTGATTCAAATATGCAGTTAGGGTTGACATAATCAGGTGAGCGTTAGAATATAAATTCTTTGCAGGTAAGACCATCTTTCTTTCCCTATTGTTATGGCCCCAGTGTAGTTCATTGCCCAGTACGGAAGAAGTACTCAATAAAAGTCTGATGAATGATCAATAGCTGAATGCATGATTGGGCTTAGATTCAAATCTGAGGTTTGATTCTGTATGTCCAGTGCTCACTTTACACTCTATAATGCCACTTCTTGGGTGTTGTTAGGTGACTGCTCTTCTCCTTGAACAATATGACTCACCCTCAGTTCTTCAGATAACCCAAACCAAAAATATGAATTTGTTGACTCACTAAATTGAGGAATCCAAGGATGGCCTACCTTCAGGCATGGAAGGATTCCAGAGCACAGATAACTCCATCACAGCTCTGTTTCTCTCCCTTCCTCTCTTGGCTTCTTTTCTCCATTTAACTTCTTTCTCAAATGGGCTTTCCTTTGAGTGTCATGATGGCATCCCCTGTGTCTGCTTAGCTCAGGGCTCTGTGTCGCTGTTCCATCCTTGGAGTCAGAGGTAGGAGCTTAAAGTCCATGGGCTGATGCTACAAAGAGAATCAGAATTCTACTATCAAGGAAGAATGATGGCTTCTTGACTACGAAATCCAACAAAATAGATGGAAATGTCTAGAACTCGGCTACCTGTATGGTTTCTAGGAGAAATGTGATAACTGTAAGAGATGTCTACCTGTCTTCCTCTGAGGAGACCTACTTCCACGGGCAATTGTGCTGCACAATGACAAATGGTTGTTCCCTGTGGGAAATGACTTTCATTATGGTCCTTGGTATCCAGCCCCTTCTCTCATCCTAAAAACCATCATCTTTGATTATACCATATTGCCTATCACCTGGAGCAGTCGTTCTCAAAATAACCAGGGGTGATTTTGTCCCCCAGGAAATAATAGACAATGTCCAGAGACATTTTTGGTTGCCACACCTTAGGGGATAGGTGCTACTGGCATCTAGTAGGTAGAACCCAAGGATGCTACTAAACATCCTACACTGCACTCAATAGCCACCCACAATGAAGATTTACCAGCCCAAAAATGTTAATGGTGCCAAGGCTGAGAAATCATGAACTAGATAATCATAGTAGCTTCCTAAAAGTTCTCTGTACCTTTATTCTCTTTTCTTTCTCTGGTCTTTCCACTTCTGGTCCTCTAAAGTGACTTTTGTACAGTACAAATCTAATATTACTGTCCTACTTAAGAACCATGTAGTTTCTCATGATGATAGAAACCACAAATTCTTCCCTATGATTCAAGTCCTTTGAAAATCTAGCTCCATCTGACCTTTCAAACCTTCCTCTTCCTTTACTCCCCATATACAATATACACTTAACTGCCCCAGATGTTTTCTTTCTCTTATGGAACAATGCATATCCATGTACCTTTGACCACACCAGGCTTTCCTTTCTTTTATGTCTTTATGATGTTTCTCCATGTCTGGATTGCTGTTTCCACTTTTACTTCTCATTTTTCTGTTACTCGTGCGTTTATGCATTGGATATTATTGAATGGCTGCCTTTTGCCAGGCACTCTACTAAACCATGCAGACGCTGTGGTGGATAAGTCACCTTCAGTTCCTTTTCCTGTGAGCTTAGAGTTTAGCAAGGTGGACAAATAAGTGATGCGATGTGAATGGGGAAAGGGCACTAAGAGCATGTGACTTGGTTGGAGGATGCGGTCAGAGAAAACTTCCAGAGGGAGTGCTTTTTAAGCTAAACTGTAAAGGTAGTTAGAGTTAGCCAGGAGTTGGCCAGGTGAACAGGGTTGAAAGCGTCTTTACCAACCTACCCAAACTTCAAGGCCTTGTTCCTCTGTTAACTTTGACCTGGGACCTTCCTAGGTTTCCCCAGTGGAGATAAATTCCTTCTGTTTGGCTCTCATGACACCTTTGAGGTCTATTATAATGTTTATTACCATCTGCCTTGCATTATGTATTCATGGTAAATATGATAAGTGAACTCGTGGTAAATATTTAAATTGAAAATTGCCAAACTTTGCAAAGGATTCACAAGCAATGTTCTCTTATCTCAGAAAGACCGTTTGAATGCTGTGAAGTACATTTTTCTCCTTCACCAGCAAGACTGCTCCACCAAATTTCATAAATAGATTTTTATAAGGAAGTTATTCTGCTGTGTGGCGCTGTTACTGGACACTGAGAGATATAGGAGACAGCATGCACACCAGAGTTCAGGCTTTGCTGTAATCAGGGTAAAGCCCAATCTACACACTTCATTCATTCAGTGGATATTGAGCATCCTGCTATGGACCAATTGCCAGGATTTGGTATGGAGAATATACAGCTACATCAAACAGAAGCAGTTCTTACCCTGTGTCTAGTAGAAAACAGACATGAAGCAAAGAATTGTGCAAGTAGATGTACACTTACTAACTTTAATGGGTCCAATTAAGGACCCATCCAATTGTAAACTATGATGGGTCCAATGAAGGGTCCTACCAGGGAGTCTGACTAGGAGACTGATTTGGTGTATATGTGTGGGAAGGAGTGAAGGAGGGGGTGACATTGAAACTGAGGTCTGATCACTAACAAATTTGGCAAGTAAGGAGACAGGAAAGAAAGAGAATATCTGAGAAAGGAAATGACACGAGCTAAAGAAGGAACGTTCAGAGGCACCTGAACCACAGTAACGGAGAAATCCTCACAACAGCTGGAAATTTGTCACTTAAAAGAGTCCATTAGAAGGAAGTAAAGAAGACCTCTTAGGGAGAGAAGGGAGAGGAATGTATTTCTCTGGACATTGAGTATTATAGCAGGAGACCGAAAGATTGCACTTGCCAAATGGTTTTGGCTGAATTCTTTGTCAGGAAACAAGGCTGGGGCCTAGAAAACAGGCAGAGTCCAGCAAAGGGTAATGGAAAGAGACCCCTACTCCTGGCCTGGGGAGCAGAAGGGATGAATTACCAGGCTCCATTTGTGGCCCAGCTGGGAATAGAGATGGGAATCGGCAGTCATCCTGCCCTGATCTCATGCACCATTTCAGTTCATTTACATTAATATCAAATGGAGAACTGCAGGATGTCCAAGGGAAACCAGAGTCACTTAAATATCGGTGGCTCTTTCTTGATACTTAGGTGAAAGTGAGCCTGCATATAAGATATTAGTGGGTAATAGGCTCCATCTCACAGGCATACAGTTAAATGTACAAAAGTTAGGCAATGATGAGCAGAATGCATGTATAAATATGCATTTGCACACATCAAAATATACACCTAGGGCGCCTGGGTGGCTCAGTTGGTTAAGCGACTGCCTTCGGCTCAGGTCATGATCCTGGAGTCCCGGGATCGAGTCCCACATCGGGCTCCCTGCTCAGCGGGGAGTCTGCTTCTCCCTCTGACCCTCTTCCCTCTCGTGCTCTCTATCTCTCATTCTCTCTCTCTCAAATAAATAAATAAAATCTTTAAATAAAAAAACAAAATATACACCTAGCTATATACTCTATCTATCCGTTATTTTTCATAGAACACCTGCATGTGCACACTTGCTCACATGTGAATATATACACATGCATGTGACAGTGGATGTGTAGAAGAGTACACATATCGGAACATAGAAAATTTTTACATGTACAGTGGGCCCATCGACAACACAGGTTGTGGGTCCAGTTACATGAGGAGTTTTTTTATATAAATACAGTACAGTACTATAAATGTATTTTCTCTTAATAATTTTCTTAATAACATTTTCTTTTCTCTAGCTTACCTTACTGTAAGAATACAGCAAAAAATATATAACATACAAAATATGTGTCCATTGACAACATTGTCAGAAAGGCTTCTAGTCAACAGTGGGCTATAAGTAGCCTTTCGGGGAGTCAAAATTACACTGGATTTTTAACTGTGCAGGGGGTCACTGCCCCTCATCCCCCAATTGTTCAGGGGTCAACTATATACATATACACATATAGATAGATGTATGGATAGATACACATGTTCAAATATGACAAGTCTATAAAATTCATGGTAGTTTGCTTTTTTAAGGCTGTAAGGAGATTCTCTTATTTTTTCTATCTCTAATCTCTAGACCCTCCTTTAAGGGCTCACATGATTAGTAAAGGCCCACTCCTGATAACCTCCCTTTAGATTAATTTAAAATCAATTGATTAGAGGGCGCCTGGGTGGCTCAGTTGGTTAGGCGACTGCCTTCGGCTCAGGTCATGATCCTGGAGTCCCGGGATCGAGTCCCGCATCGGGCTCCCTGCTCAGCGGGGAGTCTGCTTCTCCCTCTCCCACTCCCCCTTCTTGTGCTCTCTCTCTCTCTCTCATTCTCTCTCTCAAATAAATAAATAAAATCTTAAAAAAATAAAATAAAATCAATTGATTAGGGACATTAATTACATCTGCAAAATCCCTTCATCTTTGCCATACAGCAAAACACAGTCGTGGGAGTGAAATCCCATCACCTTGCCACAGTCTATTGGGTAGAAGTAAGTCACAGTTTTCACCCACACTCAAGGAGAGGAGATTACACAAAGGTGTGTATCACCGGAGGTTATCTTAGAATTCTGCCTACTATGCAGGCGGATGAACAGGTTTGACTTTAATTACAGGGAAGTCTGAGCTCGTAGCAAATAAATGAACTCACCACTGAAGATCAGCAGTTGCATACAGAGCATTCTCCTTGAGATGTGAGCAAATTCTAATATTTTATTTTACTGCATATTGGTTATTCATGCCCACTACAATTTCTACAATACCTTCCGGTAGTTAAAATTATGATAATTAGCTTTATTTAATAATAGGGTAATTAGTCCTTGAAAGAACAAATATCACTAAAATCTGTCTAGCTGAATTGCTTGGTGAAAGACAGTTCTACTTCGTGAGTTGGTTTCTGGAGATGTATTCCTATTGATGATCAGTGGTTTATCAAATATCTGATACATTAGAATTCATCCCATCTTGAGCTGCAAATTTCTCAGCTTTGCCTTGCATGCTTTGGAGATCAATGTTGCCATGCTTCAAATCCAGTATTGATTTTTGGAGGGAGAAAGGAGCCATGATGAAATGTGGTGGTCGAAATAAGCAGGTTGTGGTGGACATTTGGATGTGCCACACAAATCCTCCACCAGGAATGAAGGGCTTGTTAATTCAGCTGTTGGGAGTATTACTGGAAGATGACCCATATCTGTCAGCTCTCCTTGAGAATTGTCATGAGTTGAAGAAAATTGCCTTGTTCAGTGCCACATCCCTTTCCAAGGATAGCCCACAACTAGTGACTGTTAGAGGAAGGGGCATGAAAGTCTGAGGGGTCATCCCAGCTCCAGAGCTAACTGTGGGGTGACCTGATCCAATTACTAGGATTGAATGTAAATTCAACTTCTTTTCAATCCTGCTTCCTCTTCCTCTCTTCTAGAGCTATTAATCCCAACGGCACTCTCTAATAAGTGACCCCCCCAGCTAATGTCTCATTCAGTCTGGTTTCTAAGGAGCCTACCCTCCCATAGCCAACAGAGAGGATTAGGGAAGCATAGGGAGGAGAGGATGTGGGTCCTCTCCTCTGGCCAGCCGCTCCATACTCTCACTGTTCTCTAAGCATGTAGCTCTCCATTTCCTTGACTTTGCATAGGCTGCTTTCTCTGCCCCCACTTCTCCACTCTGGGATTGAACTTCCATTTATTCTTAGAGACTTATATGAAATGTGAACTTTGTGTATCCTTCCCTTATCTGCTGGGGGAAATTAACTACCTCTCCCTGATTCCGAGTTTTTGCTATATGCCTGTGCTATATGTACAGTACACATTGCATTTTATACCACTTATTTGTTCATGTGTTACTCTTCCCTACTTGATTGTGTATTCCTTGGAGATCTAGGTTATGGAAGGCAAGTTGGTTAAGAGGTATCACAAAGCTTTCCAGAAAACATTGGCTCTCTGAAGGACCTTGTTGGGTTAGTAGAATTCAGAGAGGTAGAAGGATTCATTGTTCCACCTTGTAGGTAGGGCTTGTCCAAAGTTTGGCAGCAAGAATGAGCATAGAGCAGGGGCAGTGGTGGTTACGCTAGCTTTAACAGAGTTGCAAGTAATGGGAGATGAGGAAGGACCAACAGGTTTGGATGAACTTGTGAAAATATTTTAATGTCATGTTAAGGTGTAGGCCAAGCATTGCACACTTCTATGGCTCAGGAGTCAAGTAGGTAATAGGAATGAATAAAGATGTTTTGATATATAACAATTTTTGACACTGGAAATTAGATTCAGGTATCATTTCACTTTTTCTTTGTCACTAGAAAAACAATAATGCAATTGTGATGATAAAGGACACCCACCATTCATTCTTAGTGTTGGGAAATAGAATCAGTAAGATTTTTTAGGGTGACATTTTTATTCCTATTGTACACATGAAGAAACTGAGGCTCGGAGAGGTTTTATTCATTTTCTTTACTGTTTTCTGTTTTCTCTTGCTTTGACTTCCACTCTAATCTTAATTATTTCCTTTCTACTGCTTAGTTTGGGTACAATTTCTCTTTTTTGTCTAGTTTATTAAAGGCAAAACTGAGGTCTTTTGTCCTCTGGGTGATTTTTTTTCTTTAACTTGTTTTAAGAAATTTGATCATAATGTGCCTCAATGTAGTTTTCTTCGTGTTTCTTTTGTTTGGGTTTTGTTTGGGTTTTGGTTTTGGTTTTGATACTCCTGTATCTGTGAATCTATTGGTTTCTTTTTTCCACATCTGGAAAATTTTTTAGCCATTATCTTCAAATATTTCTATGTCCATTTTTTTTTTTGAAGACCAGTTATACACATATTAGGCTCCTTGAATTTGTCCCATAATTCACTGATGTTTCATTCTCTTCTTTTTTCAATCTCTTCCTGTCTGTATTTCATTTTATAGAGTTTCTTTGCTGTGTCTTAAACTTTCCTAATCTTTTCATTCTCATTGTCTAGTCTACTATTAATCCTATTTAGTGTATTATTCATCTCAGACATTGTAATTTTTATTTCTTGAAATTCAATGTTGTCATTTTTATATCTTCCATTTTTTTCCTTAACATACTTAATCTTCTACTTTCTTGTACATTTTCCTGGTATGATAGCTGTTTTAATATCTTTGTCTTTTAATCCTGTCATCTTTGCCCATTTTAAGTCAGTTTTCATTAATTGATTTTCTTCTTCATTATGTGTAGTATTTTGCTGCTTCTTTGCATGTCTGGTAACTTTTTATTGAATTCCAGACAATTTAAATTTTACATCCTGGGTATTTTTGTGTTTCTATAAGTATTGTCTTGGAATGTGATTAAGCTACTTGGAAACAGTTTTATCCTTTTAAAGCACTGTTTGGTGGGATCAGAAAAGCATTTAGTCTAGGGCTAATTTGCCCTGCAGTTCTAAGACAAAACCTTTCTCTACTAATTCATTCATGTTGCCCTAAGAATTATGTGGTTTCTTCTCTATTGATAAATAGAGCCTGTGTGAGCTTTGCAAATGTCCCTTCTAATCTTTTTGGATGGCTCCTTCACTGGCCTTGAGGAGTCTCCTCACATGTATTAGCATTTAGCTCAATATTTGGGAGGGACCCTCTATAGATCTCCAAAGTTCTCTGTCTGTACAGATCTCTTATCTCCAACACTCTACCAAACTTTTGGTTGCCTCGATCTCTCAGGACTCTCAGCTCTGTCTCCTCAGCTCAAGAAATTCAGCGGGCTCTGCTTAGGCTCCCAGTCCACATGCTACAACCTAGAGACCTTCTGTAAGTAGTAATATGAGGCATTAGTGGGGATCATCTAATTTGTTTCCTGTCACTCAGGGATCACTTCATCAACTGAAGTCTAATAATTTGAGAATGATTGTTTCGTATATTTTGTCTGGGTTTTTAGCCGTCCCTGTTATTCCATATTGGCAGGAAGTAGAATTCTGCACCTGAGAATTTCTCCATTTTCAAAAAATTAATTTTTAAAAAGTGGAAGGGCTAACTGGCTGGGCCCATTTCATAGATTTTAATTACTTTTTTTTATTACTTTTTGTTGTTATGGTTCTTCTTCTGCAGTGCCCACATTCCCTTTGTTGTTCAGCATCTGCAGGGCAATGGGGTCTATAATACTGAAACATCACCTCCCTTTGCTTCCCTAGCCCTGGGGCTGGTAGTGGCTTCCTCTTGTTGCTAATCTCTTGGTGTCCTCACTGTGGCCACTACAGAGGAGTGCTGCTTAGGTATTTCCTTTCACTACCAGGGGAACATGGTTGACTGACAGGCCCAGCTGCCCCACCACTCCGTGGATCTATCTGCTGTTAGGCAAGCTCATGTTTTCCCTAGGCTGCTCCCAGCCAATGACTGCACCATGACCGGGGAACTAGATCCAGTTCATCCTTGCCCAATGCAGGACTCCTCCAATGATCACCTGTTGCTTGGAGACCCCCATTCACCTGTTTGAGACTTTGTCAGAACTTTAACTGCATCCTGAGGCTCTTCTTACCCAGTCCTTCCTTCCCTTTCTCATTTCATGCATGACAGATCGGTCTGACTCTGAAGGCTCTACCTACCTGTCTGAGCTCCCTCCTGCTT
This sequence comes from Callorhinus ursinus, assembly GCF_003265705.2. NCBI lineage: Eukaryota > Metazoa > Chordata > Mammalia > Carnivora > Otariidae > Callorhinus > Callorhinus ursinus. The sequence goes on along the minus strand of NW_027397067.1, from coordinate 68,432,273 downwards.
TGTACTTCACATTTCTATAGAAATATATCCATGGATCCTTTCTTCTTCCCAAACCATACCTCCCAACCACAGTGTTTTTGACTTTGTTGTGCCATATATTTACTATCTGAGCCTCTATGTAAATGCTAAAGTAAGAATTATCATGATATCTGTCCATCTTCATTTCACAAGACTCTTACAAGGATCAGATTCAAAACAAACTTGCAAATGCAAATGCACTGTTAGTATAAGGTGTCGCCAAAGTTAACATAGCTTTAGACCTCAAATGATACAGTAGAAAAATAGATGAAGTGTGAGCAGTAGTGGAATCAGGCAGTCCTGTATGCAAATTCCAGCGGCATTCATTTATTAGTTGCGTGGCTTTGGGCAAGATCCCTAACTTCTCAGAAGCTCAGTCCTCAACACATCTCAGAACTCCTTTCCCCAACACATCTTTAGTACACCTAATCCCACCTTGGTGTTGCTATTTAGAGGACCTTCTCCTGTTTGGCTTTTCAGTTACCCCCGTACTGTCATAGCTAAGTCCCCCATGTTAAATTCCCTCTGTTGAACCACCTGCCATGACATCTTTATTTACTGACTAGATCTTGATTAATATCAAGTCCTATCTGTTCCTAGAAGGCACTTTAGAAATAATACATGGGCATTTTATCACGCAGGGCTTGTACCCCTCACCTGTACTTCAACCAAATGAGGTCCACATTTCAGTGTTGCTACTGGGCTACAACAATCAAGTTCTGATTATAAGTGGGCAGCTTTCCTTCTCACACATTCATTATGCTCACTAGCCACTCACATCCCTCACTTGTAGCCAGGGTCTGCCATTTGTCCAGAATGCCCTAATGAAATCTTCATATCGCCATTAGAAGGCTTAAGGAGAATGCTCAGTGTATTTCTGGAAACCCCAAGTACAGGCTGGCTGCTTGAAGCTTGTCCTGCTTTACTTCAAATGGTGTACAAATGGTAGAGGGTTTATTTGGCATCCTGGGGTTTAGAACTATTTATAAACAGTGCATACTGAGTTTGAGTCAGGAATAATGTGTCCCACTGGCTGGACAAGGGTAGGGGGTTGACTTGATTGATTTTTTTATTCCCCTTTCTCTGTGGAAATCCAATCGATTGGGACTAATTTGCAAGCTGCCTATTTTAGACAGGTGCAGGCTCTCAGACACTGCTGCTAATGTAGTTCTTTATTCTACTCTGAACTCTTGCCTCCTTGGGAAATAAAAAGAGATTTACCAAGAAAAGCAAGTTCTATTGATGGTAGTGAGGCTGTTTACACATATGACCACAACTCTAGGTACCATCACCCTTGAGCTTCAAGAGAGCACCCTCCCAAAGTCACCCACCTTCCCAATGTGCGAGGGGCTTGCACATTTCATCAAACTTTGTGGAATGAGAATTATAGTAAAGCTTCTGGCCTTGCCCATATAGATACTTAATTTCTATAGAAATATATCCACGGATACCTTCTTCTTCCCAAACCATACCTCCCAACCACAGTGTTTTTGACTTTGTTGTGCCATATATTTACTACCTGAGCCTCTATGTAAATGCTAAAGTAAGAATTATCATGATATTTGTCCATCTTCATTTCACAAGACTCTTACAAGGATCAGATTCAAAACAAACTTGCAAATGCAAATGCACTGTTAGTATAAAGTGTGCCAAAGTTAACATAGCTTTAGACCTCAAATGATACAGTAGAAAAATGATGAAGTGTGAGCAGTAGTAGAATCAGGCAGTCCTGTATGCAAATTCCAGTGGCATTCATTTATTAGTTGCGTGGCTTTGGGCAAGATCCTTAACTTCTCAGAAGCTCAGTCCCCATCTGAATATAAAGATAATTTAATCTGTTTTAAAAGATTAGCTGACAATAGTCTGTCATTCTGCCTTCTTGTATGATCTTTGTTAACTTACATAAATTGTTTTTTTCATCTATGCCACAGAAATAATAATATCTAATCTGCCAACTAACTGGAATTGCTATAAGATTAAATGAGGGAAAACATCTAAGATTTTAGCAAAGTGCAACTATAAGGTATTATTATTATGTTATGAAAAATAAATACTACCTTTATCAATTATAAGACAATGATAGCAATAAACAATGAATGAAGTCTACAGTAAATGATGAAGGAGTTCTACTGGGATGGGATAAAAAGAACAATAGTCTTGATAAAAAGAGATTTTTAAAACAAAATTTTAACTAACTGCATAAACATTCAAATGAATCTATGTGTAAGGACCACATGTGTATCTACAATATATATAGAATTTATGATCAGTAATTTAATTCTTCAGGAAGTTTTTACCATTCCTAAAAAACTTCAGCTACTCATAAGACCTGAAATTTCTAACACCTAAAATTCATTCTTTTTCAGGAAAGGAAGTGGGAAAAGTAATATTAATGGAATGTCTCTTATGTGGTAGATATTTCTTAAGTGTTATGTAATTTAATCTGGAAAAGTGTTTTATGATACAAGTCTTATTATCACCAATTTAAAGATGAAGAAATGAAGACAGAGTGTGTGTTAAGTCATTTTCCCAAGGACAGTCACAGCCCATAAGTGATGGATTCTTGTACTTAAAGCCAGATATATCTAACTTGAAAGGGGATGCTTTTTTTTTTTTTTTTTTTTACAGCCCTCCGCTTTGAGGTTAAGATTGCAATACTAGGAGTCCTTTGTTAGAATGGAAATACAAGCATTTGTTGACTTACTAACATTCATTTTATAATCATAGCACATGGGAATTCCTAGAAGCCCACACATTTCTTACAGTCCTGAGGTCATTTCTTTCAGTTTGTGGATGATGATGTCACCTTAGGGACAGGGCAAAATTTTGGCAAAACCAATAGTTCTACTCTACCTCATTTTTCCTCCCTCTCTCAGGGCATTTTTGCTCCCTCCCTAGCTTGATTTTAATTGATTAGAGTACAGTTTCCTTCCAATAAGCAATCTTTCGCACATTGAGAAATTTGAGACCGTTGTAACTGGGGAAGGTATTTTTGAAATGGATTGACAATGACAAGATGAAGACAAGCTTGAGCATTAGCCTAAGGAAGCCCTTTGAGGAAAGATGGATTTTGCCTGGATTCCTGCATCAACTTCCTGAAGTCTAAAGGCAAAAGTTTGATGTTAAAGCCATGGGTTATCCTTGCAGGAAAATGGTATAAGGGAATATCTTAGTCCATTTGAGCTGCTATAACAAAATACCATAGACTGGGTGGCTTATAAACAACAGAAATTTATTTCTCCCAGTTGTGAAGGCTGGAAATCCAAGATCAAGGTGCTAGCAAGGCCCTCCTTCTGGTTCAGAGCTGGCACCTTCTCACTGTGTCCTCCCATGACGGAAGGAGCTAGGGAGCTCTGAGGGGTCTCTTTTATAAACCACCTTCATGAGTCATAATCTCCCAAAGGCAGCACGTCCTAATACCATCATCTTTGAGGGTTAAGATTTTAATGTAGGAATTTTGGGGAGGGAGACAAACATTCAGACCATAGCAGAAGGGACAGATAGTGTGACTAAAACTGAAGTTGTCAGATAAATGGCTAAGCTGTCCGTTGAGATAAAAGCAAAGAGGGCTTCTTTGCTGTAATGAACTATATTTATGATAATGTGTAAGCAAAAGAACATGTATTAGCTACTGATGGGAAGTTAGCCAATGACACAAATGGCACTTAGAAGATAGAAGTGAACATGATTACTATTGTTATCATCTGTGTCTAATCAGAATCTATGATGATTAGGTCATTACTCTTAGAGCACAAGAACAGGATGTGGTACTTCATGAAGATTGGGATTTTCTCATGAGACATAAGCAGATTTGCATTGGGCACGTCAAGAAGCACATGGACAAGAAGGCCGACTAGAGCTTTGGAACTCAAATTGTAGTTTATATACAGGCAGCATCAGCATCACCTGGGATCTTTGAAAATGCAGAATCTCTGGCCAAGCCCAGACTTACTGAACCAGAATCTTCATTTTAACAAGATCCTAGGGTGGTTTTTATGCTCATAAATGTGGAAACTGGTTTAGTGGAAATCATCTCTCTCTCTCTCTCTCTCTCTCTCTCTCTCTTTCTCTGGGCAGGTCTTCTTGGGGGAATATCTACCTGCGGGAGAATGACTACCTCCAGAATGACTCACCATGTACCTTACAGGAACTAAGTCCCCTAGGAAAGCTCTTCCCTACCAGGTCACAGATTGGGATTATGCTAACTCTGGGTTCCAGAAAAGGGAACTTCTCACACCATATTATTCCTCTATTAGCCTGATTCTCACAAAAAAAACCCCCAGCATTTTAACACCAGCCTTTTCCAACTCATTCTTTTTTTTTTTTAAGATTTTATTTATTTATTTGAGAGAGAGAGAGAGAGAGAGAAACAGCATGAGAGGGGAGAGGGTCAGAGGAAGAAGCAGGCTCCCTGCTGAGCCAGGAGCCTGATGTGGGACTCGATCCCAGGACTCCGGGATCATGACCTGAGCCAAAGGCAGTCGCTTAACCAACTGAGCCACCCAGGCGCCCTTTCCAACTCATTCTTAAATTCCTCTCACATTCTGTCCTTCTTCCTCTTTTTCTTCTCTCTCTCCTCACTCTCTTCCCCAGTGGTGTCCTGGAGCTGGCTCGTCAGGCTCCTGTTGCATACAAGAGCCAAGTGGACACTCTTCTACACAAGTCTACATTCAGGATGTTGTGCTGGGAGCTTGCAATTGGCTACATCAAGAATATTCACACTGTGGAGATTGCAAACCACATAAGTCACGCTTTCCCTCATCACCTCAGCCGGTTTACCAGGACACTAGAGCTGTTTCTTTCCTCTGCCCCCAAACCTTTTCTTGTCTTCCTTCTTTCTGTATTATTAACCTCTCTCTTTCTTCTTTCTCTCTCACTTTCTTTTTTTCCTCTTCACAGAAAATACCACCACCAACAACATGACAACAAAATAAAGAACAGCCAACATTCTCTTAACCCAAGCAGCATTTAAAGCCAGGGAAAGCAACAGAAGAAGAAGAAGAAGAAGAAGAAGAAGAAGAAGAAGAAGAAGAAGAAGAAGAAGAAAAAGGGAAAGGAGGAGGAGAGGGAGGGGGAGGCGGGGGAGAAGGAAGTTGTGCTAGGAATAATGTCCTGGTTAAGAAAAAGCAAAGCAGTGAATTTTTAAATGAAATAGACATAGTCAAGTGTCAGGCTTCTCCAACCACATGTCAAAGTGCTCAGAAATATTCTGTTATTCATCTAATTTATCATTCTGTTCTATTAAAGCCTCCTTTCTCCTGAAATACCTATGTGGAAATGATGGAGAAGTGATATTTTAGTCAACTGAATTATTTTCTTTAAATTCTAAGTGTTAGAAAGGGTATACTAGGTTGTCAGGACACTGTGCTGAGGGTCTCTTAAATGTGTGATCTTCTACTACTTTATTGCATGTAAATATATTCTCAATTATGTTGCAGGATGAAGAAGTTTGGGTAGACGGGACCTGGAGACTAAACTCCTTGCATCATATTGTTACTCTGGGAAACTATGTCTGAAGTTCTAATCAACCAGTTTGCAAATTAACTTTGAGACCAAAACATATTGGATATTGTGTTTATTCTTTTTCCTTGGTCATAATTTTTTTTTGGTGTTGACTGCCAATTTTTATGCTGATGTTCATAGATACATGTTTTTGCATTTATTCATGTTCAGTTTCCCATATAGAGGGTTTATCACAATGCAGTAGTTGATCAAAATGTGTATACAGAGGATTAAGTATATGATTATGATGATGAGGTTGTGATTGTTCATTCATTCCATCCTTCAGCGATCTATTCACTCCATAAACATGGGATGAGGATTGACTATGCACCAGGTTCTAACCAACTGATGCAAATGCAAAAATGAGTAAGACATGCCCTCTAGGAGCTTACTGTTTATGTTTGACAAAAGAGGTGGACCCACATGCAGTAATGATAATGCCGTGTGATGAGTGTTATTCTAGTGGTTACTGACCAGGTGTTGACCAAGCACAGAGGAAGGAACATTTAGTTTGACCTTGGGCAGGGAGAAAGATATTCACAGAAGTAACTTTTTAAAATGAGTCTTAATAAAAGAGTAAAAAATTAATGTAGGAAGAAGTGAAAACAGTTTCTATAGTATACAACACAAACAGAATAAATGGCAACAATGAGACAGAAAAGTGCAGGGTGTGCTCAGTGAATATATATCAACTCAGAAGATTGGAGGTGTGTGCACCTGCACAGTAGATAGATGATGTTATGGTCTGAATGTTTGTGTTCTCCCCAGATTTATATGTTGAAAGTCTAATGCCCAATGTAATGGTAGTAGGAGGTGGGGCTTCTGGGAGGTCATTGGGTCTTGAGGGTGGAGCCCTCGTGAATGGGATTAGTGTTCTTATAAAAGAGACCCCACAGATCCACCATGTAAGGAACACAGCAAGAAGGTACCATCTGTGAACCAGAAAGCAAGCCTTCACCAGAAGTGAACAATGCTGACAACATTGACCTTGGATGTCAAGCCTCCAGAACTGTGAGAACTAAATTTCTGTTGTTTGTAAGCTACCCAGCCTGTGGTATTCTGTTAGAGCAGCCCAAATGTAGTAAGAAAGAGGATATTGGGTACTAAGGAGTTATTCATAGTTGTTGAGGCTTATTGGAGTTTGTTGCCTACTTTACATTATCTTGAAGTTGTTAAACAACATTTTTTTAAACAGATGTAACCATGACATTCATACACGTGAACACATGTCAAAGATTTTATTGAACTCATTAACTGAGGGGACTAGAAAGATATTTATAGCTGGTTCAGAAGGAGAAGTCAAAGAGCCACATCTATGAGCAGTAAATGATGTCAAAATGAATTTACAAATATATGTAAGCCTAGACGGTGTCAGGGGTGAGATTGTAGTAACAGGAGATGGGAGGGTATGCGAATCGATCGTATTCATCCTCGACAAAATTCATCTTCACGTCTGCACAAGAATCATTCCCTTGCTATCACTTACCTACAAATTACAGAGTTGCAAAATAGCTCAAAGACAAGAGAAAGCTCAGAGACACCATAGAGTAAAATAACCATAGGAAAATATGTTTAGCTATGTCTGGCTTTCCACCAAAGACCCCCAAAATCTTTTCCTTTATTTCAAAGCATTTCACAAATGCTTTCCTACAACATGGACCTAACGCTGAGTACTGTGTCTATATTAAAGGAGAGTAGTAATACAAAATGAAGAATATTTTGTGGGAATGTGTACTTTCCACTCATTTAAGCTCCTTAAGAGGGAATCGGTCTTGGATCCTCAGAGCCTGGCACATAGTAAGCTCTCACTAAATGCTGAGTGAATGGGAGCAGAGAGAGTTGATCTGGAGGTTGGAGGAGACCCACTTAGAAGGTAATGATACTGCAAGTGGCCATTATGCTGATAATGGGATGCTGCAGGGGGAAAAATTTGGACATATCAAAATACATGCACTATTTAATAATATTAATATCTACAAATACCATGTAAGAATAATAATATAAAATAAACTAGCACTAACTGAAAATTTATTCTAAAATGCAATAAAGCATGAAGAAGTACACTCCAATCTGACATATCCATAGGAATGGCCAGAAAAAGTAGCAGCAACTTAGTTTGGGCTAATATCAGGTACATCAAACTGTCAAACTTGTTTGACCTTTATTTTCCCTCTGGTATTAGCTTTTGTTCTTGCCCCTTGTCGGTCTCTTGAGTAGAACTGATTGGCAGGTGGGGCAAATCCCACTGTGGCAGCTCTTTTTAAGGAGGATTGATGACCATGTAAGAACAGGCATTAACCTTAAAGATGGCTTATTAACCTGGATACCTGAGGCTATGTGCTGAGGTGCCAAAGTTTCCTTCTGGCGCAGTGACTTGGGCCCCTGGGCATTAGCATTTTCAGTAGAGCCTTGGTTCTACTAAGAAAAAACTAAGTTTCTTTTCCCTGAAAATGAAATTGTTGTTACTGAGTTTGAAAAGAAAGGAGCGATTACAAATAAAGCTCTTATCCAGACACAATGTTTGCAGCAAAAGTATCTGAGCAAGTGGCCAACATCTTTTCTTAAATAAAAGCTTTAAAACACGTGTGCAGAAACAGTCGGAATGAGATATTTTAACGTGGTTTGGGATTGAGATTAAAGGGTTGGAATTTACAATCTAAGCACCTCACCTCTTTTTTTGAAATACCTAAATCCAGCTTGTCCCTGACAAGTAGTCTGCTCTCTTAAGAGGAGTTATCTAGCCTTCTAGTATTTGGATGGGATTATCAAATGTCCTATTTAGAAGTCACAAGACATCTTCAAATGCCTCTTAAGAGATTTAGATGGCTCTGAAACATAATTTTCATACACCAGGGTTCTTCTAATGAGGAATATTTTATTTATTATAATATGTAATATCAGTATTATAGATTATATATAGTGATAATATATATTTATATAATATATAATGTATGCTTATACATTATATATAGTATAATATAAATGTTTTATATTTAATTATAAATATTGAATATAATTGCAAAAATTGAGTTTGATACCTTACGTAAATATTATATCATAAGCAAGACAATAGTAAAATAGGGATAGGGGCTCAAAAAAGCCAGTCATTTGCTTCTTCTAATTGGCTCTGAGGAGAACAAAGAAAGCATCTGAATTCCCTATCTGAAAGAAGGTGATAGGAATTCTGCATTTACATAAAGAAATGATTCTCAAATAGCTTTAGGAGAGCCAGAGTAGGCACAGCAAAAGGTGCCAGATGTATAATGCTGGCCCAGAGTGGTCCCAGGGGTCAGTTTTCTGGAGAAATTAGAGGAATGTGCTTTTAAATTGGCCATACTGCTTAACATGATGGACAGATAAAGTCAAGGCTGGGAGATTATTCAAATGGGGAACATAACACTCTGACCTCTGACAAATCCATAGTGCAAATTCCAAGGGGAAAAATAACAAAACGAAGCAAACCCAACTCCATACTTATCATTTAGAATATTCTTCAAATTGATGATGATGGCTTCAGGCCTGACATGACTAAGGAGGAGGGCCAGGGTAATATTATTTCTCCAAATAAATTTTGGACAATTCCGCATACCATTAAAGACCATTGTTTCTCAGCTGTTACAGACAGTCCTATGCTCTAAGCATAAAGTCAAAATCTAATTTTTAAAAAGTTGAAATGATTCTACTATGCACTTGACTTATGGAGGGTCCCACTAAGGAAGATGGCAGCTTAAGTATCATTTGAACATGGTCAAGATGGCCAGTCAGCATGGCTTTCCCATCAAAGTCTAGAAGAACTATAGAAGCAATGGAGAAGCATGGGCTAGAAGAAAACAATGAAGAATAGTTGCCAGATATAAATTGCTGGGAGACTGAAGGCTTTCTGCGTGTCACAGCTGGGATGGTGGTGGCCTGACTAGAACGGGAAGTAGGGTTGGCGGAAAGCCTTCTCCCTGTTTCTGCCCCAGGTGTCTAGAGGTAATGGTTGATCCCTTCTTCTCCAGATAATGTGGGGAACATTCCAAGCCATTGAAGTCAGTGAAGGTGATGTTAGGGCCAAGCATGATCCTAAGGGGATAAAGAATTGATGAGAATAATTGGACTAAATACCTTTGGATTATTTCTCATTCACCTCCTCACTCTCCAAAGTCTTAGGACGAGTGGATCGAAATGTCAAGATTGCCTCATTCCAGCAATGCTTATTTCTAAGAATTTACATGTGCATCCAAAAAAGATGAGTTATAGAATGGCCACAAATGGAAGGGGTCAACTCTGCAAGACCTGGAGCTCACTTGGTCCCTCTTCCTACTTATTAAATTTAGATAGGGGGATGTAGACCAAAACCTACCTTTTTGGTCTTTCCCAATACAATTTCCAAGATGGAGTAGCTAACTGATGCCTTCAGGCCAAAATGATCAGACCCTTGGTCAATATAACCACCACAGAACATACATACATACCGAAAAACATTTACAACTGAAGAATTATTGGAACAGAAGGCTCAAGAATTTAAAAGAGGTAAAATCAATATAAAGAGGTAAAGGATAACATAAAGCCATAGCTAAAAGTTACGGAAAAAAACAATGTGAAATATTAAGTATGAAAATTGTAAATTTGATATAGAAAACACAATACATAGAATAAAGAGCCAAAGAATGAAATAATGAGTTGGGAATCAGATTGAAGAAATTCCTCAGAAGGCAGCAGAAAAGAGCAGCATTATGCCCTGGTGAAAGGAACAGAAGAACAAGAAGGTATAAACATCCTGACAAATACATATTCAACAATATAAAAGCCCAAACTGACAGAACTGAGTGGGGGGAAAGAAGTCAATAACTACATTTGGAGATATTAAAACACTCTTCTCAGGAACTGATAGATTAACAAAAATAGAGAACAGGCAAGGAAACAAAACCAGAAAAACCATAGATCTAAATAAAGACACTTGAGTTTTATATATCTCTATATACAGACATATATTTACCTCTATATCAATATCTGTATCACCTATATTTATCTATATTTGTATCAACTCTTTACTCAGCAAGTAGAAAATATATTTTATTACTGAGAAAATATGGAATTTGCTTTCAAAATATAGATTATATGTTAGGTCAGAAATGAAGTCTCGCTTTTAAACACCAAAGGATCAATTTCATACAGACTATATTCTGTAAAGATAGTGTCATAAATTTAGGAATATACGGTATTAGCACAGGTTTGGAACTGAAATAAAATGAAGTAATCCTTTTGCTTAAAAAAGAAATCATGGGGGGTGCCTGGGTGACTCAACTGGTTAAGCATCAGACTCTTGATTTTGGCCTGGGTCATGATCTCAGCGTCATGAGCTCAAGCTCTACCTCAGGCTCTGCACTGAGCACAGAACCTGCTTAAGATTCTCTCTCTCCCTGACCCCCTGCCCCTTCCCCCATCCCACTCTCTCTTGGAAAAAAAAAAAAGAAAGAATGAATGAAGGAAATTATTGAATACTTTAAATTGAGGGGCAATGAAACATGAGACATTGAGACATTGATATTTGTGGGATGCTGTTAAGCAGCAGGGAGAAAAAAAGTATTTCAAACGCATCTATCAGGACACATACCAAGTTTAAAACAAGCCAAACATTCAACTCAGGAAGATAGAAAAACAACAAACTCAAGGAAACTAGAAGGAAGGAAATATAACGAGAAAAACAAGATTTAAAAAAAATAGGGATTAATAAAACTAACACCTGATTGTAAAGATTAATAAAATAGACTGTAGCCAAAACTATCAAGGAAAAAAGTGTGATGCCAATAAATAAAATACTGACAAGAAAGGGAATAATGCAGAAACAAAACTAATTTTTAAGTAATATAAAAAACTTTAAATAAATATATGCTTATAAATTTGAAACACGAGATGAAAGGGATAAACTCCTAGGAATGTGCAAATGACAAATTTGGTACAAGAAAGAAGAGAAAATGTAAATGTTAAAGTCAGTAGAAAATGATTCAAGGCAGTCATCAAAGACCTTCTCTCCCAGTAAGTTCAAACTCCAGATGGTTCTTCTGAATGTTGGTACAGTTAATGCCTTTCTTAGGCAAACCATTGAGAGATAGAAAAAGTGAAAACTGCCCAGCTCATCTTATGAATCTAGTGTCATGTGGTTTCCAAACCAGAAAAGAAAGAAAGAGAGAGAGGGAGGGAGAGAGAGAGAGAAAATAGTGTCTATTTCATTATAATAGGCCAAGATATGAAATAAAACTTTAGCTAATTGAAACCAAAAGTGTATTTCAAAATAATACAACATGATCAAGTATGGGTTCAACATTAGAAACTTCTATCAATGTGATTAGCTACAGAAATATACTGGAGAGGGGCACCTAGGGACTCTGTAGGTTAAGTGTCCAACTCTTGATTTCAGCTCAAGTTGTGATCTCAGGGTCATGGGATCAAGCCCTGCAGCGGGCTGTGCTCCACTGTGCAGTCTGCTTGTCCTTCTCCCTCTGCCCTTCCCCAGCTCATTCTCTCTCTCTCTCTCAAATAAATAAATAAAATCTTTAAAAATATATTGGAGAAAAAGAAAAATGGTTGATTTTTTTCATTAGATGACAAACAATTTGGTAAAATCCAATATTGACATATGTTTTTTTAAAAAAAACTGTATGTTTTAAGTTGATAAATGCCACAAACAACAACAGAAACCTACAACCAGCATTATATTTAATAGAGACATTTTAGATGCATTTCTTTAAGATCAATAGCAAAACAATTTGCCACCACTTCTACAGTTTAACAGAATGGGAGGCCTTTTACAAAGCTCCAATAAAACAAAACCAAATAAGGCTATAAAGAATTGGAAGGGAAGAAATAAAGCCACCACTATCCTCAATGATTTGATTACTTATAGAAAACATCAGCAACAGACAAACCTATTAAACTAAATAAAGAGTTTCGCAAGTCTACTGGATAACATGTCAATATGCTTGGCTTCACTCTTTGCACCTGAGGAACATGAATGAATGAATGAATGAATGAGCTAATGAATGCATGTATTTATTTATTACATGTGCTATGTATTACATAAACTATACATACATAGTGTGAAGTTTATGTAATATATAATATAATATATGTAATATATAATATACATATAATATATATATATATAATATATATGGCACTATATATAGCATTCTTGCTCCATCTCCTGCTGCTGCCTGCAAACCCCTAAGATGTATCCTTTCTCTCATTAACCTTCCTTCTTTGGTGGTCTGTCATATAGTTTATTCCATCAATGGTAAAAGATCTCAAAGTCAATAACCTTAGTCTTGAATTCTCTGAATTCTCAATTTCTTAATTACTTCATTTACGCATATGTTTACTGAGCACTCATTGTGTGCCTGGCGCCGTTCTATGCATGAAGGCTACAGTAGTGAATCCAACAGACACATCCCACTGTCTTGTAGAACTTACATTCTTTTTTTTTTTTTTTGTAAAGACTTTATTTATTTGAGAGGGGGTTGGGGAGTGAGCACAGAGAGAGAGTGAGAGGGAGAAGTAGACTCCCCGCTGAGCAGAGAGCCCCATGCAGGGCTCAATCCCAGGACCCCAAGATTACAACCCCAGCCGAAGAAGGGAGGCATTTAAATGACTGAGCCACCCAGGCACCCCTGGAACTTACACTCTAATACAGGGAGGCAGACAATAATAAATAACAATATGTAAGAAAGTGATAATGACTATGGAGAAAAATAAACAAGCATCAAAACAGAAGGGGGTTAAAGAGTGGCTGGGTTGTCCAAGGACTGCATGAACTGTCAGGGAAGGTTTCTCTGAGAAAGTGGGCCAAGATCTAAAGGAAGAGAAGGAGAGATCCACGCAGTTATCAGGGAAAGGAGCTTTCTAAGTAAAAGTCACAGCAAGTATGAAGGCTCTAAGACATGATTACAGCTGGTGTGTTCCAGGAAGAACAAGGGGGCCAGTGTGGTTGGAATGGAAGGTTGAAGGGCAGAGTAGCACAGAGTAAGGTTGGGTGGAGAGTGGAGTGGGGCAGATTATGTTCATACAGGCCAGTACAGGACTCTGCATCAAACTGTAGTAATTTGAGTGAAAAAAAAATCGAGAGTATCTCTAACTCCTGTGTTGAGACTATAGAAAAAGACAGAAGCAGTAAGACCAATTAAAAGGCTATTGTAAAAAAAAAAAAAAAAAAAGGCTATTGTAATGATCCAGGTAAAAGATGATGGTGGTTAAGGCCACAGGTTAACATGAAGGTGGTGAAAAGCTGGTTGAATTCAAAATATGCCCTGAAGGTCGAGCTAAAAAGATTGGCTGGTGGATTGCAATGCATAGTGTGAGTGAAGTAGATAGGTCAAGGATGGCTGCCCAGTTTTTGGCCTGAGCAATTGGACAAAAGGCCCAAATGACCAACATAGTCAATATGTCCAAAACTTTGTTATCTCCTTCAAATCATTCCTTAGCTTTCTTAGTTTTACTTAATAGCACCAGCATTTCCTATAAATCTGAAATTTCAAAGTCATCCTTAACTTTTTCCTCCTGACTTGCCTCCCTCTGGGTTTTTCTTCATGTTATCTCTACTCTGGGAATGCCATTCCTGATGCCATCTTTCTATATGGAAACATATCCATTCTTCAATTTCTCTGATGCTCCTGCCTTGATCTTGTCAACTGGATTTCACTTCTCTCCCTTTTTCTCATCATAGAATAGGAACAAAACTGTGTTTTGAATATTTATTTTCTGAAATAGGGCTTTGATAATAGATGGATAGCTGAATGGAGAATTCATCAATCTTTGCTATGTTCAAGAACTACACGGTCTTGGAGAAAAATATGGGACCTTCATCAAGCCCAGGTTTTCAGGCCAGTAGATTGTAGCTGGCACCTACATCCAACTGGCAGGTGTGTTTGAGGGTGGTGGCCAAGAGGCAGTTGAGTATAAGACTATGAAAAGAGGGAACTTGCTTTCTGGGCTCTCAGTGGAGGCCCTGGTAGTTGAGACATCATGGATGTTGGTAGCAGACAGATATATAATCAAATGTAGTGCTGCTATTTGTGTTTATGACCTTGAGAGTGTTAGGCTATCTCTCTATCCTCCATTTACTTATCTGTTAGCTGTGGGCATTAACATCTATTTCTAGATTGTAGTAAAAAATAAATAAGACAATGCACATCAGGGTGTATTTCACAGTGCTGGAACCATAGTAGGTGCTCAGTACATATAAATTCTACTCTCCTTCAGTGAGTCATAGGTCAACTCCTCCTAGTAGTAAATTAAGCTCTCAGAAAGATGAATGACTCATCCATGCCTCTGTGGGGTACTTTAGTGCTTGGCAACAATAATACATTTTTCTGATGGCTTGAAAGTGTTAGTTTTGCTTCCTGCAACACTACCCAGAAATGATTTGGACCCTGGAGAGAATCTGCCTCTTTGAGTTGCAATCTCCTTCTTGTTTCCTTCAATGAGATCATTGTACCGTGCTCTCTGATTGAAAGTAATCATCCTTGTGGAAATTGCATGGCTAAAGACTTTCTCCTTAAGAGAACTGAATTTTCCATGCAGTTGGTATTACCTTTGCTGCTACAGAATTTAGCAAGAACAATTTCCAGTTCTTTTGACATTCTAAGGGTGCAAGATCAGCAGTTACTTTCTTTAATCAAAAGCCTACACCTCATTGACCAGCTATAGGTCACCGACTTTTGAATGATGGAATGAAATATACATGCAATCTGATTGAGTCATGATGGATACTATCTGGGAAATATTCATAAATTAAATTATCCTGACACACCGGGAACCTGTAATATTATACCTCCTCCCTGGGAGACAAGAGATTGAGAATGATCTTTTTTCTTTACTTCTCTTTACAAAGTGTATTTTTCAGATAACACAGAGGCTGACGGCACTTACTGATGGATACGTTATATTCATCATGCATTTAATTTTCTTTTTTTTTAATTTTATTTATTTGTCAGAGAGAGAGAGAGAAAGCATAGCAGGGGAAGTAGCAGGCAGAGGGAGAAGCAGGCTCCCCGCTGAGCAAGGAGCCCGATGCGGGACTCGATCCCAGGACCCTGGGAACATGCTGAGCCAAAGGCAGACGCTTAACCAACTGAGCAACCCAGGCGTCCCTTCATGCATTTAATTTTCAAATAAGAGAACAGTGTATTGAAAACCATAAAATGACAATAACATAATGATATCTTTAAATGTTATGGTATATTTATCCATAGGAATTCAGAAGTTTTCATATAAATTCTCCCCTTTTTCACTTTTGTCAGTTTTGAAGTCTTGCTGGTATAAAACACAAATAAAAAAATGTAAAGCATTTTAGGGGGATTCTATGATATATTTATGACTTCCAAGCATGTAAAATTTGTCTAAGTCAAAATAGTGCAATTTTAGAGGTACGTTTTAAAAGATTATTCGGTGAAATAAGTCAGACAGAGAAAGACAAATACCATATGATTTCACTCATATATGGAATTTAAGAAACAAAAAAAAAGTAAAAAAGAGACACACACACACACACACACACACACACAGACTCTTAGAACAAATAGATGGTCGCCAAAGGGGAGAGGGGTGGGGAGAGGGGGGAAATAGATAAAGGGAATTGAGAAGTACAAACTTCCAGTTACAAAATAAATGAGTCACAGAGATGAAAAGTACAACATAGGGAATATAGTCTATAAGACTGTAAAAACGCTGGTGACAGAGGAGGACTACATTTATTGTGAACACTGAGTAATGTAGAGAATTGTTAAACCATTATGTTGTACATCTGGAACTAATATAACACTATGTGTTAATTACACTTCATTTTTAAAAAAGGTTATTTGGGCAAACGATTTTCCTTTCTTAGCTTTAATGACAGTATTACTCACATACATATACACTTTAGTATTCGCAAAGACATTGTACAACTATAGTATTTCAGTTGATCATTAGAGTCAAGGCAGATATTTTTCTCAGTTTTATAGGTGAGAACTTGTGGAATCATAAAACTCAGTAATTTGCTCAAGGTCATAGAAACAGGTCATCTCACTCCTAAATTCTAAGATTTTAATGAATCTTCTCCCTATTTCACAAATGGCATTACCAAGGTGCTGAAATAAAGTTAAATGCTCAAGATCACAGAGTTTTCAATCCTAAAGTTTAAAATAGAAAGAGGAAGGAGGAAAAAGAAACCAAAGTTGTGCTTCTGTATAAATACATTCCAAGAATTACCCTTTCACCCCACAATATCATTATGTGGCTTCAAATCCTTTGGAAGTGTGGTAAGTTATCATAAATACATGGATAAATGAAAAAGAATGAAGAAAAATACAATTACCCCAGAAAGGTTGGTATTATTATCTTTTTTGTTGTTATTATTTCATCTCAAATGATGAGAACCGTGACTCAGGGAAGCCAGGCAATTTTTCCAGGGTCCAGCATCCAGAAAGGATAATCATTAAGTCAAAATTTATTCCAGGTCAGACTTAGTCCAGAACCCTGGGTTCTGTCCTTGGCAAATCCTACCTGTCTTAGGAACAAGCAAACCAAATTTTAATCTTCTTGTCCAAGAGGATGTTTGGTGATAGAATAAAAATAAGCCCTTCTGTATCACCATCTAAAGTTATTCTCATTTTGAATTCATTTTCTTTTGTCTACAGAATGGTAAAAAAAAAAAAACAATGTAAAACCCATAATCATTCTACATTCTAAATAGTCTCTAAACAAAACAAATACAAAACCTCATCCACATGAAATTCCCTATTCACACATTTATGTAAATAGTCTTGTGCTTAATGACACAGAAATTCATTTCTAAGTGTTTCGTGAATTCATGGGTGCATTTGTCACTATGTATTTTTTTAAATCAATACATATGAGAAAGTGACAAACACAATACTGGTAACTTTTTTTTCACATGAAAAAGTCATCTTTTACCTGAAAAGACTGGGACTCCTTGATACAGGGGAAGTCTGGGATGGAGGCCGAATGGAGGTTAGTCTTGGAAACTGACAAATACTTGATGAGTTGCAACTCCTGCATTAAATCAGTCTGTCTATCTCTCTCTCTCATATATGTCTCTCAATATATCCTTATCATTGATTCATATGTTTTCATAGCTACATATTTAATGTTTTTTTAAACTCATTTTATAAGCATTGTTTTGTTCTAAGAGCAGTTTTTACCTTTATCCTTAACTTTTTTGTACTAAAAATTGCAAATCTGTTTTAAAAGTTGATAGTTCAATGAACATGAAACTATGAAAACACTTTAATAAACATTTATGTATTTTCACCTAGATTCACCAGTTAGTTAACCTTTTGACAAATGTGTTCTCTATATGTACATTATTATCTTTTTTTTCTTTTCTCAGAAACATTTGAAGTATGCAGGGCATGATTTCATGGCAACCCTAAATACTTCAGCATGTACAACCTAAGACTAAAGAATTTTACCTACATAACCCCAAAACCATTCTGAGCTAAGAAAATTAATACTGGTTCAATAATATCAACTAATATGAAGTCCATATATTAATTTTCCTGAGTACCATCCCAAATATATTCTGTATCTTTTGTAGAATCCAGAAGCCAGTTAAGATTTATCCACCGTATGTACTTATGCTTCTTATTCTGTTACAGTCAAAAACATTCTCCCCATCTTTTCATAGTGTTTCATGACATCAACTGTTTTAAGAGGGTTCAGGTTAGATATTATATAGAATGTGCTATATTCTAGTTTTGTCTGACTAAATTCAGATTAAATGTTTTTGGCAAAAATATACCATTATTAATATTGTGTGTTTCTTATTAAAACTTCCGGCCTCAGTGGAAAACCATGCACTGTACGGAGGAATCCCTCTGGGTTATCTGACTGATTCTACTATCTAAAAACTGTAAATTATAGATAACATAACAATGTAACCTAATTCTTGTCTATAGATAGGAAAATTATGACCAGATCCAATAGAGTTTCAATTGACTGTCCTTCTTTCCCCCCTCAATCTCCCAGCAGAAAAACCAGCATTGCCTCCATTTGCACATTAATTTCAAGAATCCTGATTTATAAATGCATCTGTTCCTTGAATTCTCCTTTTTTTTTAAGATTTTATTTATTTATTTGACAGAGAGAGACACAGCAAGAGAAGGAACACAAGCAGGGGGGAGTGGGAGAGGGAGAAGCAGGCTTCTCGCTGAGCAGGGAGCCCGATGCGGGGCTCCATCCCAGGACCCTGGGATCACGACCTGAGCTGAAGGCAGATGCTTAAGAACTGAACCACCCAGACGCCCCCCCCTTTTTTAAAGATTTTATTTATTTATGAATTCTCTTTTGAATCAATTATAACATCTGCCTGGTTCTCTCCCAGATTAACAAGGCAACTAAATTTTTTTAATGAATTTATTTTATATCTCTGAGTCATAACCTGATCTTTTTCAAAAATTATCTTCTAACCAACACATCAAGAGGCACATGATAACAGCTTGGTTTTGTGTTTGTTTTCAATATTGGTGATGCTGTTTGATTGCTTGATTAAATTGTTCTTTCATTATAAAAAGACATTTCCCCTTGTAATTAGTAAGTAATCAGTAGCATGACACTTTGAATGTCATGTAAATATCCTGCTGTTTAACATCTTTTACCCAAAGATCACCATTATGATTGTTTCCCAAGTCACTTGTTACATTGGGGTGGGGGGAGAAGTTGCAATTTCTTTTTTTAATATTACCAGTGTTTCTACTGTTATTTGGCATTCTTCTTCAAAATAACTTTCTTTTCTCCTTCCATCTTCCCTCTTCCCCAGGATTAAGGGCTATCACTGGTGTTAAATTAATTAAAAGGAACCCATGGACTGAGGTGACTCTAAGGCTATGGTGGCCTACATATGTCAACCAAAATCTAAGCCTGCCTCAAAGCTGGGAAATTGAAACCTAAGGACAACAGATCACAAACAGCCAACTAGGCTACAGAGGATAGATAGCCAATCAATAATTTCCTTACTTTGCTTCTATCTTTTCTCCATAAGAGTCTGTCCCCAAGGACCCACCAATGGAGTGCTTCTAACCATTTCCAGTCTGATCCTGCCTGACTTGAAAGTATTTTTACTCAAACGCTTAAAATTTTTTACATGCCTCAGTTTATCTTTTAACACTAGGGACTTTTAAAGAAAAATAGGCAATGCGTTATAATCTTTTTTTTTAATGTTCAAATTGTCAAACATTTAGCCATTCAGTGTCCCTTGAAGCTGTCTCCCTGTCTTGACATGTCACTGTTAGTCTTTGAGAATGTCTTTGCTTTAGGCACAACAAGATGTTCTAAGCTAATGTATTTTCCCACCTTTACACTAGAAATAAATCATCTCTCTCAGAATCTGTGATTCCTGTTAGTGGGGAATGATAAAATTATGCATGTTTGTTGTGGAAAATTTGGTAGATTGTGTAAGTATAAACTGTTGTTTGAAATAAAAATCTCCTAAGAGTAATCAATGTCGGTTGTTTGGATGGAACATGGGTATATATAGTGGCTTCTGATGGCAATTGGAATAAAACCTGTACTCCTTACTGTGACCTGCCAGGCTCTACCAGATCTGGCCCCTGCCTATTTGCCACCTCATGTGGAACTTTTTGCTCACCATGCTGTAGCCACATGAGTCTTATTTCTTTCTTTTTATTTTTTAAAGATTTTGTTTTTATTTATTTGACAGAGAGAGAATGAGAGAGAGAGAGCACGAGAGGGAAGAGGGTCAGAGGGAGAAGCAGACTCCGCGCCCCGAGCAGGGAGCCCGATGTGGGACTCGATCCTGGGACTCCAGGATCACGACCTGAGCCGAAGGCAGTCGCTGAACCAACTGAGCCACCCAGGCGCCCCATGAGTCTTATTTCTGATCTAGAAAACTGCTAGCTCGTCTAGTCTTAACTCTGTTTGCCCTTGCTATTCCCTCCACCTTGATGTCTTTTCCCCAGATTTTCTCACAGATGGCTCTTCCTCCCCATTCCTGTGTCAGCTCAAATGCAGCCTCCTCAGAGAAGCTTTCTAGAACAATGTTAGCAAAGCAGTTTCCCTTCTCTAATCTTGGTTCCTCTCCACCATACCTACCACCTTGTTTCTCTTTCAGGTCACTTTTGGAAATTATTCATTTTTTGTCTGGTCTTGCCTTTCCCCCAACCAAGATATAAAATCCATGAGCGTGAGGGTTATGGATCTTATCCCTCCTATTTACCCGCTGAATGCCCAGCACTTAGAATGCTGCATGGCACACAAGCAAGCGTGTTATAAATATGTGTTGAATGGATGGATGTCCTCCCTTAGGTGAGACTGGAGCAGGATTGGGAAGAGGAGGCAGGAATAGAGAGCACTCTTCAGCTTTGACTTAAAGGCGTTGAGTGAATCAAAGTTAGCTTTCAAGGGACAGAGCGCAGGCTGGTATGAGGGAGTTCAAGAGCAATAAGCAGCATACCTATTGACATCTTTGGGGGAGTAAAATATAGTAATCTTAAAGAGAATAAAGAGTCTATATTTAGAGAACTTGACTTCATTCATGCTTATTATGATTTATTTACATCTTTTCATTATGCTGCCCCTACTATTGGGTAACATAATTTTAGTTACTTAATCCTGCTCACCATTGTTAAGGGGAATCAAAAGAAGCGTTCCCCTACACCACCCCCAAATTAGGCCAGAATATTGAAGTTAAAGAAACTGCCTTTGGGACCAAAAAGATGGTAGAAATGATCACATCATAAGAAAAACAAAGGAAATTAATGAATCATGGAACACTACATCAAAAACTCATGATATAATGTATGGTGATTAACATAACATAATAAAAAATATTAAAAAAAAGAAA
Organism: Callorhinus ursinus; assembly: GCF_003265705.2. Taxonomy (NCBI): domain Eukaryota; kingdom Metazoa; phylum Chordata; class Mammalia; order Carnivora; family Otariidae; genus Callorhinus; species Callorhinus ursinus. The sequence goes on along the minus strand of NW_027397067.1, from coordinate 68,410,912 downwards.
AACAAAGGAAATATGAAACTTGGTAGGAAAAAATGTCAGGCTACTGCTTTAAAGATTCTCCTTCTAGTTCCAATAGCGGATGTTCTATCTTATTTATGGCAGTAATTTCATAGCATTGAACAAATAGGAAAATTTTGAAGTATGGTTCTATTTTTTTCTTTTGCTAAAACCAACTTGTTTAGATGACCAAATAGTCTATACTAAGTAAGCTAATAGATACGATTAGTCTTACGTTTTTTTAAATTATATTCAAAATTTAAAATTTTTCATCATATGGTAGATGATGGGTTCAAGAGCAATATGTATGTTCTTACTGGAATTAAAATAAAAAGTTTTATTAAAATCAATGCATGGATTGCCTTGAAAATGGAAATGTAGGTAGTAACACCCCTCATGTGCTCCATTTTCTCCCTTGCAATGAATATAAGACATCAATTAATTTTATATAAACATATAAATGGTAAGTGTGCATGACAGCTATTAATGGTTGATGGAACCCAGGAAATAGATAAGAATGAAAATTGTATGGTTTAAATTTTTGCAGAAAAGTTAGGTTAGTAGAACAAAACTTTTTTTCTTTTGAAACCAAACATAAAATGACAAGACATTCACAGGTCCTAACAAACACCCATCTCCTCAGTTCTAATAAATTGTTTCAGTATCTCTGTATTTTCCCCCAAAGACAATTTTTCCAATTTTATCACCACTATTATTCTAGTGTTTAGCACATTAGAAAAATCCCCTGGTTTAAAAGGAAAATGACAAAAGACACAAAGCAATACTTCTTCCTCAGAGATTTCCAAACAATGGAACAGACACTGGAGTTTGGCCTCCCTCTCTTCACCCCCTACCCCTACCCACAAACTTGCTTTATATGAGAAGAAACAAAAGGATATTATTCTGGTTTTGCACTTCTAGCCAATTCCTAACAAGTTGGTACTTTGGTGTTTGATTCAGTCACTAAGGATTCTTTTCAGAAGGTACCCAATGGACAGATAAAGAGAAAGAGAAACATCCTACTGAATGCCAGAGCTTTTGATAATATTTGTTCAGTAATGTTTTTAAAAGTCAATGGAATCACTTTCAGAAACTCCCTATTCCCCATATTTCCAAAGACCTAAGGCCCACAGCCTGGTAACTCCCTTTGAATGCTAAATAATGATTAGAACATCTTCTTTAAAATGATAATAAAAAGTCCTAAAATGACTTCCCTAGAGAGAGTACTAGGAAAAGAGAGATATTTTATATTCTCACAGTGTTCTCATTATTAGTAAGACAAAAGAAAGTTTGGGACAAGGGGCTGATTTTGTCTTTTAATTGTAGATGATGGGAGAATTAAGAAGCTTTAGACATCTAATTCCATCCACATTTCATAAATATAGATTTTTGAGGATGGGAAGGCAAATGAGATGGGAATAAGTATTCTGACTCAGTGGACCCCAGTCTTTCCATGTGTGTGTAGCAATTTCCAGCACTTGAAATCAGAAGGGCAGTGAGTGGATAGAGTTCCCCAGGACTGTGATTCAGTGGTGTATAGGCATTGAAGGTGGCCACCCCAACAAGGTCATGGTTTCTGGTAGAGGTATAGGCTCTAATTCCTTCATTTTACCATAATTCAGCAAGAACTTTAAATATGAGACTTCAATTTATATTTAATTAATTAAGCAGAAGAAGCTGTAAAATCAGTACATGAACCCCTCAAATCCATTTAGGATAGCCAAGTGTGACAACATGTTTCCCAGTTTTGTTGACCTGTTCATATAATTCCTTCCCCACCCCCTCAACAGCATTGCTCCATTTGCATCTTAAGGTCTATAGGCTTATCCATTCTATGAAGAATATGAAGATATCTAGCTTATAAGGACAGTCGTAAGCAAGGGGCGCCTTGGTGGCTTAGTCACTCGAACATCTGACTCTTGATTTCAGCTCAGGTCATGATCTCAGGGTCCTGAGATGGAGCCCCACGTCAGGCTCCATGCTCAGCAGGGAGTCTGCTTGAGATTCTCTCTCTCCCTCTGCCCCTCCCCCTGCTCTCTCTCTCTCTCTCTCTCTAAAATAAATAAATAATCTTACAAAAATGACAATTGTAAGCAAGGGAGGTGAGGGGATTTTGGACTTTGGTTTGGCCACCATGTGATCAGCTATTTTATTGTAGTTGTTAGAAATTGAACCTCTAATTCCAGACTGGTTTTGTTGTTGTTGTCATTGTTGGTTTGTTTTTGTTTTTTGTTTTGTTTTGTTTTTAACAAATGCATGTAATAACTCACCTTTGAGAACAAGTGACTATGTCTGCCTTAAACTCTTTTTCTTCACAGAGTTCTGAGTCCTATTCTGTGCTTCTTTTTCTCTCACCCAATTTCCAAGTTTTCTTCTCTCTCAAGTTTTTCTCCTGCACCTACTAGAATCACTATCCCAGTGTGACTCAGCAAACTCCCACTTGATGTTCATTAAAATTCCTGAACTTAACTGACACCTGGCTGATCTGAGAATGCTGCCTTCCCTACCCTCTTTTCAAAGAAAGGCTTCTCATTCCCTCTCACACCATGTGGCAGGCAGCCCCTAAAATGGTCCCCAATGATGCTTGCCTCCTGGAATGCACAACCTTGTGTAATTTCCCCTTTTTGGGTGTAGGCTGGCCTCATGACTTGCTTCTAATTAATAGAATATGGCAAAGGTGATGGCATGTTACTTTCGTGATTAGGTTACAAGATTATGAGTTCCATTTTGCTAGCAGACTCTCCCTTTCTGGCTTTGCTAAAGCAAACTGCCATGTAGGAGAAACACACATAGAAGAGATTTGGGGTATCCTCCAGGTATAGCCAGCTAAGAACTGAGACCCTCAATCCAACAGACATTGAGGAATTAATATTCTATCAATAACCATATGAATTTGAAAGTAAATCCTTCCCAAGTTGAGCCTTCAGATGAGACCCCAGCCCAGGCTGACACGTTGATTGCATCCTTGTGAGAGTTCCTGAAGCTGAGAACCTAACTAAACCATGCCCAGATTCTTGACCATCAAAAACTGTGAGATAATAAATGTGTGGTAAGTGTGAGGTAATTTATGCTGCAGTCACACATTAACCTCACAAATCTCATAAGTCAGAACTGACATCTTTCTTGTCCAAAGATGAGGGTTCTTAGACAGTTACTCTTCCAGTCTTATGAGAAAATCCTGTGACTAACATAACATAATAAAAAACAAAACAAAACAAAACTTGTTATTTTCGGATTAAAAGAAGATCCTTTGCAAAATAAAAGACAAAAACTAAAACAAAAATCCTTAATTCATTAACTGTTGTCTCATTCAGCCCTCTATGCTCTATTCCTTCTCTTTACTCTTATCTACCTCGACTTCTCCTTTAATAAAGACTTTGGAAATAGACTAACCATACCCTCTACAACTCAATGGCAGTCACTATTCTGGTAACTTGAGCCTCAAAATGGATGACATAGCCAACACCCTTACTTCCCACTTCTTTTTTCTCCTCTACAAAAAATTTCATTATTCAACCCACATTTTTGTAAAGATTTTATTTATTTATTTGAGAGATAGTGAAAGAGATCACAGAGGGAGAGGAAGAGGGAGAAGCAAACTCACCACTGAGCAGAGAGCCTGATGTGGGTCTTGATCCCAGGACCCTGAGATCATGACCTGAGCACAAGGCAGATGCTTAACAGACTGAGCCACCCAGGCACTCCGATTCAACCCACTTTAATCACAGAACTGTTTTCTCTTTTTTATTTAAAATGGGACCACTTCTGAAATCCTAAATTCAAGCCTCCAATTTCTATTCAGAGCACCCTATTCAAGTGTGTGTGTGTGTGTGTGTGTGTGTGTGTGTGTGTAACTAATGTACTCCTACTAATCCTGTTGTTCAACCACACTGAGATTTCTTCTCCACAGACTCCTTCACTTTATCCTGTCTATTCTCTCCTACCTTTATATAGTGAAGCAGTCAGTGTGTGAGGTTAATATCAAGACAGACTAGAGTTAGAATATTAGCCATTACTTGCTGTTGTGAGACTACAAGCAAGTTGTTTAACCTTGCTGAGACTCAACTTCCTTATCTGTAAAATATGGCTAATAATATGGATATGGACATGGATAATATGGATCTGTAAAATATGGATAATAATAATTATTACATCCTAGAACAATTTTGAGAACATGACAATGTATGTAAAGCACTTAGCACAGTGCCTGGCACATCAGATATCTAATAAATATCACCAATTAATATGTTCTTTTATAGAGCTTAGACTTGATTAAATGGACCATTTAAAAAATTAAAGCTGTCAAAATCTGAGAATCTCTTGCCCTATTATACTCCTGTCATTCTTGCTTAGTGAAGCTTCAAATCTAAAGCAATTCAATTTCCTTAATTTTCTGTGCATGGACTTGAGCTGCATAGAAGTATTGCAGGAAATATCACATGACCCTGAAGGTTGGTGTCCTAGTAAATGTTTTGTCTCTAGGCTTCAATCAAGCCATAAAGCATGTCTAAAAATACTTCTATCTTTTCCTGGTAAAATCTTATTCTCATTTCCAATAGTGGTGATTTCAAGTTGTAATGGCAAGAAAAATCTTTTAAAAGATAGATTTTGGAGATTTTTTGCCTGTTTATTTTCATTTGTTTTATTTACATTTTATATAAATGTAAATGTGTTGTGTGATTTTCAGTGGAAATCTCCTATTATTCTCTTAGTATATTTGGGGGTGGTAATGGGAGTGGAAGCCCATGAGAAGCTGACATTGTAACCAAAAAGTTCTAAAGTTTTACATAGAATTTATGAATTATTTGTGTACAGCTTATCTATCATTTTACATTTATTTTCTGCCTTTGAGTGTTCATAATATCAAAGAGGAAAGTGATGGAGGCACAGATGAAAGCTCAGAGGTCATATGAACACGAACCCTGGCACTTCAGTATTATATTTCAGAAATATAGCATTTGAGTTTTAAACAATGCTATCAGAATCTCAAACAAAATGAGATGAGAGTTACTTTCCATTCAGTTGCTCAGACCAATCTGAAAGAACCTGGCTCAGTTTTCACTTGCTATTAGCCAAGCATAATATAAATGTTGGGCAAGCATAATATAAACAAATGCAAATTATTTAGGCCTTCTTAAAGATAATGCAATTTAAAAGAACTTTGAAGAACCCACAGAAACATGTGATTTGTGTTCAAAGGAAAAGCTAAGAGGGTATTATATCGGTGAGGCTAGATCATGTAATCATGAAATGTGGCCAGAATGAAATACAAGAGGATTCTAGTACAGAGGATGAAAATTCCATACCTAGGAGTGGACATGTTCTTCTCTGGACTCACTCCACAGGAACTTGAGGACATCTCAGTTAGCAAGCTTTGCAATCTGGCTGCTGGGGTATTGGAACACTGGACAGCAGCCTAGGCCTACCTTGTAATGCCAAGTGATATTTCAGTGTTTCAGATAAAGATATAAATTGCTATTGCCAGATGGAACCTTCACTAGGCCTTCCCATGCCTTGAGGAAATGTCTAGAGGCCCTCAAGTTAGCCTTTTTGTGCTTCCACTACACCTGGGATGAAATAAAGATGTCCTCTTGTGTAGACCAAGTAGGATCTTGGGTCAAGTTTTGGGCCAAGTAGTAATGCATGAAGGAAGTATCATACTTGGATGAAGAGAAAGAGGGAGTACAGAGAGAGAAACCAGTAGACATTTAGAGAAAACTTCCTACAGAGGCCATTGCAAGGTAACAAAGGTCAGAAAGTGTTTGTCCCCAAATCTTTGCGATTAGGAGAGGCTGGGACCTTATGTAAAAAATCTTTGTGTAGGTTTCTGTAAGGCTCTTATTTTTTTCTGTGCTCTGTAATGTAATGTAAAATAATACATTTTGTTGAAGTGTAATCTTGGTCCTTTGGAGAATGGACTGAAAAAGATGGGAATTATGTGTGAGTCCCAAGTAAACCTGTTAGAAAATGTAGCTGCCACTTTTCAATTCTTTCTTCTCCTGATTGTTCTGATTTTGTCAGTTCCTTTGAAATAGTGTGTTTGTTGGGTATTCTCACTATCCAAAAAACATCCTCCATAAATGATGGTTGTAAATAAGTAGATTCACTATGATTCATTGAGTCCCATGTACTTCAGTTTATAGTCTGTGTGAATTGGATAGAACCAAAAGCTTCTCTTAACAATACTAGCAGGAGGCCCTTCTTTGTAGAAAGGGGCAGAATTTAAAATGCATACATATTGAAAACTACCTTGAACTTGAATATATGAGTCAGTATGATATGGTTGATTATATACTTTGCTCCTAATACATTTTGGAAAATAAATGGTTTCCTTATTTTATTTTCTATTTATGTATTGAGCTTTTTGTCTCCATTTGGAAGGGAGAGGGGCCAGGCTTCTGAAACACAAGACCTTGTTTAGAGAAAAAAAAAAAACAGTAATCACTGCTCTTTGTCTTTCTGGAAGCTCATATTTGGAATTCATTTTAATGACAATTTTGTCTCAATGAGTTCACTTTTAAAAATCACTCTTTAAAGGTAGGGGCAGGAGACAGGAGAGGAAAAAAGAAAGTTCACCCTGGGGGGTGGGGGGATGGGTTAGCCTGGTGATGGGTATTAAAGAGGGCATGTACTGCATGCAGCACTGGGTGTTGTACGCAAACAATGAATCATGGAACACTACATCAAAAACTAATGATGTAATGTATGGTGATTAACATAACATAATAATAATAAAAAAAAGAAAGTTCACCCTAAGTGCACAAGTTAAAAATATTTAACAAAAAAAGTTGAATAGATATATGTTATGTTATTCAAACAGAGAGATGTGTGTTAGGGACTACTACATAATCAATTTTGGTAACTATCCCATTTGCACTTAAAATAATAATGTACATTTTGTCATTGCTAAAGGATCCTAGACACATCGGTTTGATAGAATTTGTTAAACATGCTGTTCAAATAGTCAATGTTTTTATTGATTTTTTTTTAAAAAAAACAGCTTTATTGAAATATAACTGATATACAAAATCTGCACCTTTCTAATGTATACATTGTGAGTTTGGACATAAGCATACACCTGTGAAACCATCACCCCAATCAAAGTAATAAACATACTTCTCACTTGTGCTTTACCACATTGCAGAAAATATAAGTTCACAATAACACTTGGACTCCACTTAACCTCTGTCATGGGCTGAATGCTTGTGTCCTCCAAAGTTCGTATGTTGAAGTTTTAACCCACAATGTGATGATATTAGGAGGTGGGGCCTTCTGGAGGTAATTAGGTTTAAATGAGATCATGAGGGTAGAGCTCCCATGCATGGGGATAGGGCTCTTAGACAAGAGCCCAGAGAGCCTGTGTTCTCTCTTTTTCTCTCTTTCTGCCACACGAGGACACATTAAGAAGGGAGCCTTCTCCAAGCCAGGAAGCGATTTCTCACCAACAACGCAATCTTACTGACACCATGATCTCAGACTTCCAGCCTCCAAAACTGTGAGAAATAAATGTCTATTGTTTATGCTGCCCCATCCAGGCTATTTTGTTATAGCGGCCCGAGCCAACTAAGACAAACCTTTGTCCATCTTTTTTGCTCTTGTTTCTTATGAAATTTAACTTTAAATATACACCTCACAAGACACTGCTGTGTTTTATAGAATAACTCTTCTTTTAGATTTATCCACATGTTTACTCTTTTAAGTGATCGTATTTCTTCCTGAATTTCTGTTTCTCTCTGGAATAATTTTCCTTCTGCCTGAAGAAGACACTTTATGCTTCTTTTAACTCAAACTTGTGTTCTTATAGAATTTTTTAATCTGAAAACATTTTTATTTTCCCTTTATTTGAATTTGTCCCCTTCATTTTTAAAGGACATCTTCACTAGGCATAGAATGCTTAATTTACAGTCCTTTAAAGACTCAAAGGATCTGATATCAGACTTTTATTCCTTTTGAAAGTAGAATTTTTTTTTCTTTTTTTTCTCTGAATGCATTAATGATGTTTTGTCTTTGATTTTTAGGAATTTTACTGTGAAGTGATCATACTTGGAGTTTCAAGACTCTATTGAGTCTGTGGCTTGAGGGAATTTGTGAGTTTTGGAATATTCTTGGCCTGTACCCTTTTGAGTACTATTGTTTCCATTCATTCTCTTTGTTATCTCTTTATGGGACTCCAATTATCCACATTTTAGATCTTTCAACTATGTCCCATATGTCCCTTATTCTCTTTTCTTTGCTATCCTTTTTAATTTCCGCCCTGCAATTCAGTCTAGATCAGGGTTTCTCAGTCTTGGCATTACAGAGATTTTGGACCAGACAATTTTATTCTGTGGGGACCTATCCTGTGCATTGTAGAATGTGAATCAACACCTCTGGCCTTTATCTAGATGGCAGTAGTATCCTCCTAGTCATGGCAAAAATGTCTCCAGACATTGCTCAGTATGTGGGAGTTCAGCTCACTCCAGAGAACCAAGTGGTAGGAACCATTTAGCTTTTCATAGGCAAATTTCAGAGTTAACACTTCATTTATAATTCCAGGTTAAACTGCCTTCTCCTGAGAGTCAGGAGGACGCAGATGATCTCCAGCCACCAGCTTCTCTGGGGGCTCTGTAGAGGGAATGCTCTTCTGGAGAGACCAGACTTCCTGGGAAGAAGATGCTGTTAGGTGGGAGACATTGGAGGATGAGCCCTCGATGTCAGGTCATGGAACTCAACTCCAGGCTCAGCTCAGCCAGCCAGTGATGAGATTTTGATGCAATAACTTGACCTCCCTGGGTGGGCCTGCCTCATCTGCTAGAGAACCAGGGTACTGGTCTAAATATTTTGTGCTAACTGACCTTGCCGTTCTGTAATTCTTTCTTCTTCTGTGTTTATTCTGCATTCTCATCTATTAAATTCTGAATTTTTAATTGTTTTCTTCAGTGCTCCAATTTCTGTTTGATTCATTTCTCTGGTAAAGGTACCTCCCTTGTATTCTGGTTTTTTTGAACATATCTGTCACATGATTTTAATCTCCTTGTTTGATAACTCCAATATTTGTATCACCTGAAGGTTTTCTGTCATTTATTTCTTCTTTCTATCATGTCTGGTGATTTTTTATTGTATTCTGGAGTTGTGTGTAAAAAATTGGAAAGATGTGAATGATATTCTTTTTCTCCAGAGGATGTTTATGTTTTGCTCTGACAGTGAAAGAGAAGGGACAGATTAACTAGATGTAAACATGTATTACGATGATTGAAGATGGAGTGATGGTTGGTCTATTTACGGCTTTTCCACAGTCCTAGGACAGCACCCACAGTGTCTCAGCTAAAAGTTACATGAATTGATTAGAGTATTTCTAAAAGTTAGTAACTTTTAGGTTTTCTACGCCTTTTCATTCAGCACTGTCTATATCCCAATTTAAACAATGTTAAAATGTGGAAAGAACAAAAAGTACATCTTAAAAATGAAGGAATGCCATATGAAAAGCACTTATAACAATTCCTGGTGAAGCATAAATGTGAATTATTCTTATCTTGAGAATAGCAGTAACATGATCTAACATATATTTTATTTATTTATTATTTATTTGTTTATTTATTATCTAACATACATTTTAGAGGGCTCTGAAACCCACTAATAAGAAAATGAACAATCTGATTAAAAATGATTTGAACAGAAATCTCATTCAAGAAAATACACAGATGGCAAATAAGCATATGAAAAGATGCTCAACATCATATGCCATTAGAGAGTTGCAAATTAAAATAGTAAGATATCGCTTCACACTTATAAGAATGGCAAAAATCCAAAACATTAATAACATCCAATACTGAAGTTGTGGAGCAATAGGAATTCTCATTCACTGTTGGTGGAAATGAAAAATGGTACAGCCACTTTGGAAGACAATTTGTCACTTTTTACAAAACCAGACATACTCTTGACAATATGATCACCAATCACACTCCTCGGTATTTACCCAAATGAGTTGGAAAAAAAAAAAAAACCTGCACGCAGATGTTTATAGGAGCTTTATTCATAGTTGCCAGAACTTGGAAGCAACCAAGTTGCTCTTCAGTAGGTGAATGGTTAAATAAACTGTGGTACATCCAGACGATGGAATATTACTCAGTGCTAAAAAGAAATTAGCTACCACCCCTTGAAAAGACATGCAGGAAACTTACATGCATATTGCTAAGAAAAAAGCCAGCCTAGAAAGGCTTCATACTATATGATTCCAAATCTATTACATTCTGGAAAAGGAAAACTATGGAGAGTGCAAAAATATCAGTGGTTGCCAGGAATTCAAGGAAGGCAGGGATGAATATGCAGAATAGAGAGGATTTTTAGGGCAGTGAAATTATTCTTTACGATGTTATAATTGTGGATACATATTGTTATACATTTGTCAAAACCCATGGAAAATACAGTACCAAGAATGAACCCTAGTGCAAACTATAAACTTGGGGTGATTATATGTCAGTGTCGGTTCATCAATGGTAGCAAATGCACCTTTCTAGTTGGGGAACATTGATAGTGGGAGAGGCTGTGCATGTATGGGGCATGGAATATATGGGAACTTCCTATACTTCTTGCTCCATTTTCCTATGCACCTAAAATTGCTCTACAAAATAAAGTTATTAAGAGATGTTAAACAAAAAATGAAAACAACAACAATGAACAAACCTCTAGCTGTGATGTAGAGAATAGGTTTAAGGGGTAAGTTTAAGGAGATTAGTGAGGAGGCTTTACAATAATCCAAATAAGAAATCATTAAGTCCTGAACAAGTGATGGTTGTGGGGTGGTACAAAGCTATCCAATTCTTGATGTTTGAAGACACATTAAACAGGATTTCTGATAGACTGGATGAGTTACTAGAGAAAGTGGAATTATAGGTGAATCCAGGGTTTAGGTCTGAGCACTGAAGAATGGAATTGATATTTAATGAAATAAAGAAAGCAGGAGAAGAAGGCTCATTAGGGTGTTGGGTGGTTGGAAGAAGGAAGAGCAAGATTTTGACTTAGGATATACTGTTTATTAAACATTAAATTGTAAACATGGAATAGACAATTACATACACGTGTCTAGAGTTCAGGGGACAAGTCTAAGGTAGAGATGTAAATTAAGAAATCATCGTGATCAGATGGTATTTCATGTTATGAGAATGGTTGAGTTTACCAGGAGTAAGTTTAGATAGAGGAGAGGTCGGAGGACATAGCCTTGGTGAACTTCAGTGCTAAAGATTTAGAAAATGGGGAGAAAGCAGAAAAGAAGACTGAGAAGGAATAACTCTTTAGTTTAGGAGGAGAATCGAGAGAAAATAGTGTCCTTTAAGCCAAAAGAAAAAAAGAAAGAAAAAGAGAAAGATGGAGAGATGGAGGGATCGGTGCTATTATATACTGTGGCTAAGTTACATTATGAAACACAGTCTTCTTAAATATTCTTTTTGAAATAATTATTGAATTTCATCACCTGGTGTGTAAGATTTTCATGTTATGGTCATTCATAAGTGGGGAGGAATCATTTTCTCTCTTTGCTCAGTCATTCTTTGAAGATTAACTTTGAGAGGCTCTTGAAGTCAGCCGGTCAAAATTATCTAGGTGAGTAGTGTAGGGGGTAAAGGTTAAAAAAATTTTCCATGAGTTGAGAATTAGTAAAGCAAGGTTATGGATATAAGGTAATTTCACATACTATTCTTTATTTTTGTCCATGTTTGAAATATTCTATAATGAAAAGTTAAAAATAATACAGCTGTCTCCCACTCTGTTCCCTGACAGTGGGATTGGCATTTGCCTACCCCACACTGACAGTTTCCACCCACGTTAAATCATGAATCCTTTTTTGTCCCCCAATGTATTTTCACAATTTGTTTGTTTGTTTTGTGATTATGGGTGTAGGGTCCTCAGATCCACACTTCCCTCTAGTTTCATAAATCATCCAGTGTGATGTCTGGAGGAAGGACTCAGTGGCCAGGGCTAGTGAAATCTAAAAAAAAAAAAAAAAATTTTTTTTTTTGGAGATAATTGAAATCTTTATGATGTTAAGGCAAACCCTTCATGGATGTAGTAATCTCTCCATTTTTTTCAGGTATATTTTATGACTTTTAATGGGGTGTTAAAATTTTCTCTTGTCAAAGGTTCAAAATAGCCAAATTTAAAATCAGGGAATCACTGAAGTAGTAATTAATAAAAATTTATTGTGCACATAGCAAAAAGACAGTTTGCAAACCAGAGCACTCAAAGGGGAACATGGAATGAAGCTCTAGGGTATATTGTTATAAAGCAGCTTATATAGTGAGAAAGCAGTGACTGTTTATTCTTCCCAGTGATTGGTTACAATATTACAATTTTCAGGGGTTACCTTGTGTCAACCTTGGGAAACGGTTCAAGTTTTGCTTATCATTTCCAAAAGCACAGGCAAGAAATGATACAGGTCAGGTTAACCTTGCAAAATAAGCTAACTGATGCTTTGGTTGTACTACTCAACTGGTTTTGTCTGATCAGGGAAGTTTTCAGGTTGATCTTTTGTTTCCGATTTCCACAATTCCTCCCTTTTGGTCATTCTTTCAGCAGGCTGAGAGTAAGACCAGCCATGATAGCCTTATTCTCCATTACCACCGATGATGTAGTCAGGCTGAAGAATCACCCGTTTGCTGTTTCCATTAATTGAGTCATCAGGCTCAGGGGTCACCTAGTCACCAACTTCATCATTCGTGTGGTGAGTGTTGATTTCATCCGGTTGTCAGATCCTGATGGATACCATGTGGCATGTGAGCGGCTGCCAACAGACATCTAAAACCTTCCAGGGTATAAATGCACTCGCGAGGTCAATATGAGGACTGTAAGAACAATAGACAAGGATTGAAAATTTGCCCTGGATTCCCAGGAGCCAGCATTTAACCGATCAAATCAATCAACTGAGTTATAATCAGATTCAGGTTTTACATTTCTCAGTCAATTGACAATTGTCAGTTATTGACATAGACACAACGTGTTGTATTAGCAAATGCATATCTTTGTGATCACTTCTGACTGGGTGAATCTGAGGATGTCGTATTTCGGGAGGCAGCCTTGTAGGGGGCTTTCGCCTCTGTTACGCCTCTATGTGATGTGAGCCATCAGGTAAGTTACTAAGAGGCATTTCTATGGAAACAGAAGAAAAACAAAGATTAATAGTTTGAGCAAATTATAAATTGAGCTTTCTGAGTTTGGAGAGCAGCCAGTTGAGAAGATTTCTAGGTGTTGGGTTCTGAGTATCTTCAGAGGGAGGAGGGTAAGCAGTGGCAACCAGACGATTTTCCTGGTTTGCAGTGTGAATGTCTCTGGTGATCTTTCTGAGTGGCCACATAGCAGTAGGAATGAAGACTGTCCACACATGAGCTGTTGTGGTGATTTCTCTGAAGTTTATATCAAATTGTCTAGCTTTAGCGGCACCTGGGTGGCTCAGTCAGTTAAGCATCAGACTCTTGATTTCTGCTCAGGTCACAATCTCATGAGATCGAGCCCCACCATAGGCTCTGTGCTGAGTGTGGAGGCTGCTTAAGATTCTTTCCTAATCCTTCTGTCCCTCCCTGCTCAAGCTCTCTCTTTCTTTCTCTCTTTAAAAACAAAACCAAAAACAAAACAATTGTCTAGCTTTAGCTTGCATGGCTTCAGGAAAAGAGAAGTTTTAGTTTTATAGTGATTCCATTTCAGTAGAGTGAGAGAAAAATAGAAATGTCAGTTTGAAGAGTTGTAGCCAAATATTGGAGGAAGCTAGAAAAATTCAGGACTCTGTTCAGTTTATAGGTAGGAAAAAAAAAAAAACCTCAAAGGTAATCAACAGCAGTAGAATCTGAGATCCACAAGTGTATTACTGAAACATAATTTTCTCTCCACAATCATTTCCATTTCCATGACAGGCAACCACAGCATGGCTAATTTGTTTGCAAATTAAGCCTAGTATAAATAAACTTGGCCTGATTATTTATAGAAGTGCAGTAAAAATAGTGGCTGACCATACAGGTTCTTTGGAATCTGCTTTGCTGGAACTTTTCATAAGGAACCTCAGATTGGACTTTGGAAGTCTTCTTTTTTTTTTTTAATTTTTTTATTGTTATGTTAATCACCATATATTACATCATTAGTTTTT
>NW_027397067.1:68368052-68391808 GCF_003265705.2 Callorhinus ursinus | reverse complement strand
AAGAATTCCTCATATCAGTGAGGTCATGTGATACATGTCTTTCTCTGATTGACTTATTTCACTCAGCATAACACCCTCCAGTTCCATCCACGTCGTTGCAAATGGCAAGATCTCATTCCTTTTGATGGCTGCATAATATTCCATTGTGTATATATACCACATCTTCTTTATCCATTCATCTGTCGATGGGCATCTTGGCTCTTTCCACAGTTTGGCTATTGTGGACATTGCTGCTAAAAACAGTGGGGTACACGTACCCCTTCGGGTCCCTACATTTGTATGGAAGTCTTCTTTAAAGACTTGTCCAACCCAAGCTAAGGACTTGTCTAATTGTATCTTGTTACAAGGACAACAGATTCTTAGTGGATTTATGTAAACACATGTATTGTTAACCTTTGTTGTAAAGACACACTTTCCTAATTCACTGTTAAGTTATAGACAGCTTAAAAGAAAGAGGCGTCCCTTAAATCTAGCAAGCAAAATATTAAAGAACCAGCAATGTTTTAAAAATGAAGTCATAAAAATTATCATCTTCGTTAGTTCATTTAATCTCCTGCAATTAATTCTTGTTGATCTTGATTTTTTGTTACCAATTTTCTGAATTTGCCAATTTTCCATCAAAGTTTTAGAAACTCTTACCCAGTTCAGTGTGATGATATTAAAGTTATCAGAAATCTGCATTCCAGAGTGCTCTTTTCCATGAATCTCCTTGAAGGTGAGGCATTTTTTCAGGAACATTTTTGCACAAACATTAGACTAAAATAATAACTCTATAAATGACAAAAGACTTAAAAATTAGCAATGGTTAAATATCAGATGAGAGTTCATTATAATGCAGTTGACAAGGAAATTTGGTTACTTCTATTATACACAATACTTTAAGACAACTGAAGGAATCATGACTGACATTGTATCAGGGCACATCATATTCCCAGGAACTTCATATATTTCTGGAGCACTTATATTAATAACTTACATATAAATATTTCCTAAAGAAAGTTTAGCATCACTTCTTATTTAACAGTGCTTCCCATGAAATTTAACATATACAAAATGCTACATAGGTGTACAAAAAAGACACTTAGCTTTGGTAATAGAGAAGACTCAGTTTTCTTAAGTAATCAAAGACCTGATAAAGACAAAACAGAATCTTTGTTTTCTTGGCAGATTACATTAAAGGTAAAGAAAATCCTTTGTATTCCTATTAAATGCAGTCCAATAGTCTAAGAAAACCTTTTCCTTTTAACAGAGAGAAAACCAAATTCTAGTTTTGTACCAGTGTACTTTTGATATTAAAATTCTTCCTTTTTTTCTTTTTAACTTAAATAAATCCATTCTAATCTTAGCTTGATCACACATAAAATTCCTTCTCAAGATTTCTTTTCCATAAACCTTCTATAACTTTCCATATCCATTTTCATTTTGTACTATCTTTCCCCTTTCTTATTTAGAAACAATCCTTTTACTTTAGGACAAAATTACTTTCTGTTTTCTCCCTTACCAAAAATGCATCTTCATTTCTCATCCCTTCTTTTTCCAAAAACATACATCCTACTTTTTATTTATAGTAATTTTCTTTCATCTTTGTCATTTTTCATAGTTTGTTTAAAAAAAAAGCCCTCTTTTTTTGGTTAACAATTTCATTTTATTAGTTCAAATGCTATTTTCTCGATTTCAAAGCTTACAAAGCTTCTCTAGACAAGACATGATGTAAGGCACTTGTTACAGAATAATTACAGCTTTACTCTGAGAGGATAACATAATTGCCTATGCACTGCATTAAATGAATATAAACTCCTTCTACATAATATTGTTAAAATAAACCATGTGCCTTTTGGAAATTACATTTCGAGATTCACTGGTGTCTATAGATTTGTCCTGACATTGCTCTGCTAGCCTGGGAATGACGGAACAGTCAGGGGCCACAGGATCCCCACATTACTGCTAAAGTGGGTTGCTCTAAGTTGAGGAAAGAGTAAAGATTTGAAAGATGGGACATCTTCTAAATTGATGGTAAAGCTATAAATATCTGCCCACCACCAGAATTTCCCAGGCTTGCAAGTAGAAAGAAATAAGAAATAAGGCAATAAGAAATGGAGTAAGGTCTTTTATTTTATTTTTTTTTCTTTTTAAAGATTTTATTTATTTATTTGAGAGAAAGAGCATGAGAGGGCGGAGGGTCAGGAGAAGCAGACTCCCTGCCGAGCAGGGAGCCCGATGTGGGACTTGATCCCAGGACTCCAGGATCATGACCTGAGCCAAAGGCAGTCACTTAACCAACTGAGCCACCCAGGCACCTGAAGTGGAGGAAGGTCTTTTAAACAAAGATTGCTGGCTGGTTGCAAACCTGAAAAGCCGAGGTAACAAAGTGTGAGCCTATCAGAGAGTGATCACAGCCTGGATTTGAGGAGTTACAACTGCCGGTGAACAGGACAGCAAGGGTGGTTGTTCTTGAATTATCCTCTTCACCTGCCCCACAGACCCTGTTGTTGCTCACTTTACTGTGGTATAAGCACAGTGGCTTTCAAATATGTTGGATCATTCCACAGCAAGAAGTAGAGTGTATATTATGGCCAGAACATACTTACGCCTAGTAAACAATATAAGTAACTGAAATCAAAGTTGAATAAACGGACACATTTCCTATTTTCAGTATATGCTGTGTTTGCATTCTATTTTGTACTTTAGGAAATAATTATCTTTATTGGTATATAGATAATAAATCCACCTATAAATTATAGATAAAGTTGAAGATATATATTATCCATTTATCTACATACATAGGTATACATAGATATAGATACTATGCATATTTTCTATTTAAATAAATGTTCATCAGAAGCCCCCTATAGTTTGAAAAACTAGCCCCCACAGTTTGAAAAACAAGAAGTTACAGTAAATCCTTCCAGAGGAGGAGAAAGCTCTCATGGGAGTTCCTCTGCTTCTCACCTTTTAAAAGGCACCTGCTGCTTCAGTACCTGCATTCTCTGCCTGCATTCTCTGGGTACTGACTCAC
Source organism: Callorhinus ursinus (assembly GCF_003265705.2). Lineage (NCBI taxonomy): Eukaryota > Metazoa > Chordata > Mammalia > Carnivora > Otariidae > Callorhinus > Callorhinus ursinus. Next base: position 68,388,792 of record NW_027397067.1, on the reverse strand, counting down.
AGCTTCTGCTGAGTTAATTGACACTTACTACTCCAAGTGTTCTGACATTTTCTCTTTGCTTCATTTTGCATTCTCAGCTCTTCTTCCCACTTTTTAACCTATTTGTAATCTTTGCTTTCCAGCAAAAACTAGGAAACAGGCAATTGTGAGCTATCATATATTAGCACCCTGTAGTAGACTAGCAAACTTATAAATACCTCTCAAAAGTTTTGGAAGTATATTCTTCCGCATTGTAATTTTGTTTCAGTATGGTAGAAAACACATTCATTAAGAGGCCTAGATATTTTATGTCTCTCTGTAAAAATTAAAAAGCCAAAGTAGATAAATTTATGTTTAGCATTTAATGTTTATCTTATTTGGAAATGCTTTAGATATTCAATGAATCTCTATTATTTAGTTTAGCTTAATACACATTTATCTTATTTTTATTTACTTAAATTACTTGTTTTTAACAATTATGCTTAGGTTGAACATTAAATAGTTGATCATCATTTTAAATCACTTTATTTGTTGACAAATTTTGAAGACATGCCTGCTTTTATTAAACTAACAAATTTAAATTAGTTTTTATTTGTCAGATTATCTCAGATTGTGAACTTGAAAAACATTTGGGTTGGGGCGCCTGGATGGCTCAGTTGGTTAAGCGACTGCCTTCGGCTCAGGTCATGATCCTGGAGTCCCGGGATCGAGTCCCACATCGGGCTCCCTGCTCGGCGGGGAGTCTGCTTCTCCCTCTGACTCTCTTCCCTCTCGTGCTCTCTATCTCTCATTCTCTCTCTCTCTCAAATAAATAAATAAAATCTTTAAAAAAAAACATTTGGGTTAATGTGTATATTTCTGAGAATATACTTGACTTATATAAATACTTAATTTCTAAGCCAATAAATAGAGCTCTTTATAAATTAATTTTGGCAATCCCATCCAAAGCTAGAAAAATAGCACATTCCTATAACATACATACACAGACATACATAGCAGATAGACAAACACAAACAGAGATCTTACAGCTTTTGTTTTTAAAATGTTAGCCATGTCTCAGGTACAAAACTCAAAAGAACAGCTGGATCCAAATTGTATTTTTGGCACATGGACTAAGTTAATGTTACCCACTCAGATGAACAAAGTTTTTGCTAAAGACTTTTTATTTACATGCTGTAAAGATCCCTGTAGATCTGTTTTTGGAAGTCATTTTGTGTTTTAGAAGCTTCTGCATACCAAAGAATGGATCCCATTGTCTCTGAGAGGTTTTGGATCCTCTCTTTTAAGGGTGCCTCTTAAGGCTGGCTTATCTGAAATGGTTTCTGGAAAATGAGACCAAAGTGTGGGGTGGACCATGGTGGGGCTTGGTGTAAGCAAGTTAGGTAGTGAGTGTCCATGCTGTGCTGGTTCCCCCAGATGACCCTGTGTTTATGCTGGGGCAAGGGAGGGAAATGCTGCATGCCAAGTGTCTTTGTCTCCAGAAGTTTATACTGTCCCTTCTAGTAGATGCTGTTAGATTAGCAAATGAATCTCTTTCACACACAAAAACTAGGTGCTTTTCAAACTGATGTTTTCTCACTGGGTCTTAGGGTGAGTGAGACCAGCCCTTTGGGTCCCTTGAATGTTAGCCCTGTTGGTTTACTAAGTTAGACATTTTGGGGGCTTGTCTCTCCTCTGCAGATCCCAAGAGTTGGGGTGCCTGGTGTGGGCACCGACCCCTCACTTCTACAAGAGAAGTGTGGATTGGTGAGATACCTCTTTGTCCTATGTTACTGAGCCCCAGGGGTGGGGGTTCTGGTGATAGGTGTGGTCTCTGCCTCTCCTACCTGTCTATGTGGGATATTTTTATCCTTTGTTATGGAGAACAGGTCATCTAGTTTTTAGAGCTTTTTCAAAGGGAAATGATCCATATAATCCCTGAGCTGTAGATTTGGTGTGCCCTTAGTAGGAGGCGAATTCCCGATCTTCCTACACCACCATCTTTTCAAAGTCCTCATCATATTATTCTTGGTGTAAACCTACATCATCATTGTGCAGTTGTTTAAATAATACCAGGTTTGTTTATCTAATATTTGCATTAAGATTTTGGCAATTATATTTATAAGTGAAGCAGATGTGGGCTTGTGTTTTGTTTTGTTTTACTTTTTTTTTTTTTTGGAGAAGTCAAGTTTCAGAAAAAATTGAGCAGAAGATACAGAGTTCCTATGTACCCCCACCCCCTTTTACCACCTTGAATTTGTGTGATACGTTTATTTCAACTGAAATATTCCTTTAATAATAATAATGTATATATTTTAAAGTCTGTTTATAGTTTTTTAAAATCTTTTTTTACATTCTGTATTTACTTTTTTTTTTTTCTCACCTCATTTACCTAGCCTTTGTATAGGAGGGGTAGGGAGAGACTGAAAAGAGCAGACCGCTTCAGATTGTTAGGTGCCAGGTTTAATAAGCAAGGGAACTCCCATACAAGGCTTGTCTTGGGCAACCACAAGACAAGTAGATCTCCATACCTGCCAGAATTTAAGAGTTTAAGAATTTAGGTAGTAGCCTTACTTGGGTTCAGTCATGTACACTGTCCAAATGGTCTCAGCAACAGCTTACTCTCCCAAGGCTACACCCTTGGAACAGCTCCTACTGTGGAGACGGTGGGCAGAACTCGCATTCCAGGGACAAAGGGAGGGTGTGAAGACCCTCTGATCACCTGGGTCCAGCTCACTTGGGTCAACCAGCAGTGACGTCCTCTTGGTGACCTCCTCCAACAATCGCAGAGGTTGTTAGTGATCACCAAAGCAATGCATGTGTTCTCCTACATTCTCAGCCTCATTATCTTTTGGGGTGAGGACATGTGACTAGTGGCTGGTCCAAACCCAAGAAAGATAAGCAGAGTGTGACTTCCAGATCAAGGAAGCTAAGAGCCAGTGTTTCTCATCCTTCTTCCTCTGCCACAGCTTCCATGGGCCCCTGATCACTGCTTGAGAAGAGTTGCCCTGTGGATTTCACTGACCAACAATTGTGAGGTAAGCAAAAAATAAACATTTATTATGTTATGTCAATGAGATTTAGGATTTGTTTTGTCAGCTATCCCTAATTATCCTGAAAAAGCAATGCTTCTCTCTCTCTCCCTCCCTTTCTCTCTTACTCTCTCTCTCTCAATCTCTCTTTCTCTCCTTGATCGGTCTTCCTGGAGGCTTATCTACGTTAAGAGTCTTTTCAAAAGAAAAATCAGCTTTTGGGTTAGTATAGCACAGTTGATAAAAGCACAGATTATAAATCAGTCTCTGTTCCTTATTAGCTTTGTGATCTTGGGAAAGTTATATAATCTCTCTGTGCACTGCTTTACTCATCAGTAAAATGAGAATGAATAATTTTACCTTCTCTAAGTGTTGCTGTGAGGATTGAGTGAGTCAATATATGTAAAGCACTTAGAACAGCCCTTTGCATACAGTATGTGCTGTTATTGTTATCTGTAATTTCTTCTCTACTTTATTAATTTCTGTCCTTATGTTGATTACAGCTTCCTTCTTTGAATTTATTCCCTTTATTCCCTAGTGTTCTGGGGAATACTTAGCTCATTTATTTATAACCTTTATTGCCTTCTGATAAATATTTTTTAGTATATATATATGCCTCCTATAGTACTGCTTTTGCTGGTTCCTAGAAATTTTGACAGGGCACACGTTTATGCTCACTCAGCTGCAAATTTATTATTTTCACATATGAATTTCTCTTTAACTCGAGTGCAGTGTAGTTGTATGGTGTTTTGGTTTACAGATATTTGGGGGTTCCATAAACTTTACATTTGGTTTTGATATTTTATTTTACTTGAATAGTAGTTGGGAAATGCTGTAAGATATTGCTTCTTTGCAATTTACTGAGGCCTCTATTGGTACTCGCTACTTGATTGAATTGTATGAATGTTTCATGTGTGCTTGGAAAAGAAAAAGCGTGTTCACTGGGTGTAAAGTGCTTATGTATCTTTTGGTTCATAGTTATTAATTATCATGCATATGAATTTTTAATTTGTTTCCTTAATCTATCTGTTTCTGATATGCAGGCTTTAAAATCTCAAACTACAACTAGTGATTTAGCTATTTCTCCTCATTGTTCATAGGTCGCTGTCAGGGATTATGTATATATTTTTATGTGCTAATATCCTTATGATTATCATATGTTTTGGATCTTTTGTCCCTTTTATCAGCCCACATACAAGGTAAACTTTTATCTATAATTCTTTTTTTTTTTTTTGCTTTAAATCCTATTTAGTCTGAAATTAATGTTGCTACACCATGTTTCTTTTGGCCACATTTGCCTGGTATGTTATTTTTTCACTTTTTCATTTTAAGTGTGTTCAGTGTGGCACACCAGGCTACGAATTGATGAGAAGAGAACACATACTTACCTGCCATAAATGTGTGATTTATAAATTTATAAACTATTTATTTATTTAATAAGAGCATCAGAGCTTAATGAAATGAAGGTGGTAAAGCAACCAAGGACAGAAACCTATCTTTGTGTGACTGCTTCATTGCTTTGTTTCTTTTTTTTTGTTTTTTATTGTTATGTTAATCACCATACATTACATCATTAGTTTTTGATGTAGTGTTCCATGATTCATTGTTTGTGTATAATACCCAGATCCTTACCAATGCAGGGCTGAGGATAGTGTTGTTGAATAATATCTTTACTTACAGATTTCCAGGGTTTTGAAGGTCCTGCCTTATTCAGCCTGTTTTTTGGAAATAAGTGTGGCTAGAGCTCTTCCTCAGTATTAGTTAGGGTGAATCTATCCTCATATGTGGTTAGAAATAAAAACACAAAAGAATGCAACAGCGATTCGTTATTGTCACTCGCATGTAGGAAACATGGCTGTTCTGCATGCTTCTACTCCAAAAACGATTCAGGGGTCTGGCTGGGACAAGAGCTGTAACACATAGGCTCCTGGGTTGATCATCAGGGAAAGGAGAATTAGAGCATCATATTTTTAAGGACCAGGCTTGAGAGTGACTTATAGCCCTTCTGGCCCATCAACGGTCCAGAACTCAGTCATATGTCCCCAAATTAGCTGTCAGGCAGACTAGGATATGCCTTCTTTCTGTCTGCCCAAGAAGAGGAAATAGGGGGAACAGTTAGCATTGTCCCTATCAAATTATCCAGTTGAAATCTTTTTGTCTTTTGATGGATATATTTAACCTAGTTAAATTCGTTATACATTTTAGTTATTTCTCGAATCTCATTTCGTGTTTTCTATTTATAACACTTTCTTACTGTTTTTATCTTCCCTTTTTACTAACTGCCATAGATAAATTTTTTTCTGGTTGTCTGAAGGTCTTACGCTCTACTTGAATTTTGTCAGTTATCCTGAACTTATTGAGGCTTATAGTTATTATTTTTCCCCAACCAACCTCTTAAGTTTGTCAGTTTTTGTCTTCTCTTAAAGTTTCCTCATACAATCTCTGGTCTTTCTTCTGGGTCCTTCTGCATCATCACATCTAGTTATCACTTAGAAACACACTCTGGGGCGCCTGGGTAGCTCAGTCGTTGGGCGTCTGCCTTCAGCTGGGGTCGTGGTCCCAAGGGTCCTGGGATCGAGCCCCGCGTCGGGCTCCCTGCTCCGCGGGGAAGCCTGCTTCTCCCTCTCCCACTCTCCCCCTGCTTGTGTTCCCTCTCTCGCTGGGGCTCTCTCTGTCAAATGGATGAATGGAATCTTTGAAAAAAAAAAAAAAGAAATGCACTCTGGATACACTCTGGGGGAGGGTATGTTATTGGTTATTGGTTATTGTTTATGTATACAGCAACATTTTTATTAAGTTATTTCTCACATGTTACTGCTCTCTGTCTTAGACTGCTGGAGTATTTACTCTAAGACTTCTTTCAGAGAGGCTCTAGCTCTCTGAAATTTAGTGGTAAAATTTCTGAGGCATTCATTATTAAGAATATTTCTATTCTTAATATGGGTGGCTCAGTCAGTTAAACATCTGACTTTAACTCAAGTCACGATCCCAGGGTCCTGGGATCCAGCCCCACATCGGGCTCCTTGCTCAACAGGGAGTCTGCTTCTCTCTCTCCCTCTGCTGCTCCCCCTGCTTGTGCTCCCTCCCTCTCTCTTTCTCTCTGTCAAATAAATGAATAAAATCTTTGAAAAAAAGAAGATCTCTATTTCAGCCTCCTATGTAAGTGATCATTTAGCTGGTTACAGTATCCTATACTTGCAATTCTTTTCCTTCTTTACTTTGTTGTTATTACTCCATTATTTTTCATCTCAGGTATACATGACCCTTGCCATTTCCTTTCAGGTGATCTTCCTTTTTCATGGAGATCTTTCCTTCTCATTTGGATATACTTTAATTTGTCAACTAGTTACAGCTTTTACTTTTCTAATCTCTACGGACCTATTTAATCTGATTCTTACATATTTCTTTAATTTTGTGATATTCCAAATTATTTATTTATATATTTCCTCCCCTTTATTTTTTTTCTCTGATTTTATAATACTTGTTATGGGACTATGAACACATCTTTTCCTATCCCTTATCTTGATTAACTTTTTAAATTATTCTTTTTCACTTAATGCTATATTTCTGCCTTCTGTGAAAGTCTTAGGCATGATATTTCAGCTCAGTTTTTCACTTTTAATGGGATCTAGTCTATTATTTAGCCTATCTATTCAGCTTTTTATTTCAACAATTCTATCTTTACACTACTTATTTCCAATTAATTCTTTTCTATAATTGCTTATTTCTCCTTGGCATTTCCAATACCCTGACTACTGTCTTTGAACATTTAGTGTGAATACGTAGTGAATACGTAAAGCTCTTGTTTCTCTCATGTGCGTTTATTCTACTTCAACTAGAAAAATTGCTCAGTATGTGGCTTTTAGGTTTCTTTTTTTTTAATGGTTGTGATTCACATCTCTGTTTCCCCCCTGTTGTTTCATATTTCATTGGTAATATCTGTTACTGTGGTTGGTGTGACCTTGGGGGGATGTGGTCAAATCACAGGCCCTACTTCCAGGTGTACTGAGGAAGTGGGAATGGTGGGGATAGTGTTTATGAGCAGAGAGCCTTTGGAGTTAGCATCTTGGCTCAGTTACTCTCCGTTTTACCACACTAGTCCCAGCCCTTGCTCTGAAGAAAATTTCTTGTTTCTTTTTAATACTGTTTTATCCACTTCAAGAGTCGACTCTCTAGGCCGCCAAAGCAGGGGATGTTTTGCTGTGATGAAGGACAGGAAAAAAACAAAAAAAGAAAGAAAGATGCAGATATTGAGTCAAATTCAAAACATATTGACTGAAAACAAGTGATTTTTTTTTTTTTTTTTTTTTTTTAGTTCCTGAATCTGCAGGTCAGCAATCTAGTCTGGACAGCTCTTCTGGTCTAAACTGAAAGTGTTCGCTTGTCTGGGTTGGTCTTTCAGAGGGTAACTGTTGCATCTGTGGGTTGCCTGGCAGCTGGCTGGAGAGACTCAACTTGGTTTCACATAACTCCTGTCACCCTAGCAGGCTAGCCTAGGCATGTTCTCATGGGAAAGGAAGAGGTACAAGAGCTAAGGCCGTCCCTATATGCAAACACTCTTGAAACCTCTCTGTATGTCACATTCGTTAATATCCTTTTGCTGACGGCAAGTCACATGGTCATGTGTACCAACAGAGAGTAAGGGCACTGCAGAGTTATGTAGCAAAAGATGTGGATATAAAGAAAGGTGAGAATATGGACTGTGTTTGTTTGCAGTAAAATTATTATAAACTGAGGTGAAAGCCTTTGATGAGAATAGATGGATATGATGGGCCTTGGGATATATACGCTAAGCATTTTCTTTTTTTTTCCCCCTCTCTTTAAATTTTTATTGTTATGTTAATCACCATACATTACATCATTAGTTTTTGATGTAGTGTTCCATGATTCATTGTTTGTGCATAACACCCAGTGCTCCACGCAGAACGTGCCCTCCTTAATACCCATCACCAGGCTAACCCATCCCCCCACCCCCTCCCCTCTAGAAACCTCAGTTTGTTTTTCAGAGACCATCCTCTCTCATGGTTCATCTCCCCCTCCGATTTCCCCCCCTTCATTCTTCCCCTCCTGCTATCTTCTTTTTTTTTTCTTAACATATATTGCATTATTTGTTTCAGAGGTACAGGTCTGTGATTCAACAGTCTTGCACAATTCACAGCGCTCACCATAGCACATACCCTCCCCAATGTCTATCACCCAGCCACCCCATCCCTCCCACCCCCCACCACTCAGCAACCCTCAGTTTGTTTCCTGAGATTAAGAATTCCTCATATCAGTGAGGTCATATGATACATGTCTTTCTCTGATTGACTTATTTACCTCAGCATAACACCTTCCAGTTCCATCCACGTCGTTGCAAATGGCAAGATCTCATTCCTTTTGATGGCTGCATAATATTCCATTGTGTATATGCTAAGCATTTTCTAGTATAAAAGTGCTATTATCCTTTACCTTTACCATACTTCCCAAACATTCTCACCTCTAGGAACTCCTGTATTTGTAAGCATTCAGGCATTGTTCAACCCTACTTGAATCACAAAAGTTTTTATGCACTTTAGAATTCTCTAGTTCTGGATTGGAAATACTCAGTATTTCTAAATTTTGTCTACAATTCTGGGAATTTAAAATGCTTAACTGTATTTCAATTAAATTTTACTAACAAACACTATAATCTAATACTTGCTATGTTCCAAATTGAGAAATTCTTCAATGTTGCAGATTTTATGAAATATATTCATGTCTTTTTCTATTGAATAGTCCAAATTTAAGTTTTATAAAGGAAGTTTACTTAGCTTGGGTGTTGCCTTTTATAGTAGATAAGCTCTGATGCTGTGATAGATCCTGACTTGTGATCTTACTCAAGATGGAGAAAAACAAATGATGCACGGAGGAATTCCTTTGTCTAGAGGAAAGAGGAGTGTTACTGAGTTATGAAAAAGGAATTATTGTGCTCTCTTTATCTAATTAAGCCAGATTAATTTACTATCAGATTAGCATATACCGGATAGGCAATAATATTGATATTAAAAATGTTTAAGATAGTGAGTCCTCCATCACTGGTGATATTCAAGCAAAAACTTTAATTCTTGTCCAGGATCTTGGAGAAGGGATATAAGAATTAGGCTAGAGTAGAAGATTTTAATTTTTTCCCCCAATTCTGAGTCTACAGTTAATTAAAGTTAGTTTCTTCTCTTTGGATATGACATGATTATGTCCTATTAATGTCCCAGATGCCATACAGTTAAGCTCTGTAGTAGCTCACCTGTGTGTTCACGCAACACTGTAATCCTAGCAGAATTAAGGCACGTGTACTTGTTCGGAGCCAAAAACCAAATTCAAAGATCATGTGTTCTCACTTCAGTGACCTGCATATGACTTTGAAAAATAAGCACTTTTGTCTCGGTAAATAAAACTTCTCAATAGAGTAGAAAATTTGCCTTCCATTCCACTAAGTTTAATGTGGCATATTGGCACTATTTCTAGAGTGCAATGAATATCATTTACATGGAAGGGGAGAATTGGGCAAGCTTCTTAAAAAATTAGCCTCATTCAGTTGCTTAGTTCAATAATTATTTACTGACAGCCTATCTGGCAGAGAGAGTGGTGGGAACAAGAAAAACAAAGATAAATAACATCTGCTCCTTGTCCTTGAGGATCTTAAAAAACTTATAGGACAGGTAAATAAAGGATCAGATACTACAATATTGAACAAAGCTGTGTTTAATTATACATGGTGTGCAATGAGAGCGCATAAGGGGACACTTACTTAGCCCAGTGGTCAGGAAGGTTTCTTGGAGGAAATGAACATCTGAGCTGACTGAGGAATCGTGAGCAGGATTACAGACTGTAAGCTGTAGAGAAAACCGAGCCCAATTACCAGTTACCTGTTCTGTAAAGATCTATTTGATGTTATGTGAGAATTGGTCACATACTGGCCCATAGAGTCTCACCATTTTAAAGAATGAATATCCTGTAGATCACATAATGCAATTAGGTTAGGAGCAATACCAAAGGAGAACTAGAAAACTTTCATGTGTTTGGAAATGAAGAAACCCACTTGCAAATTCCTCATGGTTCAAAGGAGAAATCAAAAAGGGAATTTAAATTCGTTAGAATTGGACAATAGTGAAAATTCTATGTCAAAATCTGTGGATGCACCTCAAACGGTATTTTGAGGAAAACATTTAGCTTTCAATTCTAATATTAGAAATGGGAAAATGCTGAATATAATGATTTAGTAACCTACTAAAGAAGTGAAAAAGTGAGTGAGGAATCAAAATAATGTGAAAGGAGGCAATGATAAAAATTAAAATAGAAAGTATCAAGAGACTTGAAAGGTACTTCTTTGATGCAGTAGGACGAAAAATGCCCATCCCCCACATATATGCTCATCCTAATTCCTGGAATCTGGGACTATTATGTTAAGGGGGAAAACAACAACAACAACAGCGAAACCATAAAACATTTGCAGATGTGATTAAGAATCTTGAGGTCTTGAGAGCGGGAGACCATGCTGAATTACCCGGTTGTGCCCTAAACATAATCACAGGAGGGTCCTATAGGAAGACAAGAAAGTCAAAGGAAGAAGACAACGTGACAACAGCAGCAGACGGATGTGATGTAGCCACAAACCAAGGGTGATGGTCAATTTTATGTGTCAACTTGGCTTGGCCACAGAATGTGCAGACATTGAGCCAAACGTTATTCTGGATGTACCTGTGATGTTGTTTCTGGATGAGATTAATGTTTGAATCTGTAGACTTAGTGAAGCCCATTTCCCTACCTAATGTGGGTGGGCCACATCAAATCAGTTGAAGACCTGGCCAGAACAAAAAGGCTGAATAAGAGGGTATTTTTCTTGCCAACAACTTGAGCTGAGACATTGTCTCTTCTGGCCTTTGGACTTGAACTGAAACTGAAAGACGGTCAGCTTTCAGACTGGAACTTACACTCTTGTCTCTCCTGGTGCTTAGGTCTTCAAACTCAAACTCAGACTGAGACTCAGAATGGAACTCTACCATGTATCTTCTGGTTGGCTCCTCAGCTTGCCAACCACAGATCTTGGAGTGCTATAGCTTCCATGATTGCATGATGACTACTAATGTATCAGGGATTGTCACAACATCCCTAGAAGCTAGAAGGGGCAAGGAGAAGATTTTCCTCTGGAGCCCCCAGAAGCAATGCAGCCTTGCTGACATCTTGATTTCAGCACAGTGAGAGGCATTTCATACTACTGATTTCCAGAACTGTAAAAGAATACATTTGTGTTCCTCGAAGCTACCAAATTTGTTTTGGTTTTACAAATTTACAAATTACAAGCTACCAAATTTGTAATTTGTTACAGCAGCAATAGGAAATTAATACAACTAATAGAATAGACAAACTTCTGTCAAGATTGGTCAAAATCAAAAGGGAGAAGGAACAAATACACAACAATATGAATGACAAAAAATAGGAAATAACTGAAATTCCAGAGACATTAAAATATAATAAGAGGACATTGTGAATGACTTTGTGAAAATAAATTTAAAATACTTGGTGGGGGTGCCTGGGTGGCTTAGTCGTTAAGCGTCTGCCTTCGCTCAGGTCATGATCTGGAATCAAGCCCCATGTCAGGCTCCTTGCTTCGTGGGAAGCCTGTTTTGCCCTCTCCCACCCCCCCCGCTTCTGTTCCCTCTCTCGCTGTGTCTCTCTTTGTCAAATAAATAAATAAAATCTTTAAAATAAAATAAAATACTTGATGAAATGAAAAAAAAATCCCGGGAAAAATATTATTACTAAAACTGATTCATGGGGCACTTGGATGGTTCAGTCAGTTAAGCATCTGACTCTTGATTTTGGCTCAGGTCGTGATCTTGTGGTTTTGATATTGAGCCTTGCATTGGGCTCCACACTGAGCGTGGAGCAGATTCTCTCCCTCCCTCTCCCTCTGTCCCTCCTCTTGCTCAAGCACACACACTCTCTCTCTCTAAAAATAAAAAGGCAACAAGAATAAAACCGATTCATAAAGAAATCAAACACTTAAATAGTGACATAACCATTAAAGTAATTGAACAAATAACAAAGATTTTCCAACAAAGCTCTACTGGATGTTCAAGAAAAAAATTTAATTTATACAAACTATTCCTGAGCATAGAAAAGAAAACAAAAGAGAAAAGAAAAGAAAAACAAAAAGAAATGAAATAATAGTCAATGCATTTAGTGATATTATCATAACTTTGATACCAAAACCTTCCAAAGGCACTATGAAAAAGGAAAATTATAGGCCAGCTTAACTCTTGAACATAAATGCAAATTATAAATAAAATATTAGTAACTATATCTAAAAATCCAATAAAAAGGAAATACATCATGATCAAAATGGGTTAGTTCCAAGGAATAAAAGTTGGATTAACATTAGAAAATCAACATAAAGCATACAGGAGGAAAATAATAAATCATAAAAGCAGTTCATTAGCTGTAGAAAAAGCATTAGATGTAATTCAATACTTATTCATTAAAGGCCTTTCGAGAAGCTGATATAGGGTATTCAAAAGAAACAAAGAAAATATCATATATAATGGTGAATAAAGAATTTCCTTTAAATTGGGAATAAGAAAGTTATAGCGATAATCACTCCTTCTATTCAACATTTTCCTGGAAACCCTGACCAATATAGGAAAACCAGAATTTATGAAGATTGAAAATGAAGAAATAAACCTTTCATTATTCTCTGATAAGATTGGCTCTATAGAAAATGCAAAAGAATATATAGAGGAATTACTACAATTATAAGAGAACTTAGCAAGCTTGCTAGATAGATTGATTATGATTCCATACAAAAGTACTACATAGAAAGTAAATTTTTAAAAAATAATGTTTACAATAGTATCAAAAAAATACAAATAGGAATAAATTTAACAAAAGATATAAAACACATTTAAGGAGAAAATTATGAAACTTTGTTAACAATATTAAAGAAAACCTGAATAAATAAAGTGACATATTCCATCGATGGATTAGAAGACTCAATGTCATAAAGTTGAGAACTCTTTCCAAATCCTTCAATCAATTGAAAACAATTTTTCCCCTTCTTTTAATTTTTTAATTTTTATTTTTTAAAGATTTTATTTATTTGAGAGAGAGAAAGTGAGCAAATGAGAGAGAGAGCATGATCAGGGGGAGAGGGGGAAGCAGGCTCCCCAATGAGCAGGGAGCCCGATGTGGTGCTTGATCCCAGGACCCTGGGATCATGACCTGAGTGGAAGGAAGACACTTAACCAACAGAGCCACCTAGGTGCCCCTCCCCCTTCTTTTTAAGTAGGCTCCATGCACAGTGCAGAGCCCAACATGGGGCCTGAACTCACAAGCCTGAGTTCAAGACCTAAGCTGAGACCGAGAATCTGATGCTCAACCGACTGAGCCATGAAGGTGCCCTGGGAACAATTCTAATCATTAATGTGTGGGATTTTCTTTTTTTAAAGTATTTGTAGTACTCAAAGGGTCTATCCAACAAGAAGATCTAACAATTTTAAATATCTATGCCCCTAACATGGGAGCAGTCAATTATATAAGCTAGTTAATAACAAAATCAAACATGGACAATACAATAATAGTAGGGGACTTTAACATGTCCCTCACTCAAATGGACAGATCATCTAAGCAAAAGATCAACAAGGAAATAAAGGCTTTAAATGACACACTGGATCAGATGGACTTCACAGATATATTCAGAACATTCCATCCCAAAGCAACAGAATACACATTCTCCTCTAGTGCCCATGGAACATTCTCCAGAATTGATCATATCCTGGGTCACAAATCAGGTCTCAACCGGTACCAAAAGACTGGGATCATTCCCTGCATATTTTCAGACCACAATGCTTTGAAACTAGAACTCAATTACAAGAGGAAAGTTGGAAAGAACTCAAATACATGGAGGCTAAAAAACATCCTACTAAAGAATGAATGAGTCAACCAGGAAATAAAAGAAGAATTAAAAAAATTCATGGAAACAAATGAAAATGAAAACACAACTGTTCAAAATCTTTGGGATGCAGCTAAGGCGGTCCTATGAGGAAAGTATATAGCAAGAGAAGCCTTTTTCAAGAAACAAGAAAAGTCTCAAATACACAACCTAACCCTACACCTAAAGGAGCTGGAGAAAGAACAGCAAATAAGGCCTAAACCCAGAGGAGAAGAGAAATAATAAAGATCAGAGCAGAAATCAATAAAATAGAAACCAAAAGAACAGTAGAACAGATCAACGAAACTAGGAGCTGGTTCTTTGAAAGAATTAACAAGATTGATAACCCCCTGGCCAGACTTATCAAAAAGAAAAGAGAAAGGACCCAAATAAATAAAATCATGAATGAAAGAGGAGAGATCACAACCAACACCAAAGAAATACAAACAATTATCAGAACATATTATGAGCAACTCTATGCCAGCAAATTAGATAATCTGGAAGAAATTCCTAGAGATGTATCAACTACCAAAACTGAACCAGGAAGAAATAGAAAACATGAACAGAGCCATAACCAATAAGGAAATTGAAGCAGTAATCAAAAATCTCCCAACAAACAAGAGCCCAGGGCCAGATGGTTTCCCAGGGGAATTCTGCCAAACATTTAAAGAAGAATTAATACCTATTCTCCTGAAGCTGTTTCAAAAAATAGAAATGGAAGGAAAACATCCAAACTCATTTTATGAGACCAACATTACCTTGATCCCAAAACCAGACAAAGACCCCATCAAAAAGGAGAACTACAGACCAATATCCCTGAGGAACATGGATGTAAAAATTCTCACCAAAATACTAGCCAATAGGATCCAACAGTACATTAAAAGAATTATTCACCAAGACCAAGTGGGATTTATTCCTGGGCTGTAAGGTTGGTTCAACATCCACAAATCAATCACTGTGATACATTACATTAATAAAAGAAAGAACAAGAACTGTATGATCCTCTCAATAGATACAGAAAGAGCATTTGACAAAGTACAGCATCCTTTCTTGATTAAAACTCTTCACAGTGTATGGATAGAGGGTACATACCTCAGTATCATAAAAGCCAGCTATGAAAAACCCACAGTGAATATCATACTCAATGGGGAAAGACTGAGAGCTTTTCCCCTAAGGTCAGGAACATGGCAAGGAGGTCCACTATCACACTGCCGTTCAACATAGTACTAGAACTCCTAGCCTCAGCAGTCAGACAACAAAAAATAAATAAAGGCATTCAAATCAGCAAAGAAGAAGTCAAACTCTCACTCTTTGCAGATGATATGATACCTTATGTGGAAAACCCAAAAGACTCCACCCCAAAACTGCTAGAACTCATACAGGAATTCAGTCAAGTGGCAGGATATAAAATCAATGCACAGAAATCAGTGGCATTCCTATACACCACCAACAAGACAGAAGAGAGACAAATTAAGGAGTCGATCCCATTTACAATTGCACCCAAAACCATAAGATACCTAGGAATAAATTTAACCAAAGAGGCAAAGGATCTGTACTCAGAAAACTATAAAATACTCATGAAAGAAATTGAGGAAGACACAAAGAAATGGAAAAACGTTCCATGCTCATGGATTGGAAGAACAAACATTGTGAACATATCTATGCTACCTAGAGCGAATCTACACATTCAATGCAATCCCCATCAAAATACCATCCACTTTTTTCAAAGAAATGGAACAAATAATCCTCAAATTTGTATGGAACCAGAAAAGACCCCGAATAGCCAGAGGAATGTTGAAAAAGAAAAACAAAGCCAGTGGAATCACAATTCCGGACTTCAAAGCTATAATCATCAAGACAGTATGGTACTGGCACAACAACAGACACATAGACCAATGGAACAAAATAGAGAGCCCAGAAATGGACCCTCAACTCTATGGTCAACTAATCTTTGACAAAGCAGGAAAGAATGTCCAGTGGAAAAAAGACAGTCTCTTCAACAAATGGTGTTGGGAAAATTGGACAGCCACATGCAGAAGAATGAAACTGGACCATTTCCTTACACCACACACAAAAATAGACTCAAAATGGTTGAAAGACCTCAGTGTGAGGCAGGAATCCATCAGAATCCTGAAAGAGAACACAGGCAGCAACCTCTTCGACCTCAGCCACGGCAACTTCTTCCTAGAGACATTGCCAAAGGCAAGGGAAGCAAGGGCAAAAATGAACTATTGGGACTTCATCAAGAAAAAAGCTTTTGCACAGCAAAGGAAATAAGTCAGTCAGAAAAAGACAAGTATCATATGGTCTCACTGATATGAGGAATTTGAGAAACAAGACAGAGGATCATAGGGGAAGGGAGGGAAAAATGAAACAAGATGAAACCAAAGAGGGAGACAAAGCATAAGAGACTCTTAATCTCAGGAAACAAACTGAGAGCTGCTGGAATGTTGGGGGGTGGGAGGGATGGGGTGGCTGGGTGATGGACATTGGAGAGGGTAGGTACACTGGTGAATGCTGTGAATTGTGTAACACTGATGAATCACAGACCTGTACCCCTAAAACAGATAATACATTATATGTTAATAAAAATATTTTTTTAAGTATTTGTAGGGACACCTGGTTTTTTATTTACTACATTTGTCAATTTATTAAATAAATGAAGTCTTTAAAAAATAATAAATAAATAAATAAATAAATAGTGTGTGTCTGAAACCCTGCCCCTTCCCCAAGAGTCACCTGCCTGATTAGCATGTTGAAGGGAATAAATGTAAGTTTTACACCCTGTGAGTGTGTGTGTGTGTGAGTGTGTATACATTTGTGCATATGTGTGTGTCTAGTAATTTCTTTTGGTATCACCTATCCTTTGACATTCTAAAACTTGAGTTAATATTGAGAACAAGACAAATTTAAAAAAATTAAAACCCTAAATATGATTAGTTTATTCTAAAATTTGGGAAGCTCAAAGGGCAAAGAATAGTTAGAATACTCTTTTTTAAAGAATAAGAATTTGCCTTTTCAGACAAAAATAATTATAAAAGTATAAAGTTGTAATAAAGGGCGCCTGGGTGGCTCAGTTGGTTAAGCGACTGCCTTCGGCTCAGGTCATGATCCTGGAGTCCCGGGATTGAGTCCCACATCAGGCTCCCTGCTGAGCAGGAAGTCTGCTTCTCCCTCTGACCCTACCCCCTCTTGGGCTCTCTCTCTCTCAAATAAATAAATAAAATCTTTTAAAAAAATAAAATAAAATAAAATTGTAATAAATAATGCAGTGCAGTGATAGACAATTTGGCAAATGAAACAGAATCAAGAAGCCAGAAAGTGAAACATGTAATTGTCAACCTTATTTATAAAACAATCGGCCTTGTGGCTCCACATAGAAATGATGGACAAGGTAATTTATACATTGATAATGCTCTAATAACCAATTAACCATAGGGAAATGATGGAATATTAATTTTTACCTCACATGGAAATAAGATTATATCCCATAAGATTAAAAATTTGAATAGGAAAGTCAAAATTTTATAACTTTTAGAAGGCAATAGAGGAGAATAGCTTTCTGACCTTACATTGGGAAGAATTTCTTAAAGAAGACATAAAAAGCAGGTCATAATTTGAAAGACAAATCAAATGAATGATATTTTAAAAGAGCATCCGTTTATCAAAATGCACCATAAAAATGATGAAAGACAAACCACAAAATGTAATAATTAGGGCTCAAAATATATAAAGAACTCCTCCTAATTAAAAAGATCGCCATTAGGAAAACGGGCGAAAGACTTGCCTATCACTTTCCAGAAGAAGCAACCTGAATGGTGAACAAACATAAAAGATGTTCCACTCATCAGGGTTTATGTCACTAATCAGATCCACTAGACTGGCAAAAATTAAAAAGTCTGGTGATATGAAGTGATGATAAGCATAGTAGAGCAGTAAGAACATTCATCCACTGCCAGAGGAAATGTATATTGGCATAAACATGTTGGAAAACTCTAATGGTATCTAATAAACCCAAGCATCCCATATCAAGGGGACCATCAAATTCATTCATAGGTATATCCCCCAGAGAAACATTTTCACGTGGACACCATTGGACACAGACAATAATTTGTAGCAGGAATGTCATCAATAGCAGAAATTCTGGAAGTATTCCAAATCTATCAGTAATAGAGTAAATAAATAAACTGAAATGTATTTTTAAAAAACTGGTTGCTGTACAGTGGTGGAAAGGGATGTATTTTAGCTAACATGAACAAAATGGATGACACTCTGGAGCATACTAGGGCATGATTCCATGCAACGTGCACAACTAAGTCACTTTGTTATTTAAGGATTTACAACTTTGGATAAGAGCACAGGAATTACAAACACAGCATTTAGGGTTTTGATTACTTTTGTGACAGAGTGAAAGGAATGGGACATGGAATCAGCACAAGGAAACTTCAAAGTTCCAGGCACTCTTCTCTGCCTAAGCCAATTGGTGGGTCATGGAGTTTTATTGCTGCTCTTTGTACTTTACACTTTAATAAACTTCTTTATAAACATTGCATAAGCATTGCCTTGAATATGGCCAAAAATTACTACATTTTTAAAAAGTGTAGATGTGTGCCGGGAGTTGCTTGGGCCTGTGGGCAGAGAGAACAGCATCTGCCAAGGCACAGAGTTGGCAAACAGCCCGATGCTTGGGGGAGGGATATAAGCCGTGAGGTATTAAAGGAGCATGTGTAATGAGTGAGGTATGGATGGGTGCAGACAAATTCGAGGAGGTGGATGTGAGTCAGAGAGGGACTCACAAGCAAGTACAGAGCTTCTACCCTCTGCTGCCCATGATCAAAAATGTGTGACAGGATTTTCAATGGAGAATGACAGTCACAGTGCATTGTACATAAATTACCATTGTAGTGGCGGGGTGCAAAGCCGTGGCTCCCAAGGGCTGGCTGCATAAGAAGATCACAAAGGGAGGCCTTTAAAAGGACAGGGCCTGAGCTCCACCTCCAGATATTCTGATATAATTAGTTGAAAATGGGTCTGGGCTCAAATGTGACCAGGTGAAGAAGAGGAAGAAGGCAGGCTTCCAGAGTGGCTTCCAACGATTTTTGCCACCAGTATTCAGGCTCATGTGAAAAACCCTCCCTTTGGATGTGGACTGGACCCAATGACTTGCTTCTAATGAATAAAATGTAGCAAAGGGGATGGAATGTCACTTCTGAGGTTTTATTCCAAAAGACTGTGACTTCTGTCCTGTTAGCGTGCTCTCTTTCTCTCTCCCATTTTGATTGCTCACTCTGCTGAAGCCAGCCGCTGTTGCGAGCAGCCATCTATGGAGAGGTGCACATGGCTAGGTGCTAAGGGAAGCTTCTGGCCAATGGCCCATGAGGAACTGGATTCTGCCAACCACCAGGTGAGTGAGCTTGGACTCGACCCTCCCCCAGGCAAGCCCTGTGATGACTACAGCCTCCGTGGACACCCTGGTTGCAACCTATGGGAGACCCTGAATCAGAGGTCCCGGTTAAGCCACATTCTAATTCCTGACCAGAGAGACTGTGAGACAAATGTTGTTACTTTGAGCCATTGCCTTTTGGGGTAATGTGTTATGCAGCCGTACATAATTGATAGAGTGAAGATGATTGAGGTAGGCGGGATAATGGGCCCCTAAGGATGCCCAAGTCTTCCTTGCGATGGGGATATTATCCCACTGGGCCCAGTGTAATCACAAGGCTCCTTAAAGGGGAAGGATGAGGGCAGGGGAGGCAATGTCGGAGTGATGCAGTGACGCATTGCCAGCTTTGAAAATGGAAGGGGACCACAAGCCAAGGAATGTGGGTGGCTTCTAGAAGATGGAGTAGGTAAGGAAACATAATCTCCCCTAGGGCTTTCAGAAGAAACCCAGTCCTGCTGACACCTTTATTTTAACCCAGTGAAACCCATTTGGTCTTCCAACTTCCAGAGCTATAAGATGGTACATTCGTGTTGTTTCAAGCTACCAAGGTTATGGTAATTTGTTACAGTAAGAAATTAATGTAGTGATGCTAATTCTAATGCTAATCATAAGAATGGTAACTTCAACACTTAGTCAATACTTATTAAGTGCCTGGAATTGGGTTATACAGCTTGACACGTGTTGGTATATAATGGAATGCCCAAATGACTCTGAGGTCGGCACTTTTTCATCCTTATTTTAGAGATGAGATCAGGGTTCAGAAAGATCAATTGGCTTGCCCAGGTTACATACTTAGTAAGTAAAATTCATGTTTAAAGAAAGCCAAAACGTCCCCCCCGCCCCTACAACATTTTGCCATAGACTTTCGAATGGATTGGACCTGGGAGGGAAGAGGGATGGAATGCAGAAAACAAGTTTCTATCCAGTTTTTACCCATGCAGAAAGATATGGTAGTAATCACACCAGAACTGCTTTTTGTAAATGAGTCTTGCTGCTTTCATAATAGGCATGTGGGAGGTCATGCACTTAAGTTGATAATGCTGCCATTGCCAAAAGTACTTTTTTAAATGCCTCACTCAGTGATCATCATCAGCCCCTGCAGCACATCACTGGGAGTCTTTTCACGTGAGAAATCATTCATCCTGTAAAAGTCGTTTTAATTCTCAGAAATAGCCAAGATTCTTTCTGAGCTAAATCAAGGAAGGTGGTTATTTGTCATGAATGCCTGGGAAAGTAATAATAGCTAAAATGTGTTGATTGCTGATAGTGGTCAGGGCTTTATTTTTTTGTGTGTGTGTGTGTTTTTTTTTTCTTCTTTTTTTATTGTTATGTTAATCACCATATATTACATCATTAGTTTTT
>NW_027397067.1:68357306-68358052 GCF_003265705.2 Callorhinus ursinus | reverse complement strand
TACCTCTTGTTCTTTTTGCTGAGGTGATTTCTTTCGTCTTGTCATTTTGTCCAGAGGAGAATAGATGAATGAGAGAACAAAATGCTAACAGGTTTACAACGTCCCCAGCAAATATACTGTATACAAATCAGAAAAGACCTGAAACCAGGGGAAAAGAAAGGGATAGAAAGAAAAAAGAAAGAGAAAAAAAAAAAGGATAAAAACAAAAACAGAACAATACAAAAAAAGCAGAATGTGATCAAATATGATCAGGCTAGTGCATAGATCAGTGCCACACACTAGATTTTGGGCGTATTTTGGTCTGTTAGAAAAAAGTGCCTCCTAAAATTTTAAAGGAAGAAAGACATATATGTACAAAATAAGGGTTGATACAATGAAGGGATGGAAGATGACTGTAAAGATGAAAATTATAAAAGATTTTATAAAAGGACTTGGTAAGATAAGTTGTTTGAAAAAAGAAAGAAGATTTAAGACAAAAAACAAAAGGAAAAAGGGAGAGAATATGATCAGGCAGGAGACTAGAACAAAGCCATACACTAGTGATTTAGGGTATATTTTGATCTGTTAGAAGAAACTCTACCCCAAAATTTTAAAGAGAGAACAACTTATATATATATGCCAAAAATAAGGGTAACTACTATGAAGGGATAAAATATGACTCTAAAAATGAAAAATAAAAAATGTTTTTTTTTTTTTTTTAAAAAGGGATTGATAAGATGTTGGTTGAAAAAGGGAAAAAGAAAAAT
>NW_027397067.1:68316374-68357206 GCF_003265705.2 Callorhinus ursinus | reverse complement strand
AAAAAAAAAAAAAAAAAAGCCATGAATCTATGTGCAGTATTCCCCTAGCGCTGGAGTTCTCCCATTCTCCTTGATCGATCAACTTGGTCTTGGCTTGCTGGCTGTTTGTGCTGATCTTCTGGGGGAGGGGCCTGTTGCTGTGGTTTCCAAATGTCTTTGCCGGAAGCGGAATTGCCCCGCCCTTGTCGGTCCGGGCTAAGGAAGCTGCTCCGGTTTGTTCTCAGGAGCTTTTGTTCCCTGCAAGCTCTCGGTACAGCTTTGGAGGACCAGGGCAGAAATGGTGGCCTCCCAATCTCCACCCGGAGGAGCTGAGAACTCGGGGCCCCGCTCCTCAGTGTGCCCCCAGAGAAAAGCAGTCACTCCCGTCTCCCCGGTCTCCGGTCGCAATCCGTGCTCACCCGGCCTGTGACCGAGCGTTGCTATCTCTGGCACCCGACCCCATGTGGAGTCTCCAAACCCAGCAGATCCCTGCAGTGCGTTCCCGCGCCGCTCCTCCCCGGGAAGGAAGGGGAGTCTCCCCGGATCTGCTGCTTGTTGGGTCCCTGCTGGAGGAGCCGTGCCCCGACTGGGCCGCAGATCACAGTTTATGGCCACCCCGAGCTGAGAGCCCGCGACTCTGCTCCGTCTCTGCAGCCGGCTTCCCTGCTCTGATACCTGGGAGCTCTGCCGCACTCAGGCACCCCCGGTCTCTCCGTGACCCCAAGGGTCCTGAGACCACACTGTCCCGCGAGGGTTCCACCCCCCGCTTAGCCACTGCAGCGACGTCCCTCAGCGGAGCCGACTTCTAAAAGTTCCGATTTTGTGCTCCGCGGCTCTATCACTTGCCAGAAGCGGCCGACGGACGCCCCTCCCCCGCCGTCTATCCTCCCGAATATCGCCTCGGATTCACTTCTCCGCACGCCCTACCTTCGCTTCTCTGTTCAGAGAGTTGTTGCTACTCTCCTGTTCGATCTCCTGTTGAGTTCGTAGGTGTTCAGAATGGTTTGATCCCTATTCAGCTGAATTCCTGAGACCAGACGAAATCCAGGTCTCCTACTCCTCCGCCATCTTGCTCCGGCCCCCTCCTTTTTTTTTTTTTTTGAGAGAGAGAGCACCGGGCCGGGGTGGGGGGCGGGGTTTGCAGAGGGAGAGGGAGAGAGAGAATCCCAAGCAGGGTCCATACTCAGCACGGAGCCTGACGTGGGGCTTGATCTCACGATCATGAGATGGTGGCCTGAGCTGAAATCAAGAGTCAGAGGCTCAACTGACAGAGCCACTCAGGCACCCCTACAGTTTTTTGGAGTAAGTCTACATGGAAGGTACATCCTTGTATCCTGCAAAGATGAGGCGACTGACCCTTAAGGAGAATAAGCAACTTGCCCACAGTCCGAGCTAAGTGGTCAAACACACATGTAACATTGAGGCCAGTAGGCTCCAGGTCCTGCACTTACAACTGTTGTGTGTGCCACCTTCCAGGGATTCCCTTCTGAGCTTCCCATGCTCAATGCTGCTGTGATGTAGGTAGTGTGGTTCTATACTTATTTTATAGAAGATCGGCTATCATTAGCTTCAATGCAACTTTGATCAAACAGGCTAGATCAGCTTTCTCAAAGGCTCCCCAAAAACCCTAGCTCCATGGGATCACAAACAGGAAGCCTTGTGGGTATATGTTTTGCACTGATTCCATAACAAACTTTCTTTTCTTTCAAATTTTAACATGCTCTAAGATTAAAATGCACCTTACTATTACTGTCATCTAGGTGGCAGTTTTGATGTGCTTGTTTTTCTTACACAAATATATCAACACTTGCACAATAGGTGTCTGTGGCTGGATAAAAATCATGGAGAAAATAATGAAGCATGCTTAGAACAACAGCATATTCTTGGCAGCACAGATAACAATTTAGTGTGGAAACCATGCATATCAATTATTTTGAGATAAAAGGTGACTCACAAGAGTTGCGATCTGTTTTAGAAGTTTTTGAAGTTCCTTGAATGACTTATTTCATTACAGAGATATATCCAAGAATAATATATAATAAAATAATTGTCAAAATAATGCTAAAAGAGTTATTTCAATAAGTATAAAATAAAGATTCCTCTAAGTGTTAAGAAAGTATCCAGTCCCAGCTTAATTGGAAAATTGTTTTCTACATAACTTTTACATAAATTAATGGTGCATCTTAAAATAGATGGTGTCTTAGATTTGATGAAATTAACTTGGAGAAGCACTGGTCTACAGAGTTAAATAAGCTTATTACAGGGCTTTTCAGAGATTTGGATCTGCTAATGCTCATCAAATAAGGGGTGAACGTAGGTAGATTTTTCTTAAATGTATTTGACCATGGAAGGATGTCTCACGGGGCATCTATACAGACAACTAAGCAAGGAAATACATTTTGGAAAGAACCGAGCTAGTTAGTATAATTTGATAGAAATGAAAAACAATCAAATTTTTTGTATAACTTGCAAATATTCTCTGAGGATAACTCCGAGAGGAAAATCTAAAATAGTTCAAGTGACTAGAACATAACTGAGACATGTATTCTTTTTTTCATAGTGATTATTTGAAGAACAGTGTTCATTTGAACGGGTAAGTTTTATGATTCCAGTCCAAGTTAGTGACACTCCTTCCTTCCCCTTTCTGCCCCCTCCCCCACCCTGAGTTGAGCACCCATCATTTTACAGGAGCAAATATTTGTTGTGGGCATTTTCCCACTAGGCTGCAGCTCCTCTAAGAGGGGAATTGTCATCTTTCATCCTAAACACCAAGTGCATGATGAGATGCACCAAGCTGAATGAGCATGAGTCTGTATGAAAGCTTGCTTGAAGGAAGAAGGAAGAGGGAAATCCATGATATCATGATATAGACAATGTGTTTTAATTATTTTTCCTGTAACAATTACTGTAACATTAACTTGTTTGTGATATAATGATCTCTTCCTGTTTCTGAAAGATGGAATAGGGAATTGGGCATTAAATATTTCTCTTCATTCCTAACAGGAACTTAAATGCCTTCACACTATGAATTTCTCTTAATTGTCCCCAAACCTGAGGCTTATGTGTCAGGCTTATTAAGTGGCCTCAGACAGATCGTAACAAATTGAATTTCATACTAACTGACCCATGCAGTTAGCACACAGTATTTGGGAATCCCAGTGATGGGGGAGAGATGAGAAAGCTCCCGAAGCATCTGAGCCAGGGAAGGGCTAGAGTGGCTCAGTTCATGTTTTCTGGGGCATTTCCAGTTACACACATTATCCCCACTGAATTCTTTTAAATGTCATAAAACCTATTGCCCTTGCTGGAATAAGAAGGAACACATCAGTCTTATTAAATAGATATAGTTCCCAATTAAAACTCTGATACATTGATTCATTCACTCATTCATTCATTTACTGATCTATCATTTACTGATCTTCTGAGGTCCTCTGTCATGCTTGTTCACAGTCCTTGCAGAGAACTGACCACCTGTTCTCCAAGGTCAACACTCACCTATATATGCTCTCTGCACCTCTGTTTTGCTTACAACCTTAATATTATTTCGACTTCTTTATCATCCTCTCCTGGTTGCCTAGGTTAGAAACATGGGCACTTTTTAAAAAAAACTTCCCTCTTTTTCACACCATAATCCAGCACATTGAAGTGCATGAATATGCATCTACGCACCCACGTCCACAATCTGTCAGGAAATCCTGTTAAATCCTAAACTTCTCAAATATATCTTTATCTTTAGTCCCCGTGCCATGCTGTGTTTGGGGTTTGCTCATCTTTTGCCTAGATTACTCCAACAACCTCCTAACTTGCCTCTGGACTCCAACCCATTCTGTATCATGCAGGCAGAGTAATCCCCCCCCAACCCCTGCAAAATGGATCTGAACTTTTCACTCCCCAGCTTAAAAATCTTTAATGGCTATTTTTTTTTCTGTTTTTCAAAATAAAATAGAAAATTTCCAGGTTCCATTTAGAATGTGAAAAGTGAGAAAGAGCATAGATCTCACTGTTACAACGGAAAAAAAAATCTGAATAATTTGCAAAATCACAACTTTTGCACTGTACCAAAAAGATGAGGTTTCAGGACAACCAACTAGTACTTTGAAATCTTAGGAAAGATAAATCTCTCCAAGGAGAAATGTAATATAAGTACTTGCCACCGAAGCCATCTGCCACGCAAGCCAGAAATAATTCAGTTACAAATTTTAACAAATTGCTAAAGGCTGAGTGTGGACCACCATAAAGTATAGTGGCCCCAGGAGCCACTCAAACAAAGAGAATCTGTATCCCACTTGCAGGCTCTTCTCCATAGATCTCCATCAGGTCCTCACAAGGAAGTCTTAAGTTCCGGGTGAGAGTGTAGATGAAGCAACCTTTGTGATACAGCCTTGGAAGAGGGAATCAGCAGCTGTTGAGGGAAAGGCACAGAGCCCTTCCTGGATTATTCTCCTCTCCTTCCTCTATGGAAAACCCTTCAAGCATTGAGGCAAGGAGATCAATGCCTGTTGCCCTGAGGACACAGGTCAAGACCCATTGCAATTAAGGGAAGGGGAGAGAAGAACACAAAACCAAACAAAACCAAAATAAAACTCCTTTGGAAGAGGCAGGAGTATACCTGAGGCTAGACCATTAAAGACCCCCTACCTCTCGGGAGGGGTAGATTCACTACCTATTCCTCCCCAAGTGATAGATAAAGTACAAAGAGACCCCTGAGACCCAGGATCAGAACACCTGCCTAAGAATGAGGCTGAACCACAGTGAACCACACTTAAATCCATACCCTCCCCTCCAAACACACACATACACCACACACATACTGGGCTAGTATTAGAGAAGGTCAAGAGCCCCAGGAGGGGTGTCTTAAGGAAAGGCATAAAGCTAAAGGTGAAGCAATCACTGAGAAAAAATCCTCTGATAAACCAGCCCCCATCCTAAGCACAAAGTATTATTAGAGGAATGTGAAGCTGATACTGGATATAACCAGAGCAAGACTAAAATCCAAATCCAGCTCACATTTTGGCTAGATTGACTCAATATTCCTACACTAAAACCTAGCAAACAGTTTACCTATTTCCAGGCATAAAATTATTTGCCTCACTTGCTACTGTACTACATAAAATGTTCTGTTTCCAACCACAAATTGCAACACACAAAGAAACAAAAGAAGAAATAAACATCTTTTTTAAAGAAACAAATGAATCAACAGATGTATATAGAATTAGATATATACACAGATGTTAAAAATGTTGGAGGAAAATCCGTAACCTTTGGTTTGTTAATGAGTTTTTAGATGAGATGCCAAATGTGCAAGTCATAAATAAAAAACGAAAAAGGATAAATTAGACTGTAAAAATTTAAAACTTATGCTCTGTGGAAGACACTATTAAGAGAATGAAAAGACAAATCACAGACTGGATGAAAATATTTTCAAATCACACAGCTGATAAAGGACATGGATCTAGAATATATAAAGAACTCTTAATACTTAACAAGAAGACAGTCAACTCAGTTACAAAATGGGCAAAGATACACTTCTCCAAAGAAGATATTGGATAGCAAAAAAGCAAATGAAGAGACACTGAGTATCGTTAGTCATTAGAGATGGAAATCCAAAGCACAATGAGATACTACCACCAATACATACCTATGAGAATGGCTAAGGGGAGAGAACTGACAATTATCGATGTTGGTGAGATGGAAGAGTAAAAGATAAAATGGTACAGCCATTTGAGAAAACAATTTGTCATACATGTATAATCCAATAATCTCACTTTTAGGTATTTACTCGAGTGAATTGAAAACTTAATGTCCATGCAGTATCCCGTAAACAAATGTTCATAGCAGCTTTATTTATTATCAATAGGAAATAGAAACAACCAAAGTGTTCTTCAACAGGTGAATGGGTAGAATATGGATAAAAATTCTGGTACCTCCATACAATGGAAGATATTTGGCAGTAAAAAGGAAAGAACTGTCGATTCACATTATCCTACCAGGGACCCTGTAACAACCATTCACACACTTCTATTTGTCTGTTTTATTTTTTATGTGTTAACTATACTAAATGTATTTTGAATATAAGCTTGAACACTTTCCCTTCAATGTGACACATCTGTAGATAGTGTTTAAGTGTAATTCTAATATATATTTTTTTCATTTTCAAGGTGCCAGTGGTGTCCATATCTAGCCAGAATTACAATGTCTAGGTCCTCCTTGGGTCTCAAGTCTGTCATGGCTATCAGATTACTGGGGCATATATGCATAGTGGTAAGAGCTCCATTAACTATAACATAGTTATATATGTTATAGTTAACTATATATATTTATTTTGTTATATAGTTAACTATAATATAGTTATTTTGAAGTCAGATAGCGCTGGGGTCAAATTGTGGCTTTGTCATTTACTGGCTATGTAACTTTAGGCAAATTATTTAACATCTTGTAGTCTCAGGTTTGGTTGATAATAGTTGGTTCTCAAACTGGCCCCATTAGGTGAGGGGGCAAGGGGAGACAGAAGAAAGAGGGAGGCCTCTCCAGATTGGTAGGTGGCAGGTTTGATAAGCGAGGAACATTTACATATAAGGCTAGTCTTGGGCGGCTGCAAGACAAGGAATTCTCTGCATCTGCCTGGACAGAGTCTGAGCACTTATATAGGGGCCTGAAGAGGTTCAGCCATATATACTGGCAGGATGGTCTCAACAACACATTGCTCTCTCAGGCTTGCATCCTTGAAAATGGTTGCCACTGTGGGAACAGTGGGCAGAACGTACATTCCAAGGACAAGGGACGGGGGTGAGGACTCTCCAATTGCCCAGGTCCAGCTTGGGGGTCAATTGGCAGTCACGTCCTCTCGATGACCTCCTTCAACAATAATATATTGTAAGAGTTAAATGAAATAACACATGAAAAGTGAGTAGCTCCAAGAGCCATAAGTGGTGAGTGTACAGTGATTGGAAGTTATAGTAGCTACGCAGACTAGCAGGTGCTTTGGCTCCAAATCCCTAAGGGGACCCCTCATTCTGGAGAATCAGGGAAGATCCCCCATGACTGCAATGATACACTTTGCCTAGATGAGAAACAAGATGAACTTGCTTCCACTACACCTCATTCTCTCTGAGACATACCTTCATTGTTATTTGCTTTTATAATACATGGAGTGGGGAGGTCTTGATTAGAGCGCACAGAGCAAAGATCAAAACAAATACAGGGTAAGCACCCACTTCCTGCCACAGCAGACACAATATTCAAAATGAATAATCAAATCACAGAATCAAATATTACCACCTGCCACAACTTATGATAAAATAATAACTTCCTTATTCAATATAATTTTCAAGTAAAA
Source organism: Callorhinus ursinus (assembly GCF_003265705.2). Taxonomy (NCBI): domain Eukaryota; kingdom Metazoa; phylum Chordata; class Mammalia; order Carnivora; family Otariidae; genus Callorhinus; species Callorhinus ursinus. Next base: position 68,349,891 of record NW_027397067.1, on the reverse strand, counting down.
TATATAGTGCCCCAAAGCCCAGTAAATTACAATCTAGGGTCACATTAGAATTACTAGTTATAAACTATGGCAAAAAATAATGTTTTCTGAGGACTGTGGTAGTGCAAGGGTCGACAAACCTTTCTGTGAAGGGCCAAATAGTAAACAGCTCCGGTTTACTCAATTTAGATTGTAACATGAAAACAGCCATAGATAATGTGTAAATAAGCGAGTGTGCCTGTATTCCAATAAATCTTTATTTACATAAACAGGTGGTGGATGGGATTTTGGCTCACGGGCTATAGTTTACTGGCTCCTGGTGTAGAGATCAGGAAAAGAAGAAAATCCCCTGGATTTAACTTCACTACGGCTATTGTCAATCCTAGCCAATTGCCTTGCAAATTTAAAGCTCAATCAGGAGAATTTTCCCCTTGAGACATTAATTATGACACCCTGCATTTCATAGGCTAGGTACAGAATACTCTCGCTCTTGGAAAGTGCCATCTGAAACACTAATTCATTATTTAAAATGGGGAAATTTGTGGGTTTGCAGAGCGACACATAAATTCTCTGGGTCTTTTCCTAAAATTCTTTTCTTCCACATAGTTTCAAATGCAGTATGCTAATTTCTCCTTTCAGTTTCCTTTGACCTCTGCATTTCAGTCACCCCAATGCCAAATTGAGGACAGCTTCTGTCTTGGGACGCAGCCTGCGCTCCCTTGTTCTGTCAGTTAGTCAACCGATCTTGGTCATGCAACGTGTGTCATGATTTAGGCAGTGTGGGGTGGCTGTGGCACTGAGCTGGTATCTACTTTGATATCAGGCAACTTAGTTCACATCATCAGCTCAATGGGTACAGCAAGAAAGAATCTGAAGTCCCCTGGAGAAGTCAGATCATGTCACTTAGGAACAACATTCTTCTATTTAAATGTGCTATTCCCGTAGAGTAATAAAGAGCTGGGTTGAAACAAAAGTACCTGGATCACACAAGTCAAACAGAAGAGAAGAAACACAAGATGGTGAATGGCAGGGTGGGAAATAATCCGAAAATGATCCCAAGCAATTCCTCCTGTTCCTTGTTCAAGTGTATCAAAAGGTGGAGTCTGATTCCCCTCCCCTTAAATCTGGATTGGTCTTCATGACCTGCTGAGCAATAGAACTTGGCACAAGTGATGTATTCATCCTTTTGAGGCTAGATTATAAGAAACTTTGCAGCTTCTGCCTGGATCTCTCAGAGCATTAGCTCTTGGGACACTCTCTCTTGGGTACCTGACACCTTACATAGGAAAACTTGACCACTCTATTGGGAGAGAGGCCTCATGGAAGACACGGAGGGACCAGTCTTGTGAGTGAGCCCTCTTACACATCCAGCCCACTTGAGTGTACACAGGTAACGGAAGTGTCTGATAATTAGCTTTTTTTTTTTAATTATAATGTAAGCACCTGACATTAAGCTTTTGCTTGCTGAGGCATCCATTTCAAAGACATGCATCGCCAATAAACACATTACCAGCTACACAACTCGATAAAGAGCCAGGCTGCCCCACTCATGAAGTTCCCCACATTAGAAAGCCCTGGATGACCTAGACAACTGACCGCTTGAGTGACCCTATTTCCCCTCCCATGCTTTAATTCCTGCTCTTCTGTTTTAAACTCACCAACAAAGAGAGAACCTGTAAAACCCTAGTCACCCCACCCGCAACCCCAGTAAAGGCAGAATTCAGGTTTGTGCTCTTTCTGTCTCTGCCTTCGACCTTGCTGTGTGGCCCGGGCATGCTGTGTACCCTTCAGGACTTGTGAGTAATAAACCTTATTATTTATTTATTTTTTTTCTTCAAAATCCCCTGATGGTTGTTGCGAGGTGTGTCTTGCAATCATAATAAGAACCACACGGGCTGGTCCAGCCGCAACGTTGGCTCTGGTCAGGGAAACATCTGTGAGGCTCACCACAAGTAGCTGGGCCCAGGTCAGGCCCTAGGCATTCCTAGCCAATAGCATCACTATCCAGAGACTGAGAGACAACAAGCGCATGGCTCTATTCTCAGCCACTATCTGCTGCAGTCACAGGAGACATCCGAGTAGGGACCACGGGCTGAGCCCCAGTCAACCCCCAGGCCCACGAAAGATAATAATAAGTGTTGGAAGCCACTAAATTTGGAGATGGCTTATTCTGTAGCATATGGCTCGTTATGATAACTGAGGTAGCCAGGAAAAGTAATTAAATCCCCCTTTCTGGGAAACATAGGCAACTGATTGATACGTATGCCTCACACGGAGAGGACACTAGACTCCAAACTTACCAGGGGGGTTGTGGCTTTTTAGAAGATGAACAGTGAACTTTTGACATGACAAATAACCGGAAGTGGGAAACCAAGCTAGTCGGATACCGCCAGTGGGGAGCAAAGATGACAGTTTGGGGTGAAATTTTTAGCTGGCTTCTTTCTTGAATCAGCTCCTGCAGGGATGTCCTGGGAATCTGGGAGGCTGTGCTTGGAAGCAAGTGTACCCCAAGGTCACCATGCCTAGGGAAGTTCCCTTCTTTTGTGTGTGTCCTAAACTAAATGTCTCAAGTTCAACAATAGACTTTGAGGTATAAGAGGAAGTTCTCTCAGAACAAAAACTACAATAAAACAGCTAATAATGACTCCCGTGGGTGCTGCAGCTCTAGGTTGCAGATCACATGGGACTTTTATGCAGTGGGGGTATGGAAGGTGGAAACAGACTATGAAAAGTCCTTTAGTAGGAGTCAATGTTTGTGGAGAAAGTATAGCCTCTAGTGAGTTGGATTTGGGAAGTCAAGTACCTTCTTTATTCATTCCCTTTCTACTTCCTGTGTTCAGATTCTTGGTCCTTTTATCTATTGTTCTCTTAATGGGTTTTGTTGTTGTTTGTATGTGTTTCAAAATTTGTGTAAGCCATTTATGTACTTAAGATTGGTTTCCCTCACTGTCATATTTAACTATAAATCCTATTTACTATTTCTTTAATTGGCTTTATTTTTTTGGACATATTGAAGTATACCATTCAAAAAATTAATCTCTCTGTTCTTATGCATTCTTCCTTTGCTTTTAAAATTTTTAAAAGTTCCCCTCTCTGCTGCATCCTATAGGTTAGAATAGCCATTGAAGTGTTTTTTCCCTTTTTTTTAGATTATAAAATATTTAATTAAGTAAAAATCATTTTATCATATTAATATTGCCGTTTCTGGCAAAGCTAAAGCAAATTTTTCATTAATAAAGAAATGATCAATTGGGCATTTCCAATTGTCTTAAGGCTGACTGAATATGTTACTTAAAACAACTAAAAGAATACATTTGATGAGAGATGTGTTGATTTTATGACTGCATGTAAGTCCATATAAAATGAGAAAATGTTCTAATGATCTATTTATTCCTCATTCTTACTGGTTTGGAAGTTCTTCCCAAGTTACTAAATTCTGCAGTATTGTGTTTTGCAAAGCTTGTAGCACCAGAATGCTAATTCTGCAGAATGTTAATTAATATTGCATGATAAAAGGGTTTTGTGGTAAAACACATTTGGGAAATATTGTTTTGAACAAAATTGGATCGATTTTTTACTCAAGGACTTCTCAGAGTATCTAATGTGTGTTATGAGTTTCTAGGAGTGTGCTGTAACATAGTAAAAGCAGCATTAACTAAGCTTATTTACCCTTGCTGCTGGAGCATCTTGCAGGACACCTGTGAACTGGAACATACTTTGGGTAATGCTGATGTGTTGAAAAACTCCTGAAATGAACGTTAGGAAATCTTGAACAAGGCTCTCAGCCAAAGCAAAGCAGTTCCCTCATCTGTGTAATAAGCCCTGGACTCTCATGATAATTAGAAATCTGTAAAGCGTCTCCAGCAGTTCTGTCCAGCTGTGGGTTCTTTGTGTCAGAGTTGCCCAAGGAAATCACAGGCACTCTTTCAGCACCTGCTCTCAGTGTGGTCCCCTCTACAACTGAAAATGCTGAAGGAATTTTAGGTGACCTGTAACATCTTGTCTACCTTTGACATTCTTGGTCAAAAGCTCAACACTTGGAATTTTATTACAGAAATAAGTTGTAATATGTGGTCTACTCTAATGCTATTTGATTATGGAATTTTGTCTATGACACATCTGGGAAGTTTGAATTGAACAAGGGAAAACTCAGAGCAGGGTCTCCTATATGTCGGGTCACCATACCTCGTGGTTTGTCCCAAATATTTCTCCTTTATTCTCAGTGCCCTGGCATAATCATTAATAGCATCCCCTTTCATTTCAAAGGCTAAATGATTTAAGTGATAACTTATATGCTCATTTTGTCTCTACTCAAAGTCCAACCACTCCCTGGCTCCTGACGATTTTTAAAAAAGGTAAGAGTTGTTGTGTTAATGTCAACTAAGTAGAGGTACTCTTTTAATAAAGGAGGTTTTATGTACTATCTTAGGTGATTCTCACAAAACTCTATGAAGTTGGCACTAATACTGTCTCCATTTACGGACAGAGAAACCATCATATAACTCGTTTAGTAAGTGATGGAGATTTGAACTCCAAAAATCTGATTTCAGCGCTCCCTCTTAAATATATACTACAGTATTCTTTCCAGCCTCTAATACCAGTGATTATAGCTCTGAAACATGTGGTCTCCTATTTCGGTCAAACTATTTCTTTGCTCAAACTATTTCTTTGTTGAAATATCCCACCCCTTTCCTTTCCTCCTTTATCTGTAAGTCCTATTCATTCTGTAAGTCTTTGCTTATAATGGTCTTCACCACATAACCTTCTGCTTCTACTCTGGCTCATAATGACACGTAATCAGTTAGAAGTGCACTGGCAGTTAATGTCTCTGTCCACATTTCAATGTATTGTCAGATATCCCCTCTGAGGGTCATAAAGGATTCCACAGTTGTACACCTATTCCCAACCCAGCTGAAAGTTTTTGCAGGCCTGGGATCTATACTTTCCCAAGTGTCTGCTAAGGTGTAATGCTATCATACCCAAAACCATCTTAACCCTCCTTTCCCACAAAGAAGGAAAATGCAAAAAAATAATGAAAAAAATCCACAGCTTCAAAATGTCTGTGTGTTTTTGGCTGTCGATTCAATATCAATGGGTCAGAATTATCTAGCTTTGACTTTGTTCCTTGGTGACAGCAGACAACCATTTTCTTCAAGCCCTGGTTTCCTCATCTGTGGATGATTATCTCTGTGATAACACATGCTCCACCTGGTTTAAAGGATTTTATGTGGCTCTAAAGCAATAACTTGTGGAGAAGTGCTTTATAAATTGTAATATGCTATTCAAATATATGGAGTTGATTATTGACAATGATAAAGTATCTTGGATCTGTAGGCATTTCTTTCTGATTTGGGAGGAGAGAAATTTGTAAGCAACAATTTTCTGAAGTCTTCATCCAGTTTGAAATCTGCTATTGCCCAGTTTGTTCTAATGAATTTACTGGAAAGGCAGGATCTAGGAAAGCCATAATCAACAAGCAGCTTTCAGGACAGCCTCCAGGAGGCTGGAGGAGGTACTTGGTGCCATGGGCCGATGCTCACCTCTTCCATTATAATGCGAATAAGCTTTCTAGAGAAGCTGATTTGTTTGAGGAGGCTTGTCAGCAGGCAACAAAATCTTCTGCATTGTAGAAACAGGCGTGCAAGGCTTTCCAGGGTTACTAAGATGTTCAGGCATCTTTCTATGATTCATCCTTTGCTATTTCCAACCACTTGGCTCCCCTATTTCCCATGATGAGCTCCTAAACTGTCCCAGGCGGATTGCTGAGCTACCATCCAATAACACCTGGAGGCAGGAAATTAATTTTCTGATGTTCCGACTTCAACCTTCTTTTATCGCACCTTATGTTTGTCTGATATTTTCCCTCACCAACCCCAATTCCAAATATATATTTCCTTCAATAGCCTCCCATCCTGGGGAAGGCTGTCGGGCAAAAGAGGTCATCTATCAGTGCTTGAAACATGGTGTCAGGGCCAGTTGGCAAAAGAAAGAACCTAGAAGAAATGGCTGTGAAGTGGATGGTGTTTCTTCCCCCCAGTGCCTCTCTAGCGGCTTGTGATAAGAACAACAAATAAACTTGATGTGGTAAACACGTAATAGGTCAACTTGGCCATTGTTTTCTCTCTTTCACGTTCCCCTGGTTAGTGGGAGCTTTCCCCCATAGAGACCATTTCTGAGTCTCTTTGAACTCTGTTGGGAAGATTATTTTTCATGCTGGCAACCATCTTAATTTTTTGTTTTTCCTGCAAGCAATTCATCCTGCAGACATAGCCTGCCATTTCTCTCCTTCTTGTGTCTGGTTTTATGTACAAAATAAAGTAAGAGTTCCCGTTACTCAGAATGGGAAAGAGATAGGAACTCACATTTGTTGAGCCCTCATAATTTACTAGGCATTGTAATCTGAGCTTGCATTTTTTTTAAAGAAAGTCATTTATTCTGACAATCACCACTACTGAAATATCCATTTCTATACCTATATGACAGTGATATTATATTATTAATCACACACAGAGACACAGGTACACAGTTATATAAAAATGCACATAGCATCATGAGCTACAGTAGGATTCTTTGTGTGTGTGTGTGTGTGTGTGTGTGTGTATAAGCACTTTGAAATTAACAAGTTTATTACAATAGCGTACAGGTATGTGCTTGCGTATTTTATCTCATGCAGTTCTTATAGCAACTCAGTGAAATAGACATTATTATCCCTACTTTAAGATATCCAATTCTCAGAGGTCCAAAATAGATGTAGGGCCTGAACCTAGGTGTGCCTTGACACAAATGCCCTTTTTTTAAATGTCAGCTGAGAGTAATGGAAGATTCTGGCTCTTTAAACTTTCTGATTGAAAGAGCCAGAAAAGTATTTTGATTATAAACCATTCTTTTTTTCTTTTTAAGAAAGAGAGAGAGAGAGAGCACAGGCATGTGGAAGGGAAGGGCAGAGGGAGAGGAAGACAGAGAATCTTTTTTTTTTTTTTAAAGATTTTATTTATTTATTTGACAGATAGAGACAGCAAGAGAGGGAATACAAGCAGGGGGAGTGGGAGAGGGAGAAGCAGGCTTCCCACTCCGGAGCTCAATGTGGGGCTTGATGCAGGGCTCGATCCCAGGACCCTGGGATCATGACCTGAGCTGAAGGCAGATGCTTAACGACTGAGCCACACATGCACCCCGTGGAGAGAGAGAATCTTGAGCAGGGTCCCCCCTCTCCTCAGCATGGAGTCCATTGTGCAGCTCGATCTCACGGTCCTGAGATCATGACCTGAGCCAAAATCAAGAGCTAGACACTTAACTGACTGAGCCACCCAGGCACCCCTATTATAAACCATTCTTGATAATACTATTTCTAAAAAGACACAGTTATTTGGTAGGTAATGAATGCTTTTTGACTTAAAAATAATTAAACTCTACTTTGAAATAATTTTAGATTCATATGCAATTGTAAGAAATAATACAGAGATATGATTTACTCTTTACCCATTTTCCTTTAATGGTAACAGCTTTCCAAACTACAGTTGACCCTTGACCGGCACAGGGGTTAGGGGTGTCGACCCCCAGCACAGTCGAAAATCCACCTATAACTTTTGACTCCCCCAAAACTAAACTACTAATAGCCTACTGTTGACCAGAAGCCTTATGATAACATAAACAGTTGATTACCACACATTTGTATGTTACATGTATTATATGCTGTGTTCTTACAATAAAGTAAGCTAAAGAAAAGGAAATGTGATTTTAAAAAATCATAAGGAAGAGAAAATACATTGACAGTACTGGATTGTATCAATAGAAAAAAGTTTGCATATAAGTGGACCAGAGCAGCTCAAACACATGTGTTGTAGTTCAAGGGGTCAACCGTACAATAAAATATCAAACCAGTATATTGACACTGCTGCAGCCAAGATACAGAATATTTTCACCATCATAAGCATTCCTAACGTTTCCCTTTTATAGTCACATTCACTCCTCTCCAGCCACCACCCCCAACTTAACAACTAGCAACCACTAATCTGTTCTCTATTTCTATAATTTTATCATTTCAAGAGTGTTGTATAAATGGAATCACACGGTATGTAAACTTAGTGGATTGGCTTTTTTACACTCAGCATAATTCTCTGGAGATTCACCCAGGTTTTTGCATATATCAATAGTTTGTGGCTTTTTATTGCTGAATGGTATTCCATGGTATGGATATACTACAGATGGTCCAACCATTCATACACTGATGGATTGTTTCTAATTTTTGCCTGTTTTGAATAAGGCTGCTGTGAACATTTTTGTACAGGTTTTTCAGGTTTTTTTTTTTTTTGTATGTGTGTGCTTTTCTTTGGGATAAATGCAATTGCTGGATCACATGGTAGGTGCATATTTAGTTTTTAACTCTCAAACTGTTTTCCAGAATGGCTATACCATTCTACATTCCCACTTGCAATGTATGAGTGGTTCAGTTTTCCTGTATCCTTGCCAGCATTTAGGGCTGTCACTATTTTTTTTTTTTAATTTAGTCGTTTAGGTAGATATGTAGTAAAAGCTCATTGTGGTTTTAATTTGAATTTTCCTAATGACTAATGACATTGAACATGTTTTCATGTGCTTATTTTTCATCTGTACTGTATATTTTATTCATTAAAATGTCTCTATGTCTTTGCCCATATTTGAATTGGATGATTGCTTTTTTCTATTGAATTTTGATATATTATTGATATTAGTCCTTTGTCAGATATGTGGTTTGCAAATGTTTTCTCCCACTCCAGAGCTTACCTTTTTCATCCTCTTAATAGTATCTTTTGCAGAGCAAAAGTTTTAATTTTCATGAAATCCCATGTATTAATTTTTTTTCATTTTATGCGTTATGTTTTTGTTGTCGTAGAACCTTTGCTTAGCCTTAAATTCTGCAGCTTTTCCCACATTGAATTTCTTTTGCATCTCTATCAAAAATCAGTTAGATTTGTCTGTGTGGGTCTATTTCCAGTTCTGTCTGGGTCTATTCTTCTCTGTTGATCTGTATGACTCTCTTTCCACCAATACCACAGTCTTGATGGTAGACAGGTAGACAGACTCCTCCCATATTTTCCCCCAAAATTAGTTTAGCTGTTCTAGCTTCTTTGCCTTTTCATATATATTTTCCCCACGACATTTCTGTGATCATATTTTTCTGATTTTCTTTTCTTTTCAAAAAATATTATTTTTTTTCTTTTCTAAGAATATTATATAAAAACCACCATATTCCCCTTAGACTTTTCACTAGTAACCTGTTAACCGAGACATATTTGTTTTTTTCTTATTCTTCTCAGCCAATTCTATTTTTTTCAACTCTGTTTTATAGGTACTTCCATCAATCTTTATTTCTGGCAATAAAATATCCTAAACTGAACTCATTAGTTCTCCATTTAGGACGTTGTATATTCAGGAACTAGGGAGGATATTGTATTTTATAACTTCAACCATGTCAATAAGTAGATTCTAGGGGAAGGAGTTAAGATGGCGAAGAAGTAGGGGGACCCTGGGCTTTCCTGATCTCCAGAACACAGCTGCATTGAGGTCAGATCACTTGGAACACCCAGGAAATTGATCTGAGGATTGGAAGAAGGATTTTCAGGGTTGGAGAGAGAGTGTAGGTGCAAGGTGCATGGAAGTGAATTGGGGGAGAGAAAAGTTCCTCTGCTGTGGAGGGGAGGGAACCCTTGCCATGGGGAGAGAAAAGGGAGAGAGGAAGAGAGGAGTTGAGAATATCTCTTGGACCACAGACTGGAGAGCTGGGGAACTGAGTGATTCAGGCTTTTGCAAACAGTGAGTGGAGCTCAAGCCCAGAGATTTTGGAAGTGCTCAACTTTCACTGGACAGGAGATGTAGCATACACTCCTGGAGGGAAGGAGGCTGGGGGCGGGGGGTACGGGGGAACATGCACAAAGTGCTGTGGGGATCTCTGGGGTTGCACTGGGAAAGATCGTTTCCCTTCTCAGTACTTTTGGAAGAGGGTATATTGCCTCTCCAAGTACAAAAGACCCTGCAGGCACCAGCAAATAGCCTTTAGTTGGCAGTGAACAAAGGTGCTGGATCACCTGGTCACTGCTTTTTGTGGTGCTACAGCACAGAATCTGCACCCTGGGCAGGTCGGGAACTGTTCTTCTGGGACAAAGGACACTAGTCAGAGCGCAGTGAGTCTCTAATCTGGTGGGGAGGGAGAGGATCGGGACAGTGTCGGCTCCTTTAAGTTTTAGAGTTTTGAACCCCGGCCTCTACCAAAGATAAAACACGGGAGAGCTGGGCGCTGGGCACGCTGATGGCCCTCTCTTTTCTGTGAGGGCTTCTTGAACAACGGGCAGCGTGAGATCCCCTGTCCTGGGACAAAAGAGCAGCCTGTCGCCATTTTATCTCCGCCACCAATATAGTGGGACATCAGAGAGCAATACAGCGGGCCCCCAGGTGGGGTGGGAGCTGCTGACATCAAACTCCGCCCCCTGGGCTTGGCAAGTGCTGATTTTACTGGGGCGGGAGTGACTCTGAGCCAGGGTAGCCGGCCTTTCCCCCAGAAGAGCAACACTGGAGACCTGCCACATGCACCGTCTACTGATCATACAGTGCTTCACAGCATCCCCTTCAGTTCTGGTGGAAATAAGACCAGGCTGTATTTTTCTTTTAATTCTTTTTTTTTTTCTTTTTCCTTTGCAATCAGGCTTACAGTTTTTTGTGTGTGTTTCTTTAGTTTGCTTTTTCATTTCCTTTTCTCTTCACTTTTTGGGGGATCAGGCTTCTTTTTTTTTTCCCTTTTCTTTTTATTTTTTTTCCTTTCTTTTGCATTGGAATCAGGCTTATAGTTTCTTTTTTTTAAGATTTATTTATTTATTTTAGAGAAAGAGAGCGTGAGCATGAGTGGGAGGGGCAAAGGGAGGGGGAGAGATAATCTCAAGCCGACTTCAGTGCGGAGCTTGACCGTGAGATCACAACCTGAGCCAAAACCAAGAGTTACACATTTAACCGACTGCTTCACCCAGGCACGCCCCCCACCGTCCCTTTTTAAAGATTTTTTTATTTATTTGAGAGGGCGGGGAGAGAGAGTTCTTTGTTGTTACTTTTTTTTTCTTTTCTTTTCTTTTTGGAGCAGCTTCTTTTTTTTTTTTTTCCTTTTTCTTTCTTTCTTTTTTTTCCAGGCTTTTTTCAATAAACAAATCAAAGCACACCTGGATAAAGGTCCAAGCACTCCCTACTGCAAGAAAGGAGGAACTCTGCTGAGGACTGACCTGTGGGAAAGATCAGACAAAATGCAACAGCAGAGTGCATACGGCTTACACCAGAAACACTTCCTGAAGTGCCAGGCGCTGGACGGTGTATGACTCTTTTTAATATAGCATTATTCTGAGGTACAGGAAACATAACAAGCTTTCATAGTCTACAAAAGATAGAAACTTAGCCAAAATGATGAGACGGAGGAATTCTTCCCGAAAAAAGGTCACAAAGATATCACAGCCAAAGACTTGCTGAAAACAGATATAAGCAATATATCTGAACAAGAATTTAGATCAATGGTCATAAGACTATTAGCTGGACTTGAAAAAAGCATAGAAGACAGCAGAGAAACCCTTATTACAGAGGTAAAAGACATAAAAACTAGCCAGGCTGAAATAAAAATGCTATAACTGAGATGCAAGACAGACTGGACATAGTCACTATGAGGACTGAAGAAGCAGAGGGGAAGATAGGTGATATATGGAAAATAGTGAAGCTAAAAGAAGAGGGAAAGAAAACTATTAGATCACAAAGGTAGACTTAGGGAACTCAGAGATTCCATAAATTGAAATAATATCTGTATCAGAGGAGTCTCAGAAAAAGAAGAGTGGGCAAGTAGGGGCCGAAGGTTTATTTGAACAAATTATAGCTGAGAACTTCCCTAATCTGGGAAAGGAAACAGGCATTCAATTCCAAGGGGCACAGAGAACTCCCCTCAAAATCAACAAAAATAGGTCAACACCACAACATATCCTAGTGAAACTTGCAAAATACAAAGATAAAGAGAGAATTCTGAAAGCAGCTAGGGAAAGAAAGTCCTTAACCTGCAAGGGCAGACACATAAGGCTAGCAGCAGACCTGTTCACAGAGATCAGGCAGGTCAGAAGAGCGGCATGATATATTCATCTTGCTAAATGGGAAAAATATGCACCCAAGAATACTTTATCCAGCAAGGCTGTCATTCAGAATGGAAGAGATAAAGAGTTTCTAAGACAAATAAAAACTAAGGGAGTTCATGAACACTAAACCAACTCTGCAAGAAATGTTAAAGGGGACCCTTTGAGTAGGAAAGAGAGACCAAAAGTAACAAAGCCTAGAAAGGAACAGAGATAATCTACAGGAACAACTTTACAGGTAATACAATGGCACTAAATTCATATCTCTCAGTAATTACTCTGGATGTAAATAAATAAATAAATAAATAAAAGACATAGGGTATTAGGATGGATAAAAAAACAAGACCCATAGATATGCTGCTTCCAAGAGACTCGTTTTAGACCCAAAGACACCTCCAGATTGAAAGCAAGGGGGTGGAGAACCATTTATCATGCTAATGGACACCAAAGGAACCTGGAGTAGCCATATTTATATCAGACAAACTAGATTTTAAACTAAAGACTGTAATAAGAAATGAAGAGGGACACTATATCATAATAAAGGGGTCTATCCAACAAGAAGATCTAACTATTGTGAATATTTATGCCCCTAACTTGGGAGCAGAGAAATATATGTCAATTAATAACAAACTTAAAGAAACACATTGATAATAATACAGTTATGGTAAGGGACTTTAATGCCCCACTCACAGCAATGGACAGATCATCTAAGCAGAAGATCAACAAGGAAACAAGGGCTTTAAATGACTCGCTGGACCAGATGGACTTAACAGATATATACAGAGCACTTCATCCTAAAACAGCAGAATACACATTCTTTTTGCGTGGACATGAAATATTCTCCAGAATAGATTATATACTGGGTCACAAATTAAGCCTCAACTGGTACAAAAAGATTGAGATCATTCCCTCCCTATTTTCAGACCACAATGCTATGAAACTTGAGGTCAACCATAAGAAAAAATTTGGAAGGACCACAAATACATGAGGTTAAAGAACATCCTACTAAAGAATGAATGGGTCAACCAAGAAATTAAAGAAGAGTAAAAAAAACACATGGAAGCAATTGAAAATGAAACTCTACTGTCTAAAACCTTTGGGATGCAGCAAAGGCAGTGATAAGAGGGAATTAGTAGCAATACAGACCTTCCTCAAGAAGCAAGAAAAGTCTCAAATCCACAACCTAACCCTACACCTAAAGGAGCTGGAAAAAGAACAGCAAATAAAGCCTAAATCCAGGAGGAAAAGGTAAATTATAAAGATCAGAGCAGAAATCAATGACACAGAAATAAAAAACAATTAGCACAGATCAACAAAATGGGGAGCTGGTTCTTCGAAAGAATTAAAAAGATTGATAAACCCCTAGCCAGACTAATAAGAAAGGAAAAAGAAAGGACCCTTGAAGCACCTGGGTGGCACAGTCAGTTAAACATCTGACTCTTGGTTTTGACTCAGGTTGTGATCTTAAGGTCCTGGGATCGAGCCCCTGGCCGGCTCCACACTCAGCACAGAGTCTGCTTGAGATTCTCTCCGTCTCCCTCTGCCCCTCCCATTCATGCTCTCTTGCTCGCTCTCTAAAATAAATAAATAAATAAATAAATAAATAAATAAATAAATAAATCTTTTTTAAAATTAAAAAAAATTTAAAAGACCCAAATAAAATCATGAATGAAAGAGGAGAGATCACAACCAACACCACAGAAATGCAAACAATTGTAAGAGAATATAAGAGCAATTGTGTGCCAACAAATTAGGCAATCTGGAATAAATGGATAAATTTCTAGAAACATAAACTACCAAAACTGAAGCAGGAAGAAATAGAAAATCCAAACAGACCCATTACCAGCAAAGAAGTTGAATCAGTAGTAAGAAACCTCCCAAAACACAAGAGTCCAAGGCCAGATGGCTTCCCAGGGGAATTCAACCAAACATTTAAAGAAGAATTAATACCTATTCTTCTGAAACTGTTCCAAAAAAATAGAAATGGAAGGAAAACTTCCAAACTCATTCTATGAGGCCAATACTACCTTGATCCCAAAACCAGACAAAGACCCCACTAAAAAAAGAATTACAGATCAATATCTTTGATAAACATGGATGCAAAAATTCTCACCAAGGTACTAGCTAATAGGATCCAACAGTACATTAAAAGGATTATTCACCACAACTAAGTGGGATTTATTCCTGGGCTGCCGAGGTGTTTCAACATCTACAAATCAATCAATGTGATACACCACATTAATAAAAGAAAGGATAAGAACCATATGATCCTCTCAATAGATGCAGAAAAAGCATTTGACCAAATACAGTATCCTTTCTTGATAAAAACACTCAACAAAGTAGGGATAGAGGAAACATACTTCAACATCATAAAGGCCATATACACAAGATCCACAGCTAATATTGTCCTCAATAGGGAAAGACAGAGCTTTTCCCCCAAGATGAGGAACACAGCAGGGATGTCCACTCTTGCCACTGTTGTTCAACACAGTACTGGAAGTCCTAGCCTCAGCAATCAGACAACAAAAAGAAATAAAAAGCATCCAAATAAGCAAAGAAGTCAAAACTTTCACTCTTCGCAGACAACATGATACTCTATGGAGAAAATCTGGAAGATTCTACCAAAAAATTGCTAGAACTGATACAGGAATTCAGCAAAGTAGCAAGATATAAAATCAATGCACAGAAGTCTGTTGCATTTCTATACACCAACAATGAAGAAGCAGAAAGAGAAATCAAAGAACTGATCCTGTTTACAATTGCACCCAAAACCATAAGATACCTAGGAATAAACCTAACCAAAAAGGTAAAAGATCTCTACTCTGAAAACTATAAAAATATGCAAAAACATTCCATGCTCATGGATTGGAAGAACAAATATTGTTAAAATGTCTATACTGCCCAAAGCAGTCTACACATTCAACGCAATCCCTGTCAAAATAACACCGGTATTTTTCACAGAGCTGGGACAAACAATTCTGAAATTTGTATGGAACCAGAAAAGGCCCCAAATAGCCAAAGGAAAGTTGAAAAAGAAAACCAAAGCTGGAAGCATCACAATTCCAGACTTCAAGCTGTATTACAAAGCTGTGATCATCAAGAAAGTACTGTACTGGCATAAAAACAGACATATAGATCAATGGAACAGAATAGAGAACCCAGAAATGGACCCTCAACTCTATGGTCAACTAATCTTCAACAAAGCAGGAAAGAATATCCAATGAAAAAACAGCCACATGCAGAAGAACGAAACTGGACCACTTTCTTACACCATACACAAAAATAAATACAAAATGGGTGAAAGACCTAAATGTGAGATAGAAATCCATCAAAATCCTAGAGAATAACACAGGCAGCAACCTCTTTGACCTCAGCTGCAGCAACTTCTTGCTAGACACAGCCCCAGAGAGGCAAGGGAAACAAAAGCATAAATGAACTATTGGGACTTCATCAGGGTAAAATGCACTTTTGCACAGCAAAGGAAATAATCAACAAAACTAAAGGCAACCAACAGAATGAGAGAAGATATTTGCAAATGACTTATCAGATAAGGGGCTAGTATCCAAATCTACAAAGAACTCATCAAACTCAGTGCCCAAAAAATAAAAACTCTAGTCAAGA
The DNA here is from genome assembly GCF_003265705.2 of Callorhinus ursinus. Taxonomy (NCBI): domain Eukaryota; kingdom Metazoa; phylum Chordata; class Mammalia; order Carnivora; family Otariidae; genus Callorhinus; species Callorhinus ursinus. Next base: position 68,334,166 of record NW_027397067.1, on the reverse strand, counting down.
AATGGGCAGAAGACATGAATAGACATTTCTCCAAAGAAGACATACAAATGGCTAACAGACACATGAAAAAATGCTCCACATCCCTTGGCACCAGGGAAATACAAATCAAAAACACAGTGAGATACCACCTCATACTGGTCAGAATGGTTAAAACTAACAAGTCAGGAAACAACAGATATTTGTGAGGATGCAGAGAAAGGGGAGCACTCTTACACTGTTGGTGGGAGAGCAAACTGGTGCAGCCACTCTAGAAAACAGTATGGAGCGTCCTCAAAAAGTTAAAAATAGATCTACCCTATGACCCAGCAATTGCACTACTAGGTATTTATCCAAATGATACCCAAATAGTGATTTGAAGGGACACATGCACCTGATGTTTATAGCAGCAATCTCCATAATAGCCAAACTATGGAAAGAGCCCAGATGTCCATCCATGGATGAATGAATAAAGAAGATGTGTGTGTGTGTGTGTATATATATATATATATATATATATACACAATGGAATATTACTTAGCCATCAAAAAGAATGAAATCTTGCATTTACAATGACCTGGATGGAACTAGAGTGTATTATGCTAAGTGGAATAAGTCAGAGAAAGACAAATACTATGTGATTTCACTTATATATGGAATTTAAGAAATAATATATATGAACATAAGGGAAGGGAAGGAAAAATAAAATAAGATAAAAACAGAGAGGGAAATAAACCATAATAGACTCTTTTTTTTTTAAAGACTTTATTTATTTATTTGAGAGAGAAAGAATGAGACAGAGAAAGAACATTAGAGGGGGGAGGGTCAGAGGGAGAAGCAGACTCCCTGCTGAGCAGGGAGCCTGATGTGGGACTCGATCCCGGGACTCCAGGATCATGACCTGAGCCAAAGGCAGTCGCTTAACCAACTGAGCCACCCAGGCGCCCAACCATAATAGACTCTTAACTATAGGGAACAAACTGAGAGTTGCTGGAAGGGAGAGGGGTGGGGAGATGGGGTAACTGGGTAATGGGTATTAAGGAGCATTGGTTGTTATACACAACTGATGAATCACTAAATTCTACCCTTGAAACTAGTAATACACTATATGTTAACTAAATTGAATTTAAATTAAAAAAAAGAAAAAAATAGATTTTAGGCACCATGCTATAAACTGTGGGCTATAAAAGATGTGTGGTATACTATATAAGATATAGTATATACAGTGTATATAAAAAGGTATCATTTTTAGTGCAATGTGATCAGTATGATTTCATTTTGTTTTTGTCTTTGAATTAGTTTTGGATTCATTTATTTGGACAGAGCCTACACAGAAGAACTTAAGACATCAAAAAACTGTAAGACAAGCAAGTTTAACATTTATGAGAAGGGACTAAAAGGCACTCTGGAACCACAATTTGTAGTCTTTATTAAGAAAATAATTTTCTTCAGCTTCTTGATTCTACCTTTGGTAGTTCTCAGTTAGAATCATATAAACTGAAGCTAGTGAATAGGTAAATATGGCCAAAAATATAGTGAACAAAAAGTACACAGAGTGTGATAATCAGTGATTTCAGCTACCTGGGATACTCTTTCCCAGTGATTGTTTTCTGTCATCAGTTTGATTCTATGAACTTGGCGTTAGCTATTGGACTTCCACGGACCAATTGTTTCTGGTGGTTCTCCAGAGACACTTAAAGTCTCTAATTGTTACAAATTTTGCAATTCTGAGAAGATCCTGTCCATGTTTTCAGAGGCTTGGGGCTGATAGTAACAGCGATGTTTCAGAGTAAGGGGCAAAGCCATGTGTAATTCACAAGTAAAGTGTGCACCATACCTGTCTACATAAGTTGTCATGCCACATGTAAGAACACAAAGTTTAGGTTTGTTATTGTTGTTTGTATGTTTTTTAGCCACAGTGAGTGATATGACTTTTGACAATAGAGTGCTTTATCTCATTCAGAAAATAAACATTGGTATGAAACATATATTTGTGATGGTATGAATGTAGCAGGAAGCAATTGTATAAAATCTTTTAGATCAGTTCCATTCCACATCTAATCTTTACAGTTCTTAGTTACAGGTATAACATAGATCGGCCACATCTTCTAGTAAATTTTCCCCATCAATGTTTTATATTGTGGACAATTTTCCTCTGTTGTGACATATGTCTTGGTAGATTTTGGCAAGTATACATTTGAGGTTTCATTTAATGTTAGAAAGCAGCCATCTTGGCTTTGCTAGATATAATTCTTATGGATCTTAAAACCCATTTGCTTCCAGTATTTCTTTTAGTATTTGGTTCAAAATTTTTGTCTCTAGTAGAATCCTTTAACTTTAACATGGAATTGTCTTTGTATTATAAGAGGTTCACATGTAAGGACTGTATTTAGGGAAGCATACTAGCATGCTGGTATGCTAAAGCATTTTATGTAACTTTAATGGTATCTCTTTTAGTATGATCCTCCACCTTTAGGGTAACAATTTTTCATTTTATGTAATTTTAATGTTCTCTCTTTTACCATGAGCCTCCACCTTAAGAATAGCAATTTTGGGGGGAGGAAGGATGTTTCTTAACTGGTCAAACTCTTTCAAAATTATATCAGAGAATATATTTACCCTTTTACTTTTAACAATTTGATGTGTTCTAGAAAGAACCATTGTTCAGTTATTTGAATCAATTTGGTTTCCAGTAAGGGATTAGATTCTACAAGAGACTAGTTGCTGCATATCTAACTTGCTATTATCCCTTTTCATTTTTAAGATAAGATCTAGTAATAAAAATATATTAAGTCAACTTAAGGGAATGTCCAAAAGACTTGTTCTGGCCACAGATACTTCTTGAACCATGGAAACACAATCAAGACATTTTCTTTCATTAGGTGAATGTAGGAGAGTTTTTAGATTAAGAGACAGTTTTTAGACTGAGAGTTTTTAGATTGAGAGTTGGCCAAGAATGTGTATTTATGAATAATTCTGGGTTCCCTAACCATGCAGAGGCTAGAAATGGACTGTGTGATCAAAACACAAGTGTGTACCTTATCATAAGTAGGTAGTTGCCTAGGAAAAATAATGTTGGTGGTTATCATTAGGAACAGGGGAGTGTGTTGCGTGTGATATCATCAGATTTAAAGGTGATACTGGTGCTAAATCTAAAGATACTTTGAATAGTTTAGCTGTGTCCGCAATTGTTGAGGCAAAGAGAAGCCTTGGTTCCTAGATCAAGGCATATCAGTGGGTCTTTGAAGTATAACACGTGACTGAGTTAATAGCTCTAGAATATGGACTACCATATTAATAAATACAAAAAAGAATTTTACGATAATCTGAGAAAAATTGATTGGGGTTCTTATGTGCTCTGTGCTAATTATTCTATCTCAGTACATGAGGTTTTTCGCCATAAAAACTCTGGAATTAAAGCTAACTATTTATTTCTTCAGTCACACATAATATAGAAATATTAATCATACCCAGGATATTTTCCTAAGACTTCTAATGATAATTATTCTGTAATACATTTTATACAGAAGTTCCATTTGTAAGGTAAATTCTATCTATTAAACTGAAGTTTGTTTAGATTTCTAACTTGTTTACTTGCTAAGAGTCTTTGGAAATGTTCAGTTACATGTTGAAGATACTCTGAATTGGGAATTACCCATTTTATTTTATTTTTTTCTGATGAAGTCCCCTAATTCAGGTCTGAGCTTATTTATGGAAAGCCAAGCTTCTCTTTTCTTAAACTGTTGTGTCTACCCCAAATTCTGTTTGGGAGTTTTAAAGATTATTTTTTTGAAGAAAGCTCTTCATTCGCCTTTGTTTGGCTTATAGTCTTTACTTTTTATGCAATCTAATTCTAAGAGAAAGCCGTCTGAAATTGCTTTTATGTAGCATATCTTTGTTTATTTATGCCTTGTCAGGGCCATTTAAAAAATTAGCATAACAGGGCTATTTAAATTCCTTCCTGGTCTTTCCCTCCTTGGTACTTTTAGCAATCTTTCCTGTCTAAAGAACTAACAATTGAATGAAGAAAGGACAGCTAAGACCATCCAGGACAATAACTATCTAGTAAAATCCTGAATTCTATTGCAGATTCTGGTCAAACCTCTAGGCTTAGGAGAAATTTTAATCGTAACCCTCAACTTTTCTCTAGACCCGGGTTTAAATGCAGCTTTTATATGTTGCCTTCTGATGTAGGAATTACAAGAGATTTTATGCAGTGTGATTGTTCCTTTCCTGAGAACACCACTCCCCCAACAGGGAGCAGAGATAGAAGGCAGTGGAGGGTGAGATGTGATTAATAAGGAGAAGTTATAGATTTCAAAAGGTTGAACAGGAGTGAGCAAGGGAGCCTTTGTAAGAGGCTTTCTTAAAGTCAGGATTTTGTTTATTTGAAGTCAGCATACAAGCTGAAAAAAGCTGACCACTGATGATTGATTTTCTTGCTTACTATTTTTTTCTGAAGTGCCTCTACATTTTGACATGTAAAAAGTTCCACATAATAGCTATTGTTATTCAAAGTAAAAATAATTTTGTCATTCACCAAGATAAGCCCCAAAATTAGTGCTGAGAGAATTTATAGGGAAGCAGTTGTTTTGCCCGGAACAGGTCATGGCTTTGCTACAGATCAACTTATGACAGACAAGAAAAAGGCCACTGTAGTTGGCCAAGAATGTGTATTTATGAATAATTCTGGGTTCCCTAACCATGCAGAGGCTAGAAATGGACTGTGTGATCAAAACATAAGTGTGTACCTTGGAAGATGAAATAAACAAAAATAAACAAAATGACCTATTTTCATGAATTGGCAAGATGGATTGGAGACTGATCAAGCCTATGTCTTCATCTGTTACTTATGGAGCACACACTTGTACGTGCAACAGAAAGAAGACAATCTAAGACAAAAGAACCCCAACCATTTGTTCACAAAACACATACATGCACACAATATATATATATATATATATATATATATATACATGCCACAGAAAGCAGACAATCCAGGACTAAAGAACCCCAGCCATGTATCCATATGTTCATAAAACGCATACATGCACACACACTATAAATATGGTGTACTTTGAAATCAAAAGGTGTCCGAATTCAACTCAAAATGTATTATATAAAACATTCCTGTTTCCTGCAAATCCTATGATAACAAAATGAAGTCATTAGTGAGAACCCAATGTAACAATGTACATTGTTGAGGTGCTAATGGGATTTGCACAAGAAAACTGAAGAATATTCCTCTTGATCCAGTGGTTCTGTGGAAAGCTTACAGTAATCTTGATGGTACCTCCAGAATTGCCTAAAGACAATATCACTACTCAATATCTGAAACGAAAACACAGAGCTCAATTTATTGCTTATTTAAGTAAAGGAGACCTATGTTCATCAAGCATGGTCTGTCCAAGCAAAGCAGTCTTCTGGCCTTACATGGTGTTTTGGGGAGAACAATGTTCAGGCACTGGTGGACTTCCATCAGGATTGAGCAGATTAAAATCAGTTCTAAAAACATGATTACTTAGATAAGATTGCTGTTGAATAATATACATGGGAAGTTTGTGTGTCCACTTGATTGACTTTCAAAAACAAAAAACTATTCCTAGCTGGTTGGTTTTAGAAAGCTTGTTCACTGAAGTGAATTGTTGATTGATTAAATGAGTATAAAACCAGTTGTAATGATTGTTTTTACCATGGCTGTAGAACTGTATTTGATTAATTAAGCAAGGATAAAATCTGTTTGATGACTACTTTTTACCATGGCTACCGAACATTCAGGCTTTTCCCAAAAGTGTTCAAATTATTATTTTTTAAAATTTTCATCATAGTTAATGTTAGGGAACAATTATAAATAACAGGCAGTTAGTATAAAAAGCAGTCAGTCAAGGGACACTCATGATGATCAAAACCTGGAGTCAAAGACTCATCAGAAGCCCTTCCCACTACTGAAGCCTCACCCGTACGAGTTGTGATTCAGGCAGACCAGTGTGGAGCCTGGAGAGCTCTGTTATTTTAAGGTTTCCCATGTGATTCTGATGGAAATCCTTGTTCTCTGGATTTACAAGAGATATTTTAAGATGATTTAGTCCTATACTGCTGCTTTACAGGTAAGATCAGTGGGATCAAGAAAATTGTCTAATCTAGCTAATTATTGACACAAACGAGACTAAAACCATAACTCCTTACTTCACGTCTTGTGACCTTAATTTTGATTTCTGAATGCAAGTGTGGATATTCAAACCCAGAGTTTGGTCAGAATAGCTCTAAGTCTTTTTGGGTTTGTTCCCCAATTATGCTTCTGGATTGTTTTGGTTAAAGTGTTCCTTGAAGATAAGAACTTTGGTTTGTTTATTTATTTATTTACTTATTTATTGCTCATTTCTTAATACCTAGGACAGGGATTGGCACATAGTGAATATATATTCTGAATGACTAGAAGAATACACAAATTAATGAATGACTAGTCTTGCAATGTATGACCATGGCTCTAAAGTAGCTTCTAGGTCCTGGTTCTCTCCTTTTGCCCCTTACTTTCCTCATCTATAAAGCGAAGGTGTAATCGTGGTTGATCCTAAGGATTTTTCCAAATGTGGCATTCTAATGAAGATGGAATCTGTGAAGTTTTTAGTGTGGTGTGTCTGGAAACATTAGTCAGAATGAGAAGCTTCTGTATCAGAGGAAAGAATTGTATCAGATATAGGAAGTAGTAATAAAATGCATTAAAATATATAAAGTTATAAAATTATAATCCACAGTTGGATAAGGTAAGAGATCTGAGGAATGATATGAGGGCTTGTAAAACTTTTAACTTTATATTGAGATATTGAAAATAAAAAGATACACTACTGGAACTTACAGTGAATGTGGCCTGAATGGTGATAGAGCCCGTGTACATTTGATAGAAAGGAAGGACACTTCACTGTTGCCACGTCTTGTAGCCTTAGGAGTAGGGTGAGTCAAGAGCACTTCAGGAGTTCCCTCCAAGCGTAGACAAGTCCCAGCAAAGATGAACCAGGACAGACATTATGCCTGGTTGCCTAGGTAACAGATCCCCTTGCTGTTATATTACAACAAGAACAGTCATGGACAAATGAAGAAAACAATAATCAAGGGGACAAGAAATGTGGTTTGGATAAAATCCACCTGTGAAATAGGTTGGAGGAGGTATTTGGGAGGGTTTGTGCTGCAAAAGATGAAATCACAACTGGAGCAAAATTGAGTTTGGTTTACAGGATGACACTGCATCGCATGTTCAAGAATATCTAATATGAGATATCCCAAGCTTTTTTCCTGCTGGAGTGGTCATCGACAGTGCCAGTAGATCGAGTTCATTAAGTCAGGTTGTCCCAACTGTTCTGTCTGCTGACAGAATTCTGTATAATTCTCAGAATTTTCTCATTTCTGTTCTCCAAGTGATGGCAGTGAACACGTGGAATAAAACTGATTTGGCATTCTTGTTCTCCCTGCGCCATGGTTGGGGACTGCTTGTTATGGACATTCTCTTAATTTGTAGGAAAATAGATTGAAGGGAAGATGGGGCAGCATCTCAGCCATTCTCAAAGCGATGGCCTTGTGAACATTGTTTCAGGCTCTAGAGAGAATCTATCTTTCAGCTCTGTGTTTTGGCCTTTCTTGGACCAGAAATGGCAGATGGTCAGTTTAAGGAGATGGGCTGCAGACACGACCTCTGGAGAAATGAGAGTCAAAATGGATGCTGTCCAAATGGTGGTTATCTGATTTGCCAAGAAACAAAACAGGTCTTCTAACACCAACATCCTGGATTTTTGATGGAGTGGCTGTGAGCCTATAATAAAGGCAGAGCTGGGTTCAAATTTTGCCTTTGCTGCTTGCTAATTAGCTCACACTAAGGGGGTTTCTTATACATTTCAAACCGTAATTTCTTCATTGGTAAAGCAAGAGTACTAGTACCCACATTAAAGATTTTTACAAACAATTACATTAGTTATAAACAAATAAGTGAATTGATAGATGAAAAAAAGTTAGCACAGTATATAACACATTTTAAGTAGTTATTAAATATCAGCTGTCACTGACATTCTTGGTCCATTTCCATAATAACCTAGATTTAGGTGACAAGTTTCCTTTTTTGTTATCTTGCATTACTTACTGAGATGAGCTGAACACCATATTGAAAAATTCCATTGGTAAATGGAATTTCTCTTTAATTATTTTTATCCTCCACTACTCCTGAATCTCTGGTTATCCTTTATACATGTGAGGTTCAGAAACTACCAAAAACACATTGCCACCTGAGAGCCTGTGTCCCTGTGTGTTTTATTCCCTATTATGTATTATTCCCCAGGCATTGGGGTGGTTGTGTTTTACCCATGTGCTTCCTTTCCACGATCAGCCAAATACCTGCTTAAATGTTGTCCTAACAAAGAGGACTGCCAGACTGACCAATACATCTAAAATATGTTCCTCTCCAACCAAGGTGCCTTCTAGGTCCTCACTCTTTTTTATTTGCTTCATCGCACTTTCCCTTAATAAAATTATATATTTCTTTCCTAGCTAATTGCTTATTTCCACCAAAATATAAATGAGAACAAGTTCTTTTTCTTAGTCTTGCTCACTGCTATATATCCACAGCCTAGAATCTCATCTAGCACATTCCACACACACACAAACACACACACACACCCACACACATGATGGACGGATGAATGGACAGATGGATAAAACTACAAGTTAATGGTCATAGGTTTGTTCTAATTTTAAAATCCAAATTCAACCACTATAAACAGTACTGTAATGAAAAGTCCTGTAAATGCTGCTTTGTGTATTTATGTAGACATTTTTCTGGAGAAAGCACTTAGGAATGAATTGCTAGGTCATGGGATAGGTACATCTTCAACTCTGTCGGATATTGTCAAATTGTTCTTCAACATAGTCATATCTAGTATCTATTTATACCCCCCTTGTGTAACAGTTCCTATATATTCTTATTCTTGTCAGCCTGTTGTATTATGGAATTTTAAAATTTGCCAACCTAATGGTGTGTGTGTGTGTGTACAAATGAAATGATATATCATTGTTATTTTAAATATGTGCTTCCATGATAACTACTGAAGAAATCACCCTAAATTCTCTAGTACTTTGTGCAATGATTTATAGCGTTACCACAGTGGTATCTGAGGGACTGAAAATGTTTTTCCTTCTCTACCCAGAGACAGGATTTTTAATGAAATGCTTACTCCTCACTTTTAGTTGAATTTTTATTTGTAGTCTGTCCTTTGCCTAAGTTATAATGGGAAAAATCAAACAAGCACTAGGTGCTTTTAAATTCTCGGTCTAGCAGTCCTCGGCTTGGGCAAGGCACTTAGCTTCTCTGGAAGTGAGATTAACCAACACTTCTGTCCTCCCTCCCTTGCAAGATTGGTATGAGAATTAACTGAGAATCAATTGAGATAATTGTCAAAAGAATCTCAATTATTATTATATCTTTTCTGCTGACCACTGAAACTCCCCCAGGAAGGCCTTCCACCCTGCGGCTAAAAGGCACCCAGAGAGAGCACATGCAATCCTTTTTAAAGAGTTCAGGGTGGAATTCAAGCTAATCTTGCCCTATGACTTTTTTTTTTCCTTAGCCAGTAAATGGTTCAACTACACACAGCCTATTGAACCAGAGGGAGGCCTATTCAACAAAGAATTTACTCCTCCAATAAGGAACACTCCTCCAGCACCTTTGGGTCTGCCCCTCCCATATTAAAAGAACGCGTACAGTCTTCGGTTCCCATGTGACAGTGCCTGCCTCCCAGGATTTCCCAAGGCTCTGGAACAAAGAGCCCTCAGTTAGGTCTCCAGGCTCAGGGAAGGGCTAATTTTAAGTGAGATTTTCAAGTGATGGAAGTTTGTCTTTATGTTTTCACCCTCTTGTTCCTTTTTCATATGCAAGGGCACCATTTGTTCCTACTGCGTTCACACACACACGTACACACACACGCGCGCGCACACGCACGCACACACGTACACGAACGCACACGCACGCACACACGTACACGAATGCACACGCACACACACGCGTACACACACATGCGCTCACACGTAGACGCACACAYGCACACACGTACACGATCACACACGTACACACAAACACACGTACACACGCATGCACACACACATGCGCTCACACACACGTAGACGAACACACGCACACACGTACACGATCACACACGTACACACAAACACACGTACACGAACGCACACGCACACACACGAACACACGCATGCACACACACATGCGCTCACACACACGTAGACGAACACACGCACACACGTACACGATCACACACGTACACACAAACACGTGCACACACACGTACACGAACAGGCGCGCGAACACACGCACACACACGCACACACGCGCGCGCACACGCACTCACACACGTACACGATCACACGCACACACGTACACGAACACATGCACACCCGCGATAGTGTTAAATTAAACTTCTCTGTGCTCCTTCATCCTGACAGAGCTCCTGGGGATTTTCATTTTTGCAAGGATCAAAGCTTTAATCCCTCTAGATTAAGTCCCAGGAATTCCTGAGTCTCACTCAGTTCGTAAATGGAGGATGTGCCTGGGGCACAAGAGGGGCCCGGACCAGGAGGGGACCTTGGTCAGAGGTGGCAGGTGAAGGTCTGAGTGGAAGCCAGAGTCTATGTACAGTCTCAGAAGGGAGGCAGTTAGAATGAAATCCTAATTTCATTAGCAGGAAACACGGTGTTTTGGGAGGTTGGAACACGATTTTTAGTCACACACACTTTGAAGTGGAAAGCAATTTGAATGAATGAGGTGTTTTTTTTTTCCTTTCCCTTCTTCTTCTTTAAAGAAAGATGTTTGAGGGGGGAAAGAACCCCAACACGGTGCTATAGAGCCCACTTTATGAAAAGGAGCCATCATGACATCGCATTGTAATGCAACCTGTGTATTTAGGGGGTTTTCCTGATGTGTTCACACTGCCTTTCTCTGACAGAAGAGCCCTGTGAAACAAAGCAAGAAAGTGCCTCACTGTGGTATTTTCTTTCTAGAGCAATGTCTTAAAAGCTTCGTGCACAAGCCCGTGTTCACATGTCCCACAATGTCCCTCACCACATAAACTAGCCAGTGTGCCTGTGTGGTACAGAGAGCCTTCTATACTTGACTTCATTTCGTCATGTGTATTACTCTGAGGAAAGTGTGAAAATGCCTGTCATATTACGGAAGAACTGAGGTTCAGAAAAATTAAGTGGCTGGTGCCAGGTTTCACTGCTGGACTAACAGGATGGTTGATTTTATGTGTCAATCTGGCTGGGCCATGGCCCCTAGATATTCGGTCCAACATTACCCTGGCTGCTTTTGTGAGGGTGTTTTTGGGTGAGATTACCATTTTAATTGGTGGATTTTAAGTAAAGTAAATTAGCCTCTGTTGTGTGGGTGGGCCTCATCTGATCAGCTGAAGATTTGAATAGAAAAAAGACTGGCTTCTCCTGAGCAAGAGGGAATTCTGCCAGCAGAAGGCCTTTGGACTTGAACTTCTACACGAGCTCTTCCTTGGGTCTTCAGCCTGTGGGTCCCCTGTACACATTTTGGACTTAGCAGCCTTCATAATTACATGAGCCAATTCCTTAAAATAAACTCCTGTGTATATGTGTAAATACATATACACATATATGTATATATATATATACACATACATATATATATTCTATTAGTTCTATTTCTCTGGAGAATCCTGACAAATGCAACTAGTCTAGGATTACAATACAGCTCTCTCAGTGTCTCTCTCTTTCATGTAGCCTCTCAAGTCCACAGTTAGGCAGCCACGGTATACAATCTTCAACTGGTCACAATGGAGAAAGATAACTTTAAAATGAAGTTCACTGTGCAATCAAGGTTTTAGATACTCTCTGAAATCATGCTCACTAGTGAATGGAGTAACACGGAGAGCACAGGGCTAGAGTAAGGACACTGGGATTTTAGCCTAAATCCAGCACTCACTTGCTCAGTGACCTTGAGCAAGCTACTCGCCATCTCTGGAGATGATGCTTGTAGCTTGGAGATTGATGTGAATTTTCATGATCTATCCCTGGACAACAAACCACTCCAAAACCTAGTGCGTTAAAATGACAAAAAAAAAATCATTTGTTTGCTCACAATTCTGCAATTTAAGGAGGGATTGGTGCAGATGGCTTTTTTCTGCTTCACATAGAACATCTTAGGCTAAAACCCCCAAGATGGTTTCTTCACTCCCATGCCTGCTGGCTGCTGTGATAGTCACTGAAACATCTGTTTTTCTTCACTTAATCTTTGCACAGGACCAGCTGAGTTCCCTTCACTGCATGGCAGTGTCTTCCATTTTGTCTGACTCACGGTGAAAGAAGCTTCCAGGCCCTTAAAACCTAGAGCAAGTCTTGGCACAGCATCTCTTCTGTCTCATTCTATTGGTCAAGGTCTGTCACACAGATTAGCGTAGAACCAATGACAGGGTATGACACAGGGGCTTAAATAGCTTGAGACATGTCCCACTGGGAGCTGCAAAAGTAACAGTCTGTCACAATGAGAACTAAATAAGAGGATGTTAACAGAGAAGTCATTTAAGAATAAAGGGGATCTCACAATAAACTGACTTACAGGGTGAACCTCAGGACCAGGTATAAAAAAGGCAGAATGGATTCAAATAAAAAATAAGGCTTAGTTTCATAGTTCTTTGCCCTCCACAAAACATAAGCACAGACATCTGTGGCAGACTCAGGTCGCCTCTGTGGACCAGGAAGAGAAGAGAAGGAATTATTTTTCTTCTATTAAAGTGAGGTTCAGAGAAAATAAGTAACTTACACAATGTCGCACGGTTGTGGTAACGCAGGTAGGTGGTCAATGTCAGTTATGTGCTGGCAAACCAACTCACCAAAGGGGAAAAAAAAAGAAAGAAGAGCAGGGAAAGGGTAAGGAGAAGGTGAAAAAGAAGAGGAGGAAGAGGAAGAAGAAGAGGAGGAGGGAGGAGAAGAAAAAGTCAAATTGTAACATTTAATCATTTCTGTGGTGTAAATACTCCCAACATAGCTGACTCTAAGCCAACGTGGGAAGAGATGCACATAATCAGCTCCTGTGAGCCAGTAATTCTGTTCTAGCACACCACTAAGCTGGGGGAAGCAAACCATGGTTGCTCAGAAAGTCAAGGTTCTGAAGTCAAAACTTCTGAGAAAAGACATATTTATGAAATTTCAATGACCCAAAGCAACTAGCCCTGAGACTCCAAATGGCAAACATTTTGCCTTCCCATGTTGCAGAAGAGGAGAATCATCTCGTATTCTGTTTGAAGCAGGGTATTTCCCTGTATAAAGTAAAATAGGAAACAAAGAAATAAATAGATAAAATGAAATATACAATTTGTCCTTGGTTACCTCTCACCTTCTTTTGGAGCCTCCACCAAGAAGAAGTATACTCCTGAAATGTCTCCTCCATCTGTGACAGCATGCCTGAGCCTGTAGAATTTTGGTCTTTCCACTCCTCTCCCAAATGAAATACTTATAAAGGAATTTAATCATTGGTAATGGCTTAATTTATTAAGATTCCAGAGTATTAGGCAGACCCAAGTTTATTGATGACTCACTCCAAAACGCATTTGTAAGTCATTTGTAAGTCAGTTGTTCGGAACTTAGTGCACATTATCCCATATAAATTACGATATAAACGTCCTTACACAAAAGTCTATTTTACTAAGATCAATGAACCCTTACAGATTTCCACTAAAAGGCAGAAAATGATAACTATTGTAAAAATCAATACATTGCATAGACAACCAAATTGAATGAGATATTTTGAAATGATTTCTTTTTTGTTGTTGTTTCTACAGGTAAATTAGGTTTAATGAGAGGAGATTAGGAGTGTCACTGGATGTTTTGTGAAGATGAGAGAGTTCTTGACACCGATAGTTTTATGGGTAGATGGTCATAATATTGCTTTTCACCAGTTTCAATTAAGTGTATTTTTAATGCTATGCTTCATGCATTCTAATCACTACTAGTGTTGTGTTTGGGGAAATCACAAGTGAAACAAAGAATTTTGAGATAGGGAAATGGAAGGAGACTGAAAGAGGAGATATTATCTTGAAGAACTAGTTCATGAGTATGTTCTGTACGTCACTAGTCCCACAGATCGCTCCATGATCAATTAAGTTTGGAAACCGAATACTAGGCCCTTATTTGGACAGTCACATTGCATGTTAACATAGAAGTCATTTAAGAATAAAGGGGATCTCATAATAAACTGACTTAACCTGTAATTTCTTAAACTTATTAGACAGCAGGTTACTTTGCTTAAATAATATTTATTAACAGCCAGCAAAACTGGTAAATTCTAGTGCAGTGTTTTTCCAACTGTGGGTCATGATCCAATAGTGGTTCATGAAATCTATTTGAGTGGGCTGTGTAAGCATTAAAAAAGAGAATAGAATAAAAAATTTCAGAATGCATTGCCAAGTATGTATTGTTCCAGACAAAAATGTGAGGTGCACCTTGTTTTAAGAATGTGTGCGTATATGTGTGTATTAGATAACCATGAAAAATGTATTTCGTATTGTGAGTTAAAACTCTTTTTAGCACACTTTTTCTTAACAAAATTGAAAAATTGGAATAAAGGATGTCAGTTTATTCATTGTTACTTTATTGGGATATTAGATCAATAGAACACAATATATTTAACATACATGTATGTTAAAAAAAATGAATGTCCATGATTCTAGTATACAATTGAGAACATTACCGATACCATTTTAACTAAGAGCACCTCTTACTCTTTTATTCCATTTTTGGCTTCCCTATAAAAGGTAACCAAAGAAGACATACAAATGGCTAACAGACACATGAAAAAACGTTCATCATTAGCCATCAGGGAAATTCAAATCAAAACCACACGGAGATACCACCTTACACCAGTTAGAATGGCAAAAATTGACAAGACAAGAAACGACAAATGTTGGAGAGGTTGTGGAGAAAGGGGAGCCAACCCTCTTACACTGTTGGTGGGAATGCAAGTTGGTACAGCCACTATGGGAAACAGTGTGGAGGTTCCTCAAAAAATTAAAAATAGAGCTACCCTATGACCCAGCAATTGCACTCCTGGGTGTTTACCCCAAAGACACAGATGTAATGAAAAGAAGGGCCATATGCACCCCAATGTTCATAGCAGCAATGTCCACAATAGCCAAATTATGAAAAGAGCCGAAATACCCTTCAACAGATGAATGGGTAAAGAAGATGTGGTCCATATATACAAGGGAATATTACTCATTCATCAGAGAGGATGAATACCCAACTTTTAAAACATCAACATGGATGGGATTGGAGGAGATTATGTTAAGTGAAATAAGTCAAGCAGAGAAAGTCAATTATCATCTGGTTTCACTTGTTTGTGGAACATAAGAAATAGCAGGGAGGATATCAGGAGAAGGAAGGGAAAAATGAAGGAGGGGAATCGGAGGGAGAGACGAACCATGAGAGACGATGGACTCTGAGAAACAAGCTGAGGGTTCTAGAGGGGAGGGGGTGGGGGGATGGGTTAGCCTGGTGATGGGTATTAAGGAGGCACGAACTGCATGGAGCACTGGGTATTACACGAAAACAATGAATCATGCATCACTACATCAAAAACTAATGATGTATTGTATGGTGACTAACATAACATAATAAAATTTTTAAAAAAATGAAGGAAAAAAAAGGTAACCACCATCCTGAGGTTTACATTGAATCCCTTTGTCTTTTATCCCCAATAATTTTTTTCATCAAATATGGGAGTATTCTTACTTAGTTTTTTTTAAAAGATTTTATTTTCTTTATTTGACAGGGAGAGAGGAGGAGAGAGGGAACACAAGCAGGGGGAGTGGGAGAGGGAGAAGCAGGCTTCCCGCTGAGCAGGGAACCTGATGCAGGGCTCAATCCCAGGACCCTGGGATCATGACCTGAGTCGAAGGCAGACACTTGATGACGGAGCTACCCAGGTGCCCCTATTTAGTTTTGTTTATTTTGCACATTAAAAAAAGCATCATACTAAATATAGTCTTCTATAAGAAGACTAAATATAGTCTTCTGAGATTGGGTTTTTTGTTTTTGGGGTTTCTTTACTTGATATTCTGTTTCTCAAATCCATCTATGTTGGTTCGTGTAGCTGTGGTGCATTTATCCACTATGGTATCTTCTTTATTGCAAACATTTCTGAAAATGTCTCCTAGTGAACATAAGAAAGTTTCTCTGGGCTATTATATAGCAGGAATTTCTCTATGCTCTATCCCTAGAATTGGAATTTTTGGATCATAAAATATAATTTTCAACTTCACAATGTAATGTGACCTTATTTTTCTAAAAGATTTTTGGCAATATACACTCTCACTAATATCTCAACTGTTCCACATCATCAACATTTCATCTTGTCAGACTTGTTAATTTTTGCCAATCTACTGGACATAAAATGATATTATTGTTAATTATTATTAACTATTACTGTGAATTTCCATTTCTATCATTACTATAACAGAATAAGTATATTTTCACATATTTATTTTCTGTGGACTTGTATTTTCTGAATTGCATTTTTATGCCTGCATTTTTCTACTGGGTTGTTTCTTAGTGCTTTGAGAATTTTTTTATACATAATGGTTACTAATCACTTGTTGAACCTATGAGATTTAATATTTTATCCTTGTATTTTCATATTCCTTGTAGTGTCCTTTGTTGAACAGAAATTCTTAATTTTAATATAGTCACATTTATCAATATTCTTTGGATGACACCTTTCATGTCTTTTGTAAAGGAATCTTACACCGATCCTGAAGACATAAAATATCTTTTTATATTTTTTCCTAAAAGTTTTAAAGTTTTGTTTCCAAATTTAGTCAATCTGGGATTAGGTTTTGTTTATAGTATGAGTATTCCAATTTTATTTTATTTGCCTAAGAAAAATCTTTTTCCTTGGCACAATTATTAAACTGTTCCTCTGGTGTCCAGGGATTTACAGTTATACTTGTATCATATGTAAACTTTCATATATATATGGGCCTGTGTATCAGTCAGGATTAGGATTATCGTATAAGTCATACTATATTTTGGAAACACTCATACTAAAGAAATACTTGTTGTTTACTTTAAAATTCAACTGGGTGTTCTATATTTTTATTTAATATGCCATTTTTACTAAATATGGCAACCCTAGTCAGAACTCACTCAAGAAACTGAAACCCTATCAGTGTTTTCCAACAGCTTTAGAGTGGTAGCTTTTATCTAGGGGTGTACACATTTACTGTGTGAGGAGAATTTTTTAAGATACAGACTCCAAGAGTCAAGATGTCCATCGACAGATGAATGGATAAAGAAGATGTGGCATATATACACAATGGAATATTATGCAGCCATCAAAAGGAATGAGATCTTGCCATTTGCAACGACGTGGATGAAACTGGAAGGTGTTATGCTGAGGGAAATAAGTCAGTCAGAGAAAGACATGTATCAGATGACCTCACTGATATGAGGAATTCTTAATCTCAGGAAACAAACTGAGGGTTGCTGGAGTGGTGGGGGTGTGGGAGGGATGGGGTGGCTGGGTGATAGACATTGGGGAGGGTATGTGCTATGGTGAGCGCTGTGAATTGTGCAAGACTGTTGAATCACAGATCTGTACTTCTGAAACAATTAATGCAATATATGTTAAGAAAAAAAAAAAGAAGAAGAAAATAGCAGGAGGGGAAGAATGAAGGGGAGTAAGTCGGAGGGGGAGACGAACCATGAGAGACGATGGACTCTGAAAAACAAACTGAGGGTTCTAG
>NW_027397067.1:68265440-68316274 GCF_003265705.2 Callorhinus ursinus | reverse complement strand
GGTTAGCCTGGTGATGGGTATTAAAGAGGGCACATTCTGTGTGGAGCACTGGGTGTTATGCACAAACAATGAATCATGGAACACAACATCAAAAGCTAATGATATAATGTATGGTGATTAACATAACAATAAAAAATTAAAAAAAAAAAAGATACAGACTCCAAAGGAGCTCTACCTCTGATGTATTGAAACAAAATCTCTGAAGAGAGGCCGTGGGCACCTTAGGTCTTTTAAGGCAGTTCTTTAAGCCGAATCTCATGTGTCCTTCTTGTTAAGAACCACCATCTCAGGGACATTTTAAGAAATCCTTCAAAATGAGTTTTACTTTAGTTAACTCAAACTAACAAGTTTTGTGTGCAAAATAAATTGGTCCCTCAAATGTTTGAGGTAGGATTTAAGTTCACGAAACAATCAGTGCAAAATGATAACTTGATACACATTCTAGTGTTAGATTCTATAGCACCAGGTTTAAAAAGAAAAAGCCATATGTGCTTAAATTAGCCAGGAAAGGCTTTCTGGAAAATATATGGTTTGAGCTGACTCTTGAGGGACATCTAAGACTAAAGCTTTCATTTTCTAATTAAATGAGACAGAAAACGGGTAGATTTAGGCCAAAGAGGGCCCCAATCACAGTAATTTCGAGATTTTAGCCTAACAAAGGGTCACAGAAGTACTGGGAAATCTAGAAAAAATGCTTAGGATTGGCTTCCTAATCCTAGAGTTTTCAGGACCTAGAACTAGAGATTCAAATTTAAGTATATGGATTAGAACAAGGTCAGGCATAGCAGGTGGGGATTAAATAGTGTGAGGAGTAAATAGATTAATAAAATCAATAATTTCTGTGATCATCATTTTATCATCTACCAATAACAAATGCACAAGTTTCCTGTTCTATCAAGGCAGATGTCACATTCCCTGATGCTATAGAATCTAACTATGAGAAATGAGATCCTCTGTCTTGGGCACATGTGACTTCTCGTATCTTATAGTTCTAGCCTGAATGTGGACAGAAGAACAAATACCCTGTTCAGAAGGGTCCTTCCCTCCTGAAACCATGGGCTTTGGCTTCATCTTTGTTCCACCCATTTTGACTACTCTGTTCCCAATGTTATCCTTAATAAAAATCTGTTGGACCTGATTGAACAAATATTCCTAAAGCTCTTAAGCATAGTTACATGATGTCATAAGCAGAGTCCCTTATCCTAAACCAACAAAAGTATAGACTCTCTTTGTCTTCCTTAGACTTCAACCATTGTTATTTCTACCCACCTTTTCTCTAGTTCATGTGTAATATTTGGTTGTAATGGTAGAAGAAGGTTTTAAGCAATTACCGGTGTGTTCTGGTCCATTTGCATTTTTGAAAAAAAAAAGAAAATGTAATTATATTTAAAAGACCACAAATAGAAATTTTGAAAGGACTTGATGAAGGCAGAAGAGAAGAGGGAGCTTAAAAATGAAGGTCCATCTGATTCCATCTTTGCTGTAATTATGACCAATAAAAAGCTTCATGAATGGAAACTATGAGAGAAAAATAATGCATGGATGTTTTAAGATTATTATCCTTATATCCTTAAAAAAGGATTAAATTGCAGTGTAGTTAGCAAAAAGATCAGAGCCTATCTTTGGATATGGGGGCACGAAACTCAAAACAAAAATAAATTGCACGAAAAATACCTATTTGCACATAAAATTGAAATGAATATTCCTCAGGGTTTGTTCCAAATTGCACTCATTTAAACTGTAATTAGAGAGAAGACTAGCCAATGTGTGGATAATACTAACAATACTGGTGAGATGATTAGCCATTGGGATACCCAGCCAAAGATTGCTCTTCTGATAATTAGCTTCAGGATAGAAAGTCTAATATTTGCCAAGACCAAGTATATGTTGACAAAGATCCCCATATGGGCTGGCAGATATGTGCTTAGGATATAAAAGAGATTAGGGACTAAAGAATTAGGCTGTGAATTGGGAGATCTGGATGACATTTTCAAGCATATTACTCATTCTGATGGCCAGTTCTTGACACTTGCAACATACCCAGGGCATCCACAAAGGTGCATGCTTGGATCTTCATCCAAGACCTTGCCATTTCATTACAAGAAGTGCAGTTACTTGACAGTCTCTAGCTGTTAGTGCCTTTAACATCTGCCTCAGCTTTCAAGTCAAGGCCTGGGTATTCTTGGGCAGTTTCCAGCCAAGGACTGAGTATGACAGGGACATTTGGTCCAGGCCATTTTTACCCAACGTGGGGTGCCTCCAATAGGCAGATTCTGCTCCAAAGCTCCCCAGTGAGGTGGCAAAGTCTGCTTCAGGCAGAAGTTCTCACTTACTAACCATGGGCTTTTTTTTTTTTTAAGATTTTATTTATTTATTTGACAGAAAGATACACAGTGAGAGAGGGAACACAAGCAGGGGGAGTAGTAGAGGGAGAAGCAGGCTCCCTGCAGAGCAGGGACCCCGATGTGGGGCTCAATCCCAGGACCCTGGGACCTTGGGACCATGACCTGAACTGAAGGCAGATGCTTAACGACTGAGCCACCCAGGTGCCCCAACCATGGACTTTAATGTATTAAAAGCTCATCATTAAACACAAGGCCATCCAGGTTTTCCTCTATGCTCTATCTTGTAGAAGTTTTATATATTTTTTGAAGTTTTATATTTTTTAAATTTATCTGTAAGCCTATGATTCACTTTGAGTTAATTTTTGTGAAAAATATAAGATCAGTGTCTAGATTCTTTTTTTTTTTTTTTGCATATGGATTTACATTTGTTCCAGCACTATTTGATGAAAGGACCATTGTTTCTCCATTGAAATGCCTTTGCTCCTTTGTCAAAGACCAGTTGACTCTATTTGTGTGGGTATATGTCTGGGTTCTTTATTCTCTTCCATTGATCTATTTGTCTATTCTTTCATCAATATCACACTGTTCTGATTCCTGTAGCTTTACAGTAAGAATTTAAGTTGGGTAGTGTCAGTCCTCCAACCTTGTTCTTCTTCTCCAATATTGTGTTGGTTTTTGAGGTTTATACTTTCCATTTAAGCTTTAGAATTATTTTGTCAATACCCAGAAAGCAACTTGATGTAGTTTTGATTGGGATTTCATTGAATGAAGCTGGGAAGAATTGACTTTTCATGATAATGAATCTTCCTATCCACAAACATAGAATATTTCTCAATTTGTTTAGATCTTTTTTGATATTTTTCATTACAATTTTGTAGTGCTCTTTGTATAAATATTGTACATATTTTGTTAGTTTTACACCAAAACATTTTATTTTGGGGGGTGCTAGTGTAAATGATGTCATGTGTTTAATGCCAAATTCCAATTGTTCATTGCTCATATGTAGAAAAGAAATTGGCTTTTGTGAATTAATCTGGTATCCTGCAACCTCGCTGTCATCGTTTATTAGTTCCATCAGATTTTTTGGTCAATTCTTTCAGATTTTCTATATAGATTCTTATAGCAAGTGTGTATATACAAAGGCAGTTTTATTTCTTCCTTTCCAATTCATTTACCTTTTATTTCCTTTTCTTGCCTAATTACATTGGTAGGACTTTCAGTGTTGAATACAAGTGGTAAGAAGGGACATTCTTGCTTTGTTCCTTATTTTATGGGGAAAGCATCTAGTTTCTCATGATGTTAGCTATAGGCATTTTGAAAATGTTCTTTATCAAGTTGAGGAAATTTCCCTCTATTCCTAATTTGCTGAAACTTTTTTAAATCATTATAGGTGTTAGATTTGGTCAAATGCTTTTTCTCCATCTGTTCACATGATCATATGCCTTCTATAGCCTGTTGATGGGATAGATTACAGTAATTGATTTTCAAATGTTGAACCAGTCTTGCATACCCGGAACAAATCCCATTTGGTCAGGATGTATGATTCTTTTTACACATGGTTGCATTTGACTTGCTAGTATTTTGTTAGGGATTTTTGTATCTATATTCATGAAATATATTATCTGTAGTTTTCCTTGCTTTTAATATTTTATCTGAGTTTGGTATGAGTTTGCTGGCATCATAGATGAGTTAGGAAATGTTCCTTTTGATTCTATTATCTGGAAAAGATCATAGCCAATTGGTATAATTTCGACCTTAAATAATGGGTAGAATTCACCAGTGAAACTATGAGCATGATTCTTTCTGTTTCGGAAAGTTATTAATTATTGATTCAATTTTTAAAAACATTGTTAAGATATGTTTTGTGGTCCTAAATGTGGTCTGTCTTGATGAATGTTACATTTGAGCTTGAGAATGTATCTTCTGCTGCAGAACTACCCCTAAAGTAAAAGCTAGTTTGGAACCACCCTAGCAAAACAGATCTCAAGGGGATCAAATTTATCTCTAAGTTACTTAATAACCAGCCAGAAGAATGCCCAACAATCTTTAGAGTAAGACAACAAAATCAAAACTTCAACAATGTAAATTCACTCCTTTATAGTGCTCCCTATTATGGATTTTCATAATTTATTGTTTGTCCTATTTTTATGGAATTTTTTTGTTTTCAGTTTTGTTTTGTTTTGTTTTGTTTTTAATGAATAGGGCTACTACGAACATCTTTGTCCTGTCCCAGGTATACACATATAAAAGGATCTCTAGAGTATATGCCTAGAAGTAAAATTACTGGTTCTAGGGGTATATGCATTTTGTTTTACTTTTTGAGATAAGGTCAAATTATTGTCCAAACTGGTTTTGCCAATTTACACTTCCACCAACAGTGTATATAATTTTTTGGTTTTTCCTCACCCTTATCAATGCTTGTTAGAATAAGACATTTTTACCTTTCGATTAGTGGATCTCTCTTTTTTGGAAATTTCTTCTTTCACTAACTTCTTCTGCCTCCTATTGTTACTCTCTTGTTTTGCAGTAATTTTTCTATCTTTATATTTCCTCTAAACTATTACATTTTAAGAATAGGTCCCAGGTTAGACCCAGAAAAAATTGGTTATATTTTTGTCTCCCTTTTATTGAAATTTTATTCTGTACTAAACATTGTTCTAAGAATCATGCATGCATTTATTATTTTATTTAATTATTTATGCAACACAGCCCTTCAGAATAGATATTATATTTACTATTATGATTCCTACTTCATAGATTAAAAAACAGTAACTTATAGATATAAAATACTTTCCTAAGGCCACACCAAGGTCATTGGCATACAACATATAGTTTGTAATTACAGTGCCAGTGGCAAAACTGGATTGGAAGCCAGTTGTTTTTTTTTTTTAAGAATTTATTTGTTTATTTGAGAGAGAGAGAGAATGAGAGAGAGAGAGAGCATGAGAGGAGGGAGGGTCAGAGGGAGAAGCAAACTCCCTGCTAAGCAGGGAATCTGATGCAGAACTCGATTCTGGGACTCCAGGACCATGACCTGAGCCGAAGGCAGTCGCTTAACCAAATGAGCCACCCAGGCGCCCTGGAAGCCAGTTTTGACTCATTTCAAAACCTCAGCACTTTACACTAGGCTTCACCGCTTGTCAGAAAATACTTAAAAAAAAAAAACCTAGATGCCATTTGTTAAATATTTTACTAACACAATTTTTCTAGTGTATGGGTTTTACAGTTCTGATAGTTGGTTTTATTAAGAATTCTAACAACCGCACACCCCTGTTCACTGAGATCCAAATGCTCACATCACTTTTTTTTTTTAAAGGGGATATTAATAGTTTTCTAGATCTGGACAAGGCTATTTGGCCATTTACAAAAAAGCCATACTCCATTTGTGGTCCTGTAACTATAGATGCATATATTTTTATTGTCCTGATTTTAAGTTCAGACTTCTTTATATCCTCCTAAACCCTAGTATAAGTTTCTGTGAAGTTACACATCTATGCCTAAGTTCCTAAAAATGAGGCATTGAAACACAAGCCATTAAAATTTGGGCTCAAATGACCTATCACACAAAATCAGTGTGGATATGAGGCACATTCATCATTTTTTTATTTATAAAAAGTACAAACTTCCCCAGTATGTTTTTGTGAAGTGTGCTAGTTAGAACTCCCAGTGGGTGAAGTATGCCGTCTAATGAAAGCCATTACTAGAATCCTCTTTGTTGTTTTGGAGAAGCTTATTTATGTGCCAAAATTCAATATTCTATCTTCTCTTATCAGCTGTTGGCATGGGATTTTAAATGTAAATTACCTTGTAATATAAATGTTTATATTGGTCAAGCTGAGAAGAATAAGTTGTTAAAACAGTATGCTAAGATGCTTGTTCAAAAATGACATCAGCTTTGTATTCACATGCAGCTATCAGCTTGGATTAATGTGGTTACATTTAGGCTCAGTAAAGGCAGATGGATTTTGCAGCACACTTACAGTTTTGATGGGGAACAAAATAATCTTAACAAAAAGACTAGAATAAAAGTTTAGAATTTCATCTGGGGTTTTTAATAGGCATAGTAAAGAACACAACGTTGAAACACAACTGTATTCCCTTTCAATTTGTTTTTAAAACTAGAGCAGTTACTGTTTGCTGTAATGATCTTTTTCTCTGGTTTACAAGTAAGTAAAAGATGCTACATTTTGTTTTTAAGCATGAAAATTTTCCCTGTTGATGACAATCTGCTCTATTGGATAGCTTCATTAGGTCAGTACATAGTAGAGTAACAGATTCATTTGCAAAAACTGTGGGAATAGAATGTCACTTCCAACTTTCATCACTGCAATAATTTGACAAGTTCAACTCTACAGAGATTATCTCTCTATGTCTTCTAACAATTCTCCAGAGATTGGATCTGAGATTACCAACAGGGTAAAGTATTGTTTTAGATTGCAGTTCCTACATTGGTTGTATTATTCCCAAGTTTATCCATAGAAATGAAAGAAAGCCTGGTTTTTTTATTCAATGATTGTCAGTTTATTTACAAATAAATTATTAGGAGGCCATTGCTGGACACCACATACTAAAATATGCCATTACTCACGAACCTCCTTCAATGAATTTAGAGTTCTGGGTAAAATAATGCTACAGTGCCTTCCACATTATGTGTAGCAGTGATTTTCAGATATTATTGTGCATTCTAATCATGCAAGGAGCTTAAATCACAGCCTATTTCCCATCCTGACTTCAGAAATTCTGATTCAGCAGCTCTGAGACAGAGTCCAGGTACCTGCATTTTAAAGAGCACATCACCTTTTGGGCCCCACTGTGAGACCCAGTCAGTGATCTTTGTTGACAAGGGGATGACAGGCTCTTCTTGGTTCCCAGTCTCTATAAAAACCCTTTCTCCAGCCGGAGAAAATGACCCTCAGTCTCTCTCTTACAACCAAAACAGTATTTCTCAAAAGGTGGTAAAGGGACCACCTACATTGGTCCCTTATGTATAGAAGGTCTCTTACACGTAAGGTCCTTACTAAAGTTGTATATTCTGATGAAGCCCCACTACAAGCCACATTGATCCATTTCACACTTCAAGGCAGCCATCCCAGTAAAATTAATCATGAGAATTTAGATAAGTTTGCTGAAATAATACTAAATTCTCAGTTTTCTTTTTCTTTTTTTGCCTTTGCCCTTCGTTTCTTAATTCTCTTCATAATATGTCTATTTGATTTTTAGCCTCCTTTCTCTTTCTTTTTGGACCCTGTGAGCAATTTTTCATCTTGAAACTTTTATTCTTATCTTTAGATAAGAATTTCCCAAGGAAAAAGACAAACAAATGTGGGGGGAAAAAATCTTATTTTAGACATGTTGACTAGAGTATTCCTATTGGATTGGGATTCTGATAGCTGTAGACACCTACCAAGAAAGCAAAAAACATTAGCCCAAAATCAAAGTCATGTGGAGTGGCTACCATACAGGAAAAGTTAAAAGAAATATCAATGCAGAAAATTTTTTTTAAATCAATAAATCAGAAGTCTCATAATTGAACAGATCTCCAAGGTATGCTCAGCTGCTTTAGGAAACAAAATCTTTTTCCCCTTTGCCTCACTACTTGTTGTCTCTTTGGTCCTGAGTCTTAAGAAAAGTCCTTATGGTGGGCATGATAATGTGGTGCTCAACACCCATTCTTTGGTCTTTCTGGTGTGTCCAGAAATGGATACTGGAAAAGCAAAACCTATATTTTCTATATTCTTTTGTAGCAAGGGTTTGGATGTGATCTAGGTTTAGCCAATCTGGTGGATTTGTGAAAGATTAAGAAAGCAGAAGTCAGGTGGGAATACTATGACTCCTTCTGAAGTGTCTACCAGCATTATGAACATGGAGATTTGGGGCTCATGTGTAGACTATCAGTGATTGTCCCAGGTCCAGACACTAGTTCTGTGAGGGTGTCCACGAAGTTCAGATTCTTTGGACAAGGTGTGAATTTGGAGCTGGCAGCATTGGCAGCTCCTGGAAAGGTGAGGTGTGGGTTCTGGAGTAGTTGTTGGAGTGGCTGCTTCCCGATGGTGGACCATGGAAGAGCCGGTGATTAACATAGATATATCCTGAATCCCTCTTGGTTCCCTTACGAGGCCTAATCCTTGGTATTTTTCTAGAAGTCATTACAGTTCCACCGTCGAACTTGTTCCTCCAGCCTTTCCAATGATTCTATAAATAACTGGCCCCTGTTTAAATGTTTAAGATAACTGAACGCTGATTGTTACTGGCCTCCAGTTAATGATTCTGGACTTTTTCTTGTAGATATTGAGGGCCAAGTAAAGACATGACATAAGTGTATGTATATATTATAAATACCCATGAAACAATTTCCTAAACCAGGGAGCTCTGGCTGAGCACTTAACTTCACTCAACGTCAACAGTGAGATTTGTTGAGGAGCTAGAAAAATAAGATGATATTTTGGCTGTAAAATTTTTCCAGATGGGAAATCATAAATTTGATTACATTTTTCCAAAATCTGTGCCACAGGTTGTTATTGTTGCTCTTAACACATAACATGAGTATGTAATTTTAAAAAGTTGAATTTACATTGCAGAATTTCTTATATCCTTTAGTAGCTACTATGTATATGGCTCTCCAAGAAAGAAATTTAATAGACAACTTTTCCAAAGGAATCTTCTTTTTGTTTTTCCTTCCTCCCACCTTTTTGGTCTAGAGACATTAGGGATACAAGGTCTAGTGATGGGACATTTCTTCTCTCAACATTAGATGTTTTTGATTCATTCTTATTGCTGTATGTACCTGTAGTTCCTTCATTTTCACTGCTATCTAGTGTTCTATTTTATGAATATCTATAGTTTATTCATATATTTTTCTATAGATGGACATTTAGATTAACTTTTCTTTTTTCCTGCTAAGAATGTCTGCAGACATGTCTTCTGGTGCATGGGCACACTCCTTAAGTTATACACTTGTAAATGGAGTTGCTGGGTTGTAGAGAGAGAACATCATGACCAGCTCTCCTAGGGAATATGAAGCTATTTTCCAAGTAATTTTACCAAATTATATTTTCAAGAGCAGTGGATGAGAGTGTCCCTTTCTTCCATATTCTCATCAATACTTGCTAATACTAGATATTTTTAGCTTTCCTTTCAGATGGGAGTAGTTTTAATGTTTTAATAGCTTTAATGTTCATTTCCCAATTATGAATGCTACAGTGAGAAAAATGGCATGTTCTTTCATGCACTCAATAAACATTTACTGAGCTAGAAACTGGGAGGACAGCACTGAACGAGACAGAAAAGACCCCTGGTCTGATGGAACTGACATTTAAATGAGGTCCATAGACAAGAAACAAGCAAGCAAACAGAGAAGTAGTGATATGTGCTGTGATGCTTGTAGGGAGGGTGATGGGCTAGAGAGAGGAAGGGAGTCTACTTTTGGGTAGGTGGAAAGGAAGGCCTCTCCCACAAAATGACTTCTAATAAAATAGGTAGAAAGATGGGGTTGACATTACTCAGGGTAACTCTAGATTATCATCCAAACCAGGGCACTTTTGAAAAGACTAAATGACAGGACAGTGTGTGTAGACTGGGACTGCCCAGAGCAAACCATCCTATATGGTCTCCTAACAATTGTAATTTTATTTGTAGCGACTTTTCCTCTCCTCTAGGGCTTAAGGAACCCCATGAAAACTGACCCTCGGGTTTTTCTCATTACCCACTGCAGCCATTAAAGTGGCAACACATTCCAGACAGGGTGGTGACAAGCTACAAGGTACTGGAGTCCTCATTATCTCGAACCTTGAGTAGAGGAGTAGAGTCCCCATAAAGCCCTGCTGGAAATGTAGAATGAATGAGAAATAAGCATTTTGTCATTGTGCGTTAAGACATTAATAATTGGGATTTTTCGGGCCACCTAGCCTATCTTATTCTGACTGTTACAGGAACATTCTGAGAGTACGGAAACCTCTGAGTTCCTGTGGGAAGTTGTCATTAGCTACAAATTTCTGATTTCCTTAGGACTGTCTCAGTTATAAATCACTTATTAATGACTATCATGTATCATGTGGCACAGTAATGGCAATAATAATAAAAGTTCACATTTTTAGGGGTGCCCGGGTGGCTCAGTCAGTTGGGCATTTGACTCTCGGTTTCAGCTCAGGTCATAATCTCAGGGTTATGAGACTGAGCCCTGTGTCAGGCTCTGTGCTGAGCGTGGGGCCTGTTTGGGATTCTTTCTCTCTCTCTTTCTGCCCTTCCCCCAGCTTGCTCTCTCTCTCTCTCAAAAAAAAAAAAGTTTCATAATTTTAAATTCATGTAGTCATATTGTATTTAACATACATAACTTCATATTATCCTTATGACAACTCTATGAGTCAGCTATTATCATTACTCTCAGATTATAGATTAATATTTGTTGGAAAATACAAGTTGAAATTACAGAGGCACAAAGAGTTAAAGAAATATTGCTTTCCCTGTTTTATGTATAAAAGGAAAGAGAACAAAAAAATGCTTATGAATGTAGCTTTGAAGATACATATAGTTGGGGACAAGCATTGGCCTCTGCCACTTTTAAGCCATTTGCTACCAGTTAGGTCATGTCTCTTTCCATGTCAACAAAAATGGAGATAGTAAGCATATGCAACCTATAAAATTACTCTGAGTATCAATGAGATAATTAAGTTGTTTCCATGTTGGGCACATAGGAAGCCAATAATACGTAGTGGTATTTATGATTTTTGTCATCATCAATGTTGAAATCACAAGGAGTAATATCACATCTGGAGCTTTGTGTTCAGTTCTGGACACCGCATATTAATCTGGACATTTGTAAACTAGTGTACCATTAGGATTCGCCCAGTGCAAAATGTGGGGACTGTATCATTTCCATGAGAAATCGGAGAAAGAAGTGAGAAAAGTTGGTGTGTAGAATATAAGTTTCAGATAATTATCTTCTAGTATTTGAGAGGCAATCACAAGAAGAAATATTGGGTGTGTTATGTAACTCCAGAACAATGGCAATGGAGAGGAATTTCAGGGAGAACTTTCTAACAGGCAAAGTTATTACATATTCAGTGAGCTGCCTTGTGAAGGTGTGAGCTTGCCCAGTACTGGATGGCTCAAAAGCAGGTCATGCCACTGTAAAAGTGAATCTTGAAGTTAGAGGTTAGACTAAATGAACTGTACAAGTAATATGGGTCTTCGAGGAAAAGACTCTTCAGTGAACAAATGATGCAGACTCCAAGCAATTTGCATAGACAAGCAGTCATCTGTTTGGAAAGACTTCCAGAGTATTGGTGTCTGTGTTCTTTTTATGTGCAAATAAGAATTCAGGGCCATTTTTGGGAATTTTTCAGGGAGCAAGGATGCAGGAGAGGCTAGGTCAGTTCTAGCCCATGCACTATGGGGTGTGGATTGCACATTACTTTTGTTTATGTGGTTTTTTTTGTTTCATTTTAATTGTATCTTTCAGGAATGTACTCTAAGTTTCATTTGGGCACTGACTGTGTCTGTCTTATTTACTTCTCCACTCATGGCATCCAGCAGGATCTATGGCCCAGAGCATGCACGTAATAAATACTTGCTGAATGAATAAATGAATAAATGGCAGTAGAATGGACAGGATTTGGTGACCTTTTAGATGGAAGGGGGATCCAAAGGAGGAAAATCAAAGATGATTCCCAGGTTCTGACCTTAGGTAACTGGTTGCATGATAGTACCACCTAAACTGGAAATGTAGGAGGAATAGATATTTTGGGTGGTTTGAGGATACCACTGAGTTAAACTGTTGATACATTGTGTGTGAAGTGTTTGTGGGACAGTCGGGTGGAGACCTGTAAATAGGCAATTTTACGTGTGCATGAGGAACTTTGCTTAAGAACACATCTAGCAGTCACCAGTGCCTGTGTGGCAGGGGGACCATGGTGATAGATGCCACCTCACAAAGAGCATATAGGGACAGATATGGGGAGAAGGCTGAGGATTTGGGGGAACCAACCATTCATGCAATTGGCAGAGAAAGACAGCCTCTTGAAAGAAATCCAGGGGGAAAAATACAACAGAGAGGTAGTAAAAGAACAAACAGACAATACATAAGTGAAATCAGAAACATCACAATATGAGAGATTCTTGTATCTGGACAAAGTCTAAGAAACGGAGGCAAGGTCCCAGATATTCTGTCATCACAACGTCAAACCCATTTAAGTGCCAAGACCTTAGAGTCAAGATGCTTCTTTAGAATACCCGAAACTTGACCTCACACCTTTGTTTAAATAATTCCAGTGATAAGTAACTCTCTATCTTAGAAGGCAAACCATGTGTGACCCTGATAAAATGTGTATACAGAAAATTTAATAAAAGTTGAGTTATTTCATTCCAGTTTTTATTTAGACTTCTATACATAAAATCTCAACAGTAATTTATTAAATGATGCCCCAACCAAGCAGAAGAAATATAGGGAATACATCCCTTATTCAAAGCAAATGTTCCACCAGGGAAAAGTTCCAAACTGCAGGATTCTGACTTAATAAAGGGCTGAGATCAGACCATCAATAGTGAGTTAAACCTACCCCAAGAGATTAAAGGAATGAAAATGCATTTATAAGAAAAACAAAGAAGCAGCAGTAGGGGCTGAGTAGACAATCTACTAAATGAAATTAATGATGACTCTAAACTATCTTCTCTCCTGAATTTATTTTAGCATCTGTCTTGAACAAAGGAAAATAAAAGAACAATCTGGATAATTGGAAAATAATAAAGACATATTTTTAAAAGTTGGTAGCAATAATAACCTATGTGTACTTAAACATATGCAACTTTAGTGTTTTGTAGTCATATAGTACGGATGAACCGAGGAATAGACAGAGTGGGTACAACTTCTAATAGGTGAGGGGTGCTGGAAAGTTGCCCATTCACATAAATATTTATCCTATAACCCTCTTAATGTCTGAAATTTTATCATCTAAGACTGTGCTATTTAGTACTATAGCCCAGTCCATATGTGGCTATTTAGATTTAAATTTAAAATAATTAACATTAACATAAACGTAAAGATTCAATTTCTCACTTGTACCAGCCACATGTCAAATACTCAATAGCGACATGTGGCCAGTGGCTAAGTACCAGATATGCAAATAGAGAGCATTTCTGTCATCTTAGAAAGGTCTTTTGGATAACTCTGACTAAAGTAGAGTCCTCTGTGTTGGAGCTTTCTAGAGACTTTCAATTCAAAGGTAAACTGCATTAAGTCACGGAAATAAATTAACACCTGGTGGAGATCAGCATGTGAAATTGCTGTGAAATCACAGGGATAGAGTGTGTGTGAGAAGAACATAGAAGAACTTTGAGTGGAAGAGTTGAGTCTCTCAGTAGGTGGCATAATTTGGGACAGGATAAGGCTATGCTGTAGAAATGGCTGGAAATATTAAGTTTAATGTCGAGAGAGTAAGGGAGAATATAAAAAGGTGCACAAGCATACAATGAAAGGGAAAGAAAAAACAAACAAACAAACAAAAAACAAAGATCAAATTGACTCACCCCACAATGGCCTCCCAGGCTGTTCTGACAAGTGTTTGGGACCAAGTTTAAGCTCCAGTTTTGCATTCTCCTGACTTTGAATCTTGGACATGTAGTGCTGCCCCTTCTTGGTCATGGAGCTGGAGTATCCACGGATGAGCTGACATTACTGCTCCAGTAGCAGCAAAGATGAAAACCAGTTAGGCTTGCGTCCCTTAAGAGAGAGCACTTGTGTGCAAAATGGGGGACAACATATAGAAGCAGAACTTGGATTTCAAGCAAGTTCAAGGTCAAAATCAAGTAGGAGCAAAGGACTAGTCGAGATAACTCTCTTTCTACCATGCTATGAAAAGGTAACAAAATTGTCATTGACATTATAGGAAAACAGTGTCAAATTTACACACCTTTTCTGAGCATCAGTTTCTTCCTCTCCACATGGGGATTATTCTTTGTAAGCACTTAGCATTCACCAATGAAGTATTCACTTTTCTATAGCACAAAATTCATCAGCAATAGAACAGAATTTTTGTGAAAATGTCCCAGCTTATCCCTCTCTCTATCCATTAAGGGAGAATTCTGGATGAGCTCATAAAATATTTACCCCCTCTTGCTTTCCAAGTTGCCAAGTGCTTGACAACTTCACAGTCTCATACTCCAGACTTTGAATGCAAAACCCAGACAAAATGGGAGGAGAAAAGGACCGTGGCAAAGGCACCTGGCTGAGGAGATGTCCAATTAGAGGGGGCCGAAGTGCAAGGTGCAGGAGTAACTGTGACATGTGATAGAACTGAATGGAAGAAAAAGAGAAACAAGCAGTTTATATCCTGTTCACAAAATTTAGGGAAAATATTGACTTACTTAAATCATTGTTGAATATGTTCTTATGAGCCTGGCACTATCCTGGGATGGTGACAAGGCAGATAAACCAGCTTTTTCAATGAGCTTTGTCAGCATTACATTAGGTAATGTTGCTATAGCCAATCATTTGCACCCAGCCAAGAACCACTTTCTTAAATAACTCTACTTTCTCTTCACCAGCGTTTTGCTTAAATTTCCTTTTTCCAAAGAAAAACAAAGCCACAATACCATGAGAATGTTAAATGGTTAATTAGGCTTACTGACTAGTTAAACAACTGAAAGACAAGTTTCAAGATCTTGTCTCAGCAAAATTATGAATAACTTTAAGTTTTGTATTGTCTAAGTCACTGGCACCTTGATAAAACAGTTAAACCAATGACAGTCAGGCCATGTTGTGTTAACAATGACATCACAGGGCCTTTACAAGGGTTCAGTGAGCTACAGTAAGTAAAAGTACAGTGCTATCTGCAAATTGCCTATACAAGGGTAAGTTTTATGGTTAAATAGAACATAATTGCAACTTTACCTTAATGAACAAATCAGCAAATATGTGTTGAGTACCTGAATTAGCATATTTGTCATAAAAATAAATGATGTATTAACTAACTGTACACAGCTCTATTCTTGCTGCTTAGCAAAAGTTCCTTCTGGCTTAGCCTTCCGTATGAATCATAGGCTTGTATAAAATACTTGCTTGTGAGAATAGTGGCCTTTACATCCAGACTTTTACTCATTTGTGTATCCAATTATCTAGCAAATACTTATTGAGACTCCAGAGTCTCTTTCATTGAACAAATGTTTTTGAGATCCCAGGACAGCAAGGAAGGGGTAATATGAAGAAATAATTGAGCTGAGATGTGAAAAGGAGAAATAATTAGGGGCATAAGAGGGATTTTTTTCCATGCAGAGAGAACACCACATGCAAAGGACCTGCAGCAGGATCAAGGATAAAAGAGAGTGAATGTGCTATAGCCCAGAAAGGCGAGATGGGGGTGTGCCAAGGTGGAGAGAGAGAGACACAACCCATCCATTCAGTGTCCTGCAGACCACACCAATAGTTGGGAACTCATTGAAATAAGGATGCTACTCGGTCAGACTGGCTACTGCTGCAGTAAGGCAAGAGTGGATGAAAGTCCACCAGTTCAATGGCAGATGAGGTAGTCCCAGGAAGACAAGAGTGTAGCTGGTTACAGGAAGCTAATGGTGGAGGTAGTAGACATTGTTCCAATAAGATGTTCCTGGATATGAATTACATCTTGATCTTCCATACCTTAGCAGAGATACCAAGATAGTTATATCTCCAAGGCTTAGTTTCTTCACTTTAAAACTGGAATAATATTGGAGCACCTGGGTGACTCAGTTAGTTAAGCATCGACTCTTAATTTTGCCTTGGGTCATGATCTCAGGGTCGTGAGATCAAGCCTGGCATCGGGCTCCACACTGAGCATGGAGCCTGCTTGGAATTCTCTCTCTCCCTGTCTTTGCCCCCTCGACCCCTTGCTCATGAACATGCATTCTTTTTCTCTCTCTCTCAAAAAAAAAAAAAAAAGAATAAAAGTGGAATAATATTAACTTGAGGATTTGGGGAATTAAATGAATAAATATATGTAAAAACATATTGTCAACTCCAGAGTGGTACGTAACCTCAATTATGGAGCTCACTAGCCCTGTTTACTTCAGAATTTCATTTTCAGGCTAGTATTGAAAAACAGCAGATTGATAGAGAACTAACCCTAGCTCTCTCTGTACACAAGCCAATGGCCTTACAGGATCTGGTTCCTGTTGCCCATCTCTCCTTGTGTTCTACATCTCTTCTTTCAGCTCTCTCCACTCCACCCATACTGGCTTCCCTGAACACACAGTGTTCTTTTTTTTTATATTCTCTCTGTAAAGCCTAAAGGGCTCCACAGTACCAGCAACCCCAGCCAATTCCTCACCCATGGCTCAACATTGTCTTTTATTTCATAGCAGTCATCACTCTTTATGCATACCATGTAATTTATATATGTGTTATGTTAATTGTCTCTGTCTCCTCCTCTAAGAATTTAAGCTCCATGAGAGGAGGGAAACTTGAGTGTTTGGTTCACTTGTGTATCAGATAGAACAGTGGTTGACCCATAGAAGACATTCAATAGATGTTTCTTGAATAGATTTGAGGGGCGTGCACTTCGAAAGCCACGTGTCCTGGAGCCAGTATGTGACCTTCTTCACTCTTCCGCCTCTCAATGACACCCATCAAACTTGTAGATGGCCCATAAATGTTACAATGAGACTTTATAAGAAAGAGAGAACAGATGTGATTAAGGAAGGAAAATCTAATTTTCAATGTGTCCATGGAAAAAATAACCTGGAAGTTAACATAAACAAAATCGCATTTCAGAAATTAGTGAGTA
Source organism: Callorhinus ursinus (assembly GCF_003265705.2). Classification (NCBI taxonomy): domain Eukaryota; kingdom Metazoa; phylum Chordata; class Mammalia; order Carnivora; family Otariidae; genus Callorhinus; species Callorhinus ursinus. The sequence continues at coordinate 68,299,179 of NW_027397067.1, read as the reverse complement.
ATTGAGTAAGTAATAAAAGAAAATGTTCAGAAACTAACAAAATGATTGGTAATGGATGCTGAGGGACTATGAAGAAAAAATTATGCTCCATGAATCTGATCTCCCTTTGAAAGACTTGTTAAATGAACTTATGGACAGTTTCAATAATTGGTTGAGAAAGTCTTGGTATGGTCTAACTGCACTATCTCCATGTGACTCCTTTCCTTACATTATGTGCATCTCAGATCATAGAGCACCTGCACAGAGATGCTCCTTGACCGCTATATTGAAAATTATTTCTCACATTGCTACCACATCACTCTAAGACCCTCATCCAACTTTGTCTTCACAGTACTTACCACTTTTTGAAATATATTATTTTGTTTTTGTTTACTCCTTGTTTGTCTCCTTCAGTGAAGGATAAGCTCTATCAAGTCAAGAATTTTGTCTGTCCTGTTCTCTATCTCCACCCCCTCAATAGGGACTGGCACGAAGCCGGTGCTGGATAAAGATAAGGTAAATGAATAAATAAGCATTTTTCTCTTTTTTGTTGGGGAGAGGGAGGAAGAGCAGGGCCCTGATGGGGACTGCCTGTCTGTTGTCTATTCCAACACAGTCAAGCTCTGGATTAGGGACTCAAAGTCTTTCATCACGTCATTCAACAATTCACTAATGTTTTAGAGGGGAGGGGGGTTGAGGGGTGGGTTAGCCCGGTGATGGGCATTAAGGAGGGCATGTACTGCATGGAGCATATGAAAACAATGAATTGTGGATCACTACATCAAAAACTAATGATGTATTGTATGGTGACTGACATAACATAATAAAATAAAATTAAAAAAAAAACAAAAAAATTCACTAATGTGTATGCATGGGTTGAGGATATGAGATGTGGTTTCAGCTTTCAGGAAGCTTGTAATTTAGCGAGGGGGAAAGGCAAAGTTCAGCTCTAAATGGGCCACAGAAATGCTAAAGATTGTGGGAGCGACAGAACTGAGCCAAAGTAGGACCATTTCCTAAGGCTAAAGTGGCCAGGGAAGGTTGTGTGGGGAAACTGAGGCATTAAGGATCAGTTGTTCTTACTTTCTTTAACTTCCACTGCCTCTCCCTGAATTGCATCCTACTTATATGCCCTTCCATGAAAACTCCTGCTCTGTCTCACTCTCAAAGCAGTGGCCTTGGCACTTCCTTTATTAAAGCACTCATATTCCTCACCTTACAAATTTAACATTCACTTCACATTAGCCTTCTTTAGGAAGCCCACCCTAATGAATTCCTCCTTACCTTTTACTCTAACTATAATTATTTAATTAAGTGGCATTTACTCTATGGGGTACATACAGGCTCTGCACTTATGCATCTAAGCTGAATTGCTTAGGGAGAGAGATACAAAAAATCACAACACAAGGCTGAATTAGAATTATAATAAAACACTATGGGAACAGAGGAGAAAGAATGACCTCTTTTCCAAGGAACCGACACTGAGACCAAGATTTGAAGGATGAGTGAGTTTTCACTTGACCAAGAGGGAAGATATGGGCAGAGGGAACAATAAGGAACAGAGAGGTACGAAAATGTATTGCCAAGTGTGAGTAGTTCAGTGAAGCTGATCTGTAGTGTGCCGTGCTCGGAGATTGGATTAGAGCTCTACTAGAGCTCTACTGTGGAGTTTGATTAGGAAAACCTTTGGATGTCCTGCTAAGGAGTTTAAACTCTGTGCTATGAGCACATGGGAAACATGTTTAAGAGAGGAAAGATATAATCAATTTTGGTTTTGGACAAATAACTCTGCAGGAGAGGAGCAGGGTAAGGAGAGATTAGAAGCACATTCATCACCCCAGGGATGGCAACTTTTACATTTTTAAACGATTGTCCAAAATGCTCTGATGTACAAAATCAAAAAGCTATTTTAAGGCGTGGAATTTGAGATGACTGTAATCTTTAGGTTGGTTTCCTTAATCTCTTTTAAGACCAACATTATTTTACTTTTGCTAGCATTTTGAAAGATTGTTTTTAACACTTTTAAGTTTGTTAAAATATTTGCCAGTTATGTCCAACATTGAATTTTATGCTTGCTGGGCTATAAATTCCTGGAATTATTACAGTAATAAGGAAGCAATGGTATAAAAAAAGAAGGGAAGAACATAATACTATTTGAAAGTTTCCTACATACCAAGTGTTTAAAAAAAAAAAACAAAAAAAACCCTCTTTCTTTTATTTTTTATAAAGACTCTATAAAGAAAGCATTATTATTTCCATCTTACAGGTATGGAAGTTGGAACAAAGAGATTAAGGAAATTGCCCAATATCCCACAGCTCTAAAGTGACAGAGATGGGGTTCTAGTCCATGTTGAGCTGACTCTAAAGCCCATTTATTTCCATTGTGCCATTTCCTTTAAATAGCATGAATTGAAGAACTACTATACGTCCTTCATGGGTACTAAAACTTTACCCCAAGTAAGCTGGTTATTCTTAATTTTCAATATCCCCACCCCCAAAAATGTATTCGCCACTCTTTTCAACCACACTCTGTGCCTCAAGAAGCTGACTTTCAGGCTACAGGTTTTGTTGCTCTCTGGTTACTGAGGGTCCACAGGGAGGAGTTTGGATACAGCAGGAAAATTTATTTCCCACAACTACTCCCTCTCTACTTTGCTGTGGTTCCCTGCTACCATGGGTCCTGCTAGATGGTCCTCTTCTGAGGTTTCATTTTCTTGCCAGGCTCTAATCACACTGCTCCCTCCCCTTGCCTCTTCAGTCTTTGAGGTGGTATCACCTCCCCACAACTGTAAGTCCTGAGGTGCTTCCCTGTTCCGTCCAGTTCCTTTAACTTTGCTCATAACTCCGTAGACCTTTCATTAAACTCTCTCCAGTAAACCCTTCGACAGTGTTGTTGCCTTCCTCCTGAGGCCTTAAAAGACTTAATTAATAACCTCCCACTAGACTATAAGATGCATGAGAGCAGGGACCATGGCTGCCTTGTTTATTGATTCGTTCTCTAGGGTAACTAGTTTTTGAAAGGACTGCAGGCGCACTGAGCCTGACAAGCTAAAAAAAATGTGTCCTTTTGTTTAAATGTTCAGATATAAACCATTTGCCTACTCTGCACCCATCCCCAGGGTTTTTCCAATGTATTTTGTCCAGTTGTATTTATGCCCTGATTTATTCTTGCAACATCAATTCCCAGGCCATTTGATATTCCAGTGTACAGTAAAATTCTACTTATTTGGAGTGGTTGGAAAAAGGGATATTCTGATTAAGTAAATGTAAAGAACCCCTTGTACAGAATACTTGCAAACTAGTTCAATGCTTGCCACTTTATCCCAGTTTCAACTGGGGCATGTCCTTCAAACTTTGTGAGACTAACTTTGTGTATTTGTACAGATGGAATAATATAATACTAATATATAATCATTTCCAGTTATTCCTGTGAAAATGGAAAGGTTCTTCTTCCCCTGCAAGGACTTCAGGTAATTTCCCTAGGAGCCTCAGGCTTGCAAATAGACCAGGTTTCTTTGAGCCAACATACCTCCCACACAAAATGCATGTTCTCAAGTATTTGTCAGCTTCAACTCTCCAAGATGAGAAGGCCCAGCCATATGTTCTGAGCTGTTAGGCCTTGACTGAGCAGTGCAAACATATGGGGCCACTGGAGAGATGCCAAGACACTGGCAGAACCAGCTCCTGGAACTTGGGTGCTCTCCTTGAGATATGAGAATTTTCTGGGTGATAGTAACAGTGATGGCAGTAAGGAGGGTGCTGAGGAGGACCAGTCTTGTTAAAAACTGGCTCTAGCCCATGGACAAGCTGTGCAAAAATCTGCATCCTACAAAGGAGTCTTGAAACCTAAATCTTCCTGGAGAGAAGTTATGAACATTTGGGATTATAAGCATTTGTGGCAGTTGAAGGAAGCTTGGTCAAATCTAGTCTATTACTTTTAATACACATCTATTTTTTAAAGCAAGACTTGTTTATAAAAATACATTTTATAGTGAAGTCCAATATAAAATAATCTCTTTATTATGTCCTTGACTTTGGAAAATTGCTATAGGACATTATCATAGAAGTTTTTACTATTGGCTAATTGTCAAACAGAAAGAATCTGGAAAGACATGGTGATCAATTAATAATGACAATAATAGTTAATATTTATGAATCATTTACATATGTCCAGGAATGTTCTAAGCTATGGGCCCATAGACTACAGCTGCAGGCCAAATCTGGCCCACCATCTGTTTTTATAAATGAAGCTTTATTGGAACACAGCTACACACATTTGTTTACATGTGTCTACAGCTGCCTCCCTCACTGTAAGAACAGAGTAGCTGTGACAGAGACAGTATGGTCTGCAAAACTGAGAATATTTACTATCTGGCCCTTTACAGAGAGTCTGCTGACCCCAAAGCACCAATCTAAGCTCCTAACATATTTTTCTTTCTTCTTTCTTTCTTTCTCTTTCTTTCTTTCTTTCTTTCTTCTTTCTTTCTTTCTTTCTTTCTTTCTTTCTTTCTTTCTTTCTTTCTTTCTTTCTTTCTTTCTTTTATCAAGGTAAGAAGTATGTAGTATTTTTATCTTCATCTTATAGATGAGAAAACTGAGAAACAGAAAAGCTCATTAGTCTCTGAGAGTCTGCAGCCAGCACCCATGTAGCCCTGCCCATTCTTCAGGCTGATTTTTCCCCATTATAATAATCCACACTGACTCAAGGAATTCATGGAGAATTGGAAATGTTTCTATATTGTATTCTAAACAGACTGCCAGCTCCTAGGAGAGCATGGAGAGCCTTTAGCTTTAACTGGCATGCTAAAGCTTTTAGCTTTAACTGGCTGCTCCCCTTTCTGAGTCCCCCTTCCTTTCAACTCCTCCCTTGCCATGCCCCTGACTCCTAAAACTCTCTTCTATCCTTACCTTCTCCCAGATGCTCTACTATACTACTTACCGTCTTAGACTCAGGAGCCTTTCCCTGAGAAGGCTTGGGTTGTATAGAGGTGGAGTGGAAGGTGAAGAGAATATTCCTTTGCAAAGTCAAACCATCCATAAGACAGTCCAGACTCTTAATTGATTCCAGCTTCCCCCCGCCCCATACTCTTTGGTATTATTAAACTAAAACAGTTTCCATTTCTTTTCTATGCTTTGAATTATAATATAAAAACCCTCCTTCTTTTTTCCTAATTTACTATATGCCCAGCCAACAAAGAAAGTGAGAAGGTTTTAGAACCCAGGTTGGAGGTAGAGGTAGAGAAACTCTTTATCTGTGATGATGTAAAATAAATAAATGTACAACAGTTCCTTTAAAGTTGCAGGTAGATGCAGAGCAGGAACTGAGCCTGACATACTCAGCCCCCCTGTCATGACTAAAGCAATTATCCAGAGCACTGTCATCCAAGAATATAGTTTTAAAAGCAGCTGTTTGGAATTCTTATTATATATCATACTTAAAGCTCCTAATTCTGGTGACAGGGACATGGAAGTTGTTTGAGATATTACAGTAACTGATAGGAAGATGACGATGATGTTGATGGTGATTATCCTTGAGACTCCCAGGTCATGAAAGTTTCCTTTAGAGCATACCAGAAGTTCCTCAGGGCTGGAGGAGGTAGAACCCATTGTTGCAATGGACTCAATGGATCATCTGCCTTTGTCTCTAGAGGAGACTTTGTTGATAGGGTGATCTTTCTAACAGATAAAGTGATCAAGACCCTTCCTTGCTTCAGCCCCCACCCCAGGACTCTCTATTAACACCTGGGTGGAACAGAGTGGCTCTTCTGTTGCATGAACTGCTAAGCTTTTCAGAGTCTTGTTTCTCTTTGCAGAATTATCTGCTTCTATTAAATAGACATCTCTCAAAATTTATAATCTGTTAAGCCCTCATTGATATGTAATTTCAAATATGCACTCTTTGTTTTCACTCCTCTATGCCTTCTGCATGCTGTTTTTGAATCTTGAATACTCATTTCTATCACTGCAACCTGCCATTGTCCCCATGGAAAATTCAATTAAACTTTAAAATTTATTCTGGAATCATCTTTTCTGAGGAGCTTTTCTTGAACCATCCCCTGCCCCCCAAAAGAACTACTCCTGCTTAGTACTATTTTAATACTTTGTGTATGACTGTATTGTTAAATATAGTGTAATATATATATCTATTTGTTTTAGTGCTTGTCTTCCATGAAAGTCAATGAACTTGTTGGGGTAAATATAGTTTTATCAAGTACAAAACTAGAAACGGTTGCTTGGGCTGAACTTGAGATCCATTCACCTGGATTCTTAGGACTAGTAATCATATCTATTACAGTAACCCCTAATTCCTGCTTCCACAGAGAGTTGTCTGAGCTAGTATAGAATAAAGACTAGATGCATAGTCTAGTTATTGGCTGGTTATGTCTGCTTGGTGAGGTTATGAAATATTTTATTTTTTCTGATTTTCTGATTTTTTTCTAATTTTCTGCAATGAACGTATATTTCTTTTATATCAGAGAAAAAAATGAAATTCTAAGGTATCTTCTCTAGGGGTTTTTCCTATAGGGAGAAATTTCTTATTTTATATCATAGATCATGGCAGACATTGTTGGTTGACCAACCTAACCCCTACTGCCAACTCCTTTCACTCTTGACCTCATTTTATATGGAGGTTAGAAGAGCTAAATACTCACTTTCCCAAAGTTCTTTGCATCTAGAGTGGGTACATGGATATCATGCTGTTGGAGTGTGGCCAACTTCATTCCCTCCCACTACTTCCTTGAGTACAGATGTGTGGAGCTATGGTAGCCATATTGCAACAATGAGCTCCAAAAGCACAGAGATAAAAAGCAAATAGTCACATCAGGGGCAGAAAAAGATCGAAAGAGTTTGGGTTGTTCTTTGGTGTCATTTAGCCAGTACCCAGCCATGGTTTTCTACCTCCAGATGTCTTGTTATGTTGGGAAAATGTCTATATCATTTAAGAAACTAGTAGTTAGGTTTTCTGAATTTTCAGCCAAAAATATGCCTCACAGAAACAGCTGTATACAAAAATTTACATACAATGATATGTTGAGTGTTACTATAAAAGAAGTGAGAAAAAAACTAATATCCAACAAGAAAAAATTAGCTTTTAAAATTATGAAGCCAAATAATCAGCTTTTAAAAATAAAGTCATAGGAGACACTAATGAGTTAGATAAGTACTTATAACATATTATTAAGTTTGAAAAAGGTTATAAATTTATATAGAAAATAGCTTTGTTAAAAAAAATATGTGCATATGCATAGTAAAAAAAAAAAATCACCCATCATACACTGTAAATGGTCTATGTTTCTGGGTAGTTGGATCACAGCAATCTTTATTTTATTAATTTAAAAATTACCATATTTTCCAAATGCGCTTTAGTGTACATATATTATTTTCCAATTAAGTAAATTATATTAAATGTTATTGCTAAAATAAAAAAATACCAGAGAACTGATGTCTGGAATGTGGACAAGTTTGCCATGTGGCCAGTATTAGGTGAATTAAATGGTAATTGGGGAAAAAATGTAAATTGTATTAAAATAGTCTGCATTATACTAGACTGGTATCCATGCCAACATTGATAAAAACAGTCAGCCATGGTACTTCAGAGGAATAATGGGATGTTAGATCTGCAAAAACAATAGATGCTTCCATTTGTTGTTGAATTAAAAGTGAGTTAAAATCCATTAATAGTGAAATGTGCCTTTACTCTTTCTCATGATCCCCTCCAGATGATTCAGAGAATGGGCAAGAAGCCCAGATAAATGTGTTGTTTTGTTTTCCCTTTGAGCCTTGTCCACCTTAGCTGTTTGGTTTCCTAAAAAGCCATCTCAGTGGCTGCCTATTTCAAGCAAGAGTCATTGGGACTGACAACCTGGAAACCCAACTTCAGGACCCAAAGCTTTTGTTAGAAAGAGGCAAATGGTAAAATCAGTCTCAAAACAATGAAACGGGAACTGTAAGGAGAAAGAAAAGATTTTAATGTCAAAATGTAGGGTTTTGTTCTACTGTGCCACTTAGAGGTTGTGTGAATAGGGGCAAATCTTGTCATCTCTCTGGTCTCCCGTTTCTTCATCTGTGAAAGGGGCTTGCTACTTCCGCCCCCACAGTGTTTCTGAGAATACTGAATGGAAGAATGGCCACATGTAATGCACATTGTTATGTCAGTAGCATTGGAACCGAATATTCTAATAACTCCTATAAAACTGAAACACTTTGAGATCCTCTTAAAGCCCCAATTAGACAAGGGTCACTGAAGGAGGGATGCAGAACTGATAACTCTGTAGCACAGCATTCTGTGAATCAAGTCAGTGGAAATGCCTTAGGTTTTATAGGGTGAAGGGTTGTTAATGGCTCACTTCAACCACGACGGTCCCGAGGGATTGGCTTCCCTCTAAATTACTTTGTAGCCTGAAACAGGATCTATGTCCTAAGTGGTTTTCTACTTAATCGGGTATCCAGAGCTAGTCCACTCAAAATTATACCCTGTACCCGCTTCATTTACAAAGGCATTTCACTTACATTCCATTCAAATCTGTTTCTATACAGATTTATGTACATAGAAAAGTGCTACTGGAAATGTAGCGGTTAGCTAGCACAATCCAGTAATGTTTGTTTGGATAGATTATGGATAGTATTTTTATAATAAGGAAAAAAGTCTTTTTTAATAGATTAGAAAACTTACTTTTATTGTTAGTTTCAGAGGTAGAGTTCAGTGAATCATCAGTTGCACATCAACCCAGTGCTCATTACATCACCTGCCCTCCTTAATGCACATCACCCAATTACCCAATCCCCCACCAACCTCCCCTCCAACAACCTTCAGTCTGTTTCCTATAGTTAAGAGTCTCTTATGGTTCATCTCCCTCTCTGATTTCACCTTATTTTATTTGGAAAAAAAAAAGTCTTTTAAAAAGATACATCCTGGATGGAAAGACAAAATAAGGCTTTTGTTATTATTTGTTTTCCATTTGTTCTGTTTTGCTTCAAGCATGATTATTCTTGAAAGTCTAAGAGTCTGTTTTGCACAGGGCAGTAAAGCCATTTCCAAAGGTTTTCTGAGCATAAAGAATGGAAGGCAGGCTTTGAGCTCTCTCCCATCACTTCTCTTCTAGTGTTTTGCTTATATCTTAGATACTTTTTCTCTCTTCCTGAAGAAAAATGTCTGGGGTAGAACAGGTTGGCCTTCTTTGGAAATGTGCCTTGGACTAGCTGTGGGTGTCTGAAATGGATCTTACCCAGTAAGGTAACAGTGGTGACATTATTGGTAGTTGTAATATTAATTAAAATGTCATCTACAATCCTCTACTGTGAGGGTAGAATAGGTGCCAGTCTGATTACATGTGTTATCTAACTTAACCCATACATATGATAAACCTATGAGGGAGGTGCACTGAAATAAACAGACATGTATATGGGTTCAGTAATTTGAAAAAAATGACAATGAGTGTGTGGCTGATACAGGATTCCGTCAAGATGTCTGGCCAGAGAGCCCTGTTGCAGGGTTGCACGGTTCTTGTCTCATGGAGTTGAAGAAGGAATCTCAGGCCAAAAGCGTGAAGTGAAAGTTTATTAAACAAATGTGAAAACAGAAAGGAAAGAAAAGAAACTCTCTAGTGTGAGAGGAGTCCCTAAAGGGTTGTCACTGAGGGAGATTATGGCTGGTCTTTTGTAGGAAACTGACCAGGGACCTTGGTAAATTTCTTGTCACTATCATGGTGGGTTTGTGAATATCATGTCTATATTTAAAACAGAGTCTGTGGACTTGTAACTATCATGAGCACAAACAAGGGGTTCTTGTAAATATCGTGTCTATTTCTCCACTTCTGAGATTTCTGTGAGCCTGGATACATAGCTCCCTGAGTGACCCTAGACACTGTTGCCCCCTACCTGTCTCTCCCTACCTAGACCCCCCGGTCCCTTACTCAATGCTTTCCCAGCCCATGACTTTGTTCTACCCAGAGTGACTATATGCACACTGGGAAGAGAAGGTGCACATATACAGTTGTACATTGTCTTCCTTGTCATCATCAGAAAGGATTATTAGGCAATGGTCTGTCTATGGACAAAAAGCTCATGATGGAGTGAGTTCGCGGTGTTATATTACCAGAGCTCCACAGAACCCTAGAGCTGGAAGAGGCTTAGAGGAAACTGTGGGCCTTTGATGTTTTTTAGGTTACCCAGTATCCATTACACTCCCTTTTGGAAATTATACCTTTAGTCCTTCTTGAGGAATTACCTCTTGAGTAGTCACAGTCTGGTTTTCCAATTAATCAGGTAATCTAGTCAAAAGTTTGTGTACATGGCCCAAGAGATGAGGTCCATCAGATGCTCCCTTTCTGGAATTTGGGAATATGAGTTAGCATGGTGAAAAGACTGAAAATAGCTGGAGTTCTCATTCATTCCAGAGATGGTAACTGGAGCCTCTGGATCTTCCTGAATCCCATTCCAAACCAGCTCTTTGGCTTCTCTTCACTCCTATGGGTCCACTTTCCTGAATTAGCCTTTCAGTAAAAGTTTCTTCTGGCCCCTAAACCCTAGAGCCTGTTTGTGACTTTCATCCAAAATAGACCAGCCTTCATATAAGCCATAAGTCAAAACTTTTAGAAAACACAGGAGTCATCTACTCAGTATTTCAAGTATTCCAGCTTTTGTTTTATTGAAGAAATGCTTATGTAATATCCTTATATGTCAAAGCTCTACTCTAGGTACTAAATACATATAAATATGCTGAATATCCCCAGTGTTGGAGGAAATGACTACTTTGTGAAGCTGCTCTTTCATTCTTAGGTGGAAGCTCATGTTACAGGACAAGCAATTCTTGTATTTGACTAAAATCTGTTTCCTCATTCTTTCTACACTTTTGACCTTTGTCCTGCAGTCCTCCACACAGAATAATGCCGGATATGGTCTCCTTTTGACTCCTTATTTTTATGTACCCAGTTGTAAATTTAGACATATGGATGAACTACTCATAGACTCTAGGGTAAGTCCTGCAATTCTAACTTGTCTTCTGAGCTAAAGGACGTCTCTCATCTGCTACCTTTGTCTAGCATGCAACGATCAAAAATATTGCATTAGGGAATTCATAAAATTCTAATTAAAAAAAACAGAGAAGTTCTATTTTCTTTAAATTCTATCAATGTCAATGAAAAAGAGAGTCTCAAGGCTTTATATCTTCAAGTCCTTTCCATATAATGTCATCAGTTACTCACATCCATGCATTATCTTCATTCATGCATTTATTTATTCAATAAATATTTATTGGGTATCTGCCAGGTGCAAGACAGAGTGCTAGGTGCTTTGGGGTGTAAAACAATAAATCAGATGTGGGCATCTAACAGCCAGATTAAAGAATAAAAAATCAAACATCCATTTACTTAGTGTACATGGAACCAGTACCCAGACGATTGATTTGGGGTTTTTTTCTACTTGTTGTTTGCTTTTCTTTTCCTCTATCTAACTCCTTGATGCTATGTAGACATAGCTAATAAAGGTCTAATTCTTGGAAACATCTTTTCTAGGACAATTCCCCAGGAGAATGGATGATATACTAGCTATTTAAAAACACAAGAAGAAGCTCTTTCTTTTTTTTTTCTTTAAATTTTTTATTGTTATGTTAATCCCCATACATTACATCATTAGTTTTTGATGTAGTGTCCCATGATTCATTGTTTGTGCATAACACCCAGTGCTCCATGCAGAACGTGCCCTCTTTAATACCCATCACCAGGCTAACCCATCCCCCACCCCCCTCCCCTCTAGAACCCTCAGTGTGTTTTTCAGAGTCCATCGTCTCTCATGGTTCGTCTCCCCCTCCGATTTCCCCCCCCTTCATTCTTCCCCTCCTGCTATCTTCTTCAAGAAGAAGCTCTTTCTTACTCTTGAAGGATCTCCTATGATTGTTCAATAAGAATTAGTGATTGTTCTCCAGAAATGGTTTTAATCTTTATTTGTCCCTGCTCTAAAATGAGCTTTGAGAATACAGGTGAGGCACTTTTTCTTGGAACCTCCAGGCACAGCAAGAATGATTGAAGTGCAGCAAGATGGGGAGGAGAGGAAAGAAGAAGGTGCAGGGCGTAGGAGAAAGAATTTTAATTATTTATATTAGTATTGCCAGAGATACCCCATGGTCCATGCCTATTTACTGTTCACATACCACCAAGAGATGATGATGGCAGGTTCTTTAAAACCCACTGGTGGTAAGATTGATATAAGAATACTGATCATAAAAGATGCTCATGGAAGTATCTCATCTCTCTTTAGATTTTAGAGGACAGCCTGTACAATATTTGGTGGCAGACGATTTGGCAGGTCAGTGTACATGAGAGCATGCCCCACTTGCCTATCTTCCAGTCAGTCATAGTCACAAGTCATAGGTGATTGTGAGGATTATGTGTGCAGAATAGAGAGGTTTCTTTTCCCCCTTCTTTATCCGTTTCTCATCTTTAAATCTGTGATGACAGTAATGATTTCAGCTCATCTTATCTTTTTTTTAAACAATTAGTTATTCTGTAGCCTTTGACTTAGAACCAAAATGCAGACTAATATGAGGGAAATTAGGTGATTTATAGTACACTTGGTGCCCACATTATGAATGGGTAATATCCCAAAAGTTCATTTGTATGTAAGTCATTTACCATGTTCCAAACACTGAGCAGATGCTAATTGCTGGGTGCCTTCCAGTTTAAAATGGCATCTGGCATTTAAGCAGTTCCTAATTCAGCTTTGTCCATTCTCCTGCTGCCCATGACAACAGTGAACAAGGCAAAAATGCATCCTGCCTGAAATTAAGACTTAAATTTTGAAATGATTCATAATAATTTTAAATCCAATGGAATATCTTGCAATAAAAAATTTTTAAAAAAATCTACCCAGTCTTCAGCAAATAGTTTTATTCATGTTCAAAGTGTGCTTCAAAGAAGATTGGAAGAAAATTCTTCCATCTTAGATTATTCTTCTGATGAAGACATTCAGGTCTCCATAAAATTAAAACAAGACAAGTACACTTCTAATGCACAAGCACTGATTCCACACACCCACCCTTGTCCCCACCAGATAATCAGTTTTCTTTCTCTCCTCATCCATCAACATCTTCCATCCCCAAGAAACCCAGCAAAGCAGAAAGTGTCAAGACTTTTGGAGGAAGATTTTGGAAGTGATTATCAACAGTAAGCAGTGAAAGCAAATACAAAAAAATATGTCGAAGCAGTGCATTTTGGAGATTAGACAAAACATGTTACGAATGTAGTAAAGATGGAAAGGTTCCCAGTTTGATAAAATAGAGGCATGTTACCCAGATATCTTACAGACACCAGAAAATGAGTTGGAAGTCTTGCCCATGACTCCAGTTGTAGAATGGAGATGGAAATCCAGCTTTCGACAACCAGGTAGCAGAGCTAGGGAAATCCACACATTATTGGCAAACAGCTTGTCTGTAGATACTTTGCTTCATTTGAGGCTGAGTGAAGAGTATTAGGAAAATAGTGAGCATATAAAATTGTAAAAAGGAGAGGAAAATATAAGAACATGTTTCTGAAAATGAAATCTTGCAACCCAAAGGGAAAGTTTTAAATTGAATATTCAATCAAATAAACCAAGAAAAAGGAAAGTATTTATTAAATAGGAGCAAAAATTCCCAAAGGAAAGTAGTCTGAAATAAAAAAACAGAATAAAATGAAAACAAAACTGAGTGAGCTACAGGAATATATATGTAGTTTTCATATCTATAAAAAAATTGTGGAAAGATATAAATGCCAAAAGTTGTTTATCTCTTGGCATTGAGGTCCCAGGTGGTTTTAATTAATTTTTTCTCTTTTTGTCTATGTGGGTTTTTTTAGTTTTAAAGATATTATTTAATTTTTTTAATTTTTTAATTTTTTTAAATTTTTTATTTTATTTTTTTATTATTATGTTATGTTAATCACCATACATTACATCATAGTTTTTTTTGAAGTATATATACATCGTCTTTTATTTGTAATTTATAAGTCTGTTAAAATTATGTGAAATTTCAACTAAGAGGGCATATATTCTAAACATATTTCTAACTTTTATAATCAACCAAAGAGTTAATGTAGTAGACATGTATAGTGAATAGGGTGCCTGTTTTGAAGTCTTTTGGCTTTAGTAAGTAAGTCAAACACATAAGTTTCTTTTTTGTTTTAAAATTTTATTTTATTATGTTAATCACCATACATTACGTTAGTTTTTGATGTAGTGTTCCATGATTCACTGTTTGCGTACAACACCCAGTGCTCCATGCAGTACGTGCCCTCCTTAATACCCATCACCAGGCTAACCCATCCCCTCACCCCCCTCCCCTCTAGAACCCTCAGTTTGTTTCTCAGAGTCCATCGTCTCTCATGGTTCGTCTCCCCCTCCAGCCTATGTGCTTTTAATTTTTTTAAATAGTGAAGTTGTATATTTTTAAAATAAAATTTAAAAAGAAGTTGGGTGAGCTAAAAAAAAAAAAGGCAAAAATACCAAAACTCTGGTAGCAGAATTCCAGACCATAATGAAGGCAGATGGAAGCAGAAAAGATAAGAATGTGGGGAATCAAATCAGGATGGTAGAGAAGAACTTGAGAAAACAAAGACAGGAAAATAGAGAGGACAAGGGAGAGGGTGATTGCATAAGACTAGGAAAGAGAATGAGCTGCCCATGCTTGCAGAACAGTGCTGGGTCTGCAACGGAAACTGACAAATGCAATGAAAGTGTTTAGGAAATCTCTGAGTACTCAGGAGACCTCTGCCCCAACAATGAAGGATGCAGATGGAAAGAGGTCATGTGTGCTCTGCAGAATCAGAGTCGTATATGTAGACACATCCTGGCAGACACATGAATTTCAAGTTTGAAGAGAAACATTCTACAAACATCTAGAGAGAAAGCAAGCTTCCCTTAAACAGGAACAAAAAGTAGACTAGTACTTTCTATAATACAAGATTTCTCTTACAACAAAATACTCATCTATAAAATAGAGGCCAAATGCTGCTAAGGAAACTCAACCATAATTAAAAGCTCCGGTTCTGAGGACTTAGTGAAATTAAATGCCACACAAAATGGAGCCTATGAGTCAAATGCTTATCTCACCCTAAAGGAAAAAATATCTATTTTCTCCAATTTCAATGTTATGACACATGCAAGTAATTTTAAAACAGCCCCTATGGTCTCTCGTGCTGCTAAGCTGTACCATATGTGACTTTAATTAAAATTTCCTTTTTCTTCCGCTCTTATCTGTATTTCAAAGATGTCTTATTTATGTTTTTTTTAATTGAGCCCATATAATCTTGACCATCTCCCTGCACAAATAGAAAGCAAATGCTTTCCTTAAGAGTTCCCTAGTGACTCTTTCACCAAGGGGTTTCAATAAATTCGGAGGCCATGAGTGTCTCCAATAAGTTTACTGAATCTTCCCTTATGTTCATGGTCTTTATGGCAAACATATTGAATCCTGTCTACTCCTTGTTCTCCACGGCTCCCAATCTTCCCCAAATTGGATGAATGTACGCTATGCCATCTCAATTTATTCCTTGTTTTCTCCACCTTCTAGTTTATCAGTGGGCAACCTTTAACTCCATCAAGTACATAAATGCTCAAAGAATAGACTGCATTATACCGGGGCTAACGAGAGACGCCATAGTCTCTTTAGAGTCCTGGCTTGCAGTGTCTTTTCTGTCAACTACAGAGACTCTGTTTTCTTTGGGGATTAGTTCCCCTGCACTAAGTTCTGAGCTGACGGTGGCCTTCCCTTGGATTAAGGCAGTGCAGTAGCAGGAAAAAAAAAAAAATTAGCTGCACAGCATATGTCCTTAATAGTTTGATAAAGGACGACAGGGGCATCGTGAAGGAGATGAGTATGGAAAGGATTCCTTTTTATTAAGCTTAGCAGGGGAGGAGGTTTAAGATACTCATTTCCATAGATAAACAAACAAGCCAAAGGAAAAGAACATCTGCGGAGAAGGGTTCCTCCAACATGTGGCAGATGTGTTTCAACAACAAACATATCCAGGAAGCATTTTAGCATTTAATTATTTAGCTATTTCACTGAGCTGAGGAGCAAGGAGGTGGGATGGATTGAGGAAGCATATTGTAAATTTACTGAGCCTGGCAATTCAATTCCAAATGCAGTTTAAGCCTCCACATGCTGAGGTTTCTCTCAGAACATATGCTAACTGCTTTTTGATACACAGACCCTGAATGCATTCTTCCCCTCCCACATGTGTGGTGGCTATCACTGCGAAGCATCCTCCCCTTCCCATCCCCCCACAACTCCCTCTTCTCTCCCTTGCATTTCTCTACTTTCCCTCTCTCTTTGCTTCCCGTGTTCCCTCCTCAAAACTCTTGCTGGGATTAACAGTCTTTCTAAAATGCAAATCTGATCACTGGATGTGTGAAAGAGAAAGAGAGGGACCTGGCATGAGAGCTTAAGGAAGGATTAGTCCAAAGCAAAAGAAAATTGATTAGGGACAGGAGGAAGGAGTAAAATAAAGCAGAAGCTGTCTATCAATTAGCCAAAGGGTTCAGAGAGGGAAGAGTTTGGAATCATGCGCAATCTGCCTTGTCCTAGGAGGGCCGTCAATAAAGAAGGCTATGCAAGCCTGTGTGCAGGTTCTTGAAAGCTAGTCAAGTGGAGAGCAAAGCAGTCTTGTTACAGTGGCCCAAGAGAAGCCAGACAACCTAATCGAGGATTCCCTGTCCTGCTCCTCTGTTGCTCACAGTGTAGAAATCCAGGGATTTTAGTGTGGTGTGCTGGAACTTCCGGTTCTCTCTCTCTAGACTTTTCTTCTAAGCTCCTGGCAAATGGTTGCCTTTCCTCAACTATCTGTCATCTGTGTGATGGTACATGTCTTCTCTCTTCTTAGGATTCCCTGTAATTTCTTGACCAGCTGGTAAATTCCTGCCAACCCTCTCAGATATAATCCCATCTCTGTTCCCTTCTGAGGCCTTCTTACTGGTCACCTTCATACCAAGTCTGGGTCAGTTATGGTGCCTGCATTCAGCTTCTGGAAAGCCCTGGCATGCCACTGTACGTGTAGAAGTTGTCACTTCACTGCTTAATCCTTTCCTCAACTAGAATATAAACTTTTGCAGGGGGGTATAAAGTGCTCAGCTTATGTGTATTAATGAATGAATGTCATAGTCAGGATTGCAAAGTCCACGGTGACTGAGATACACAGCATAGGGGTAGGATGGGGAGGTTAGGATATGCAGGGACATACCTCCCCTGCTAACCTATCAAGGGAAAAACTCTGGCCCAGAAACAATTTATTTTTTTTTTAATTATGTTATATTAATCCCCATACATTACAACATTAGTTTTTGATGTAGTGTTCCATGATTCATTGTTTGGGTATAACACCCAGTGCTCCATTCAGTACAAGCCCTCTTTAATACCCATCACCAGGCTAACCCATCCCCCCACCCCCCTCCCCTCTAGAACCCTCAGTTTGTTTCTGAGTCCATAGTCTCACATGGTTCATCTCCCCCTCCGATTCCCCCGCTTCATTTTTCCCCTCCTGCTATCTTCTTCTTTTTTTTTAAACATATAATGTATTATTTGTTTCAGACGTACAGATCTGTGATTCAACAGTCTTACACAATTCACAGCGCTCACCATAGCACATACCCTCCCCAATGTCTATCACCCAGCCACCCCATCCCTCCCACCCCCCACCACTCCAGCAACCCTCAGTTTGTTTCCTGAGATTAAGAATTCCTCATATCAGTGAGGTCATATGATACATGTCTTTCTCTGACTGACTTATTTCTCTCAGCATAATACCCTCCAGTTCCATCCACATCGTTGCAAATGGCAAGATCTCATTCCTTTTGATGGCTGCATAGTATTCCATTGTGTATATATACCACTGCTTCTTTATCCATTCATCTGTCGATGGACATCTTGGCTCTTTCCACAGTTTGGCTAGTGTGGACATTGCTGCTATAAACTTCGGGGTGCACGTACCCCTTCGGATCCCTACATTTGCATCTTTGGGGTAAATACCCAGTAGTGCAATTGCTGGGTCATAGGGTAGCTGTATTTTCAACTTTTTGAGGAACCTCCATACTGTTTTCCAGAGTGGTTGCACCAGCTTGCATTCCCACCAACAGTGCAGGAGGGTTCCCCTTTCTCCACATCCCCGCCAAAATCTGTCCTTTCCTGACTTGTTAATGTTAGTCATTCTGACTGGTGTGAGGTGGTATCTCATGGAGGTTTTGGTTTGGATTTCCCTGATGCTGAGCGATGTTGAGCACTTTTTCATGTGTCTGTTGGCCGTTTGGATGTCTTCTTTGGAAGAATGTCTGTTCGTGTCTTCTGCCCATTTCTTGATTGGATTATTTGTTCTTTGGGTGTTGAGTTTAAGAAGTTCTTTATAGATTTTGGATACTAACCCTTTATCTGATATGTCATTTGCAAATATTTTCTCCCATTCTGTCGGTTGTCTTTTGGTTTTGTGGACTGTTTCTTTTCCGTGCAAAAGCTTCTTATCTAAGGGCACCTGGGTGGCTCAGTTGGTTAAGCGACTGCCTTCGGCTCAGGTCATGATCCTGGAGTCCCAGGATCGAGTCCTACGTCGGGGGGGGGGTCCCTGCTCAGCAGGGAGTCTGCTTCTCCCTTTGACCCTCTTCCCTCTCGTGTTCTCTGTCTCTCATTCTCTCTCTCGAATAAATAAATAAAATCTTAAAAAAAAAGATGTATATTAGTTTAAAAAAAAAAGCTTCTTATCTTGATGAAGTCCCAATAGTTCATTTTTGCCCTTGCTTCCCTTGCCTTTGGCGATGTCTCTAGGAAGAAGTTGCCACGGCTGAGGTCGAAGAGGTTGCTGCCTGTCTTCTCCTTTAGGATTTTGATGGACTCCTGTCTCACGCTGAGGTCTTTCAACCATTTGGAGTCTATTTTTGTGTGTGGTGTAAGGAAATGGTCCAGTTTCATTCTTCTGCATGTGACTGTCCAATTTTCCCAACACCATTTGTTGAAGAGACTGTCTTTTTTCCATTGGACATTCTTTCCTGCTTTGTCAAAGATGAGTTGACCATAGAGTTGAGGGTCCATTTCTGGGCTCTCTATTCTATTCCATTGATCTATGTGTCTGTTTTTGTGCCAGTACCATACTGTCTTGATGATGACAGCTTTGTAATAGAGCTGGAAGTCCGGAATTGTGATGCCACCAGCTTTCCTTGTCTTTTTCAACATTCCTATTCAGGGTCTTTTCTGGGTCCATACAAATTTGAGGATTAGTTATTCCATTTCTTTGAAAAACGTGGTTGGTATTTTGATGGGGATTGCATTGAATGTGTAGATTGCTCTAGGTAGCATTGACATCTTCACGATGTTTGTTCTTCCAATCCATGTGCATGGAACGTTTTTCCATTTCTTTGTGTCTTCCTCAATTTCTTTCATGAGTATTTTATAGTTTTCTGAGTACAGATTCTTTGCCTCTTTGGTTAGATTTATTCGTAGGTATCTTATGGTTTTGGGTGCAATTGTAAATGGGATCGACTCCTTAATTTCTCTTTCTTCTTTCTTGTTGTTGGTGTATAGGAATGCCACTGATTTCTGTGCATTGATTTTACATCCTGCCACTTTACTGAATTCCTGTATGATTTCTAGCAGTTGTGGGGTGGAGTCTTTTGGGTTTTCCACATAAAGTATCTGCAAATGTTTATGTTTTCCACATAGAGTATCTGCAAAAAGTGAGAGTTTGACTTCTCTTTGCTGATTTGGATGCCTTTGATTTCTTTTTGTTGTCTGACTGCTGTGGCTAGGACTTCTAATACTATGTTGAATAGCAGTGGTGATAGTGGACATCCCTGCCATGTTCCTGACCTTAGGGGGAAAGCTCTCATAGGGCCAAGGCAAAAATGTCCCATCCCTTTTATTACATTTGTGTTTTTTTCAGTCAGTACTTTAGTTAGGATGCTTTGAATTGCAGGTGCCAGAAAACTCATCTCATCTAATTTTAGCAAAAATATCCAGCGTTTGTGTAGCTTTAGGGAGGGTTTGATCAAGCACTCATGATATCAGCGACGAAGATTCAGTTTCTCCCATCTCCTGGTTGTGTTTTGTTTCCCGTTGGCTTCATGCTCAGGACCCCTGGCAAAGCATGGAGCAGCTCCGGATGCCCAGCATCTTCACTGGTGGTCCATCCTGGAGAAGAGAGAGCCTGCTTCTCACTTGGCAGTCCCAGCATATGGTTTACTGCTCTGATCACACCATGAACCCATCCCCAAAGTGGTCACTGCTGCCAAGTGAATGCAATGTTCTGGTTGATGATGCCCCATGCACACATGTCCATCTCTGTAGGCTTCTTCATTCTAAATGTGTACACAGAAAGTGGAGAACAAAGGCATCTCTTATAGGTAGGGAAACTATATAATTTATTGGACAAACCAAGGCACTTCTGAGAGTGAAGGGAAGTACTGTTAATAATTAGACCACAGCATAAGCATAAACTGTACTGTCCCAGGCAACTCGGATGTATCATCATCCTAGGTGTAGGAAAGGCAAGACACTGTAACCCTATGTATATACATTTTATATGCATACATATTACCATGTGTGTATATGTGCATACATCTCTATACACATATACATATGTGTATGCTTCGTTATGAAGTGCTTTAAAATTTTTATTTTCCATAAGATCACAGAAAGGACTCTGGACAACTTCAGTGAAACATGTTCTTAGTTTTGCATCTTTTCCTAACCAGTAGATAACTTCGGGCAAATCTCTTCACTTCTCAGGTCCCTGTTTCTTCATCTTTTGAACACAGGTGCTGTACTAGGAATCTTTAGCATCCTCTCTGGCTTTATAGTTCTCTGGGATGACATTATGATTCAAAGACAGGACTAAACCCAGGCAGGTTGGGAGACCACTGACTTGAGACAGATTTTATCGCACACGTACATTATATGTACGTGTGTGTTGGCTCCCGGTGGCGGATTTGATATTATCAAAGCCGTAACAACAGAATGAATAACAGCAACAACCGTGTATGAGTGCGCATTATCTGCCAAGAATACTACTGAGCTCTTTATATGTTATTTCATTTGTCCTCACACAACTCAATGAAAGAAACATCACAACCCCATTTATGGATGAAGCCATCACTTTCATCAGCCACTCAGCTAATACCGAAAGCTTATCAAGTGCCAGACTTTGTTCTAGGTACTGAGGAAATCGTGACGAGCAGATTTAGTCGAGGTCTCAGACTTCACAGAATTTACATTCTTTGAAAGTAAAGCCATGAGGAGTTTGTCGAGCTCTGATTCATTCCCAGCTGAATGGCAAGACCAGCTCCCAGAGCGATGCAGCCATCCATGGGAGGCCATTGGCTCTTCACGGCTCCATCTCTGTGAGGTCTCAGAGCAGGGTCTGGCGCTGGGCCTGTGGTCATGGTTGGTGAGCAGGGCTGGACGTCTGCAAGGGGACTCAGACGTAGAATGAGGAAAACTGGGCACAAATTGGACCCTGCTGCCCTTGGCTTCTCTCCCTTATGACCTCTAACCAATGATGACCTTCAAAGCACAGTGACGACTCGCTCCCATCCCTTCTATCTCCCCCCGGTTTTTTTTTTTTTTTTTTTTAGTTTCTATTTATTTATTTGAATGAGAGAGAGAGTTCACGATGCGACAGGGAGCGGTGCGGAGGGAGAGGGACAAGCAGACTCCGTGCTGAGCACAGAGCCCAACACGGGGCTCCATCCCAGAACCCTGAGATCATGACCTGAACTGAAATCAAGAGTTGGATGCTCAACCAACTGAGCCACCCCCCAACCTGGTTCTTTAAAGGGAGGGAATTCTGAGAAATCCAGCTCCGGTTTTGCTAAACTGACACAGCACAGCACCCCTGTATGGGCAATGGGGAGGTTTGGGTGGTGGTGAGTTAAGAAAGTCAGACAATAAACAAACATTAAAAAAAATAAAACTATCAGATACCAGCATGTAGACAATCACAGTGGGATGCTGTGCTAGAGCCACCGGCGGCCACTTTGGATGGGCATTGCAAAACTTTTCAGTCGATATGTGGAGAAGCAGAGCCGGACCCAGGCAGCGTGGCTCTGGGGCCAATTATTTTATCTTCCACACAAATTCTGCACAAACTTGAAGGATAATAATAATTTCTTGGGGGCAGAGGCTATGTCTTTAAAAAGCAAATTCTCAGGCACCTTGCGAGAACAGCGGGATCAGAATCTCAAAGTTCTGGAACTTGTGGTTTTAATAAGCACCTGGGGTGTGATTTAGCAGACCAGTTTAGGGAACACTGAACCAGTACTTCGCAAAAGGGTAATAAATTCCTGAAATGAACTGCTTGCATATTTCAGAAAAGAAGACCAAATTATCCCTGGGTAAGTTTGAACCACCAGCCTTTCAGCTAACAACTGAGTATACTAACCAGGTGCACCACAGAGACAATGCTGCGGCTTAACTATGGCTTTAGTTCCAACGGAGAAGTCATCTCTATGCACCAT
Source organism: Callorhinus ursinus (assembly GCF_003265705.2). NCBI lineage: Eukaryota > Metazoa > Chordata > Mammalia > Carnivora > Otariidae > Callorhinus > Callorhinus ursinus. Next base: position 68,276,736 of record NW_027397067.1, on the reverse strand, counting down.
TTTGTCTGGAATAAAACACAAGCACCCAGCAATATGCACACACACACACACACACACACACCATCGACTTTTCTGATTTATCATAAAAACTGTGTGTGTGTGTGTGTGTGTGTGTGTGTGTGTGTGTGTGTGTTCAGGAAGCAGAACCAGCAAAGCTTTTTAACTCCTCAAAGGTACTTAAAAAGCCCTGTGTTTAGACATCTCAGCAACTCCCTCATCCACCTGCGAGAGACATGTGAATGAAAATGTGCTTCATTTATATGGAAAGGCTTTCAGGCTTTAGAAGCACAAGCTGAAAGGCAAAACTTCACCAATAGCAATAGACATTCGTCAACATTAATGGAAATGTTCACTTCCCCCAGTGCTGAGGGCTTCCAGGGGGATTAATTGTTTAATATTCACAAAGGACTTTGAAGATGAAAAGACCCACATAAAGGCTGAAAATGAACACTCACTTTATTTGCTTTTCTTATCCTGGAGTTGAATCTGCAGAGCCACCAGGTCTTTGAAGCAGCTCCAAGATTATAATAATGATGACCACCCTTGGACTGGGGAGAACAGAGAGAGCAGGGAGGAATAATTTACCCTTAGCTATAATTCCAGCGACTGCAAAAGCAAGGATTTTGGTATCACACAGAATCCTGACTCTCTACCACCTGCCAGCTGTGTGACCTTGGGCAAGTTACTTACCTTGTCTGAGGTTCTATCTCCCTAGCTGGAAAAATGGTGTAATTATATCTACCTGGTTATTGTCCAAGTTAGAGGTGTTTAAGGACTTAGGTAGTATCTGGCATATTTTTAGTACCTGTGCAATTAAAAGGATTGTTGCTATTGCCAATGTTTGGGGATATTCATAAATAAGGTTTCCAAGGCTTGATGCTGCAAAAACCAACACTGATCCTAATTAAATAAAAAAATGACAAAATGGGAAGATGAGCCAGGATGACCAGCCAGAAATCTTTTGAATCTTTTGTGGGTATGTGTGTGTGTGTGTCTAAGACTGAGCTGTTACTTACTTAAGATTAAATAACTTTAAATAGTTCTTTATTTCATAGTCACTTTATCTTTTTTCTTCCCGTATCCCAACTAATCTATAACATAGCTCTTCTATCGACTCCCACTTATGCCTTCGCTGTAATCTTTAATGTTACTGCAGTGTTTGGCAAAGTCAAGAACTTAAGAAGTTCGTTCTGTGAGTCGTTGGAGCAGCTCTGCATGGAATGGAACACAGTGATCCCCTACACTGTAATATACTGGAGGAAAGGAGGCACTTGGGTTTTAGGCACCTGTCTCTATCTCATTTAGACATTGGGGATTATCTTCCCACTTTTGCCACATCAGGAGCACTCCAGGGAATGAGGTGGGAGTTGGCAAGATGGGATAGGAAAACTACGCTATTTACTCTGCTTTGAATTCTGCTCAGCTTTCATCCAGGTGGGGATCCACTGAGCTCCACTGCCCAACTTCTATTGACTGTCCCCTTGGGTGGGAGGCTGCTCCTTCAGTCATCTCAAGGAAGTAATGACATAGAGACTTTTTCCCATGTGCCGATCACACCCACTCTCTGAACACAATAGTTGTGTGTCCATGAATTAGACCACAGTGCCATGGGGAGAAAAAGAGAAAATCAAGGACCCCCACTAGGCCCATCTGCTCAGATTCGGAAAACATTTTTCTGTAGTGCACTGATTTACAGTACAAGCTACCCTGCTTCTCTGATATGTACAAATTAGGTGACTTAAGAACTTAAAAATTGTAGTGCCAGAACACGATGCCTGAAAGTTTGTGGTAGGGTTATGGCTCTTCCAAAATCAAGAAGGAGTTAAGAAAACAGAAGCCAAGAGTTTCTCTCTGGTCTTCTTTGTAGATTACCATGTTATAGGAGGGAAGGAAATTAGAGGGAGGCTTGGAAAGGTAGCTTATAAAATCTTTAAGAAAACATTCTCTCTCTGAGTCAGGTCTAGAAAAAATTAGAGGGCCACAATAATTGGGTTGTTGTGTGGGGTTTTTTTTTCCCCCTTGTTCAGGAACAATATTAATCATAAATAGCTCACTGAAAGAACTATCTAAGTGTTTGTGATCCAGGAGAAAAGAAATTTTAATTAGGATGCAGAAGACCTGAGTTTGAGTACTACCATTAACATTAATTAGCTCTGTGATGTTGGCAAATTCAATTAAACTCTGCTGGCCTTGTTTTTTGTTTGTTTGTTTGTTTGTTTAATTTGTAAATTAAGACAGCAAAAAGAAGTTTTAACTAGACAACTCACTAAGCTTTCACAGGAATTTCTCTGCACGTGAATATTTTTCTCCAAAGACAAAACACATAGTTGTCACTATTTAACTTCTCAGTGTCCTTAGTTGGGAGCTCAGGATATGCTGGATCCTCGTGATCACACGTTGGTGGGGAATGGATCACAGGCAGAGCGCTGGGGGTAGAGATTTGGCTCAAGGGTCCAGGGCATTATTATACACCCTGTCTTGGTTCGGTAAGGATCCATATCCATTGATATCCAAATGAGGAGCATATAAGTAGTATTCAGGAATACTTAATCTAGGACTAATTAATATGTTTTATAGGGAGTACCAAGAGCAGCTGCATGGAAACAACTGAGTATCCAGTGACAGCCCGGGATAAATACCGACTGCAGCCTAGGTGCAAGGTGTGGGGCCCAGCTGGGAAAAGTAGGAACCAGTCTCCATGGCTTCAGAGGAGGCTTTTACTAGGAAGGTAGAGCTGAGGAGGAGGAAACTAAGGCAGAAATCCAGGCAGAGAGTGCAAAATAATAAAGGTGCTACCTGATGGGAATTTAGGCTTACCTATATTTGGTGAAGCAATGAGTAGGTCTTGAGTCTTCTGTCTCGTGAACCAAGGTTACAAATGTCTAAGCTGAGAGCACGGTGAGAAGTGAGCTGCTAGAGATCTGCCCTCAGCCAAGATGGAGTAACAGGTCCCATTTACCCCCACACCTAAAACAAATGCAAAATTGGACAAAGTAGATGAAACACTGATTTTAAGACAATGGAGACAGGTAACCAAGGGCAGTGATTTCTAGGATGTAGGAGACAATTTGGTGAACCCCACAGTTGCGCCCAGTGAGAGCATTTTCAGGCTGCAGTACGGACAAGGAGGGGAAACATAGGCAAAGCCTGGTAGAATCCTTGAGTTGACGAAACAGTCTGGGGAGCCCCGGGTGGCTATATTTTCAAGGGCTGGAGAGGAAAAAGTTGCACAGAGAGAACTTTGCACACATACAGAGCATCTCCATTGAATGTCCAGCAGAATACTGAATGTTGGTAGGGCCAAATACTTGAGGCCAGGGAGAAATCCATCCAAAAGGATTGGGGGGAGCAGTACTTGGTACTCACACAGAACCATTAATACTGCCTGCTGTTGGGGCGCCTGGGGGCTCAGTCATTAAGCGTCTGCCTTCAGCTCGGGTCATGATCCCAGGGTCCTGGGATCGAGCCCTGCATTGGGCTCCCTGCTCCGCAGGACCCCTGCTTCTCCCTCTCCCACTCCCCCTGCTTGTGTTCCCTCTCTCGCTGTGTCTCTCTCTGTCGAATAAATAAATAAAATCTTTAAAAAAAATACTGCCTGCTGCTATGATTATCCTGAGTGTAAAGGAGAACCAGTAAGGAGCCTGAAAAAGGACAGTGATGGGGTCAGATTGGGTACAGCATGGTGAACTGATCAAAGGGAGGAAACCCAAATCTAAATAAATGTACAGAGGCGCCTGGGTGGCACAGTTGGTTGGGCATTGGACACTTGGTTTTGCTTGGGTTGTGATCTCAGGGTCATGAGAGGGAGCCCCACGTGGTCTCTATGCTCAGTATGGAGTCGGCCTGGGGCTCTCTCCCTCTCCCTCTGCCCCTCCCCCTCCCCCACATGCTCTCCCTCCCTCTCTCTCTCTCTCTAAAATAAATAAATAAAATCTTTAAAAAATAAAAATAAATAAATGTGCAAAATAACAAGAGATTATTAACTTTTTAACATTACATTTTATTTTATTTTGTATTTTTATTTTACTATTACACGCCAGGTCAATTACATGCACAATCTCACTTAATCCAATCGTGAACTGAGGTCAGAGAAGCAAATAAGTTCCTCAAGTTCACATAGAAAATAAGTGGGTGAACCAGGATTCATATGTAAATACGTGGTTCCAAAATCTGTACCTGGTCCCTAAATCATGCTGCTTCCTTGCCCAGCATTGACTAATTCAGTCCTGAAACTACCGACTGAAGTCTGACATTTGTCCTAAAAGTTGAACTTTGAGAGCAAAGCTCTTGACTTGACACTTGACAATATATAAAAATAATATTGATATAAACATAATAACAACTAGCATTTGTTTAATATTTAGTATGTAGCCAGTCTATGTGCTGTACCTGCACCCGTGCATTTAATACTCCCGTCAAGCAAGAAAGGAGTCTATTTATTTGTGCCTCTGAAGAGTCTAGCTGCCAGAACCCATATATTACCCATGCAGGCATCTCACGGTTCACTGCCCTCATATTAACCAGCCTCCTGACTTCAAAGCAGAAAAGACTTAGAAGCACACCCAAGATTAATGTGGTAAGAAAAGACAGCCCTGAAAGGAGAATAACATCACAGCTAATAAACAAGCTTCTCTTTACTGCAAGATCTTTATTTAATGTACAAAATGCAGGGGCACCTGGGTGGCTCAGTCAGTTAGGCGTCTGCCTTTTGGCTCAAGTCATGATCTCAGGGTCCTGGGATCGAGCCCCGCTCAGCGGGGAGCCTGCTTCTCCCTCTCTCTGTGTCCCTCCCCCTCCACTTATGCTCTCTCTCTTGCTTTCTCTCTCTCTCCAATAAATAAATAAAATCTTTAAAAAATTAATGTATAAAATGCAGAGACCCAGAGTGGTTCCTCAATACTAGGGACAGCTGGAGACTTAGCCAAGGTAATGTGAACTTTGATACTCTTCTGAGAACTGCATGATTTAAATATCATGTGCGGAGACTTATTTTCCTGTTTTGTGGTCAAGTGAAATGCTTAGCAAAATCTACTAATCTTGTTGGGTCCTGCTCCTCAGGTACAAGCCATTGGGTATTCTTTGAGTCCATGATTCCCTAGCATCTTTTCTGCCCACAACTATCTACCCACTTCTCCTTTTTGCTGTTTCAAGACAAAAACAGTAATGAATTACGATGTGCTAACCAGTATGAAGTTCCCCACTTTCCAGTTAAGAGAAGGGAGAGTGGACATTAAAGTTTCCCATTGACTCAAAAAAGAAACAACAAAATAAGAGTTTCCAGGCAGTGTAGCTCCTGAGGGGGGTGAGTGTTGACTGACAAAGTGATAGTCTCCCTATTAAGACTCTCATTTAATAATCGTATATTTCTCTGTCTGTGTGGGGGTGGGGAGGACGGAAACAGGGATGGAGAAGGACAGATGCGGAGTATTACTGCATATTTTGTCAATCCTAAGAAAGCTCTTGACAGACACTAATAATTGATTATAGAATTATATAATATTTTTCTCCCCGTCCCTCAGACTCTTTCTCCACAGAGATCAACTCTAGAAAACTACCAATTTATCAAACTGACATTTAAAATATATCCTATTAGCCTTCCATGAACCTGCCTCTCAACTTCAACATTTCAATGGTAGAGAATCCCTATGTTTAACACCAGCATGCCACCAGATCGTTCTAATTGTTGGAAGTTCTTTCTTGTATTAAATGTATTAAATCTCCTTTCAGTTCACATCTACCTAATTCCTAGTTCCGCTTTCTGGTCCAAATGGGAAAATCAGTGTATATTGCTCTATACCCAGAAGATGGCTTTCACACTCCTCTCTGCACATACCCTTATTCCATTCAAATCCCTTCCTCTTTTATTCAGGAATGAAGTCTTTCAAGACACAATTATTCATTGAGTACTGTATTTGGTGGTGGGGGTAAAATAGTGAGAAAGCAAGCCTTGTTCTTGGTCTTACGTAACTTTCTATCCAGCAGGTGAGAGAAGAAAGTGGCACTTACAACAAAGTGTGATATGTGCTAAGATCAGGGAAGCTCAGAGGGGTATGGAGGTGTAAAGGAGGGGCCAAAAACCCTGGAAATCTGGAGCAGGGGCTTTTGAGAGCTTTTAAGATAAAGTGAAGCCTGAGCTAACCCCTAGAAGAACAAGCAGGAATAGCAGGCAAGGGGTGGGTAGAGGGCAACTGTGTAAGTGGTAATCAGAGGCAGGAAAGTGATGTAGTAAAAAGAGTTGAATGCCCAAAGGATAGAAAATACGAATCAGCAAAATCCGCTAGGGTGCCTGGGTGTGTGTGTGTGTGTGTGTGTGTGCGCGCGCACGCACGTGTGTCTGGAGAAGTATACACATACAAGAACCTGAGGACTTTTAAAACCTTATTAGGTGATTTGGACATTATTCCCAAGGCTTTGGGGTGTACTGCAGCAGGTACAACGTTAGCACACTTGTATTTAGACGGACCACTCTCCGGCATGATGGATAATGCATGGCAGGCCAGGAGCCCTGTCAGGAGCCTATTACTTTATGAAGCAAGAGGAGGTGGGTAGAAATCAAGATAGTGGCAGGATGGTGGCATTATCTTGTCATCATGATGGTCACTCTCAGCTAATTAAGTTCAGTTCTTCAAAGTTCCTTTGATGATATAATACCTCAAATTGAACAAAATATTCCAGTTGTGACCTGACCATTGCTGAATAAGGATGGGCTATCCCTTTGCTTGTTTTGAATACTGCAGAAAATGGTTAGCATTTACTTTTTGATAGCTGGATCGCACTGTTTATTAATATTAGGATTGCAATAGGCTAGAACATATTAATCCTTTTGGGGGCTATATAGGCACAGATATTCTTTCCCTGACCATTGCGATATTTTTTTTTAGTCCAGGTACAGAATGTTGCATTTATGTCTGGTATAAGAAATGCATTTTAAGTTTTTCCCAGTGTTCCAGATTGCTGAGAACATTTCGGATTTTAGCTCTGATACTCAGATGATAATTCAGATTAAAAAGACTGTGGTCTTTAAAGTCAGACAGACCTTGGTTAATATAGCGGCCTGGCCACTTATTAGCATTAAATGCTGAAGGACTCGGCTTTCCTAACTGTAGTTTAGTTTTGTTTTAATGTATTTATTGATTATGTTATCACATGATATATGACTCTTTCTCTCTATATACACACACATACATATATATTTCTATATATATATATACACTAGTGCCCCCTTATCCATGGGGATATGTTCCAAGACCCCCAGTGGATTCCTGAAATCACAGAGAGTACCAAACCCTAAATATACTATGTTGTTTCCTATACATACATACCTATCATAGAGTTTAATTTATAAATTAGGCACACTAAGAGATTAACAACAATAACATAATAAAACAGAACAATTAAAAAACTTACTGTTATAAAAGTTATGTGAATGTGGTCTCTATCTCAAAGTAACTTATTGAAATCTATTGACCCTTCTTGTGACCATGTGAGGTCATAAGATGCCTGCATAAGACAAAGTGAGGAGAATGACCCCTCTGTTCCCTTAACTGGGAGAGGTAGCTGTTTCCCATGATTACTGTCTCCGTGTTACCTCTGTGCTTCCTTTTGGCTTTTCAGTTCTCCCTGATTAGCCAGTTTTCTATATAAAATTTCATATGTTAAAACCTGGTGTGGATCTGATTTCCTTACTAGACCCCCTTTTCATCCCAATGTCCTATCACTGGAAATTTTTATATTCTTTGGGCTAAATAAAGGGCAATCATTCCAGGTTGTTGGTATTTCCACCATGAAAACTATCTCTTAGTACTGGGGCAAAACAGCTACAGAAATGTGGCAGACTGCTTTCCAATGTGCACATCCAGCCCCCCAACTTCATAAACAGAAGTTTATTAGCCTTTGTGGTTTCCTGTCTTGGGTTTTGTTAATGGGGCTTTGAATTGACCCAACAGCAGAAATGAATAGCTATTCAGAAGTTAACTCCCCATTGTAGCACATATTGTTTAGCAAAGAATATGTGTTATTTACCAGGAACTCTTTGAGTACTTTACATGGATAAATTCATTTATCACCAATAAATGTATGGGGGATTTTACTACTGTCATCATCATCCCCATTACACCATGGGTCACCATGGACATTGAAGAGTTAAAAAATTGCTTTCAGTCTGTTGCAGTGAGTTTAAGGGTAATTCTCCAAAAGGTATGTCCGTCCAGAACCTGTCAATCTGACCGTATTTGGAAGAATGCTTTTTGTAGATGTAAGTAAGTTAAAAATCTTGAGATGAGATCATCCTGTATTAAACTGAATGAGAAAATTGAATAAGAAGCGTCCTTACAAAAGAAGAAAGGTGACATGAAGATGGAGGCAGGGATTGTGGAGTGACACAACTACAAGCCAAGGAGAGCTGAGGACTGCTGGCCACCACCAAAAGCCGGGAGAGACATATGGACCAGATTTTCCCTCGGAGCCCCCGGAAGAAACCCACTGTAATGACACTTTGATTCTGGACTTCTGGCCTCCAGACCATGAGTTAATAGATTTCTGTTGTTTTAAGTCACCATGTTTGTGGTAATTTGTTATGGCAGAATGAAATGAATGCATACATAGAGTTAGTAAGCATCAAAGCTTGGGCTTGAACCCAGCTAGTTTGCTCCAGAGCACAGGTGCTCAATGATGAAGGCATACTGTCTTCTATCCTGCAAAAAGCAGTTGACGTGATTTATGCTGAATTCTCTCAGTAGGTGGAGCAGAGGAGGTGAAAGATACAGGATTTGAGAAAACTTTTAGAGTTTCTCCCCTAGAACTGGGAATGGAATTGGAGTGTGGGTGCCTCACGGATTAGCCAACAGCACTGCCCCATCCTCCTGTGTGGTCACCATCCTCCCTTCCCCTCAGAGGTGATAATACCTCTGATGGGGTAGCTTGGTGATGCTGATGTGACAGAATATGAGGAATGAGAGCTTTCTAGAGCTACCAGGAAAGACTGCCTACCCAAGCTTAGCAACAGAAGCTTGTGGCCCTGAACCAGGAGCACATTAGGCATAACTAGTGTAAACCCCTTGAAAGCTCTGCACTATGAAAGACCCAAGACACAATCCTGGGGGAATGGATGTGGTAGCCTTCTTAATGAAGATTGAGATGGACTTCTATCAGCCTAGTGAGTAGGAACGAGAAGTAGGTGCAATTTAATTTGGAGAAATTGATAAACTTATGAATGTGGTGTTGATTGCACTTTACTGTTATAGGGAGTAAACTTCATAGCTCATACCATGACTTCTTTGTTAGTGCATATAAGATTTCACTAATGGGCTTCCATGGTTGGATGAGAGATCATGGATGTCTTCCAGGGACTATTCAAGTCATTGAAATTATATATAAAGTGTTTGTGTGTGTGTGTGTGTGTGTGTGTGTACCCACAACTCTGAAAATGTACTTTAAAGTGTTCATATCCTTCAACAAGGCAGGGACCACTAACTTACATAAATTGAAAGGCACCTTCCAGTCCTGACATTCTATGATTCAGCTATTTTGCAATGGAATAGACTAGGAATCTGTAAAATTCTTAATATCAAGGTACCAGTGAGGTAAATAGATGTTAAAAATTCACCTTCTACTCTCACTCTAGTTGAATAAAGAATATAAAGACATATACGCATATTCTATCGTCCCTGTTGTTCTACAGCGAAAATATACCCCCCTACTGTATTTCATTGAATTTACCTTTGTTCTGACCCCAGGACTCACGAGTTTTCAAGGTTGTTAGTTTGTTTAATCCAGGATTATAACTAACAATGGTTAAATTTAGAAATCAGAGATTTTCAGGTTGGTAATACCATTCTTTCAATTAAATAAACAACACAGCTCAGAGTATGAATTCAGGGAGATCTTATAATGTGCTCATAAAAACTTCATACTTATTTTTTATCCCCCAGGATATTGTAAGCAATACTTCCATGAGACTGAAGCCTGTGGGCCATGATGAAGACAGATAGGGCTCAGAGTTGTGACAGTTCTGTAGGAAAGTGGGGAGGAAAGGAATGGCTGACATATAGAAGTCTCAAGTTAAAACGTCGAGTGGATGGGTAGATGGATGGGGTGAAATATTTGGCAGCAAATAGTAAACGTCAGTTTAAAAAGGTCAGGGTTCGGGGGGGCGGAGCAAGATGGCGGAGGAGTAGGAGACCTAGATTTCGTCTGGTCTCAGGAATTCAGCTGAATAGGGATCAAACCATTCTGAACACCTACGAACTCAACAGGAGATCGAAGAGGAGAGTAGCAACAACTATCTGGACAGAGAAGCGACCACTTTCTGGAAGGTAGGACGTGCGGAGAAGTGAATCCGAGGCGATATTCGGGAGGATAGACGGCGGGGGAGGGGCCTCCGTCGGCCGCTTCTGGCAAGTGCTAGAGCCGCGGAGCACAAAATTGGACCTTTTAGAAGTTGGCTCCGCTGAGGGACGTCGCTGCAGTGGCTAAGCGGGGGTGGAACCCTCGCGGGACAGTGGGGTCGCAGGACCCTTGGGGTCACAGAAAGACCGGGGGAGCCTGAGTGCGGCAGAGCTGCCAGGTATCAGAGCAGGGAAGCCGGCTGCAGAGACGGAGCTGAGGCGCGGGCTCTCAGCTTGGGGTTGTCATAAACTGTGATCCGCGGCCCAGTCGGGCCACTGCTCCTGCAGCAGGTACCCAACAGGTGGCAGATCCGGGGAGACTCCCCTCCCTCCCCCGGGAGGAGCGGCGCGGGAATGCACCGCAGGGATCTGCTGGGTTGGGAGACTCCACACGGGGTCGGGTGCCAGAGATAGAAACGCTCGGTCACAGGCCGGGTGAGCACGGAGTGCGACCGGAGACCGGGGACAAGGGAGTGACTGCTTTTCTCTGGGGGCGCACTGGGGAGCGGGGCCCCAAGTTCTCAGCTCCTCCGGGTGGAGATTGGGAGGCCACCATTTTTGCCCTGGTCCTCCAAGGCTGTACGGAGAGCTTGCAGGGAACAAAAGCTCCTGAGATCAAACCCGAGCAGCTTGCTTAGCCCGGACCGACAAGGGCGGGGCAATTCCGCCTCCGGCAAAGACATTTGGAAACCACAGCAACAGGCCCCTCCCCCAGAAGATCAGCACGAACAGCCAGCAAGCCAAGACCAAGTTTACCGATCAAGGAGAACGGGAGACCTCCAGCGCTAGGGGAATACTGCACATAGAATTCATGGCTTTTTTTTTTACCATGATTCATTAGTTCATCAAAGTTAATTTTTGTTAACTGTTTTTTTTTTCTTTTTCTTTTTCCCTTTTTCAACCAATATCTT
>NW_027397067.1:68263247-68265340 GCF_003265705.2 Callorhinus ursinus | reverse complement strand
TATTTTTGGCATATATATATAAGTTGTTCTCTCTTTAAAATTTTGAGATACAGTTTCTTCTAACAGATAAAAATATACCCTAAATCACTAGTGTATGGCTCTGTTCTAGTCTCCTGCCTGATCACATTCTCTCCCTTTTTTCTCTTTTTTTTTTAAATCTTCTTTCTTTTTTCAAACAACTTCTTATCTTATCAAGTCTTTTTATAAAATCTTTTATAATTTTCATCTTTACACTCATCTTCTATCCCTTCATTGTATCAACCCTTATTTTGTACATATATGTCTTTCTTCCTTTAAAATTTTAGGAGGCACTTTTTTCTAACAGACCAAAATACGCCCAAAATCTAGTATGTGGCACTGATCTATGCACTAGCCTGATCATATTTGATCACATTCTGCTTTTTTTGTATTGTTCTGTTTTTGTTTTTATCTTTTTTTCTTTCTTTCTTTTTTTTCTTTTCTCTTTCTTTTTTCTTTCTTTCCCTCTCTTTTCCCCTGGTTTCAGGTCTTTTCTGATTTGTATACAGTATATTTGCTGGGGACGTTATTAACCTGTTAGCATTTTGTTCTCTCATTCATCTATTCTCCTCTGGACAAAATGACAAGACGAAAAAAATCACCTCAGCAAAAAGAACAAGAGGTAGTACCGTCAGCCAGGGACCTACTCAATACGGACATTAGTACGATGTCGGACCTAGAGTTCAGAATCATGACTTTAAAGATACTAGCTGGGCTTGAAAAAAGCGTGGAAGTTATTAGAGAAACCCTTTCTGGAGAAATAAAAGAACTAAAATCTAACCAAGTCGAAATCAAAAAGGCTATTGATGAGGTGCAATCAAAAATGGGGGCACTAACTGCTAGGATAAATGAGGCAGAAGAGAGAATCAGTGATATAGAAGACCAAATGATGGAAAGTAAAGAGGCTGAGAAAAAGAGGGAGAAACAGCTACAGGATCACGAGGGCAGAATTCGAGAGATAAGTGATTCGATAAGATGAAACAACATTAGAATAATTGGGATCCCAGAAGAAGAAGAAAGAGAGAGAGGGGCAGAAGGTATATTGGAGCAAATAATAGCAGAGAACTTCCCTAATGTGAGGAAGGAAACAGGCATCAAAATCCAGGAGGCACAGAGAACCCCTCTCAAAATCAATAAAAATAGGTCAACACCCCGACATCTAATAGTAAAACTTACGAGTCTCAGAGACAAAGAGAAAATCTTGAAAGCAGCTCGGGAGAAGAGATATGTAACCTACAATGGTAAAAATATTAGATTGGCAACAGACCTATCCACAGAGACCTGGCAGGCCAGAAAGGACTGGCAAGATATCTTCAGAGCACTAAACGAGAAAAATATGCAGCCAAGAATACTATATCCAGCTAGGCTGTCATTGAAAATAGAAGGAGAGATAAAAAGTTTCCAGAACAAACAAAAACTAAAGGAATTTGCAAACATGAAACCAGCCCTCCAAGAAATATTGAAAGGGGTCCTCTAAGCAAAGAGAGAGCCTAAAAGCAGCCTAGATCAGAAAGGAACACAGACAACATACAGTAACAGTCATCTTACAGGCAATACAATGGCACTAAATTCATACCTTTCAATAGTTACCCTGAATGTAAATGGGCTCAGTGCCCCAATCAAAAGACACAGGCTATCAGATTGGATTAAAAAACAAGACCTTTCCATATGCTGTCTGCAAGAGACTCATTTTAGACCCAAAGACACCCCCAGATTGAAAGTGAGGGGGTGGAAAACCATTTATCATGCTAATGGACACCAAAAGAAAGCTGGGGTGGCAATCCTTATATCAGACAAACTAGATTTTAAAACAAAGACTGTAATAAGAGATGAGGAAGGACACTATATCCTACTTAAAGGTTCTATCCAACAAGAAGATCTAACAATTGTAAATATCTATGCCCCTAATGGGAGCAGCCAATTATATAAGGCAATTAATAACAAAAGCAAGAAACACATTGACAACAATACAATAATAGTGGGGACTTTAACACCCCCCTGACTGAAATGGACAGATCATCTAAGCAAAAGATCAACAAGGAAATAAAGACTTTAAATGACACACTGGACCAAAT
>NW_027397067.1:68240327-68263147 GCF_003265705.2 Callorhinus ursinus | reverse complement strand
AGACTTCACAGACATATTCAGAACATTCCATCCCAAAGCAACGAAATACACATTCTTCTCTAGTGCCCATGGAACATTCTCCAGAATTGATCACATCCTAGGTCACAAATCAGGTCTCAACCGGCACCAAAAGATTGGGATCATTCCCTGCATATTTTCAGACCACAATGCTTTGAAACTAGAACTCAATCACAAGAGGAAAGTCGGAAAGAACTCAAATACATGGAGGCGAAAGAGCATCCTACTAAAGAATGAATGGGTCAACCAGGAAATTAAAGAAGAATTAAAAAATTCATGGAAACCAATGAAAATGAAAACAGAACTGTCCAAAATCTTTGGGATACAGCAAAGGCAGTCCTGAGAGGAAAGTATATAGCAATACAAGCCTTTCTCAAGAAACAAGAAAGGTCTCAAATACACAATCTAACCCTACACCTAAAGGAGCTGGAGATAGAACAGCAAAGAAAGCCTAAACCCAGCAGGAGAAGAGAAATAATAAAGATCAGAGCAGAAATCAATGAACTAGAAACCAAAAGAACAGTAGAACAGATCAACGAAACTAGGAGCTGGTTCTTTGAAAGAATTAACAAGATTGATAAACCCCTGGCCAGACCTATCAAAAAGAAAAGAGAAATGACCCAAATCAACAAAATCATGAATGAAAGAGGAGAGATCACAACCAACACCAAAGAAATACAAACAATTATAAGAACATATTATGAGCAACTCTATGCCAGCAAATTAGATAACCTGGAAGAAATGGGTGCATTCCTAGAGATGTATCAACTACTAAAACTGAACCAGGAAGAAATAGAAAACCTGAACAGACCTATAACCACTAATGAAATTGAAGCAGTCATCAAAAATCTCCCAAGAAACAAAAGCCCAGGGCCAGATGGCTTCCCAGGGGAATTCTATCAGACATTTAAAGAAGAATTAATACCTATTCTCCTGAAACTGTTCCAAAAAATAGAAATGGAAGGAAAACTTCCAAATTCATTTTATGAGGCCACCATTACCTTGATCCCAAAACCAGACAAAGACCCCATCAAAAAGGAGAATTACAGACCAATATCCTTGATGAACATGGATGCAAAAATCCTCACCAAAATCCTAGCCAATAGGATTCAACAGTACATTAAAAGGATTATTCACCACGACCAAGTGGGATTTATCCCTGGGCTGCAAGGCTGGTTCAACATCCGCAAATCAATCAACGAGATACAATACATTAACAAAAGAAAGAACAAGAATCATATGATCCTCTCAATAGATGCAGAAAAAGCATTTGACAAAGTACAGCATCCTTTCTTGATCAAAACTCTTCAGAGTATAGGGATAGAGGGTACATACCTCAATATCATAAAAGCCATCTACGAAAAACCTACAGCGAATATCATTCTCAATGGGGAAAAGCTGAGAGCTTTTCCCCTAAGGTCAGGAACGAGGCAGGGATGTCCACTCTCACCACTGCTATTCAACATAGTATTAGAAGTCCTAGCCACAGCAATCAGACAACAAAAAGAAATCAAAGGCATCCAAATCGGCAAAGAGGAAGTTAAACTCTCACTCTTTGCAGATGATATGATACTTTATGTGAAAAACCGAAAAGACTCCACCCCAAAACTGCTAGAACTCATACAGGAATTCAGTCAAGTAGCAGGCTATAAAATCAATGCACAGAAATCAGTGGCGTTCCTATACACCAACAACAAGACAGAAGAGAGACAAATCAAGGAGTCGATCCCATTCACAATTGCACCCAAAACCATAAGATACCTAGGAATAAATTTAACCAAAGAGGCAAAGGATCTGTACTCAGAAAACTATAAAATACTCAGGAAAGAAATTGAAGAAGACACAAAGAAATGGAAAAACGTTCCATGCTCATGGATTGGAAGAACCAACATTGTGAAGATGTCAATGCTACCTAGAGCAATCTACACATTCAATGCAATCCCCATCAAAATACCATCCACGTTTTTCAAAGAATTGGAACAAATAATCCTCAAATTTGTATGGAACCAGAAGAGACCCAGAATAGCCAGAGGAATACTGAAAAAGAAAAGCAAAGCTGCTGGCATCACAATTCCGGACTTCCAGCTCTATTACAAAGCTGTCATCATCAAGACAGTATGGTACTGGCACAAAAACAGACACATAGATCAATGGAACAGAATTGAGAGTCCAGAAATGGACCCTCAACTCTATGGTCAACTTATCTTTGACAAAGCAGGAAAGAATGTCCAGTGGAAAAAAGACAGTCTCTTCAACAAATGGTGTTGGGAAAATTGGACAGCCACATGCAGAAGAATGAAACTGGACCATTTCCTTACACCACACACAAAAATAGACTCCAAATGGTTGAAAGACCTAAACGTGAGACAGGAGTCCATCCAAATCCTAAAGGAGAACACAGGTAGCAACCTCTTGGACCTCAGCCGCAGCAACTTCTTCCTAGAAACATCACCAAAGGCACAGGAAGCCAGGGCAAAAATGAACTATTGGGATTTCATCAAGATAAAAAGCTTTTGCACAGCAAAAGAAACAGTCCACAAAACCAAAAGACAACCGACAGAATGGGAGAAAATATTTGCAAATGACATATCAGATAAAGGGCTAGTATCCAAAATCTATAAAGAACTTATCAAACTCAACACCCAAAGAACAAATAATCCAATCAAGAAATGGGCAGAAGACATGAACAGACATTTTTCCAAAGAAGACATCCAAATGGCCAACAGACACATGAAAAAGTGCTCAACATCGCTCGGCATCAGAGAAATCCAAATCAAAACCTCAATGAGATACCACCTCACACCCGTCAGAATGGCTAAAATTAACAAGTCAGGGAATGACAGATGTTGGCGGGGATGTGGAGAAAGGGGAACCCTCCTACACTGTTGGTGGGAATGCAAGCTGGTGCAACCACTCTGGAAAACAGTATGGAGGTTCCTCAAACAGTTGAAATTAGAGCTACCATTCGATCCAGCAATTGCACTACTGGGTATTTACCCCAAAGATACAAATGTAGGGACCCGAAGGGGTACGTGCACCCCAATGTTTATAGCAGCAGTGTCCACAATAGCCAAACTGTGGAAAGAGCCAAGATGTCCATCCACAGATGAATGGATAAAGAAGAGGTGGTATATATACACAATGGAATATTATGCAGCCATCAAAAGGAATGAGATCTTGCCATTTGCAACGACGTGGATGGAACTGGAGGGTGTTATGCTGAGTGAAATAAGTCAATCAGAGAAAGACATGTATCATATGACCTCACTGATATGAGGAATTCTTAATCTCAGGAACAAACTGAGGGTTGCTGGAGTGGTCGGGGGTGGGAGGGATGGGGTGGCTCGGTGATGGACATTGGGGAGGGTATGTGCTATGGTGAGCACTGTGAATTGTGTAAGACTGTTGAATCACAGATCTGTACCTCTGAAACAAATAACGCAACATATTTTAAGAAAAAAGAAAAAGAAGAAGATAGCAGGAGAGGAAGAATGAAGGGGAGTAAGTCAGAGGGGGAGACGAACCAGGAGAGATGATGGACTCTGAAAAACAAACTGAGGTTTCTGGAGGGGAGGAGGGTGGGGGGATGGGTTAGCCTGGTGATGGGTATTGAGGAGGGCACATTCTGCATGGAGCACTGGGTGTTATGAACAAACAATGAATCATGGAACAGTACACCAAAACAAATTATGTAATATATGGTGATTAACATAACAATAAAAAAATCTAAAAAAAAAAAAAGGTCAGGGTTCACAGACAATATTTCTAGGATGAGAGAAGCAAAGACAGACTAGCTAAGACTCCAATTCCAGTCCATTCCATTCAACATACAATTCCCAAGACCTTGTATACTCCATACCTAATGCTTGGCCCTGGGGATACAAAGGTAAATGAGACCCTCTCCCTGTCCTTGTAAAGCTCATGCTCTGGAGAGAGAGAGAGAGACAGAAAGAGAGAGAACATTAAGAACAATTAATTCCAATCCAATTTGATAAGGGCTGCCAGAGAGTTATAAACAAGGCACCAAAAATACGAAACCAGTGCTTCCACAGAAGTTAAAGAAAGACTTTTGGAGGGAGTATATTGATTAGGGACATGCTAGGTGCTCTAATTAATAGACCCCAGCTATATAATAGCTCAAAGTAAGCTTATGTTGGATCATATAATCGTTATCAGTGAGTGAATGGGTCAGTTGGTTGACTCTCCACCTCCTTGTCAGCAGGCAGAAGGGGAAAAAACACCCAGATAAGCTAACTCAGGAGATTTTTATGAACCATGCCTGGAAACGCTAGTGTCTCTAGGAAGCGATATTATATTCCATGTCTAGAACTAAGACATATGACAATGCCTACCTACCCAGGAGGCTGAGAAATGTAAAGGAGTTGTGTGACCATGAAGAGGAGAGCATGCATTTTTGCAAACAGCTAGCCGTATGTGAAAAGAATTTTGTAGGACAAGAAAGAGTTCATTAGTTAGAAGGACTGAAGGTGCACTCTGATTATATACAGAAATATTCCAAATTCCCAAGCAAAATTGAACATACCATACATCCCTTCTCAACTACCTACCACCCACCCTTGCCACTTCTGAAAAGTTTGTTTTCATAACTGTCTCCAAACATACTCTAGAGAAAGGAGGAAAATAAAGACTTATTTATGTGCCCCTGGTGTTACATGCATTTATATAAGGATAAATAATTGCGTGGCCGTAGTTTTGCCATGCTATAGTGTATGTTAAGGGCAATCAATCTTTTCTAAGGCTAAAGAATCAGAAAAATTTGGAAACATTTATGCCTTCTTCCATGCAGAGACAAACTAATTCAACTTACTGATTCAATAAGGGTCCATCCAGGAGAACAAAAGTGCCAAGTAAATTAAATAGAGGGACATTAATACAGGGAATTAGTTACAAGGATGCTGGAAGAGATGAAAGAACAAAAGGGAAGGTGAAAAATGAAATTAAAAACTCTAGGAGGCCACTTCCATCCTGAGGGCTGGAGGGAAAATGGCAGGGAAGGGGGGATGCCCTACCAGAGCAGAAGCCAGAACAAAACACTGGAAGCTTGAATCATAGTGATTCTGGCAGGAACTGAGCCCAAGGAGGGAGATCTTGGTGGGAGGCAAGGTACTAGAGCCACAAAGAGATATTAACCACGGCAGAGAGAGGGAGAGATACCCTGGCCCCCATCTCTGCCCTCTCTTCAGTCAACCCCTAGGTATTCCTACTGGCTCTTCTGACACCTCTGTTTTTAAGGATCTGGCTTCACATGACACAGAGCAAGGGAAGAGCAGGGAATGGATCTGAAAGGAAACAAGCGACTGGCCCCTTGCCTTAATTGTATTCAAAACAGCTAATCTTCCATTTAAGTCAATGAAGAGTAATTTTTATTCCCTGCTTTGAGGGTTATAATGACACTGTTTTGTTGTCGTTCTTGTTGTTTGCTGAAGTGCTGGAAGCTTTAGCAAGCTAGGTTAGTAGAAAAATAGAACACGGAATTTTTTTCTTTACAGACTCTGCAGTTAGGACAAGGATAGAACGTCAAGCTTTGGAAGCAAAATAACCATTTGATTTCTTCACTCCGTATCTGAAGGATCTAGCTGATGTAATTTAAAAATAAAAATAGATTGGCTTATATTTCCGTATTCCTTTATGACAATGGATTGAACAATTCTGGATGTCTCAAAACATTTTCACAATCATTTTATTGTCAGATACTCACTATCCCTTTGAAAATTAGGAGATCCAGAAAAGATACCCTTTTTACAGGAGAGGGAGAAGGCTTAGGGAGAGTAAGTGCCTTGCACAAGGTCTCAGTTTTGGACGATGACATATCAAGAATGAGATCGGGGGCGCCTGGGTGGCTCAGTTGGTTAAGCAACTGCCTTCGGCTCAGGTCATGATCCTGGAGTCCCGGGATCGAGTCCGGCATCGAGTCCCGCATCGGGCTCCCTGCTCGGCGGGGAGTCCGCTTCTCCCTCTGACCCGCCCCCCTCTCGTGCTCTCTCTCTCCCTCTCATTCTCTCTCTCAAATAAATAAATAAAATCTTTAAAAAAAAATGAGATCGGTTAACATTAAAAAATAAAGTTGTCGGTTAGCAAAAATGGGTTTATTCAAGAATAGCAGAGAATTGCAATTTGACAAAGCAAGCTACAGGCGAGTTGGGTAAACAAAAGAAAAGAAGAGGAGGCAGCAAAGAGGGGCTGCTGTAAAGAAAAGGCCCATTGGAATTAAGTGAGCTGTGACTATCTCTCATTGGCTGGGCTATTGCTGGGGAAGAAGGAAAACCTTTCTTTCTCCTGCTGGGATAGTCAAGTAGTGGTTATTTGCAAGTGTTTGCTTGCAAAATAAGTCTTCCTGTTAAGTCCGCCAATTTGACCAGGAGTGCTAGGGTGTGAGAGCTCCCCCTGCTGGCTTCCTAACTCTACTTTAGTGAGGTTTTCCTTGATTAATGTTCACAGATCCCAGCTCTCTGATTTTGAATACTTGCACTCTTTGCACTAAACTGGTGGCTGGGGCCCTATGAAGGACTTCCCTATTTTTCTCAGATCATTTTTATCCACATTTAGTAAGCACCCTCTTCTCTTGATACTCTGGGAAAACCTAACAACTAATGGCTTTCAGGATTCTTAAGCCCTCTCACCCCAGGACCATTGAATTGATAATGGAACTAGATACGCTCCCAAACAGACCCTGTATTAGTTTCCTAATTAGGGTTGTTGTACAACTGGGTGGCTAAAAATAACAGAAATTTATTGTTTCACTGGTTTAGAGGCTAGAAGGCTGAAATCAAGATGTTGGCAAGATCATGCCCCCACTAAAGCTTGCACATAAGAATTCTTCCTCGCTTCTTGTAGCTTCTTGCAGTTGCAGGAAATCCCTGGAATTCCTGGGCTTATAGCTGCAACATCCAATCTCTGCCTCCATCTTCTCTTGTCCTCCCTTGTGCGTCTTTTTCTGTATGTCCAAATTTCTCTCTTCTTATAAGGACACCGGCTTTATTGAATTTACAACCCACCCTAATTCAATATAACTTTACTGTATCCGCAAAACCTTTATTTCTAACTCAGGTTCCATTCACAAGTTCTGAGCAGACATAAATTTTGGAGAGGCATTATTTAATTCAGTGCAAAACCTAAGTAGCAGCAATTTATATTCCAAAAATCCATTAAGGGCAAAGTAGGCTTGAGCTAGTTTTAAATATTAGTGTTCTATTCTTGAGGTCTTATTCCTAAGCCTTCAGAAGACTTCATTTGAAGTATTTTAGGATAAAATATACTAAGCTCTAGAGATACCGCTGCAGATACCCAGGAGCACTAAATTTGGGGTGAGATAAACTTGAATTTGATTTTTAGCTTGGCTACCCCCTGGTTCTCTATCTGGTTTTTTTTTTTTTAATCTGAAAAAACAGGAACCTTATTAATTGCACTGTCAATATTACAGGTATATTTACATCATAAAAAAGAGTTAGGGTTATCCAAGATATGGAAGCAACCCAAATGTCTATCAACTGATGGATGGATAAAGAAGATGTGGGACAGAATTATGGTCTTCCTGGCATGATGGAAAGCAGCCATCATTCATTACTTTCAAAGATAAAATAATTGAGATTAAAGGCAAATAAGAGAGAGGCTTCTGTCTGGGCCCCTTCAAACGTCAGGAAATCCTGAAATAATAAAAAAATAAATAAATGTAAATTTTGACATGCCTACCAAACCTTTGCCATGCCTACCAAAACCTTGTGGGGAGACACAATAAACAAAAGAGATGAAAATGGACCTATTCTGGGTGAAGCAGTTGTCGTGAGACAAAGCCACCCTGACTTACCTCCACCCCCTCCCCCATCCCTCTAGACAGCTCCCAGGCAGCTCTTCACAAGTGTCAGGGCTCAACTTAGCACATTTCAAATATCACCGGATAAAAAGACAGTATAGATATTATAGTTTCATCCATTACTAAAATTTTGATTAAAGACTTTGATATCACAGTCTTAGGAATGCAGAAATTCTCAGGTTCACATATATGCTCAGCGGGCTTTGGCCCCTCGTAATAAAGAAGCTATTTCTGGACTCTAGTCTGTTCTGTCCATGAGTATGTCTACCTTGATGCCAATATCACACGTTACGATGTAATTACAAATGGAACTGTTTACTTAATTTCATTTTGGATTGTTGATTATAAGAGTATAGAAAAAAAACAGATTTTTGTCAATGTTCTATCCTGCAACTTTGCTGAAATAATTTATTAGCGCAAATGTGTTTTTTTATGGCTTCTTAGGATTTTCTATATAGAAGACCATATCACATGGGAAAATATAATTTTACTACTTTCTTTCCATTTTAGTTGCTGTTTCTTTTTTTTCTTTTTCTTTCTTTCTTTCTTTCTTTCTTTCTTTCTTTCTTTCTTTCTTTCTTTTTCTTTTTTTTTTTTTTTTGTCTTGCCTAATTTCTCTGGCTAGAACCTCCATACGATGTTGAATAGATACCACAAAAGCAGTCACCTTTGTCTTGTTCCTGAACTTAGGGGAAGAAAAATGTCCAGTATTTTAGCACTGAATATGGTATTACTTGTGAGTTTTCCATCAATACCTTTTATCATGTGGAATAAGTTGTATTCTATTTCTAGTTTGTTCAGTGTTTTTATCATGAAAGGGTGTTATATTTTGTCACATGCTCTTTATTCATGCATCGAGATGAGTGTGTGTGTGTGTTTCATCATTCTATTAATGTGGTTTACTACAGTGAATGATTTCTTATTACAACTCTTACGTTTCTGGAATAAATCCCACTTAGTCACGATGTCTAATCCTCTTAATCTGCTGCTGGATTTGTTTTAACAGTATTTTGTTGGGGAGTTTAAAATCTTTTTCTTTCTAAGTGGAATGAAGTTATAATTATATTGTGATGCAACTAATATTTCTTAAATGACATTGTGTCATCCAGCAAATCTTAATCACAGCTCATTTAGAAAAATTCCAGTGTCTATCTGAACTTTAGAGTGATGCCTCCATATATTGCTTTGAAAGGAATAATGTAGATTTTTATTCTCCAAATTTAATTTCTCCAAAATTAGCCTGAGATCTATAGTTTGCTTTGTCCAGATGCAGGTGATTTCGTAGAAAATGTACTATTTCCCTTTGAAATTAAAATTCCAGCTTTGCCCATTTTAAAGTCTTAAAGATTGTCAATTAAGAACTCTGAGATTGTTTGAAGGTCATCCTCATGAATTACAGTCTTGTAGACTTAGGTTCTGGAGTCAGACAGGCCTGGATGTCAATCAAGACCCCAACACAGTACTTGAGGGTTTTTAGACAAGTTATTTAACATCTCTGTGCACCTCTTCCCTCATTGTTAGTCATATTATAACAATGATATCTACTTAACAGCATTCTGGAAGCATTAAATGAGAAAATGCGGGTAAGCCACTTCAAATCATGACTGGCACACACTGAATGCTCAATTAATGATGGCTTTTATAATTATCCTATTGGATTCCAGATAATCTACTTCTCTATCCCCACTTAGGTTTAAGGGAGAATTGGTTACTTACTGAATAACATATGTTGGTAAATTTTCTGGAGGTATCTCTGAGAAGATATTAAATGGTAGAAAGAAAGGAATAAAAGAGTGGGCGAAACAATGACACAGGAAATAATACTGCCACTTTCCCCAGAAATATGTGATGTGACAGTAGGCTATGAAGTCAAAGTAGCCAGCCCAAAAGCTTCTTCTGGAATTAAGAGGAGTGAAGTTGGAGAGAAATAGAGGCATCGCCACATGAGGCAAAACATGTGGGCTACCTTAATTTTCCCCATGAAAAATTTAGTCCACATTAAATCAACCCTGTCCATTCGCAAATCAGCACACAATTCTGAAAGTGGCCACTTAAAGAGCTATTTTGTAAGTGTGATAGATTTTATTCTGTTAAAAACAATTATATCCCTTTACCTATGGTGCCCTCTTTCTGGGAGAATTTTTCTTTTCATTCCACTGACATCAGGTTTGCCGATGTCTCTGGTTTTATCCAATGAAATGTGTGAATGGATGGGACATGTGACTTCTCAGCAAACATTTAAGAACCATTGAGTGGTTGTACCATCTCTCTAACTTTCTCTGTATAAGACTTGTCCAAACAGAAGCTGTGCCTTCAGCCCCGGTCTGAGATGAAAACAATATGGAGCAGAGCTTGTCTATCGACTTGAAGCAGACAAAGAAGCCTAGAAAGAAACGAGCCTTTCTTATTGTAAGCCATGTCGATATTGGGGTTAATTATTGCTGCGGTATGACTTTGCCTAAGGAAAAAAAAAAATGTCCTTCCAAAACAGCTAAAAAGTCATCTACAACAAGAGGATATTTTTTAGTGATGCAACTACATGATTTACATGATTAGAACAAACCACTATATTTACCTTTAAGTGTGCTATAAGACATCCTCTTAATTTTTTTTAACTGCCGAACTCTGATTCTACAACTCATATGGGAATGCAAAGGACAGAGAACACACAAAATAACCGATAAAGAACAAAGCCTGAGGATTTAATCTCCCAGATTTTAATACTTGCCATAAAGCCAGAGTAATCAGGATAGTCTGATTTTTTTTTCTTAAGATAGACATATCAATGGCACAGAGTAGGACATCCAGAATTAGACTTACACATATTTAGTCATTTGATTTTTAAGAAAAAAGTGCAAAGGAAATTCAATGGAGGAAAGATAGTCTTATCAACAAGTCATACTAGAACAGCTGAGTGTTCACTTGCAAAAATACGAACTTCAACTCATGCCTTGAATCCACGCCTTTGTAAATGTGCGAAAATAAGTCAATATTGATGATAGATTGAAACCCAGAACTATAACATGTCTAGAAAAAAATGGAAACAAAATTTATCACCAAAGATTTCTTATATATGACTCTAAAAGCATAATCTATAAAAGGTAAAAAAAAGTTACAAATTTGTATTTTACCAGAAGTTAGGAATTTCTCTTCAGAAGATACTGTTAAGAGAATAAAAACGTACGTCATGGACTGGGGGAAAGTAATTTCATATCAGATATCAGACAAAGAATTTATATCCAGAATATACAAATAACAGACAAATTAAATAAGAAAACAAACAATGTCCTAAAAGGATGGTGAAATACTTGAACAGACATTTTACCACAGAAAATATATGAGATTCTCAATATCACTAATCATAAAGGTAATGAAAATTGAAACTACAAGATGCCACTGGAAACTTCCAGAACATCTAAAATGAAAAGAGTGATCATATCAAGGGTTGGTGAGGATGTAGAGCAACTGTAATCTTCATACACGGCTGGCAGAAATGTAAACAGTTCAACCGCTTTGGAAAATAGTTGGGAAGTTTCTTAAGAAGCTAAACATACACTTAACCATATGATCCAGCCATCCCATTTCCATACATTTACCCAGAAGGAATTAAAACATACGTCCATACAAACACTTGTACCTACATGTTCATTGAATTTTTATTTATAATAGCCATAAAACGCAATACTACACAGCAGTAGGAAGCAATGGACTATTGATGGTTAGCAACATAATCATTCTAAGTGAAAAATTATACCCTTATTTTAAGGATTCTTAAGGAGGGTTTTCCTATGGAGGTAACATTTAAGTTTTTTCTAAAAAATCATTTTTTCTACATACTTGAAAATGACCCTCTTGAGCTCGACCAATAACAATAATATAAACACAAATAAATAGATAAATAAAATCAAAACATCCATTATTCCAAAGTCTATTAAAATTTAACCTCCATTTGGGAGAAGTATCTTTATACCCTAAACAGAATGAAAAGAAAAGCATCTGATTGCTCAGTTTCAGATCACTGTCCCCTGCCTTTTACTAACTCCAGTGTTGCCAAGTAGCTGCCTCCTACCTGATGGTTTCTACCACCTGACAGTTTAGAAAGCAGCAAAAAGAAAAAAGTCCCCTCAGAGGAACTATCTTTTCCTTGGAACCAAGAATCCCAGTGCAGCCTGCTACCTGGTCACACCCGCTGGAAGGTCGGAGGGGGCGTTCGTAAGAAGGCACTCAGAAACGACCGAGACCTTCATTATGGTTTAAAATAGCACCTCCCCATTCGAGGGAAGCATTAACTGCACAGGTATGTGTTGGCATCCTGCTGTGTGCCACGCATTGGGCAGGGTTTTCAGGATGAAGAACAATGAGAGAGGGCGAGTTCTAAGGTTGGGATTTATGCATCTTTTAGAAAAAGTAGAAAAATTAGAAAATTTCCTTAAGAGTCAAGTCATTCTGCCCGTCTGAGAGCAAAAGGAGTGGCATTTGTCTATGGAAATAAAGGCCAAAAGAATGCATGCAATGTGCACCAGTGAAGCGGCTGGAAAGAAACAGGATTCTAAGGCTCACGTGGGGTCTGGCTGAGGGAGTGGTTTTCTCCTCTGAAACTGCTTCAATTCCCTCTTTGTTGAAAGCACACCAACCTTTGTCTCTGAGTTCTGGAGAGCCCATTTCCCTCTGCATCTATTTACTCTCTCCTCTGCCGCCCACCCGGCATTCTCCTTTACTTACAGGAGTCCTAAAGACCCGAAACGGCAGCAAGCTGATTAAAAATTAATAAGAGCCTCAGAGGGAAAGTACCAAGAGGCGGTTGGCTCTGTGATCGGCAATTTTTTGAGATTCTTTAAATACCCAATTATTTTCAGGACACCTATGGAACAGAAACCACAGGACATGGGAAATAGCTTTTGGGGCCAGAGGGAGTATATTTTTCAACAAATTCTTTTAACTTGGAGAAGAGAAGAATTATGTTTACAGTACTACTCATCATTAGCACCCCCTTGCCCCCCTCAAATCTGAGGTTTTTTCTTTCCTCTTTATAGCTTCAGGTGACTGGCCCCACAGCAGTGGGAAGAATTTATTTTCAGTATAAACCTAATTATTCTACAGTGGCTCTTAATTTGACCAGGAAGTAACAATGCTATGTAGAAGAAAAAAAAGATAGATAACAACAAAGACAAAAAAAAAAAAAAATGGCAGTGAATGAATTAAAATCAGGTCTGGGAATACTTGGTGATATATATTACATCCGATTTCAACCAGGAAGAAAATATAAACCTGGTATGTCAAGGAATTGAGAAGCACAGGTTTATGTTACTCTGTTTCTTCGGATGAGAAACAGTTTCTTAAAGAGGCTAATGAACGCACCAAACCAAAACATGGCCTCTAAATCCTGTAAAAATGAATCTGTAGGAAATCTTATCTCTACCACTCTCATTCCACCATGTCTTCCAACCTATATTGTGGTTAGTAAAATATTTATGTGTTGCACTTCAAAAACCTATTTTTTATGGTGCTCAAACAGGAAGGATTGCATCTGATGACCACATTTTCATTTAGCCATGGGAAGGAACAAATTGCAGTTGAATTACAAACATGGAAACAAATCAGGCAGGGTGCAAATGATTTGTTTACCCAGAGACAAGGCTGTCAGGAAGCTGTGCTGTGATATGGCTCAGAGGCAAATCTGTGTTATCATTACCTTCCAACAGGTTGTCAAAAATCAGCAGGCCAAGAGGGAGTTTTCTACCAAGACAGTTAAGATAAAACAAAGGGCTTTTTTTTATTTTTAATGTAGTGTTAATGGAATGCTGAATTATTAGCATTACAGGGGAAAAAATGTAAATTTTGATACCTAGTAGAGTCGGTCAGACTGTGAGTTTTTTATCATGTGTGTGTTACTTTTCAGTCAAATTGAATGTTCTCTTCCAACCACTAACTGTTAACTTTAAAAAGGTAGAAAGCTCAGGAGATCTGAATTGTATTTTCAAGAATTGTGTTGTAGGTCTTCCTGTAAATCACCCAGCTGTCTGGAACGAGAGCTTTGCACTCTCCTGCTGTGGGGATTTTCTTCCCCACAATCTTTTCTGATTATGGGTATGTTCTTACATGCCACAATTATAAAGTGGTTGGTGAAATTACTTAGAAGAGCAAAACTTGGGAATAAGGGAAATTATCTACAAAATAATATACCACTTAACATTTATTGACCATTTATCAAGAGCTTCTGTAGGGAAAAATGACTTGGTACTCTGATGGGCTATGATTTATATAACTCAGACTTCTTGTTTCTCTGGTTATTTTTATTTATTTATTTATTTTTTTACTGGAAACACTCTATGTATTTTTCTGTTCATTTGTCTTTGTCTCTTTTTCTATACATTTATTTTCTCCCTCTTTCTAAAAAAAAAAAAAAAAGAATTTGAAAAGATTAACCACAGTATACTTCTCCTCCCGGGACAAAAACAAAGCAAATTTATTAGTGAGAAGATATTACCAAAAGGTGATTATATATCACTCTATGGCTCAAAAAATGTCACTGGCTCCCTGTTGCCTACTGAATAAAGTTGAAATGCTTTCAGCATAGGGTTCAAGGAACTTCATGGTCTTTCTTCAACCAGCATGATAGAAAACACAGGAAGTCTTAGAAGTCTGAATTCCACAACTGGTTGGTTGGATCAGGTTTAGCGATATACTTAGTCTTTCTGTATCTAGGAAATAGAGCACAAAGTTTCCACGAAGTGTATTTCTTTTTTTTAAATAATTTTTATTGTTATGTGAATCACCATACATTACCTCATTAGTTTGTGATGTAGTGTTCCATGATTCATTGTTTGTGCATAACACCCAGTGCTCCACGCAGAATGTGCCCTCTTTAATACCCATCACCAGGCTAACCCATCCCCCCACGCCCCTCCCCTCTAGAACCCTCAGTTTGTTTTTCAGAGTCCATCCTCTCTCATGGTTCGTCTCCCCCTCCGACTTACTCCCCTTCATTCTTCCCCTCCTGCTATCTTCTTCTTCTTCTTTTTTTCCTTAACATATATTGCATTATTTGTTTCAGAAGCCACGATCTGTATTTCTGATTGCGACATCAGTTCCAAAGTAGTAACCTGATCTTCTGGCTTTTGTTGCTCTTGTGATTGATCCTTGTTTGTCTTAGTTGTGTTTTTCCAGGTTATGAGAAAGGCCTGATTTGCCCTTCTTGGGGGGATCTAAGCTCCTAGCATGCTTCCTAGTATGCAATCAAAATTTGTGGAGTCTACTGTTAAATCCCGCCTCATTTTTGGGTTCTCCCACTTTTCTCTCTGGGGTCACAAACCCTACTCCCTCTTCTTTCAGGGTCTGTCTTCTCCAGTATGCTAAAGTCCGACAAGGAATTTAAATATAGAGGAAAGGCAACAAGCACATGGGTGCAGACCCATCCTCAGCACAGCACTGCTCCCAAACTGAGATCGAGCTTCCACATTCAGAACTCTGGTGACAGCATTTTGAAGTCAGCAGGTGTCTAAGGGATGTCATTGGCTGGCTAGAGGTTTGAGTGTCTGTATTTATTCTATTACTGGGTGAAAAAAAGTATGTTACAACCAACTTGATGAAATAAAAGTGACCTGATGTAGGTTGGCACTTAGAATCATGATGTTGAAGTCTTTCTAATCCCAGTCTGGAATAGAAGAAATGAAGAAATGTGTGTATGTGTGTGTGTGCAAGAGCACATGTGCGCATGTATGTGAATATGCCAGGAAACTTGTAGGCAATGCGAAGTTTCCTTAGTAGTCTTCTGAGCTTAGGACTCAGTGTGTGTGTGTTTTCTGTGACTTTAGAGTTTGGTTATTACTAATTCCTAACATCAGATCTTCTCATTTTCAAACTTAAGTGTGATAACACATTAGAGACAAATGAAAATGCTTGGAGCATTATCTGTTATTTCTATTTATTGCACACCTGTCACCACCCACTTGTGTGGTGTAAGTTCTGCCACAGTAGTTTTAAACAAGAACAGCCTAGGAATGGAATGAAATAAAAGTTGGCTCGTCACTTTCAAGAAAAACTTCTAATTATAATCTAAACTAGCTCAGATAGCATCAATCAAATTATTTGTGGGAATAGTTAGTTAATATTTTTGGGTCCTAGCTGTGATCATGATTATTATGTGACTCTGGCCCACCTAGGATCTAAGATACTCAGTTTTAAGGAGAACTCTGAATTTGAGTAGATCAGAATTGCTTTAGACACTGATTTTATGTGTAAAGTTCTCACCAATCTCAGATGGAAGAAATGCAGAAAAGCATCATTTCTGAGAATTGATGGGTGTGACCTTGGCAGTGTTAGATGGACAGGAGTAAAACTAGAGTCTAAGAAAGGGTCCTTTGGTTCAAGACAAGAAAAGACAGAGAGCAAAGCCAAGTTGAGGCAAGTGATCAATGACAATATTGCAGGCTCCTCAAAAGAACTAGAGGAGATGGTCTAAAAAACAGGGATGACTACAGGGGGAGACACCTACAGACATCAAGAGAGTCAAGAGGGGCGATGAATCAGTTTGAACTCTATCTGTCCACGCATCAGTTGGCACCTGGTATGGGAAGACCATAACATAAGATTCAGCAGTTGGCTAGGAACTCCCATTGTCTCTCATCCCATTAGGAAGACTGCCCTCTAAGGAGTGGTCAGAGGGGCATTTGCTTGCTAGTAAACCCACCAACAATGATGTCACAAATGACAGGACCAAGGATATGGTCTTTTATCCGGAATGTGAAAAAATAATTGGGCACAGAGCATTAAAGGTTGAAGCGATCTCAGATAAGATGTGTGAGACCTAAAAAAGGGAAAATGATTTGCCCAAGGTCAAGTAGCTAGTTAATTGCAAGAATACTAATTTACTGGCTCCAACTTCCTTGTTATTGCCAAGATTGTAGCACAGCTGCTTTTATTTCCTTGTGTTTATTTCTCGGGAGAAGACAGCATAAGACATGAAAATGGCACATTTCTGATCAGAGAAGGAGATTTCTAAAAAATAGACAAGTTTCTTTCTTTTTGTTCCTTTTTTGTTTGTTTGGCTCGTTGGTTGGTTTGGTTTGATTTGGTTCTTTAGTCTGCTCTTTCATTTGGTGGTAGTGGCTTTAGTGATTTCTTCAATGCTGCTTTTTAAATGCTTATGAGTGTGTGTGTGTCTATGTGTATGCATGGATGTGTTAAAGGAGGACTTATAACTCTCATTAGTGATATGACACCAAAAGCACAGGCAACAAAAGTAAATCAGAGAAGCAGGACTATATAAAATAAAAGTGTCTTTGCATCAAAGGGCACAATCAACAGAGTGAAAAGGCAACCTATGGAATGGAAGAAAATATTTGCAAATCATATATATGATTAGGGGTTAATATCAAGAATATATAAAGAATAGCAAGAAAACAAATAACCCAACTTTTAAAAATGGGCAAAAGGCTTGAAGAAATGTTTCTCCAAAGATGATATGCAAATGGCCAACTAGCATATGAAAAGATGCTCAAACACTAATTACTGGGAAAATACAAATCAAAATCACAGTGAGATATTATACACCCATCAGGATAGCTATTTTCAAAACAAACAAACAAACAAACAAACCCAGAAACTAACAAGTGTTGGCAGGGATGTGGAAGAAAAATAGAACCACTGTGCACTATTGGTGGAAATGTAAAATAGTACAACCACTATAAAAAACAGTACCAAAGTTCCTCAAATAATTAAAAATAGAATTACCATGTGATCTAGCATTTCCACTTCTGGTTATATAGCCTAAAGAATTGAAAGCAGAGTCTCAACGACGTATTTATACATTCACGTTCACAGCAGCACTTCACAATAGCCAAAAGTTGGAAACAACTCAATGTCCATGGATGAATGAATGGTTAAACAATTTGTAGTATATACATGCAGTGGGATATTATTCAGCTGTAAAAATGCTGTGTCGGAGGAAATTCTGACATAAGCTACAACATGGATGAACCTTAAGGACATTAGGCTCAGTGAAATATGTCAGTGGCAGACAAAAACTGTGGGATTCCGCTTAGAGGAGGCATCTGGAGTAGTCAAACTCCCACAAACAGAAAGCAGAAGGGTGGTTGCTAGGTGCTAAAACCAAGGGGGAAACAGAGAATTATTCAATGAGTACAGAGTCAGTGTTGCAAGATGAAAAAGTCCTGGAGATCTGTTGCACAGTAACATGACATTCTAAACACTACTGAACTGTATAGTTAATAATGGTAAGATGGGAAATTTCATATCTATTTGACCACAATTAAAAAACAAAGAACTTGATTGGAATTAGAGGGGGAAAGAAGAAGAAAGCTGGGAAGGGAATATATATTGAGCACTTGCCATGTATATTTCTTTGCCAGAAACGGCTAAAACACTGTCCTCTTTGATAGTCACAAAAATCTTGTGCAGTTGATGTATTATCACCATTTCCCAAATAAGAAAACTGAAGCCCTTAAAGGCTAAGACTTTCCAAAGATTATCATGTTAAAAATGGCAGGACTAGGATTCAAACCCAGGTCAATTCGACTCCTTTACCCATGTACCCCAGTGAAATCTATGTCCCTGGGGCGCCTGGGTGGCTCAGTCGGTTAAGCGTCTGCCTTCGGCTCAGGTCATGATCCCAGGGTCCTGGGATCGAGTCCCGCATCGGGCTCCCTGCTCAGCAGGGAAACTGCTTCTCCCTCTCCCTCTGCCTACCACTCCCCCTGCTTGTGTGCTCTCTCTCTCTCTCTCTGTCAAATAAATAAAATCTTAAAGAAAAAAAAAAGAAAAGAAATCTATGTCCTTAGCACCTCACACCTTTATTACAACCATTATGTCTTAAACTCTTAGGGAAGATCAGGAGGGTGTATTTGGGTTGGAATTTTAAATAAGGTGGTCACGATAGACCTAATTTAGAAGGTAACTGCATTAGGTAGAAAAATGGCCCTCCACGGATGCCCACCTCCTGATCCCCAGGACCTGTGAATATGTTATATTACATAGCAAAGGGGAATTAAGAATGTTAATCAACTGACCTTAAAATAAGAAGAATATCTTGGGTTTTCCAGGTGAGCACAAAGGTCCTGAAGTAGAAGTGAAGTGAGAGGCAGAAGAAAAAGTCAATTTCAAAGTGAGAAAGACCAGACTGGCCATTGTTGGCTTTGAATATGGCAGGGACTATGAGCTAAGGAATGTAGGCAAGTGTCTAAAAACTGGGAATGATAAGGGACTAGATTCTCCCCTAGAGCCTCCAGAAAAGAATGCAGCCCTGGAGACATTTTGATTTTATCCCAGTGAGACCCACATCAAACTCCTGACTTGCACAAATATAAGATAAGAAATTCGTGTGATTTTAAGCCGCTAAATTTGTGGTAATTTGTTAATAGCAGCCATAGAATATTAATACAGTCACATTTTAATTTCTTTTGTTAACCGGCTTTTTCCTCGGAATTCAGAAAGTTTTCAATTTTTTTAAAAAGGAAGTAGCAATTGCACCCCAAATATGGCAAGGTTTAGGCTGTTGTTTTGTTGATATCTTTCCTAATTGGTCCTCTGCCAAGAGACTAAGGGACTCACCTTGGCCTGGAGAAAACTTGAACACCATCCGTGTAAAGGTGAGAACTGCGTCTAACAAAGACCAGAATCGTGCCTTGGACCCACGCTCACAACTCTTGCGCTGGGCTGGAAACACTTAGGAAAGATCACTGGGAACCTGGGAAAGGAAGCAGATGAAGACATCACTACTTATGTTGATTGATGGGGAGCATCCTGTTTGCCTAGAGGCTTCCAGATGGATACGGAAGGGACCTGTCCTTATTTGCTATATATACTAGACAGTCTTCTAGATGCTGAGTATGCATTATGTCATTTGGTTCCTACAATAACCTTATGTTGTTGGCATTGTTATTCCCTGTGTAACATACCAAGAACATTAAAGCTGTTAATGACTTAATAAAGTAGGTGACAGAGCCAGAATTTAAACCATGAGTTGTTAGATCTCAAACACTAGACTGTTTTTCACTATATTGTTCTTTAACCATTTCTTAGGGAACCTTGGACCATTTCTTTTTTTTTTAAGATTTTATTTATTTATTTGACAGAGAGAGAGAGACAGCGAGAGAGGGAACACAAGCAGGGGGAGTGGGAGAGGGAGAAGCAGGCTTCCCCCTGAGCAGGGAGCCGGATGCGGGGCTGGATCCCAGGACCCCGGGATCATGACTTCAGCCGAAGGCAGATGCTTAACGACTGAGCCACCCAGGCGCCCCACCTTGGACCATTCTGAGAACTGAATTAAATCTGTAGAGTCTCTTCTCAGAAAAATGCACACATAATCACAGACACCTATGCACACAGGGTACAGACATGTTTGTATGTAATTCTCGGGGGCCTTGTTGGCTCCATGAAGCTTACATGCAGGTTAAAAATCTTGCCTCTCAGGACGCCTGGGTGGCTCAGTCAGCTAAGCATCTGCCTTCAGCTCAGGTCATGATCCCGGGGTCCTGGGATCAAGTCTCACGTCTGGCTCCTTGCTCAACGGGGAGCCTGCTTTCCCCCTGCTTGTGTGCTCTCTCTCTGACAAATGAATAAATAAAATCTTTTAAAAAAATCTTGTCTCTCTGCCATTTATTGCTAATCGGAGACAGCATGTTCTAGTGTGTAGGGAGCTATCTATAAGCAAATGCCCACACTGCCATCCCTTGCTCTACCGTTTGCTCTATGTGGGATAGGACATTACTTAGCCCCTCTGTGCCCCATTTTCCTCATTTATAAAGCAGGGATAGTAGTAGAACTGGTCTCCTGGAGTTGTGGTCGGGATTGAAAAAGTTTTTACACAAAAAGCTTTTAGAAGAGTAAGTGCTTAATGGGATCTAATAAATGCTTTCTATTATCATTGATGTTGACTCATGAGCTCTAGACTCAGGCAATACTTTTTCAAGGATAACCTTAGTAGGATGGATAAAGCAGGAAGAGTCCAAAGCATCAATAATTATAATACTTGGAGAAGAAAAATCCGTGTTTCGGTTAATACACCTGCCATCCTTATAGATATGGACCGTTTGAATAGCAGGATCAGGGGAGACTGAGAACGAATGCGTTTTTATCTATCCAAAAGCGTTTTCATGACACTTGTCCCCGGAGAATCAGTATGCCGAGAGAGAGAGTAGACAAAACATCAGAAACTTGTGATTTATAACTTCAGGGAGAAAACATTTCAGAACACCCAGCAATTTATGATGAAAGAACATTACTGAGAAACTCCTTCGGGATGGAACAGGAAGCCTTCAGAAGGCACTTGAGGCATTTCCCTTTATAAGAAAAAGGTAGAGGAGAGAAACTGGTGACACTTTGATCAGCTGGAAAAAAAAAAAGTAGTTTAGCAATCATCATACAGTGTAAACACATCTAACCCTTCAATATGAGCACATTACTAAGTGTCCATCAGTGCTAATAAATTTAAATAAGAGTAACCATGGTGATAAAAGGAGAAATGTGTGAGTATAAGGAAGTCGTGCATTACCTGTTTCCTGTATTTAAATAGTTTATCTAAAACACCTGTACATGTGTTTTAAAAAATAATGTTTTCAGGTTTCTTGGACATTTCGATTGGTTACTTCAGCCAAGGAGTTATTGGAATAGATTTTTTGCCCTAAAGAATTGCCTTAAATTCTCATATTATTTCCTTTCTCTATTTCTTCCTGTATCTTTCTCTCTGTTCCCTCTTTCATTTCTTCATCTATTCAAGCAAACTTGAAACATTTACTCTTATTTAAGAAGGCATTCCATGTGAGTGAGGAGTGCAGCTCTTCACCTGATATGACCCCTTAAGGAAGAGTCATGCCTGCTAAAGTTATAGGTATTTAAATCTGCAAGAATAGATTCATAATGATAACAGAAGTACCCTTTAATTCAGGACTTTATAAAGACAACCAGAGGATTTCTTGGATATGGCTGAAGCCTTACACTTACCCACTTAATAATAAGTGTTTACTATGGGCCCCAGGTGGCCAATTGCTAAAATCCTGGCAAAATAAAAAGATGATAATGCAACTTGCTTGTCTTCAGAGGTTCATAGTTTGGTTGCACAGTTAACACAGTAAAACTGGAACATGAACCTCGGATTTTTGAGAATAAATTTGGGACTATTAAGGATGAAAATAACTTCAATGCAGTATTTGTTTTACAGAACTTTTGGAGGATCCACCAGAGCATTCGTTTCAGAGATCATGGTCTTACTATTTCCACATCAGGGCATCATAAGCATTTGGAATGATTTCTATTGACCAGGTTACACAGATGACATGTTTGGTAAATGAAAGACTTCAAGTAGCCTATGTAACCCAACTGCTTTGCAACAAGTGCTATGCAAAGTTGCATAAAAACCAATAGTCCAGCAACTAGAAATAATTACAAACAGTGAAAATATTTAGTCTAGTACCTCTCCAAGAAACAAAATAAAGCAATGGAAAGAGAAGTTTTGAAAGGGATGGCTACATTCGTGGAAGCCAGCAAAACTATTAAAAATCCCCTTCCCTGTATCACTCCCTTTCCATTTTTCTTTCCCTCTCTCTCTTGTCCTTCCCCCACTCCATGCACCTCAAAAATTTCCATTCTCCCCATGCTGAAACAGCCCCATCTCTCTCCCTAACATTGGCCTCTCTAGCTCAGGTCTTTTGTTTTATTTTGTGTTATCCCTTGCCTTCTGTCCTGATTCTGATATGTTCCTATATAAATAAAGGAGGATCCAGAATTGATCTAGCACGTAATAAGTCTCTCTCCTTTGGGAGAAGTGGGAGCGAGAAGACGGTACATGCTAAGAATTTAATGTCATTCCTTTTATGCTCTTCACACTTGGGTTTTTTAAAAAATGGAGTTAATGTTGCATGCTATATCTTCAGAAAGGTGCTATAAGGCCCAATCTCTGTTTTTCTTTTCTTCCTTCCTTCCTTCCTTCCTTCCTTCCTTCCTTCCTTCCTTCCTT
>NW_027397067.1:68108841-68240317 GCF_003265705.2 Callorhinus ursinus | reverse complement strand
CTTCCTTCCTTCCTTCCTTCCTTCCTTCCTTCCTTCCTTCCTTCCTTCCTTCCTTTCTTTCTTTCTTTCTTTCTTTCTTTCTTTCTTTCTTTCTTTCTTTCTTTCTTTCTTTCTTTCTTTCTTTCTTTCTTTTTCTTTTTTCACTCACATAAAAAATTGTCATTCTAAACCACTGAGAACATAGCTGTTAGGCCGGGATATACAATAGATTCATTGGGTAGTTCACTAACTTATTTAATAGCAACTGAAATTTCCACAGAAAATATGGGTTTATGGATCTCACAGTATGGGTTTCACTAGTGTGCCGGCAGGGGAAGGACATAGGACATTCGCACATCTCTCCACCTCTCAGAGGCCCCGGAGCCACAAGTGGAGTCTATACCGAAGGAAAGGTGGAAGGAGAAGTCGGAGGTTAAAGCTTTAGAATGGTCTGGACTGGAAATAGATAGTTTTAATAATCACAATGCTTAAAATGGCTGCTAACTGGTGGGGAAAGGAAGATTCAACAGAGCGGTTAACAGTAACTGGGGGAAACAGCAACATTCCATGGTTTTATACCTCACAGAACTGAAGCTCTTCCATCACCAGGCAAAGGATTCTTCTCATTCCACACCATCGTGATTACCATTGTGTGCAGGGACATGTAGCGAAACAAAACCTCTCTGATTTCTCCACTTTTAAAATGGAAAGGACGATTTTATTCTTTTCTTTCAGCTGAAATTTAGAATAATTTTTCAAGTTCTCAAACAAAAATGTCAATTTGTTGTGTGAGTGGAAATGTTATAAATGTTATAAATTCACAGATTATTAGAGAATTTTGGCACCTTTACAATGTTGACATTTTTCCAACTAGAAATACCTTGGTATCCTCCAACCTTCTTTGTGTCTCAACATAGTTTCATTTTTTCCACTACTTTCTGCACATCGGAAGATTCATGTATTCATTTGTTAAATATTAATTGGACACTTACCACGTGCTAAGCACTGTTCTAGATACTAGGGAGACAAAAGTGAAAAAGAAAAACAGACATGATCCTTGCCCAGATGAAGCTTAAATCCTATGGAACGAAGATAGAATGAAAAGAGGACAAGGGTTGGTTTTAATGGTCATGCCTAGAAATTTTCTGTGTCTTTATATTGAAAAATCAGTGTGTCCTTTTTGGATTGTTCGCTTCCAATAGACTGTCAGAGGTTAAATTCCTCTACCTACAATGATGAACAAGTACAAAAGTCAATTGCTTTCCAGAGAGGTTTATATTTATTAGTATTCCTTAGAGAATATTGTGACTACACGGCACTGCAGGCCACATTTCTTCTAAGCCTTAAAGAACCCGCAGGATAATCAGGGCACAGGACAGGGGACGGCTTTGAAGAGAGAAGAGTAAGCTGCATGGTTGGTAATGACCAGGGCTGCGGGGATTTGGTCAGAGATGTGGACGTGATGATGACACATCACCCGAGTTCCAAAACCTTAAGAGGGTTGTGCTCTGCCCTTCACACTCTACACCCCTAAGAAGTGCAATGACATGCCATGTGATCTTCACACGTAGAAAACTTTCAGGAATGTTCTCTTGTTGACATGGCACCTGGAGGGCAACCTATGGCCAGAGGGACTCAGCTCTAAAGGGGACGCTCCCGGGGCCTGTATACTCGTAAACAAATTGGAAGGAAGAAACTCCCCAAACACCATTAAGTTAATGGTAAATAAGACTTTTCCACACTGTCCTGAGCATTCAAGACGCTGGAGATAGAGTAATGTTAATGGACACGCTCACGGAGGCCCGGATCTCTGCCAAGACCACTGACTTGGCCTCTGACAACAGCTGCATTGCTCTTTGGAAATCAATAAAATATTTCCATCCTGATGCTCACAAAAGTGCTCCTGATATTTATTGTGCCCTGATATATTCACTGATACTACAGTAAATATTTGACAAATCATTAGAGCCCTCTTGGGAATACGGAGATTAACCGGAGTTGGCTGTCACAACAAAGATGCATACTCTACCCGCATATTGCAGTTGGGGTTTCCTAGGACATAGGCTCAGAGGCACTGAGTTATGCGCAGGAAATTTACAGGGTAGCGCTGTTGGGGTGAATACCTGTGGTGTCGTGAAGGCAGAGGGGCAAGTTGCAAGAGAAGTAGACCTGAGCAGCCTCAGTGATTTCCCAGGGAAGGCAGAAGTTCCGGAGCTGGGTGCTCTCACACAGTTGCCCCCAACCGATGCAAGGGGAATGTAGGTATCCCCCACTTTCCAAAAGTTCCTATTATACCACATCACATTTAAGAAAGGCCTACTTTAGTACCTGTCTTGCTAATTGAAAGAAATCCGAAGAGGATTTTGGTTTTTTCAAAAAAAGCCTTTACCATACTAACAGTCTTTCCTAAAAGCAAAGTGGCACATTGTGAACTTTTGGAAAGCAGGCGGATACTCTTTTACTCTTTGCTTTACCCCATTTCTGCTTACAAAAGTTTTCATAAGAATGATCTACTTTCAGATAGCAGGGAAAACCTGGAGTCCTTTATGCTTCTTTATTGACAAATCACTGGATGCGAGCTGTGTCCAGGAAGGGGATCAAATTTGGACAAGTGGGTTCTCTTCATCTGATAGCAGTGCTCAGTGGGGGATTCAGCTGGGAGCTGTCAGCAATCTACACTCACAGAAGCTGGAGGAATAGGTACTTTGGTCCTCAAGGGAAGGATCTGGGTGGACACACCATAGCATCCATCGTATCTCTTAAAAAAGAAAGGCTACCAATTTCGATGGTCTTAGTCTTTCTTGTACTTCATGTATATCAGTGAGGTTGGGACTACCCATTCTCTCCTCTGCAGCCTCTGCTCCCAAGACTACAACTGAACTTAATGGGATTTCCAATCCTGCTCTTTAATTAAAACAAAAAGGTGTGAGAGGTGTGAGAGCCCATTGCAGGAGTTGGTGTGATGTGATTTATGCTCGGTACTCTTTAATTCCTTTTCTGCCTCTCATAATTGTTATACTTAGGGACATTCTGACCCAAACCTTTTTTTTTTCCTCTGAGTTTTATAAATGCTTTTTCTGGTCCAAAGTAATGTGGTATAGTAAGAAGTTTTAAGAACCAACCCAGGGTGAAATCCCATTTTGCCCCTTGTTAGCTCTGTGATATTCTACCACTCTGAATTTTGGTTTTCTCACCTATAAAATGGAATAATAACCATCATTTTAATAGTTAGCATAGGATTTTATGAGATAACATATCTGTGACCCAGATGAAATCTCTCTGAAAAGTAATAATAAAAATAATTCTAACAGCCAGCCTTTCTGAGTATTTTCTATGTACTTTGTACAGTACTAAGGGCTATACCTCGGTTACCCATTTAATCGTCACACAAAAACCATAAGATATGGTTATTTTGGCAGAGAACAAAAGGTCGCCTGCCAAAGGGGAGGGTTTGGGGGATGGGCAGAATGGGCAAAGGGCAGCAGGAAATACAGGCTTCCAGTTATGGAACAAATAAGTCACAGGAATAAAAAGGTACAACATAGGGAAATAGCAATGGTAATGTAGTAGTGCTGGATGGTGACAGGTGGTCACTTGTGGTGAGAGAGATACAGCCAATACAGAGCTGTTGAATGAATGCACTATGTTGTACACATAAAACTAATGTAACATTGTATGTCAACTGTACTCAAATTAAAAATAAATGAATAAGGGATGACTAGGTGGCGCAGTCAGTTGAGCGCCCGACTCTTGATTTCGGCTCAAGTCATGATCTCAGGGTGGTGAGATCAAGCCCTGTGTCAGGCTCCCCACTAAGCATGGATTCTGCTTGAGATTCTCTCTCTATCCCTCTCCATCTACCCCTCCCCTGGTGCTTTCTCTCTCTCTGGCTCTTAAATAAATAAATAAATAAATAAATAAATAAATAAATAAATAAATAAATAAAAATGTGAA
This sequence comes from Callorhinus ursinus, assembly GCF_003265705.2. Classification (NCBI taxonomy): domain Eukaryota; kingdom Metazoa; phylum Chordata; class Mammalia; order Carnivora; family Otariidae; genus Callorhinus; species Callorhinus ursinus. Next base: position 68,236,384 of record NW_027397067.1, on the reverse strand, counting down.
TAGAATTGGAATAAAATAAAGTTGAAACAGTTCAAAATTTTAAAAGATATGGTTACTTTATGGTTATATGGCTATATTTTATGGTTATATATGGTTATATAGGTATTCTCTAAAATATTTAGTAAGTTGTATGGCTTGGTTACAGATCAGTCAGAATGGAAGCAATTGAAACAGCTGGGGCAGCCATCTAATTATACCCATTTTACAGATGAGGATATTGAGACATCAAAGCTTTAACTAGCTTGCCTAAGAACATAAGGCCTATCGGTGGCAGAGATGGGTTTAAATAGGTAGTCTGACTTCACAGACTCTAAACTTAAAGGGTTTTTCTAAACTATCTCCCAATCTCAAGATCTAGCTGGGGTTGCTTGAAATCTTTAATTTTGTTCCCTTGGAAAGCCCTAGGTCTTTCTGACTTTTCAGTGTTGCTCTGACCCACCAGACCCAGGCACCATGCTATTTTCTTACTATCAATACCCTAGACCTTCTGCTAAATACAATTGCCAGGGTTTATTGCACTGAAAGCTAATGTTGTGAGTCACTTGGAGCCAAAGTGATTACTGTAATTATAAGGGATAATAGCAGTTATTAAGAGCGATTTTTGTAAAAGCAAACAAAAAATTAAGTTTATTTAAATGGTTAAATCAGGAGCAACATTAAAATCCAGACTTGGGAGGAGAGAGACCCCAAGAAGGTCAACAAAAGAGTGAGGATGGTATTAATGACAAAGAAACCCTCAGTAATGAAATGACATAAGATACCATAACCATGTTAATTCCACTTCACAGAAGCTCCTTTGACAATGGGGGACCGAGGGGACTAACACAGAAGGCTAGTCCCTGAGGCAAAATGGATTGATCCAGATGCAGAAAGCAAAACAGAACATATGATGGAGACAATGGGTAAGCGTGGAAATAGATGCAGGTTTCTTTGATTTTGTCTGAAAGAAACACAAAAATAGAATTCCTAGGGGAGCATTCCCTGGAAACCACAACTGACATCTCTATATCCACTCCAAAAGACTCCTGCTAACTGTGAACTTTTGGAGTAGAACTGTGTCTGGTGTGTGCATGTGTGGGTGCATGCGTGGGTGCATGGATGTCTATCTGCATGTGCAGTTTGTTGCTGGTGGTAGTGATCAAACATGTGTAAGTACCTGTTAAATTAATGCAAAGAGACATACAGGTCCATCTCCTAAGTTATACATGATAGAATGCAGAGACAAGAGACCAGCATCTATGAAGCCTTCCCTGGCAAACACCACTCTGTATCTCAACCTTGGACCCATCCCTTCCTTCTCTGTGTCTAAATCCAAGCACTTCCTCTACTTTCTTTGTCTGCTTTGACTTTGGGTATTTGTGCCTCTGACGCCCACTTGATCAACACTTTGTCTCCTGCTCATGCCTTATCTCACCCCCACTGTTATCTCAGTGAATTGAATCTAACCTACAACACCTGACCTCTGGCTGACTTCGGGACCCTAAGAAACATTCCTTATTCTCAGTTCAAACTGATGCTCCACCCACCCACCCACCCATCTTATATTGTCTGGTTCAAACCAGTCAGGCACAGCACACTCACACATCACAATAAAGGCAAATCTGGAACACTCCAATACTACTTATGGCAGTCACTCATACCTTCAATCCCTATTTTTATCATCCATCCAAGAGCTGATTCTTTAAAATATAATGATTACTAACCTACAGTCAGTGTCTAATGGGAAAGAGTTAGCAATTTAAGGGGAGTTTAATAAAGGTGGGGCCAGGGTTAATGGAATCAACAAAGAATAGTGCAGTGCCCCAGAGCTAGAAAGAGAAGCCCTTACCACTCATAGGTCTGCAGAGTCAGGGGGAGGGACTGATACCTCGACCCCTGAGACAGCATCTGCAGCCTTAGGTAGAGAGACAGAGGCAATCCACAGAGGGAAAAAGCCAGGGGAAAAACATCCCAACCTCACCTTCGCCCCTGTAATCTCATGCCTGTGCTTTCCACTAGCCCAACCCAAGTGGAAATCGCAAGGCAAAGGACCCCACTGGTGGCATTCTTACAGTTTCCATGATGTAGAGTAAGGAGTGCGGAGAGTGGCTTGAGGGTGGGCGTGAACAAAAGATATCTAGTACATCTGTCACGTGCCTCATCTGTGATATGTGTTAAAAATACAAAAACTTGTGAGTCATCTTTATCTTCAAAAAGCTTACAATCTAGTGGGAGAGAATCAAATTACCATGTAACATATATAATGAGAGAGGTGAGTGGTGGTTGTCATAGACACACAGGTGAGCCCCATTGGGTAGACTAGGGGTAAGGCATTGGCACCCACGGACAGTAAAATGTGGTGAAATACCAAAACTGAGCATTAGAGCCTGAGTAGGAGTTGGTCAAACAAAGGGAGCTCATGCAGCAGGAAGAAGGCATGGCTTTCCCAGCTGACAGAATGTAATAAGCAAAGGCCTCAAAATGGTCTCTTCTGTGTCTTATCAGTAAAGACACAAACCACAGGTCTTGGTCCTGGAATGCTCAGATGTTAAAAAAAAAAAAAAAAAAAATCAGCTCTATGCCACCAAAGCTAATTTTAAAATAATGTAAGTCATCTGCTTGTATTCCTTGAACCTCATGAGGTAACTCCATGATGGAACAAAATTGTTTGCAGAGATATCTCTCTGTACGTTTCTTTTATCCCTCATCTTTGGGACTCATACAATGCTCCCAAACTTGTCCTAAACAAATAAATACAAGTAAAGACAGAAAATCTCATCTTTATCAATTAAGAGGACTCTTAATCTGGGCCATTATAAATGGCCCAAACCAACTCTCCCTCCCTCAAATAAAAGGGAATTAGCTCAGGTATCTAATATATTTGGGGGTGGGGATGTGTGATGGATCCTTGGCTTTGCTTTGTATTGGTTCTATTTTCAGTGGCCTCTCACCCTAGAGTGGTAGGATGGAGCGGTGGATCCAGGCTTTTGCCTCCCAGATTTGGGTTTAAAAGAGAGAGAGAGATCATTCTCAAGCCCTTCAAAGATCCTAGGATTTCTCTCTTCCATCCGACTTATACATGTGTTTTTCTCTGCAACCCTGTAGGCAGGCACATAAGCTCCACCTCCCAGGCAGAGCACAGAAAACAAACCGGGGATGGTACACCTGCAAAAGATCCTTCGGGTTTATTTTTCTGAAGAAAGGAGAGGCAGTAGAACCAGTTTTACCACCAGAGCGAGGCTCTGCTATCTGCTATTTTTGGTTTTCTCCTCACTTTATTCCCACTTAATGATCATTGCATCCAATGTTTGGTTGGGAAACCAGGACACTTCCGGTGGGAGGAGAGCCCATTTGGACATGCTCATATAATTACTTTGATCTTACCACATGCATTGTTTCCTGTCATTATTACAGACACATTCTGATGTAGCAGCATTTCCCCAGTTTTATCGACAACAGAACCAAGTTTTAGAGAGTAGAGCAAGAGGCCTAATGTCTATGAGGTTGCAGAGAGGAATCTCCAAGATCAGATGGTGAGTTCAGGAAGAGATTCTTCTTCCTTGCTACGCTGATTAAGCTAAGACCTAATTTTTTTTCCTCCTGCTCTTTGAATATAACAATAATGAGTTGTTGACTGTTCCCTTCGCTTTGCAGAAGCTTTTTATCTTGATGAAGTCCCAAAAGTTCATTTTCACTTTTGTTTCCCTTGCCTTTGGAGACACGTCTTGAAAGAAGTTGCTGTGGCCGATGCTGAAGAGGTTACTGTCTATGTTCTTCTCTAGGAAAGAGGCAACCCACAGAATGGGAGAAGATATTTGCAAATGACACTACAGATAAAGGGCTGGTATCCAAGATCTATAAAGAACTTCTCAAACTCAACACCCAAAAAACAAATAACCAAGTCAAAAAATGGGCAGAAGACATGAAAGCCACTTCCCCAAAGAAGACATACGAATGGCTAATAGACACATGAAAAAATGTTCAACATCATTAGGCATTAGGGAAATCCAAATTCAAACCACACTGAGATACCACCTTACACCAGCTAGAATGGCAAAAATTGACAAGGCAGGAAAAAACAAATGTCGGAGAGGTTGTGGAGAAAGGGGAACCCTCTTACACTGTTGGTGGGAATGCAAGTTGGTACAGCCACTTTGGAAAACAGTATGGAAGTTCCTCAAAAAGTTAAAAATAGAGCTACCCTATGACCCAGCAATTGCACTACTGGGTATTTACCCCAAAGATACAGATTTAGTGAAAAGAAGGGCCACATGCACCCCAATGTTCATAGCAGCAATGTCCGCAATAGCCAAACTGTGGAAAGAGCCGAGATGCCCTTCAACAGACAAATGGATAAAGAAGATGTGGTCCATATATACAATGGAATACTACTCAGCCATCAGAAAGGATGAATACCCACCCTTTGCATCTACATGGATGCAACTGGAGGGGATTATGCTAAGTGAAATAAGTCAAGCAGAGAAAGACAATTATCATGTGGTTTCACTTTGATGTGGAACGTAAGGTATATGGAGGACATTAGAAGAAGGAAGGGAAAAATGAAAGGGGGGAAATCAGAGGGGGAGATGAACCATGAGAGACCATGGACTATGGGAAACAAACCGAGGGTTTCAGAGGGGAGGGGCATGGGGGGGATGGGTTAGCCCAACGATGGGTATTAAGAAGGGCACGTACTGCATGGAGCATTGGGTGTTATATGCAAACAATGAATCATGGAACACTACATTAAAAACTAATGATGTACTGTATGGTGACTAACATAACATAATAAAATAAAAAAACAAAACAAAACAATGAGTTGACTTCACTATACATTTACACATGCTTGTTTTCAAAGAGATCCCAACAAAAGGAAAAAACTGATAAAATCATTTAAAAATCACCACCTAGGAGTACTAGTAACATTAAGTAGTACTCACTATACCTGTTTATGTAGATATGAGAATAAAAACTGTCTTATTATCTTGCACTCTGTGTGCTTTAAATGTTTCTTTTTTGGATTATTTTCCATGCGATCTTTTTAATTTTTAAAGATTTTATTTATTTATTTGAGAGAGAGTGAGAGAGAGCATGAGCATGGGGGAGGGGCAGAGGGAGAAGCAGACTCCCCACTGAGTGGGGAGCCCCACACGGGGCTGGATCCCAGGACCCTGGGATCATGACCTGAGCTGAAAGGCAGATGCTTAACCAACTGAGCCACCCAGGTGCCCCCATTTTTCCATAAAGTATTACTTTCAATTGAGCAAAGGTGAAGGAAACTGTAGTGACACCAAAGGCATTTCTAAACTTCAGACTTTATTTACCACCTCACTAGTCCTCTTGCCGTGCCCTTTGGTTAATAGGATTTCAACAGTTGTTTTTGCAAAAATGGCTCATGTTTGAGAATATCTGCCTGTGGCTCTGTATTTGAGGTACACTTTGATGGTGTTTAATTTCTTTTAGAATTGTGTAGACTTATGTCTCTTGTCGTTAGCACTAATTGGTGCCATAGAGAACTTTGAAATCTGATTTTCCTCCTTATAAGCAACTTTCTCCTCAGGCCTGGATGAACAGCAAGTCTGTCTTACAAAAAGTCTTTATTTTCTGGGAATATACAGTATTATTTTGTTCTGAATATTCAGTTCTCCCTTGATTTTGAGTTCTCCATTCACATATAAAAATTATCCTCTGATTTCATGTCTTTGTCCACTTTATCTCTGGTTGAGTCTGTAAGAATGCCCCCCTTTTCATGGACCATCACGGTGATACCACAAAGCTCTCTTTTGTCGCTAATTAAAATTCTCTAATATAGATTATTTGTTTTAGTTTTAGTTTATATATTAATTTTACAATGATGTTTTGCTATCTCGTTTTTCATATAATTCTCTTATTTTCATGAAATTCTCTTATTTAGTCATCTTTGAACTCTTGATTAGTGAAAATACATATATATGTGTGTGTATATATTTATGTGTGTGTGTGCACGCGCGCATACATACAAAGAGAGAGAGAGAGAGAGAGCAAGAGAGAGAGGAAGCAAGTGCCTCTGCTAAGATCTTGAAATCTTCAAGAATAGATTTTTTAGTCCCAGGGATTTGAAAAAAAAATTTCCTTGGTCTGTCTATTAATAATTTCAGATTAGGGGGTATTGATGAACCTTTCCAGAATTGTATTTACTTTCCCTATTTGTCTGTCACTAGGGGGGGAAGCAGAAGCTATCAAGTGTCTTCCTTGGCAGCCACTTCTACTCTTTGTGGGCCTAACATTATTTCCAGTTTCCAGCTTATTTGCTGCTGATGAGTTTTTTGCTGACACTTACTGTTTTGGTGGTGGTGGTTGTGCCAGGTAATAGGAAGGAAGATTGTGTGACCCAGATTTACTCTGCCATCTCACCTGCATGTTTTCAGAGCTAAATTTCATGCTCACTTACAGCAGTCATTTTAGTTCTGGTTCTTGGCAAAAAAAATATTTCCCTGCCTCATCTATGTGGTGTTGGATTTCTTAATATATATCATCATGCAAATCGTCACCATTTTTGTATTCATCAAAGTGCATACATGCTTTAAGTCAGACTTGCCTCAAATAGCTTTTGGTACAGGAACATGGAACCATAGAAAGTCAGAGGAAAAACAGATATTATCTAGTTAGTTCCCTCAAGTTTGCAGATGAAGAAAATGGACCTAGAACAATTTAGTGGAAGTCACATTCACACAACTGATTATTTTCCAAAAGAGTTCTGGATCACGAATGAAGCCAACTTTGTGTTAAGGCCTAATTTATCTTCAAATTATCTCTGTGACATAGGTTGAGTTATTTAATTCTTTTTTTAAGATTTTGTTTATTTATTTGAGAGAAAGAATGAGAAGGAGAGATCACAAGCAGGGAGAGCAGCAGAGGGAGAGGGAGAAGCAGGCTTCCTGCTGAGCAGGGAGCTCAATGTGGGGCTCAATTCCAGGACCCCAGGATCATGACCTGAGCCAAAGGCGGACACTTAACCGACTGAGCCACCCAGGTGCCCCTATTTAATTCTTTTGCAATCATTTTCCTAATCTGGAAAATAGAGTTAACCACTTGTCATGCAATTTTGTGAGCCTCAGAAATAATTTAGCATACTGTCTGACACATCATATTTCATAGTTGGTAGCTACAGTTGGTGTTACCTTTTAGTTTCAGTACACAATCCTTCCCTTCAGACAACATCAGGATATAAAATTTAAAAGAAATTTACCCTCTATGATGAACAAATTATTTTCATCTTCAACAAGAGAAAAAACAGTAGCTAATGTTTATCATCCCTGTTTCCCCTACTAAATGCAAGCAAGTAAATACTGTCACGAATGAAAGCATGTTTAATGGAAAATTCAGTTTGATTTATTTGCTAATTAGTACCAGTTAGACTTCGAAGGGACAGGTGAATGATGTGTTCATAGAAATATCTGAATGTGGCAAAGCCATTCAGGTTTGCAGAAAAGGGTTACAGCTGGGCAAACCAAATGCTGGTGAGGTATGTCCTATTTATGAGAATTCATTAAGAACATGAGGTGGCATGCACTCTGCATAATGTGGAGGTCAAGACGACACAGTACAGCAAGGGGTAAAGAGGTGAGCTGAATGGTTGGAAAACACCATCAATCAGGGGAGAAAGCTGGCATTGTGCATTATGGATCTATAAGCAGTTCAGCTAAGGTGTTTCCACAATCTTGTAGCTTTGTGGGGTTTACCCAGCACTTTGCTTTCAGAAGGAATTCAGTGCAATTCAACGGTTGCTTCCTGAGTGCCTTCTACATGCCCACCATTAAAGATATAAGACACACACACAAAAAAGATATAAGACATAAAACTCCAGACAGAATCCCTGTTCTCACGTAACACATCATCTAGTAGAGGTGTCAATACATATACAAGGAAATCAATTAATAAGCTGATTGTGATAAAGGTTACCATGGGAATAGTAATAAAGAGCCACGGAAGCACACACAAGAAATAAATGAATTCTGAGTGTCTGTAAGCTTAGTACTGATTAATGAAGAAAATTTTGAAATATTTGGGAAAGGGGGTCAAGTTACAAATAATCAAACTGATACGGTATTTCTGGCGATTCCAAGGGATGAGAGGAGAGAGGCATTGTAGAACATCAGTGGTAGAAAGCTGCAGAGTTCAGGGTTCATTAGGATATTTTGCCTGAAATGTGCTGAAACTGTTTTAAGCATTGCACCGAGCAGATGCTGTTCTTATCTCTTTAGAACTTCTGTTAAGGTCGGTACAATGGCTGCAGGCTATTGGGCACCAAAGAAACTGATGTCAGACTGCAGTGGTGAACTCAGCCCATGATGAACTGTGTTCCCAGAGGATAACTGATAACTAACCGGGGACAGAGAACCAGCCCTTGACAATATGGTACCTGGTTTCACTGAGCTTATGTCCCAATGGGTATGGCAGGTGATACCCCAAAAGAAAAGATAAGAACAGATCGCAATAAATGCATTGAAGGAAATGACAGGGACAGCAGAGAAAACTGGGAAAAGGCTCTTTAGAGAGAGCATTGAGATAAAAGGAACGTGAACATCAAGGAGAAAACCATTCTGGGCAGAAGGAAGAGTAAATATACGAGTTCTGACATGAGAAAATGTTCAGCGTGTCGAATGAAATGAAACAAAAACCAATGTGGCTGGAATACAGTGATTAAAGGGAAGGCTGGAATGGGGTGAAGTTGAAGAGGTGGTGAAAGAAAGATCAAGGAAGCTTTGCAGGTCGTGGGGGCAAGTTTGGGTTTTATCCTAAGAGCACTCGGAAGCCATTGAGTCATTTTAAGCATGGTTGTAAAATACTGTGTTAGTATTTAAAGATCCTTTGGCTGCTGTGTGGCAGATGGTGGGGTGGGCTGTCGTCAGCTGAGTGCCACTACTGTGTCCTTGTAAGGTTGGCGACTTCATTTCTTGTAATCACTTTCCATGTTTTGCTCTGAGCTATGTTTCGTCAAGGAGTGCAACAGCTGCCTGTGCTGTCTTGAAAATAGAAGTGAATGAGAAGCTTTATTCTCTAGCGGTGATGGCAGAGAGAGACAAATGCACAGATGTGAGCATCAGAGGAGCCTGTCAGCAAACTCTTGCAACCTACTTGCTCCATGGCTGCAGACTGGACTAGACGGTCCGGGAGCTTCCTAGACATTCTGAGAACTGTAGCAACTTCCAGGCAAGCCTTGGAAAACCACCGGATTCGGTGCTGCAGGCGGAGATCTTCGGTATTGACTTTAAGGATCTTCAGCTTCGGTTTCTCTGGCATCTGCCCCCACCCCTCAGCTTTTCCAACAATCATGTAAGCCCCTATTCTATATTAAACCCTTTATTTCTGGAATGCATTGGGTAGATTGTTTCTCAACTGACATTAAAAATGTTGGAAAGGATTAGAAGCCATGAGAGGACATAGGACATTATAGAATAATGGAGAAAGATGGATTTGAGACGTACTTGGTAGGAGCACGGAAAATATTAAGACATGGATTGGATGGCACAGGGAAGTAAGAGAAGGTATGGAGGGTGTCCTCTAAGTTTTTAGCTTGATGATGGTGCCCCTTAATGAGACAGGGAAGTTTAAGACTAAGCAGTTTATAAGGATGGGTATCATCAGAATGGGAGAAAATCTTCAAGAGAGATAGCTAGGGAGAACCATGGATTTCCTGGAATGAATTCAGGCTCCTGGAATCACTGGTGGCACAAAGGACTTTTGGGTCAAAGAGTCAGTTGGGTTAGGATATATTTTGATATCTCTGGAGAACTTGCAGGACCAAAGTGCATTTAAGGAAAGGGTTCAGGAAACTGACTTGAGGAATCTTGGGAATAGTTCATTTGTGGTGGGAAGAGTAGATTTTTCTTGAGCTGAAAAAAACCGAGTTCAAATCCCAGGTCTACAACTTATTAGTTATGTGACTGGAGAAGTTACTCAATCTCTTTGAGCTTTAGTTTCTCTATCTGCGTATTAGAGATAATTTTAGTATCTACCAAAAAAACATAAAATTAAATCATGGATATCAAATACCTGGTCATTGATAAGATCCTTTATCTATGTAACACCAGGCAGTTTGGATGGTAAGGCTCCTGAAAAGTGCAGGGTGTTCCTAATCAAACTATGAGGGACCCCAATCTACTCTGGGGTGTCAGAGGAAGTTTCCTATGAAGTGATGTTAGAGCTGAACTCTGGGAAGTTGAATAGGAATCCACTAGATGCACATAATGGGAGTTTTTTACCGGCTGGAGGTGGGTGAAAATGAAGAGCATTCCAGGTCACAGATACAGCATTGTGAAAAACACTGAAACAAAATGCAGGAAAGTACATTTGGTGCCCCAAATTCAGCCCAGCATGGCTGGTACAGAAAGCCTGAGGGCAGAGAGAATGGGAAGATTTGGATTCCCTCTGTCCAGTCCAATCCAGCTCCCAAGAGGAAGTTAAAGACAATGCTTTGAAGTAGATATTTTAACCAGTCAAAATCATAGTCAGTACTTGGTAAGTACTTACTATTTACCAAGCACTGCATTGAGCACCTAATTCTGTTTTGAGAACTGCTATTCTAGGCACTAAGATATGATGATGAACAAGACAAACAGCCCCTCCATCTGCACACACAGTTTACTTATTCAATTCTTGTAACAGTCCCCTGGAGTTACAGATGATGCTTAGGTAGGTCAACAACTTGCCCAAGCTCACGGAGCTAGAAAATCTTATAGTTAGTACTCCATTTATTCATTTACTTTACACATATGTACTGAGCACCTACTATGTGCTGGGCATTGTTCCAGGTTCTTGGGACATGGCTGGGAGCAAAACAGAGGTCTCCCAAGGAATTAATCCTATCAGGATTATCACATGATAAACTACAGATGTGATAAGTGAATTATATCGGAGGTTAGAAAATGATACATCTTTGAACAAGGAATAAGAGCAGAATGAGAACTGGGATTCCTGGCATTGCAATTTTAGCAGAATATTGTGGTGGGATTTATTGAGAAAGTGATATTTGAGAAAAAGCTGAGGGAGGTTGGCAGTTAGCGTTATGGAGATCTAGTGTCATCGTCTGCTCAGCTACCATAACAAAATACCTTCAACTGGGTGACTTAAACAACAGAAATTTATTTCACACAGTTCTGGAGGCTAGAAGTCCAAGATCAAGGTGCTAGCCAATTCAGTTTCTAGGGAAGACTCTCTTCTGGCTTGCAGAAGGCTGCCTTCAAACTTTGTTGTCACATGGTGGAGGGAGAAAGAGAGAGAAGAAAAGAGAGGGAGGGAGAGAGGGAGAGGGAAAAAAGAGAGGAGGAGGAGAGAGAGATCTTTCTCTGTTTATAAGGCCCCAGTCTTGGGATTAGGGCTCTATCCTTATGACTTCATTTAACCTTAATTACCTCTTAAAGATCTCATCTCTGTTACAGTTCCCCAGGGGAACACAATCCAGTCCATAGCATCTGGGGAAATGCCTTCAAGCAGAGGAACAGCCATGACAAAGACATAAAGGCAGGAGTGAGCCTGGTGAGTTAAAGACAAGTGAGGAGCCTGGTGTGGTTGCCGCTGATGGAGGTGTGGGAGGACATGAAGTCAAAGAGGCAAAGGGGACAAGTTCATTAAAACCTAGTGGGCTGGGTCAGGGACTCCGAACAATGATCTGAGTGAAATGGAAGCCAGTATAGAGCTGTGAGCGGAGGAACGGCCTGATTTGATTTGGTTTCAGTGAGATCACTGTGACAGGTTGGAGAGATGTCCCTGGAAGCGGAGATCAATCTGACACTACCTGGGCAGGAGACGGTGCCCAGTCAGCCTACGCAGGTCACAGCAGGACTGGTGCCCAGGGATCATATCATGGATATATTTGTTTGTTAAGTAAACAGAGTTTCAGGGAAAATTATATTTGGGATGTGAGAAAGAGAAGTCAAAGATAACATCAAGTCCTCTGAGTTTGGCAACAGGAGGTTGGTTTGTCATCAGGAGGGGGCGGTGAAGCAAGTTTGAGGGCAGACAGTACGGCGTTCAGTTCAGGTCATGAGAACTTTGTGATGTCTCTTACACTTCCTTCCAAATGATGATGTCAAGGAGGTAGTTGGAATGCAACCTGAAGCTTGGGGAAAATGTGTGCTTGGGAAAGGGAAATATGGGAGTTCTCAGCTTAGAGATGGCATCGGATCCCAGATCTTTCCAGCTTTAAAAATCCTTGGTCCTAAGAAACACATCGACAACAATACAATAATAGTGGGGGACTTTAACACCCCCCTGACTGAAATGGACAGATCATCTAAGCAAAAGATCAACAAGGAAATAAAGACTTTAAATGACACACTGGACCACATGGACTTCACAGACATATTCAGAACATTCCATCCCAAAGCAACGGAATACACATTCTTCTCGAGTGCCCATGGAACATTCTCCAGAATTGATCACATCCTAGGTCACAAATCAGGTCTCAACCGCTACCAAAAGATTGGGATCATTCCCTGCATATTTCCAGACCACAATGCTTTGAAACTAGAACTCAATCACAAGAGGAAATTCGGAAAGAACTCAAATACATGGAGGCTAAAGAGCATCCTACTAAAGAATGAATGGGTCAACCAGGAAATTAAAGAAGACTCAAAAAAAATCATGGACACCAATGAAAGTGAAAACACAACTGTTCAAAATCTTTGGGATACAGCAAAGGCAGTCCTGAGAGGAAAGTATATAGCAATACAAGCCTTTCTCAAGAAACAAGAAAGGTCTCAAATACACAACCTAACCCTACACCTAAAGGGGCTAGAGAAAAAAACCACAAATAAAGCCTAAGCCCAGCAGGAGAAGAGAAATAATAAAGATCAGAGCAGAAATCAATGAAGTAGAAACCAAAAGAACAGTGGAACAGATCAACAAAACTAGGAGCTGGTTCTTTGAAAGAATTGACAAGATTGATAAACCCCTGGCTAGACTTATCAAAAAGAAAAGAGAAATGACCCAAATCAACAAAATCACGAATGAAAGAGAAGAGATCACAACCAACACCAAAGAAATACAAACAATTATAAGAACATATTATGAGCAACTCTACGCCAGCAAATTAGATAACCTGGAAGAAATGGATGCATTCCTAGAGATGTCTCAAATACCAAAATCGAACCAGGAAGAAACAGAAAACCTGAACAGACCTATAAGCACTAAGGAAATTGAAGCAGTCATCAAAAATCTCCCAACAAACAAAAGCCCAGGGCCAGATGGCTTCCCAGGGGAATTCTACCAAACATTTCAAGAAGAATTAATACCTATTCTCCTGAAATTGTTCCAAAAAATAGAAATGGAAGGAAAACCTCCAAACTCATTTTATGAGGCCAGCATTACCTTGATCCCAAAACCAGACAAAGACCCCATCAAAAAGGAGAATTACAGACCAATATCCTTGATGAACATGGATGCAAAAATTCTCACCAAAATACTAGCCAATAGGATCCAACAGTACATTAAAAGGATTATTCACCACGACCAAGTGGGATTTATCCCTGGGCTGCAAGGCTGGTTCAACATCCACAAATCAATAAACGTGATACAATACATTAACAAAAGAAAGAACAAGAATCATATGATCCTCTCAATAGATGCAGAAAAAGCATTTGACAAAGTGCAGCATCCTTTCTTGATCAAAACTCTTCAGAGTATAGGGATAGAGGGTACATACCTCCATATCATAAAAGCCATCTACAAAAAACCTACAGTGAATATCATTCTCAATGGGGAAAAGCTGAGAGCTTTTCCCCTAAGGTCAGGAACGAGGCAGGGACGTCCACTCTCACCACTGCTATTCAACATAGTATTAGAAGTCCTAGCCACAGCAATCAGACAACAAAAAGAAATCAAAGGCATCCAAATCGGCAAAGAGGAAGTCAAACTCTCACTCTTTGCAGATGATATGGTACTGTATGTGGAAAACCCAAAAGACTCCACCCCAAAACTGCTAGAACTCATACAGGAATTCAGTCAAGTGGCAGGCTATAAAATCAATGCACAGAAATCAGTGGCATTCCTATACACCACCAACGAGACAGAAGAGAGACAAATTAAGGAGTCGATCCCATTTACAATTGCACCCAAAACCATAAGATACCTAGGAATAAATTTAACCAAAGAGGCAAAGGATCTGTACTCAGAAAACTATAAAATACTCAGGAAAGAAATTGAAGAAGACACAAAGAAATGGAAAAACGTTCCATGCTCATGGATTGGAAGAACAAACATCGTGAAGATGTCAATGCTACCTAGAGCAATCTACACATTCAGTGCAATCCCCATCAAAATGCCCTCCACGTTTTTCAAAGAAATGGAACAAATAATCCTCAAATTTGTATGGAACCAGAAGAGACCCGAATAGCCAGAGGAATCTTGAAAAAGAAAAGAAAAGCAGGCAGCGTCACAATTCCGGACTTCTAGCTCTATTACAAAGCTGTCATCATCAAGAGAGTATGGTACTGGCACAAAAACAGACACATAGATCAATGGAATAGAATAGAGAGCCCAGAAATGGACCCTCAACTCTATGGTCAACTCATCTTTGACAAAGCAGGAAAGAATGTCCAATGGAAAAAAGACAGTCTCTTCAACAAATGTTGGGAAAATTGGACAGCCACATGCAGAAGAGTGAAACTGGAGCACTTCCTTACACCACACACAAAAATAGACTCCAAATGGTTGAAAGACCTAAACGTGAGACAGGAGTCCATCAAAATCCTTAAAGGAGAACACAGGCAGCAACCTCTTTGGCCTCAGCTGCAGCAACTTCTTCCTAGAAACATCGCCAAAGGCAAGGGAAGCAAGGGCAAAAATGAACTGTTGGGATTTCATCAAGATAAAAAGCTTTTGCACAGCAAAAGAAACAGTCCACAAAACCAAAAGACAACTGACAGAATGGGAGAAGATATTTGCAAATGACACATCAGATAAAGGGCTGGTATCCAAAATCTATGAAGAACTTCTCAAACTCAACACCCAAAGAACAAATAATCCAATCAAGAAATGGGCAGAACACATGAGCAGACATTTTTCCAACGAAGACATCCAAATGGCCAACAGACACATGAAAAAGTGCTCAACATCGCTCGGCATCAGGGAAATCCAAATCAAAACCTCCATGAGATACCACCTCACACCCGTCAGAATGGCTAAAATGAACAAGTCAGGAAACAACAGGTGTTGGCGAGGATACGGAGAAAGGGGAACCCTCCTACACTGTTGGTGGGAATGCAAGCTGGTGCAGCCACTCTGGAAAACAGTACGGAGGTTCCTCAAACAGTTGAAAATAGAGCTACCGTTCGATCCAGCAATTGCACTACTGGGTATTTACCACAAAGATACAAATGTAGGGATCCGAAGGGGTACGTGCACCCCAATGTTTATAGCAGCAGTGTCCACAATAGCCAAACTGTGGAAAGAGCCAAGATGTCCATCGACAGATGAATGCATAAAGAAGATGTGGTATATATACACAACGGAATGTTATGCAGCCATCAAAAGGAATGAGATCTTGCCATTTGCAACGACGTGGATGGAACTGGAAGGTGTTATGCTGAGTGAAATAAGTCAATCAGAGAAAGACATGTATCATATGACCTCACTGATATGAGGAATTCTTAATCTCAGGAAACAAACTGAGGGTTGCTGGAGTGGTGGGGGTGTGGGAGGGATGGGGTGGCTGGGTGATAGACATTGGGGAGGGTATGTGCTATGGTGAGTGCTGTGAATTGTGCAAGACTGTTGAATCACAGATCTGTACCTCTGAAACAAATAATGCAATATATGTTAAGAAAAAAAAAAGAAGAAGAAGATAGCAGGAGGGGAAGAATGAAGGGAGGGAAATCAGAGGGGGAGACGAACCATGAGAGACGATGGACTCTGAAAAACAAACTGAGGGTTCTAGAGGGGAGGGGGGTGGGGGGATGGGTTAGCCTGGTGATGGGTATTAAAGAGGGCACGTTCTGTGTGGAGCACTGGGTTTTATGCACAAACAATGAATTATGGAACACTACATCAAAAACTAATGATGTAATGTATGGTGATTAACATATCAATAAAAAAATAAAAATCCTTGGTCCTGACTACTATATCACTTTCTAATAAGAAAAGAAGACTAAAGGATTTTCTTTACTGAAACTTCTTGCATGTGATCATTCCGGAGGAGGCTGGTGGGCAAGAATGTCAGAGAGAATCTCCTGAACTTTAATTCCACAGAAATTGTGATTTGGCGTGGACAAATTTAAACACCGGTGCCGGGGGAGAACAAAATGACACCCATATGGAAGGGTCTTTATGATGGGATCTTAGACAATGTGACATCTGGTTGGGAGAGGAAGCTGTGAGTCTTGGAACCTTCTAGGTGCCCCTCAAACTATATCATGTAAGGCCTAGCTCTGTTTGCAGGGTAACCTTTTTTCAGGCTAGCTCACCTGTCAGGCTAATCTCTGCTACCTCAGAAGGAGGCCTGTACAACCATTCAAACACGGGCTTGACAGTTGGCACCTCTGGCTGAGAGCCGTTTAAGCGGCCCTCTTAGAAAATCAGCTCTTTCAACCCGCCAGTGCCAGACAAAGTGGCAAAACGGTTTCGGAGCTGACATGTACCTTCGATATTAATGACTTAATGCATACATCATAGTCAGTTCAGGCTGCTATAACAATATACCAACCAAACCACCCTGATATAAACAACAGACATGTATTTCTCTCAGTTCTGGAGGCTGGAAGTCTGAGTTCAGGGTGAGTTTTGCAGACTGCCAACTTGGTGTATCTCACAGGATGGAGAAGAGGGGAAGGAAGCAAACTCTCTTGTGACTCATATAAGGGTCATAAAGGCTCCACCTTTATCAAATCTGAATTCCTTCCCAAAGTCCCCACCTCTTAATACCATCACACTGGGGTAGGATTTCAATATGTGAAATTTGTGGGGGACACAAACGTGCAGTCCGTAACGATCATGTGAAATAACTAGAGCAGGGCCTGGGAACATAGTCGACAGTTCCTGTTCATTATGACTTTTATTGCTGCTGTTGTCACTCTTATTATTGTTTTCGTGCCTCTTTGGTTTTACAGATGTGGAAACTGAGGCTCAGAGATTTAAAGTAAGTCTCCCAATGTCACATAGCTAGTAGATAGCAGAGCTGGGACTTTTTCACGTCCTAGAATCTATGGAACATAAAGGATGAATCTTAGAAACCGCCAATGATGTGATTGTCAATCTCAGTCCAGAGGAACCCTGGGATTCCTCAGGTACAGGCCTGTGGTAGCAGTGTGTGCCTGGGCTGGGGGCAGTGAGCAGAGCGTTAGGGTGCCACCGAGGATGTTGCTTCTGTCTCCTTAAAACATTGCTCAGATTTTAATTGAGTGGAGAGCTCCCAAGGTAAAAAACTAGTTTGAAACCCACTTACAGATTTCCATCACTGTTTTACCAGAGAGAAGCCTGGAGCATATACAGGTTCAACAGCTTAGTCCGGTCGTGCCATTAGGTTTGGGTGGAGAGAACACAGAATTCCTGATTCCTGAGCCAGCATTCTGTCTACAGCAGAACCAACAGAGAATGAGTGACCTGTCTTTGAGGATGGGACACAGACTTGGATCTGAGTTGGTGTTTTAATCACCTCCAATCTACCCAGTTAGTGAGGGAGGGATCCCCACCCTGTGGTTATGAGGATGGTTGAGCACATGACACCCGACAGTGGACAGATGATACAATTTGTTAGTCACGTAATCACAGCCCAGGGGAGGACGCCATATGCCACACAAGGTCACGTGTGGGTTTCACTCAGGAACCCAATAAACAACAAGGGCTGTGGGAGGCTGTCTTGGTAGCATCCAGAGGAAGGGGGGTCCCCTGGTTCCTATGGGAGAATACGATTTGCTTGTTTGAGTCATTCCACAGATTGGCATGGACAGAAACCTACTGCTTAGAGATTGGCAGGAACAGGGCCTGCTCCTTTGATGAAGAAGGTCGTTTAGCTAGGGGACCTTATCCACAAGAGCAGAGTGGGGAAGGAAAGTTGCTGTTAGGCCTTTGGAAACCCTCCTGACTTTCCAGCATGTAATATTGAATCTTAATTTTAGATTTCATACTACAATCGGGAATATGTGGTCATCTGATTATTGCCTCACTGGGGAGCTACAAGTAAGCCAGGCAAGGGTAGATTTCATGTTGGATTGTCTTCTTATTGCTCCCATTGTATTACAAGATTCTCTCCTCTTCCATTCTTCTATAACCCAAAGCCCAGGGACAATGATACAAACTCAGTGGGCTTGTCACAGAAATATGCGTGCGTATTGCAAAAGGTTACCTGATAGATGATAGCAAATCATGAACAAATATTCTGAGCCCTGTGCTAAGCACAGGGAGAACATCATAGGGCCTGCTCAGCTGAGCTTGGCAGTCTAGTAGGGACAGAAACTTTATACATGTGAGATGATTGGCCAAAATGTGTTTATAGTAGAAAGAGAACTAGAATCAGGCAATGGGTCTGATCCTAGCTTGGCCAAAGACCAACTACGTGGGTCTGGCTAAAACCATTTAAAACCTCTGAGGCTGGTTCCCTCATCTGCAGAAGGTGAAGGGAGAGACATTAACATAAGTTTCACAGAAGCCCCTAGATATGTTGCACAGCCTGACCTGACACAACATCTTGATTCCTAAGAGTCCTGATCAAAGAGTCAAAGTGACCCTGTGTCTCTTGGTAGTACAGATGTTGTTTGTATGGTTTCAAGTTTAGTAATAACAGAAGTAAAACCAATGAATCACTAACGTAGGAATTAGTAAGAGTGTATTGTGCAGACACCAGAAGGACAGTCTGCAAACCAGAGCCCTCAAACCAGAACACGGAATGTGGCTCAGGGGTATATTGCTATAAAGCAGCTTATAGAGTGAGAAAGTAGTGGCTGTTTATTCTTCCCAGGACTGATTATAATATTAGAATTTTCTTAAATGGTAGGGTATTGGTCAGTAGTTAACTCAGACCAACCTTGAGAAACAGTTAAAAGGTTTACTTACGGTTTTCAGAGGCATAAGCAAGAAGTGACCCAGGTCAAGCTAACTGGCAAACTAAGCTAAATTAAGCTTTGCTTGTTTGACTAAATTAGTTTTGTCTGCGCAGGGAAGTTTCTTTCCTTTTTTTAAAAATCAGTTTATTGAGATATAATTCACATACAATTCAGCCATGTAAATTGTCCAATTCAATAGTTTTTAGTATATTCACAGGGTTGTGCAACCATTACCACAACTCCAGGACATTTTCATCACCCCAGAAAGAAATTCAGAGCCCATTAGCAGTCATTTCCCATTTCTCTCAGACAGCAGCCCCTTCCCCACCCAGCCCTAGGCAACTACTAATACACTTTCTGTGTGTACAATTTGCCTATTCTGCTCAGCAGATTTTCAAGATTCGTCTCTGTTTGCTTTTTATTTTAACAGTATGTTTGCTTTGCTTTATTTTTTTCTCAAATTTTCTAATCATGAAAATTGTCCTGCAGGTCACTCAATAAAAATATAGATGCCTAGGGACCTCACCTGAAGATTCTGGAAAGTAGGTCTGGAATAGCAACTTGTAAATGGCTCTGGACATGAACTACCAATGCCTGAGTTCAGTCAAATCTCTGCCTCGGATTAGACCCATGACATCAGCCAACTGGCTTCTCATCCTTGACATGGATGCAAACAGGGTTGATGTGAGGATGAAATGAGGGCATACATCTAAGCACCCAGTCCCCAGCCCAGCACACTGTGGGTGCTTACTGAGCCAAACCTGAGTTCTTGATATTTGAGGCTAAGGTCAGCACAATGACCTTTTCCATTGGTCAGATGGAAGCACGTCTTCCATTTCCTTTAGGAGCCATCAAATAGCTGTGGACCTGAGTTCCCTTCCCCTAGAAATCCCCTAGAAGTCTAACAGCTGGAAAGGTTTTCAGTCAGATGCACTGACTTTGCTACTTCTCTGCTGAGAAGACCAACACCACTCCCATCATGCCATGTAGGAGGAACGTCCACAGGCACAATATCTAAAAATAGAGGCAGGGAATCTCTATCCAGTCTGAATATTGGGCATTTTCAAGAAGCAAACT
Organism: Callorhinus ursinus; assembly: GCF_003265705.2. Taxonomy (NCBI): domain Eukaryota; kingdom Metazoa; phylum Chordata; class Mammalia; order Carnivora; family Otariidae; genus Callorhinus; species Callorhinus ursinus. The sequence continues at coordinate 68,216,312 of NW_027397067.1, read as the reverse complement.
CTGCAACACTCTAAGTCAGACATACATACTGACAAGAGAAGGAATACCATCTACTGACTTTCAGGCACCAATACTGTATCATGTAATTCTCCAGATACGAAAATTGAGGTTTTGCAAGATTAAAAATAAGTGGAACTTCCAATGTGACTTATTTAATGGGCACAGCGGGAAAATACAGAGTTGAGGCTACAATCCTTGTCTCTCTCATCCTCAAGCTCACATTCTTTTCACTAGGCCAGGATGAATATAGCACCATTATTATTTTTTTAAGTCTGTACCCATTTTTATTAAATAGAAAAACATTGATCGATTCAAATAAAACAAGTAATCATACTATCATGCCTATGGGGATGACAATTGGGGAAAAGTGGTTATTAATAATATCTTAGAACTTTTAGAATCTTAACTGTCTTTTTTTCTTTAAAATTTTTTATTGTTATGTTAATCACCATACATTACGTCATTAGTTTTTGATGTAGTGTTCCATGATTCAACACCCAGTGCTCCATGCAGTACGTGCCCTCTTTAATACCCATCACCAGGCTAACCCATCCCCCCACCCCCCTCCCCTCTAGAACCCTCAGTTTGTTTTTCAGAGTCCATCGTCTCTCATGGTTCGTCTCCCCCTCCGATTCCCCCCCCTTCATTCTACCCCTCCTGCTATCTTCTTCTTCTTTTTTTTTTCTTAACATATATTGCATTATTTGTTAGCACCATTATTTTAAGTGCTGAAATATAACCCATGCCCTTGTTAGAATACTGATCTGGAAAATATAGACCAAGGTCCTATGATGTGTGTATATTATTTATTCACTGATGATGTGGAGAACAAAGAATTGAGTTAGAATTCATGATATAAACTATAAGTGACATCCCTAGCTGCAGAGCCTTTGTCAAACAATATCTTATCCACTGGACAGCTTGACGTCTACTAGCTGGTGCCAGTGGCATGGGGGACATTAAGAAGGAGGAGAAAAGTGTGCAGTAGAAATAACATGCGTGAATTACTGGGTGCTCAATAGCTCATGAAGAACAAGACTTTGTGATATATGGTGCCCCTCATCAGGAATCATAGGGCAGTCATAAATGCCATAGAGTGACAAATGACTCTAAAATCACCAAGACAAGGCTTCAGCAGGTGGGGGGTCAGGCTGCAGAATGACAGAGGGCAGCTCACTGCCCGCTCAGTGAACTCATCACCGCCTCCTTCATCACACTTCACACTCCCGCATCGCCCATGTAACTGCTCTTTCTCTGATGCCTATCATTTATTTCACCTTTTTTTTTTTTTAATGCTCTCCCCTTACCTAGAATACTCTCTCCTCTTGTCCCTGTGGCTGGGGACTTCTCAGGCTGTAGGATTCAATCCAAGCCCTACCTCTCCCAATACGCTTTTCCTGCTCCTTCCAGGTTAGTTGTGCTCATCTTTACTTTCCTTGTTTCTCATGCATATTTCCTCACTGCGCTTGCAACGCACCAATAAAATATGACTCAGACTGTTTTTCTAGGCTTGTCTCCTCTGCCAGACTCTGAACTCCCTGAGGTCTGGGAATCTGTTTTTTTTTTTTTTTTTCTTTTTTAAGTTTGAGTGGTTAGCATACAGCCTACATGCTAGTGGCTTACAGACTTTAGGGTCCATCTGAATCAATCAGAGGGCTCCCTGGGTCAACTTCCACAGTTTCTGATTCACTGGGTCTGTGGCAGAGCACGAAAATACGCATTTCTAACAAGTTCCCCAATTATGCTAATGATGCTGGTCTGAGAACAAATGCTGAGAACCACTGCTGTGGTGAGTTTTTACTAAGTACACCTACATTATATTGCACACATGGTCATGAACGTAAGCTATGGAGTCACCCAGAACCTGGGCTTAAATCACAGTCCTCCAAGCTAGAAGATCTTGGACAAGCATCTTAAGCTTTCTGAGCCTCGATTTCCTTATCTAAAAAGTGGGTGCAATAAGAAACTACTAAAGCACTTATCCCGATGCTCCTGCTGAGTTTCAGCTGGATACAGAAGCACTAGGGGGAGGGAAATGAGAGGGAAGGCAGGATATAACAGTCCAATAATCCCTGAGTGAGGACCAGCCCCAACACAGAGCCCGGCAGTGAGTTTAATTAAATAGAACACACATTTACTTACTGAAGGATCCTATTTTCTTAATCTGAACAGATAAGAGAGCAGTGGAACATGACAGCCTCCAGGGTAGCTGGAAAGTATCTGTTTTGAGTTTTTTTACATCATTCAAGTGATTCGTATACACCACCTCTTCAGTGGATGGCTTGCAGAATTGAGTCTGGTGGGTTTTCCACCAGGGCTCACCACTAAGACCCTCTCATTAATAAATAATCAGCCTCTACTGATCTGCTCCTAGGCTGCCTTCCAGAGCAGCTGTTTCCCTCTGTGCTGTGATTTAAGCTCTGTTTAACAGTGATGAAAACAGATTTGTGTTGCTTCTCTTCTCATTAACCTTATTACAGAGTTTTGTTCCCAAGATACACACTTCTGAAATATAGATCACATTTATAAAAGGCTGAAAACTTTTTAACCAAGGTGGCTTGATATTTCTCAACATCTGGATGAAGAGGAAATGATATGGTCAAACTTCAAATTATGGGCTAGATAGCAGGTGAGGGATCGTTCAAGGTCCAGACTCTGATTTTTCCTGAGTAAAAAGAAATTTCAGAGAATAACAACATATAATAGCAATTGAACTCTTACTGTATAAAGTCAGGCACTGTGATCTGTGATCATTTTCCTTTTATTTTTTTTTAATTTGAACCTCACAATCTGAGCATGTAATATCTATCAAAACGCCCATTTTACAGAAAAAAAAAAAAACAGTGAGGCTCCTATGGTTAAATGCTTTGCTTAAGGCTGCACAGCTGGTAAGTCAAAGACTTGGCCATGGATTGCAGGGATATGGAGCCTGTGATATAAAACCATGCTTCTAAAAGCTTAATGTGCATAGGAATCGCCTGGAGACCTCTTAAAATGAAGATTCTGATTCAGAGGATCTAGGGTTCTGCATTTCTCACAACTCCCAAGCAATGCCTATAATTCTGTCCAAAGAGTAGCCTTGGTTACTGAGTACCCCTTACTTCACAGAAAAGTGGCTTTTCTCTTGCCTTAGATCAAGTGAGTTAGCTCCAACTTGTTTCCTGGTCACCAAAGCTTCCAAATATTCTTTGGACTTTTAACTTTGACTTGAGTAATATTATTGAATTGCCTATATCATACAAAGCTCCATTCTAGACTCTGGATTGGAGGAATACCAAAATCATAAAAAAAAAAAAAAGAGAGAGAAACTGGCTCGTACTCTAGGGTGTTTAGAATCTAGAAGAGACCCACACATACACTAAGCCATAGACTCAGTATAGAATTTCCAATCTCGGCTTCTCCATTAGATTAATGTTACAGTGAAAAGAGGGAGGATCCATTTTTTAAATAGCAAAAAAGGGCTGTGAGGTTGGACCGAGATAGAGCATAGGTTATCTGGTCAAGTCACATGGGGCAGGCAGTATTATACTCACTGAAGTTCTCTACTGGTCTTCATCGAGCCCATGTGCCATGTATATTAACGGCTCTTGGGTGCAAGGTATGTGGATTCTGCTCTGTAAGAGTCCTACCAATGTTGTACAGGATGTTCCTTTAGACCAGAGCAGTAGTTCTCAACATGGGGTAAATTTTGTCCTCTGAGGAATATTCTACAATGTCTGGTTTCGTTGTCATAACTTGAAAGATCCTACTGGTATCTAAAGGGTAGAGACCAGAGATGCTGCTACACCTCCTATAATGCAGACAGGCTCCCCTTCACTCACTCTCCCCACCTCGTCATCCCTACCAAAATATTAATAGTGCTGAGAAAAAATACTCAACTAGAGCCTTAATGCTTTGTTGATAAATTTAAGGGATCTGGACTGCAATAGGGCAATCAGCAGTTATCTACGCTCATTTGAAACTATTCCTACAGACCATAGTGAGTCCCATGAGGACTCGGGAGGTGAGTCTGACCTTCGGGGGCATTTTTGTGGCTGTCTGGAACTTCTCTAGCAAAACTGGAAAGTAGTCTGCCTGCATTCTCTTCAGAGGCTATAACCTAGAATAAGAATTCAGGGAATGATTGGGGGTAGGATAGGAGGGGAGGAAACATTTGAGCTGAACCCTAAAAGGCAGAAGAAATTAGTATGAGTAGAAGACACACTCTAGGAAGAGAAACCACCATACACAAAGGCCAGGGGAGAAAGAACCTGGTACAGTTGAGGAACCACCATCATTTGATATGACCAGAGTGGGAGAATGAAGAGATAAGAAAAGAGCTGAGAACAGGTCCGAGAGCTCTCCATTTCCAAACAACGATCTTGGGTTTTATCTTCAGGACAATGGGAAGCTAACAAACACTTCTAAGTTATCCAAACTTCTGCTCTTTCCCTGCAAACCAACCTAGAAATTCAATACCCTCCCTCCACAAATGTGTCCCTTCCTGGTATAACCAGTCCCTTGTTCTAGAATTAAAGTCTTTCCCTAGAACTTTAGCCCAATATAAACCCCCCAGTCCCACTTCACCCAAGACTGTGGGTTACCTGCTTGGACTGATAAATATTATTTGTCCTGGATTCTTGAGGCTTGAGGCCAGTTTGTTCATTCTTACAATCTCTCTGACTGCCTATTTGGGTGCTTCCTAGAGCACCATGCTCCGGTTTAGGCTGATCCTCACATCTCTGCACCATTTCCAGGGGCGGCCCTCCCTAACCCCAAACCACTGGCCCCCCTTACCTGGCTTATCGAATTATAGTCAGCTAGATCTCCAGCCCTCCCTCGAGTGACCAACCCTGTTTGCCAGGGGCAGGGAGCACTCTAAAAGTGGGATTTTCAGTTTTCAAACCAGAAAAGTCCAGGCCAGCCAGGACGAGGTGGTCACTCTCTTACCCTTCCCGCACTTGGCCAGTGGCCAAACCCTCCTGGTCCTGAGGCCAGCACTATTTTCAACTCATCCTTGCCTTTCCTGCACCATGCAGCTCAGGCAATTGTGAATTTTCATGCAGCTTTTAATCATCGTCTCTTTCTCCTGTCTGTACTTCCCAAACTGGTGGCAGTACCAGGCAAAGGTATAATTAATTAACCATAAAAGCAGGGTGAAAATAATCATAAACAGCTTTAAACCCAGCCTGGGGAAATCAGCTGTCAGCGGTTCAGGAAGATATGCAGCAGTGTGGGGACAGTGAGAATGTTTCCCCTAACACATTTCTAAAAGGCTAGTTTTTTTTTCCCTCTGTCTTGTCCTTTATATTTTAGTTAAAAATAATGTATATTCTCCTGCATCCCTTTCAGCCTCATTATTGTTCCAGTGCCTCCGGCGGTCTGTACTCCAACTGCTTCATTGCAGCTAAACTTTGTTTACATATTTCAATTTTCAGATGAGTCGGCCTTGGGCGGATTTGTTCTCTTCCCTGATTTCCCAGCCCGATTTCCTGCTTCCATTTCTGGGGCTTCACGGAGCCTGACCCAGCGGTGGGCGAGGCAACACTCAGGTGCAGAAATGCAGAGGATGAAAAGCTTGCTGTACTTTGTAACAGCTTGAAGATATTTTACCGAACTCTGAAATGTGCTCGGGTAACAAATTTGAAAGCATCCATTCTCATACCTACGCACTTCACCTCCCTGGTGTCATCTCCCTGGACCGGACCTTTTGAAGCAAACTGATTCCAAGGCATTCATAAAAAGGGAGTCCCATAATGAAGCATGTGTGAAAATGGTTGTAGCTTTGGCCAGCACACGGGAAGCAGATGTTTTCTGAGAGAACTGATGGCATCCTAGGCTCATCACAATCTGGCCACAATCTGTCTTTCCAGACGTATTACCCTCCACCCCCACCCCCATACATGTTATACTCAGCCACACGAAACCAAAACCCATGAGGCCTTTTTCATGCCTTGGTCTCTCCTGCACGTGTATCTTCATAACCCAGAACATCCGCTACACTGCACTTTCCCTCTCCTTGCCTGCTAAATGCCTGCTGATTTTTTTTAGGATCCAACTCAAATGACACTTCCAAAGCCTTTCTGGATTCCAGCAAGCCACTCTTTATTCATGCTTCTTGGCTTCCTTAGCATGTTGAACATGCCTGTATGTACCCAGCCCCAATGGGACCGTAACCTCTGGAACCTGTGCCAATCCGGGCATGCCAGCGAGCCCCTAGAGACACGGTATGGCAGTAAATGTCCGGTAGCATGAAGACCCCGAAGCCCTGTGTGAAAGAGGAATTATGGCTACTTGGAACTGCTAGCTTATCCAACACCTAAGGCTCCTTGAAAGTCAAACATTATTTTTCCCCTTTAACCTAATAGTTGACTGTAGTAGCTTATATTTTTACCTTCCCAGTACCCTTTCTCATGACTCTTCTTCCAGTACCAGGTAGACCCTGCACTTGACCACAATGGTGGGCGTGTCCCAGAAGCCCCACCCATCATAGAACCCCTTAGCTCTGTAAACAGCGATTGGCCCAGAGGATGGGCACACGACCCGAGTAGTCAATCCGAATTCTTCTCTGGGATTCATATATGAACAGTGGGAAGAGCCACTCAGGAGGCTGGTTCAAGATGTGAAAAAAGAAGTTGGAGGCTCAAGCCAACCAAAGGGCTGTTGCCCTGGTAACCGTGGGAGGCTGGGCAAACTGACAAGAAGGAGCAAGTTTCTGGCCCTTAAACTTCTGCCTTACCTTCTCCCTCTTGTGCCCCCTACTGGCAGAACCTAACAGGAAGCCAGCTAGCAAAGGGGACATTTCTCAGACCAGCGCTCAGAAGGTTGATTTGGAGCTGAGATGCCAAAAGTTGTGCAGAGAGCAGACAAATTTATACGTGCATTTTGCCATTGGCCTATGTGGTTTCTCAGATGTCTGCAGAAATCTGTAGGTGTTCTGGAGCCTCTGGGCACACAGGTACAAAAGAAATGGTGGATAAAGTGATCTGGGAACGAGCAGGTCATAAAAGACTATGTTTAAAAGACTAGAAATGGGAAACCACGCCCGTATTCGATTCTCAATTCCTCTCCACCTTTCCAATTTTAAATAGCAGATCAATGATCTCATTACTGGGAGCAAAGCATGGAATATCCATAGAGCAGGATAATTTTGGCAGTATTTTTTGCTACCTTACTTAAGTCCCAAACTTGAGAAACAACATTTCCATCTCTTATAATAGCCCTTTTTCCTACTGCATTGAGTGTTGCTATGTCCAGTTCCCCCACCAGACCATTAATACTTCTATAGGGGTCCACTGTCTCATTCATTTTTGTGCTGGTTTAATGCCCCAGATTTGCTGAACATTCACACATTCATATTTATTCCAAAAAAATTAACTGAGCACACTTTATGTGCCATATCCTGAACTATAAGTCAGGCATATAACAAATCGTAATTGCTGCCCGTAATATGCTCGTAGTCTAAAAAAATAAAAATAAGAAACAATGCGTGAGAGGCAGTATTGATACAGTCTATACAAGTGGCCTGACAGGAGATGGTAAGGGTGTAAAAACAACACGGCACTGGGGGCTCTCACTCAGGCTGAGCCAGGGAGACCAGAGGGGAGATTATTGAAATAATCCACATTAGAGATTAAAGGAGCTTTCACCAAACGTGGAAGGCGGGAATAGAGATTAGTAGACAGAACTGATCTTGGATCTCAAACTTGACTGCCCATGAGAATCATCTGGAAACTTATACAAGCCTCACTGGTCAGACCTTTTTCAAGACCAATTACATAATACCCTCTTGAGATGGGACCCAGACACCAGTATTTTTTTAAATATCCCAGATGATTCCAATGTGCAGACGGTTGTCTTAAAAATACAGTATCAACAGAGCTTGATGACGGGTTGCATGTATGGTGAGGAAGGGGGGAAGAATTCAGGATGACTCTTTAGCTTCTGGCTGAGGCAGCCACATAGATGGTAGATGCTAAAATAAATTTTTCTAGTATGATTATGTATTGTTTTGTGATTTCCAAGGTGCCATTAAATGCTATGTAAACAGCAACTTCTCAATAAATCATTTTAGGATAAGCAAGTACCTGGAATATGATGTCTGCTCAGAGGGCAAGATAAAAAGCAGAGTTTTGGATAGGTCTAGTTTCTACCAGTAAGCACAGGTGTTTAGTAAAGGTTTGAAAGATAATCAGCAGGAATGGTTATGAGCAAGGCATCTTGTGTGCATAGGTAGCTGACTTAAGTAATAGGCACACATACATACAAAAATTCATCCTTATCAATAGTGCAATCTTCAACCAGAAGTAATATTTAGAAAACACAGTATTTAAAAAAATATTAAATCACTAAAAATAAGTTATGTTAGACTCTTGTAAGAATCACATGTTGTTAATTACTACTGCCATTCACCAAACATTTCCAGATTGCCCTCTTCCCAGGCACATGGTAGAAATGTGCTTCCCGCCCACCTTGCGTTTGCAAAGGTGACATTACTAGTTCTGTCCGTTAACTTGAAAATGGAAGTGACACCGGGCCACAACATTTCAATCCCTAAGCACTTGATTAATTTAATTAACTGTAAGACTCTCCAGAGCTTTTATGTCTTGTGCAGTAACCAACGACACCAATCACGATGGCTTCTCCATCAACCTGGTTTTCTAAGCTATGATGTGTCCAACCTGTGAGGGCCATGAGTTAAACATAAATCTGTGTTTTAACCACTAAAATTTGTGAGTTGTTAGTTGCTACAGTATAAGGCAACCTATCCTGATCAATACACACTTTAAACCAGGAAAATTCTCCTTCTAAATTCCTGGTCCTTTATCATCTGTATTTATTCAATTAGAGATCCCATACCTACCCTTATCATACTTTTTAAATAATGAACGTACAATGTGATATTAGTTCCTGTGTACAGCATATCGATGCAACAGTTCTATACATTATCGCATATATTTATTGCTCACCACAATAAATGGAGTCACCATCTGCCACCCTACGATGTTATTACAGTATTATAGACTATATTTCCTGCGCTGTACTTTTCATCTCCGTGACTTATTTTATCCCTGGAAGTTTGTACCTCTTAATCCCCTTCATCTATTTCACTCATCCCTCCACCCATCTCCTGGCAACGACCAGGCTGTTCTCTGTGTTTAAGATCTGTTGTTGGTTGGTTGGTTGGTTGGTCTTATTTCTTAGATTCCACATATAAGTGAAATCACTTATGATACATCTTTTATACTGTACAGTTTCTTTGATCTTCAAGTAGATATTACTTATATCTCCAATTAGAACACAAGTTCTTTCAGGGCAAGACCTGACTCTGGATAAGGCGTTTAATTCCTCTGAGTCACAATTTCTAAATATGTTGAATGAGAATTTTAAAAATTTCCTCAGGTTTTTAAGAAAAGTAAGATGAGCCCACATAGAATATCAACTACAAAGCCTAATACAAACTAAACTATCAAAAATTATAATTTTCTTTCTTTCCACTTATCTTTTGTAATCCTCACAAAATTTAGCACATTGCTAAATTTGAATACCGACTGTGTGCCAAGGCTTAACTAGATGTTATTTTAATCCTTATCAAATATGTATTATTGTCTCCATCTTACAGGCGAGAATATTGAGGCTCAAAGATGTTAAAAATAACTTACTTAAGTGATAAGAGCTAATATTCAAACTGAGTCTAACTCCAAGGGCTGGCCTTGCTCTTCCCTAAAGTACACTGCTTCCTTTGTTGATTTAATTATTGGCTTGTGATTTAATTATTAACTATATCAGAATAAGTGTAGTTTGAGACAATAACAGTGATATCTTTAATCTATCCACCTATTTTTTATCTGTCTCTGTAATACTCCTCATTTCAAAGAAGCTGTTGAATGCAAGATGCGCCATCAATTAAATATGTTTACCAAAAATACAACATGGATCTTAAGTTTCACTCAGATTTCAGAAATTCAAGACGAAAGGAGGAAAACAGATAGGTTAAAATTATTTAAGTACCCTGGGCCTACAAGAGACTCATTTTAGGCCTAAAGACACCTGCAGATTGAAAGTGAGGGGATGGAGAAACATTTATCACACAAAAGGATGTCAAAGGAAAGCCAGAGTAGCAATACTTATATTGGACAAACTAGACTTTTTTGTTCCTTTTGCCCAGCATGGAGCCCATCGTGGGGCTTGAATTCACGACTGTGAGATCATGACCTTAGCCAAGATCAAGAGTTGGACGTTTAACTGACTGAGCCACCCAGGGGCCCCTAGACGTTTTTGTCCTTGTATTGTTTTTATCCTGCTTTGGTATCGGGGTAATACTGGCCTCACAGAATGATTTTGAATGTGTTCCCTCTATTCCATTATTTGTCAGATTTTGATAAAGATTCTTATTAATAGTTTTGTTAAATATTGGTAGAATTCACCAGTGAAACCATGTGGTCTCGACCTCCTGTGTGCTGGGAGATTTTTGATTCCTAATTCAACTTTCATTCTTGTTATTGGTCTAAGAAGATTTCCTATTTCTTGGATTCAAGACTCATGATTCAATCTTGGTAACTTGTGCATTTTTAGGAATTATCTGTGGCTTTTTTTCTAAGTTATCTGATTTGCTAGTATGTAAATGTTTATAGTAATCTGTTATCACAGTATGTATTTCTGAGGTTATCTGTAGTGTTGTTTTGTCTTCCATCTCTCATTTGGTCTTTGAGTCGTCTCTCTTTTCTTTCTTGGTTAATGTAGTTAAAGCATTGCCAATTTTGTTTGTTTGGGGGGGAAATCTGGTCATTACTTTCATTGTTAAGTTATTGTTTATTCTGGGCTCTATTTTATTCGTTTCTGATTTTTCTTTGTTATTTCCTTCCTCTACTAAATTTCAGCTAAGTTTTCTTTTTTTCTAGTTCCTTGTGGTGTAATGTTGTTTATTTGAACTTTTTTTTTTTCCTTAATCCAAGCATTTTTTGCATTCCATTTCACTGGAACATCTGCTTTTGCTGCATCCCATAAGTTTTGGAATATTACATTTTCTTTTTCTTTTGTTTGAGACATATTGTGTTTTAAGATTTTATTTATTTATTTGAGAGAGAGAGAATGAGATAGAGAGAGCATGAGAGCAGGGGAGGGTCAGAGGGAGAAGCAGGGAGCCTGATGCGGGACTCGATCCTGGGACTCCAGGATCATGACCTGAGCCAAAGGCAGTCGCTTAACCAACTGAGCCACCCAGGCACCCGAGACGTAATGTTGATTTGCCATTTGATTTCTAACTAGACCCATTGCTTATGCAGTCATTTAATATTTACATATTAAATACTTAATATTTACATTGTTTAAAAAAAGAGAATTGGAAAAACTTGTGATATTGTCATCACAAAGCAAGAATTATGTTCTTAAAAATAAAAAGCTACAGTATAAAACACTTGCAATTTAAAAGAGATTCTCAAGATAATAGATTGGGAGACTCCTCTTGCCCCTAAAATATTCAAACAAAAAATTAAAGAAGAGACAGGGAATGGAAACAGACTAATGGTCTTATCTTTCATAGACGGGGGGCATAAATAATGTTTCATTTCTAAAGTTGATAAATTTAGAAATACAAGTCAAAACATTTTGTTTGCAAATAATTTTACTTCGTTTGCTCTGAGTGCAAGTCTGATATATCTTCTTCCAAATGGATGTTCAATAGAGAGGAAATTAAAAAAAAAAAAGAAAAGAAAAGAAAGAAAACTGACAATGACACCAAGAAAGTTAGACAAAGGAAACAGTATGGAAAAGTAAAGGATAATCTATAAAAGAGAGATTACACAAATCCAGATATGTGTTTTATAATATAATATTTAGAAAGTTTAAATCCCCCTCTTAGAGAAAAAGCCTCACAGAATGACTCAGAAAGCTGTATCCAGCCAGATGTTTTCTATCAAAGATACATCCAAAATTTAAAAAGATTTGATCATTGACATTAATGATACGCTGCCCAAGAGAAAACAGGGATTATGATGTTATATGATGTTAAGCTCAATACAAAAAATTATTAAATGAAGGGAAAAATTAAATATCTTGATATAAATAGAGATAGTAAGGGACAGGCACCTTCCTGAGATGGCACTTTACTTATATGTTAACGCCCTAAAGCCTCAAGACAACCCTGAGAAAAAGTATCACTGTCCCCACTTGACTGTGGAGAAAATACAGTAACTGAGTTATTGCCCCAAGTCCCCACAACTAGCGAGAAATGGCCCCACCAGGCGTATTGATGCCAACTGCCTTACATCTTAGGCAGAGTTGGTGCCTATTTGTGCAGAGTGATTTGTGATTCCAAAGTCACAGTCAGTCTCTCAAAAACGTCTTCTCACCTGTCTTTAGATGAAATCCACTACAGGACAATTCCTGAGACCCTATGATTTAGTGCACTGACTACACTGGGTGTAAAGTCCCCCGGGGATTTACGCAGAGCAATGGAGGGAGCATCCTGTGCCTGAGACTTCCTCCCCAGGCCTCCCACCACTCTTCCCAGACAAAGGGTTATCACTGCAGTGTGTGTCTAAAATTTTAGGAGATAAAATAAGGTCAGCTTGGGAAGGCCAGAGACATCAGTTTCCTCAGCCTCACAAGATAAGAAACTTGGAGCTACACAAGAAAGAAATTAAAGTCACAGACTATTTGGCCCCAGGGAACCAAAAAGATCAAAGTCCCTGGATACCAAGAAATTGATAATAGCAGGAAGCTTGTGCTAATAAAATGGTTCAACATAGAACAAGGACCTTTGAGAGTGAGGGGTATACCACTTGCCCCATTACTACCAAGACCTTCTAATGATATCCTCTGTCCTATAAATGTCTATGCCCCCCTGAGCAGGGAGCAGCACTGTGACTGACACAAGACAGACTTGCCCAGAAATAAGGTTTTTAAGCAAGGGTATTTGATTCCACTTTGCTCAATCCTCGTAGAAATTTACTAGTAAGTCTCGTGTCAGCCAGCCCCAAACTCAATTGCCTACCAGTCACGTGTATCTGTTTTTAACTGGCTGCATGGAATAAACCGTCCTCCAGATTCTTGTCAGCCAACGTAATCTGAATCTTTTTGCTGCCTCATGTTTATCAAAGCTCTGCAGAGGCGTACGGTAAAGAATGGCCTGATGGACATGCCATCCCCACATTCCACCGAACAGGCTGAGGTGGGCTCCCAGATGTTTAAGATGGGCTCCCAGTCATTTTAAGCCTGTACCAGACGGTAGCTCATCAGTTCCTTAGGGAATAATTTTTACCGCCCTTGCACTTTTATTGAGTTGTATCTTGGTGGGAGAACGTTAAACTGTATTAAGGGCTACTGTAAGAAGCAAATTACAGTACTCATCGTAGAGCCCACGGAGAGGATGTGGGGTGCTGTTCAGCACATCATGACATCGCATATTGTGTTCTTCTTGAGGCTCCTGGAGAGAAAGACCTGTCTCTTCCCAGCAATGAAAATAGAACTAGTCTATTTATAGCTTCTAAGCACTGTGAACTATGTAACAGGCAGGGTTTTAAAAATCTTCTTTGGGTTGCCAACTCTCACAAGACAATTTGTGGAACATAAGTATTTATAATATGCACACTTCGTCTCATCCTCGCTATTCTGAGTTCTCCTGCCTTGTTTCTCTTCAATCTTTTACTCCTAATTTTAACCTATTCCATCTTGCCCTGTACTATGCAAGTTACCTTAAATTCCTCTTGCAACAAAATTGAAGTTCCTAAACACACTTGTACCGTGCTGATGGCAGTATTCGAACAGGTTCCGTCCCTTCATCTTTAAAGTGTTGTTCTTTTATAAAATTCTACTATTTATGTGAAAACGTTCCATTGGACAGGACTAAGGGAGTGGCATCTGAAACTGTCAGAGACATTACACCCTTGGCCAGTATCACACAGCCTGCAGGCGCTGCGCTAGACTCCCTTGGGCAACTCAGGTTTTTAGAGTTGAGGGTCTTGTTTGTTCCATGGGTGCGCAGGTATGTCGTCCCTGAGACGTAGGGAAACAGGTGTAGCAAACATTGTCAACTCTTGCCTTCTGATCCCCTCTGGTCCCACTTACCAGTTCTGTGCTTGAACAAACCAGTTTCGGGGTGCTTTGCTTCCACTGCCCAGCATCTACAATCTTCTCCCGAATGTTGCCTATGAGCTACTAGAACCACTTGAACTGTATACACAGAAAGCTGGAGGTGCGTTAAAGTTTCTTCTTCACCCGTCCCACCCATTGCACAGCTTTATAAGCCAATGACTGACTTGCGTGGGATATAAAAGCTCAGCTCCCTGGCCTTGAGGCTGGAGAAATTTTGATGTCTAATCCATGTTGCAGAGCGGTGTGCAGGAGTCGACTGACTGAGGTACTTTAGATACAAAGCTGAGACTCATTCCCATACATCAATCAGCCTACTTCCTACAACCTGCAGCGGATAGAGAAGCAGTCAACCTTGTTGAATTCTAAGACTCTTGTATAATATTTCACTGAAGAAGCAAGTGGTGTACAATCCAACTAATGGCGACTTAAATAATATTGACAAGTATTATAACAAAGGAGACTGGAGGTCAGCGGATTCAGGGCTGGTTCGTCAGTCTGACAGTCTCATTAGGAATCCAGAATCTTTCCATCTTTCTGCTTTAACACTCTGAGCCTGTTGATAAAGTCTCTTGTCACGATTGCAAGATGGCATTACAACTTCCAAGGTCAGGAGGAGAGATGAAATGGAGCATGTGCCCGCACACACACACACACACACACACACACACACACACACACACGAGGGGCATCTCTTTGTGACTGTCACTGTTTTGTATCTCATAAAAGAAAATTATTCTTATAAATTGTCTCATAAGTCATTGCCTTATGTTACCTGTCCACCCCTCATTGCAAAAACATTTAGGAAAGTAAGTATCTGACAAAAGGAAGTGAGACAACTATGATTTGTTTAGCAGCAGTGATTTATCTCATAGGACCGGGGACATGGCTTATAAATCAGGGTTGTAGAAACTTAGAAAGAGGTCTATGGTAGTCCGCAGGAAAAAACAGTGTTTATTATATGTTGAGAAATGAGTCAGAAAATGTAGCTTTCTGTCCACTTTCTCCCAATCCAAATAAGCTTCTGCAGTCCCTTTTGATACAGGGAATGGCTCCCTCCCAAAGTTGTGTGCTGAGACTATTTCAGAGGGCAGGAGTTTAGAGAAGGCCCTGAAACAGTGACATCTGACACCTGTCTCACTCATTTCTTGACAATACTGAGGATAAGAATGAAGACAGGTGATAAGAGAAGAAGGAGAATTCCTGTTTTCATTCCATTGCCACCACCAGCCCCAAAAACACACGCCCTGAGGGGACAAAGTCCAGTCCCAATGAAGCCAGTGCATTAAATGAGTGCAATTTTTTTAGTAAGAGCAGTGGCCGAGTACAACGGCCAATCGATTTTTTTTTTTTCAAATGACAGCCCTAGTCCCTAGAAACTCATCCCTCTTTGCTGCCACCTGGTATCACCCCCCATGAACTTGACCCTGGCACAGAAGAAGAGAAACCCATCTTTCATTTGAGGCAAGATATAGAAAGAGAGAGAGACTGAGAGTTTAGCAAATCCAGTTCTGGAAAATGGACAAGTGTGGAGAAATTGGTGCACAAAACTGAGATTCTGAACAATGGTAAAGGTTCAGGGCTTCAAACGTTAAGTGGGCAGGCCTTGCCACCCTGCCCAAAATGGGAACTTTCATATGCCAACATTCTTATCAAATGGCAGAGGCACATCCCAAACCACAAAAACAGCTTGCTTTTCACCTTAAGGCCTTTAGAATTTATATAGATTAACGTAGATTACAGTAATAATAGGAGATATGTATTAAGCATCGTTTGTATGCTTAGTTTTGTTTTAAGCCCTTTTGGCTACACTAATTCATTTAATACTTACAAAAATAACCCTACAGAAATGATGCTATTGTCTCCGTAGCACATAGGAGGAAACTGAGGCACAGAAAGTTCACATAACTAGTAACTGACAGAGGCAGGATTCGAACTCAGGCAGAACCTGTGTCAGTAGTCTTACTTTCCAGAGACTGTTCAGAGATTGATGCTCCATGCAATCTCCTCTGGGAAGCACCGGTGTAAAAGACAACCGGTGATACATTCAGGAATAACCCCCCTTGAGGCAACAGTCATAAATGCTCAGTGTTTTATCAGTCCATTCTAGTCCTGATACAATTTCAAGAAGATCATAACAATAAGTAAAACAATAGCAAATGATAGCAAATACCCGCGTGTAAAGTGTTTTCAGTGTGCCGGGAATTATTGTGAATGGTTTCCATATGATATTTTATTTACATATCTTATTCATACCTTGATGACGTAGCGACTACATTATTCCTATTTTACAAATGAAGAGACCAAGAAACAGAGAGGTTACATAACTTGGCCAAGGTCTCAAATGATAAGTGGCAGCAACATTTTAATTCAGACAGACTGACTTAGTTTTAGTTAAAATCAGATTTTTAAACCCACATAATTAACCTGGAGAGTTTTAATTCGAGCCTTTAGAGGGTGAAAGGATTAACTAGGAATGACTAAACCTACGTAGTGGGATTATAATATTCTATATTTTATGAATGTGCTCATTTTAGATAAAAACACATACAAGATAAATTATTAATACTATGGAATGTTGGTCTAGCATTAGTTTTAAATCCCACCATGTGCGTAACAGATGAATTCTAGCTATAGGGCAACCCTCCTCTGCTTGTCTTTGCCAAGTGATCATTTTGGTTTTATAACCATTATTGTTTAGTTCATATTTTATACGTTCGGACCTGAGTACACAGAACTAAGTTCACTACACTCCAAAGTCCATGGCATGTTATTGTCACCACTGTCCCTGCCAGGGCTCAATTTTATCTTATTTTATTTTACTATTATTTTCGCTAACCTGCCACCTCCAGTTCCACTCTCTATCCCTCAAAAACTTCGCTCTGGAATATAATGTCTCTTTGTTTGTTCATTTGTTTGGTTTTAGAAAAAGGTGTATCTTTGGCTAATGTTGCTGTTTGCCTGGCAAATGGGCCGTCTCCCTTTCGTGAGCCCTGTGGCTCCTGGCTCCGTGCCTCCCCCTCTCTTCACAGCACCACCACGGTATCTGACTTCTGAGAACTTTCTGATCTGAGCCACTCTCACTTTTGTTGAAAAAGATGAGTTGTATCTATTTGCTTTGCTCTGCTTTGTTTGTGTTGGGGCATATGTTGAGTTAGGCATGAAAATCTCTCTCCCATTTTGCGGGGTAACAGGTTCTATGATATGTACAGATAACACTACTAAACATTCCTCTTGTCTACATCTGCTCACAGCCTACATTTTTAACAGTTTTATGTCATTTTTTGGTAGGTTACATACTTCCTGCTTTTTTTTTTCCTGAAACAAACCTTACCTACAGTTTCCTAAATTGATTATGTTCTCTTCCACTAAAGCCTCCAAATTACTGCCCCATCACTCCCCACTCCCCATTCACACATATTAACTCTGCCTATAATTCATTCTGGTCTGTAGCATAAGTGAATTTGTAGATGAATGAACAAACAAAAGAATGAATGAGTGAACAAATGAATGACAAGGCACATTGCCGAAGGAGAGCATGCACTACCCAGCCAGATGACCCCTGCAGAGGTCATTGGCAAATAACTCTGTCCACCTTATATTTTGCTGCCGAACGGTATGACTGGCAGAAGGACATAGTGACACCCGTGAGCTGTTACCCAGACATCTGCCTTCAAGGGTGTGCCTGCAAAATCCACCAGGTTACTAAGAAACGGCTTCAAATTCAGGATGGATTTTTCAAGCATAGTGCGGAACTGCAATTATGAACAACAGTGCAGTTGAGGTTAATGACACATTTCAAAATTAGAAAGATATTGCCGCTACTTGAGATCTGGCGTTTGATATTTGGAAACAACACACTGTTCATAGGACAACACCTAATTGGATGACAATTTGATATTTAATGGTGCAGCTCATCCTGCTGTTAATTCTCTCTTCTGCAGTCCCTCTTCTAATGAGGTTAGCACTAAATCAGTATGCTGGCTCCCGAATCTCCTGAGAATCAACGAATGATCTTCATCATTAAGACTTTCCACAAGGTAATGAGGAAATTTTCTCTGAATATTTGATTGGGATGCAAATAAAATGACTGGAACAAATCAACATTCACTGGAAATGGGCCCTCAGAGGGTCTGAGCAGTTCATGGTCCTCACGCACTCCTCCTACCCATGAGTGGCCTTGCTGAGAACTGGGCCCTCTGCCCCTCTGTAAGGCTGGAGCAGCCCAAACCCGGACCGAAGACATTGCACGAACTCTATACCCTACAGGAAGTTCCTGCTGGCATGACTTAATTTGGAACGGGGTTAGGTAACCCCATGCTTAAAGGCATTGTCAAGAACAGTGGAGATCTTAGTGAAGGGCAACTAAGGAATCTGGTAGCTCCCTGATACAGGCAAAATGACTGAGCAGTCTGAAGTTTAGTAGAGAGAATGGGGGAAAGAGTAGACCAGAAGACCCTTGCTGAGATCACAGTCAACTCTTGGGGTCCAAAAGGCTGTGTACGTGATCTAGGCTATGCCCACACAGAAGCAGTCAGAGTAGACTTCAGAGCATTCCACAAGCCACACACAGACTCATTAACACAGCAGAGAAATCTCACTGGTATAAACTCTGCCAAAAAAAAAAAAAAAATCTCACTGAACCAACACTGAACAATAGGCTACTCTGACCCAGGGGAGACTCCTAAGAAGCAAGGCTTAAAACTAAAATCACATTCTTCCCTGGAACTCTTAAAGATTATGCGCATACCCAAGGCTGCACCCTCCCGGGAGCAGTCAGAAAGGGGATCTCCAAGTTCCTAGTCTGTGGCTGAATGTGCAGCTGAATACATAAATGCCTTGAGCCGTGAGAGCAGGCTTCAAGCCCCTCATGAATCCTATGGTAAAGGGCAAAAATATAACTGGCTAACAGAGTTTAAGCATAATCTTTGACCAGTAAGTGGCTTTTGCTGACCACAGGCAAACTCCAAGTAACCAAGCTAAAGGATAAAATCAAGGGGAAGAAATCTGAACATGGATATCAGAGGCAGCAAACTGCAGGAGAAATAACCTCAGCAAGATTAATTCAGCCAGGTCGTTAAGCAGATAAAAGACCAGATAAAACAACCATCCAAGGGATGGTAGTTAGTATCCAGAGTTGTTATAATGTAATATCTACAATGTAGAATTTTCAACCAAAAATTACAAAATGTGCAAAGGGAAAAAAACGTGAGAAAATGTGACCTATACATATGAAAAAAACATATCAGACAATCGAAACTACCCTTGAAGTTACCAAAATGAGATTTACTTCACACTGATTGGGGATGTCTATAATCAGAAAAAGAGAAAAAAAGAAAAAAAGAAAAAAAAAAGAGCTGGCAAAGATATAGAGAAATTGGAACCCTTGTACTTTGCTGATGTGAATATAAAATGGTTCAGCTGTTTAGTGCTTCCTCAACAAGTTAAACATAGAATTAGCATATAACCCAGCAATTCCACTCCAAAGTCAATACCCCAAGGAATTGAAAACAGGTATTCAAGCAGATGTTTGTGTACGGATGTTCATCAGAGCGCTATTCACAATAGCCAAAAGGTGGAAATAACTTGAGTGTCCGTCAGTAGATGAATGGATAAACAAAATGAGGTATATCCATGCAATGAAATATCATTTTATCATAAAAAATAAATGAAGTATCACTACATACTACAGTGTGGATAAATCTCAGGAACATTCTGCTAACTGAAAGAAGCCAGATACAGAAGATCACATATGTTATGATTCCATTTAAATGAAGTATCTGGAATAATTAAATTTTTAGAGACAGAAAGCTTATTAGTAATGGTGGGGGTAGGATGGAATGGGGAGGGATTGCATAATGGGCTCAGGAAATCCTGTGAGAGTGACAAAAATGTTTTGGAACAAGATATAGGTGATGGTTGCACTGACCTGAGAATGTATTAAATGCCACTAAATCCTACACTTTAAAAATGGTTAATTTATGTGATGTAAATTTTACCACAATAAAAAAGGAACAATGTAAGGATACATGTTATAACATAGATGAACCTGGAAAAGAATCAATGATATATTTGGGCTGTGCTTGTAAAAAACCAAGAATTTAACATAAATTGGGAAAGGAGATGTCTGAGTTTCAAGGGGAAAGAAAGGGGGGAAATACATGAAATAGAAATTTTCTCTTTTCTCCTTTACCCTGAATATTTTTTGTTATGCCATGTGTTACCATCTAATGTCTTGTATATTCCTTGTATATTTTTGATGAACTTTGTTTTTCGGAGCAGTTTTAGGTTCACAGCAAAATTGAGCAGAGAATACAGAGTTTTCATATATCCCTTTTCTCCATACAAGCATAGCCTCTCATGCTATGGACATCCCACACCAGAGTGGTACATTCATTATGATAGATGAACCTACGCTGACACATTATTACCCAAAGTTCATGCTTTACACTAAGGGTCACTCTTGGTGGTTTACATCCTATGTACAATGACATGTATCCATCATCGTAAGATACAGAAAAGCTTTTTTGCCCTAAAATCCTCTGTGCTTCACCTATTCATCCCCCCTCCCCAATACCTCCTAGCAAGCACTAATGCTTTTACTGTCTCCATAGTTTTTCCTTTTCCAGAATGCCATATAGTTGGAATCATACAGTAGGTACCTTTTCAGATTGGGTTCTTTCACCTAGGAAGATGTATTTCAAGTTCCTGCATGTCTTTTAATGGTGTGATAGCTCAGTTCTTTTTAGTGCTGAATAGTATCCCATTGTCTGGATGCACCAGTTTATTTACCCATTCACCTACTGGAGGGCTTCTTGGTTGCTTCCAAATTTGGGCAATTATAAATAAAACTACTATCAACATTCATATGCAGGTTTTGTGTGGACATAAGTTTTCAACTCCTTTGGGTAAGTACCAAGGAGCATAATTTCTGGACCATATGGTCAAAGTATGTTTAACTTTGTAAGAGAGTGCCAAACCTTCCAAAGTGGCTGTACCATTTTGTGTTCCCACCAGCAATGAAAGAGATTCCCTGTTGCTCCACATTCTCACCAGCATTTAGGGTTGTCAGTGTTTTGGATTTTAGTCATTCTAATAAGTGTGTAATGTCTCATTGTCTTAATTTGTAATTCTTTAATGATATATGATTTCACATGCCTATTTGTTATCTACATAGCTTCTTTGGTAAGGTATTTGTTCATATTTTTGCCTATTTTTTTTAGTTGGGTTGTTTCTTTTCTTATTGTTAAATTTTAGATTTAGAAAAATTTCAGTCCTTATTACTATTATTTCTTCAAATATTTTTTCTGTGCCCCACTCCCACTTTAGGGACTCTATTTACATGTATATTAAGCTGCTTAAAGTCATTCTACAGCTCACTGATGTTTTGCTCATTTCTTCAGACTTTTTTTCTCTCTGTGTTCATTTTGAATGAAGATACTACATGACTTCAGGTTCACTAATGTTTTCTTCTGCAGTGTGTAATCTTCCAATAAGCCCATCCAGTGTGATTTTTCATCGCAAACATTGTATTTTTCATCTCTGGAGCTTTAATTTGGTCTTTGTTTATATCTACCAAGTGTGAGGTAGTTTAGAAGAAAATCAATGGAAACCCAAAGGAGCAGACTGTAGGCTAAGCTTCCAAAAAATATTCCTAGTCTTTAGGGTCACAATACCTCTGCTCTGATTTGAGAATTTCCATTAACAATGTGGGAAATTGCCAAGTTGAGAAGCTGCTCACCACAGAACCAGGCTGCCATGGTTTCAGGAAAGCTGCCACCCCCACTGTGGGAAGTTCGCTGACTCTGAGAGTGACTACTGATGAGCTACATTGCCTCAGCCATGATCCACACCAGGAAAATGCATGCCTAACCCCATCCACTCCTTACCCAGGTCCAAATCTATAGCTCATGCAAATGCTATGGATTGGGATAACCCAGATCACATCTCTACCCAGAGCCACGAGGGAGGCTAAAAATGCAGTTTTCGTTGTCAAAGTGTCAAAAATATGGAAGACATTCTAGAAGAAAGAATGAATACATGTTGAGCAAGTCAGTCCCTACATCTTCCACAGTTTCCCAGTATGGGTAAAGAAATGGAGACAGCCAGATTCAGAACCTTTGATCAGGCTACATATAGCTAGGGAAGACCTCCATCCTGTTGCCTTTTTCTTCTTGGTCATTTGAGTCAGTCAGTATATCACTTTATTGGGCTTAAGCCAATTTCAGTTGTGTTTTCGTCACTTGCCAGAGTCCTAATTAATACAAACTTGAAGTTGCTTAAAATTCTGGTGTCCTATGATTCATATTACTTTGCTCAAGAAATTTACTAACAGTGATTTTAGTGGGAAGGAAATATAATATTAAACAGGAGAGACCTGGATCAAAACTGAATAACCTGGAGTCTCCCTCCTTCCCTCTTAATCTATCACCACTCCACCTTATTTTAGTCTGCCATTCCTAGAGGGAACAGAATGCTCTAAATAAGCCATAGGAGCATAAATGTGACAAATTTCAAAATGATTTAAGCATGTTTAGTGCCTAGCTACAAGGACTCTAGGCTTGTCTAATTGGTAGAATTTCAATAGAATGGGTCTGAGCATGCAAACAAAGGGATAGTTGAATTGAACTTCTCTTCCTTGGGTGAGAGAATAGAGATAAAGTTTTTAGGTAAAGGAAAGTTATACTAGGTATAAATGAAACAATGCAATATAACTGCACTTTCATTAAGTTCTGGGAATATAATGACAAGTAATACAGAATCACCAAAAGACTACAGGGAACTATTGTCCCCAACTAGGGAGAGAATAGCAAGATTTTGAAAAGCACATTGAAGACAAACTCTTTATTTTTTTTTTTTTAAGATTTTATTTCTTTGACAGAAGGATAGAGAGAGAGAGAGTACAAGTAGGCAGAGCGGCCAGCAGAGGGAGAAGCAGGCCCCCCGCTGAGCAGGGACCCTCCTGTGGGACTCGATCCCAGGACCCCGGGATCATGACCTGAGTCGAAGGCAGATGCTTAACCAACTGAGCCACCCAGGTGCCGCAAAGACAGACCCTTTAAACTTCACATTTCCACTGGGGATGAATCTTTCTTCGGGGAGTAGAAAGCCATGCTTGTGGTTAAATTTCCTCTCTTATATACTGTCCAAACATGCTGCATTTTCCCTTGGTGACATTTTATTACAGTTGTACATAATTATTTCTGTAATTACTTGGTTAATGTCCATGTTTTGTGACAAACATCAAGTTCTATAGGACCAAAGATGGTAGCTTGTTAATTTCTATATCCCCAGAAGTAGCACACAGCCTGGAAAATAGGAAATCGGATAATAAATATTTTTGGAATATAGTTGAATGAAACTAGTGTCCCAGTTTTAAAATCAGGCCAATAGTTGGAAGCAATTATCTTCTAAATTTCCTTCTCCTTCTCTACCTTCTAAGTAAAATCTTCCCCAGATACCAAACTCTAAACAAAATATCATCCTTCCCCCTAAATAATCAAAAGATTAAAGATAAATATTTGGAAAGTACTAAGCGTGCTGTCACATCTGTGTTCCCTAATGACCATTTATGTGCTTTCACTATGTATCTGATACCCAGATATTGGCTTTAAATGTATAATTCAATTTAACCTTTATCACTACATTCTAAGACTATCTTCTAAGACAGGTACCACCACTTTACAGATGAAGAAATTAAGGCCCAGAAAGTTTGAATAGCCTGTAAAGAATTGACAGAGCTAAAATATAAACCCAGGTCCTTTTAATTCCAAAGTTGGAGTCAGTCCCAGGTTGGCTGGACATATCATTTCCTAAAATAAATTAGGCTCAAGATTCTTCTCCCTTGATTTAACTACAGAAAAGCTGGTATAGGTTCTATTTCATCTCTGGCCCTAAGAATTTTCAAATGTGATTTCTAGCAGTGCAATAATTGTTCCCAAATTCCATTGCAACCAAATGGTTTGGACAACCAAGAAGTTTATTCCAATGGGATTTGATGTGGCCCAGGAAGACCCAACAACTCTCCCGGGAAGACAAGACAGATGGCGCATGCTCTGGTTATGGATCCCACATCTCCATTTCTGGAAGTGTCTTATTTTAACTCTAACTCTTTAAAAGCTCCTTGGTAAAGTCATAGCAAACACTCTTGGTTCTGTTTTGTTTTCAAAGCGGAATGGTGGCCTGTGCTTCCGAAATTATGGTCTCTCAGAGGATCCCCCATCCTTTGTTACACAGCACAGTAAGAACTGAACATTTTTATTTGTAATTTTCCAATGACATTGACAACTCAGATGAAATATGCCTTTGAATTCCTAGGTAGTTCCACAGGAGGTAGAGACATATTATGTTTTGATGCAGGCATGCGCTTTAAAAGCAAGATACGGCAATCCCATTTTCTAAATGCCTGGTAAGAAGGCAGAATAGAATTGTAACTTTTAGGGCATCATAATTAAAAGTGAAGGCCATAGTCAAAGAACTTTATTTTTCTAGCGTAAGCTTTGCTCTGCTTTCTAACTTCTGAGTCTCATGGGGTTGAATTCCCAGAGCTCTGTCAATAATGTGGCTCACTGGCAAATTTGATGTGTTTTCTCAGCTGTAACAGAGCATATTAGCATAACATTTGCACACAGCTCCCAAGGGATCAGAAGGAGTCTAGAGGTTTATATTAACATTTTGAAGATTGAGATTATTTTAAAGTTTTGTAAGAAGGTCAAGAATACTGAGTGAGAACCATCCGAAACTTGAATAATAGTCTGTCCAACTATTTAATCCAGTGTACAGCTGCAAAAAAGTTCCTCTACAGAGGAGCAGGGAACAGGGTCTTGGAAAGAAGAACGGTTTTTGGTTTCATATAGCTTGGTGTGAGTTTAATAGTATATGTGACCCAAACTACACATGGAGAAAGACCATCTATGACATCCATTAACAAGGGTTCTATTTAAAAATCTGTTGTGGTTAGGAATCTTGACTTTTGGGAGCTGTTTGTTCTGTATCAAAGCCAGTGATACATAGTAATAAGTGGTATATATGACACCTGCTGTATGCAGCTTATCTCATCCATCCTGTGGCAGGCATCTAGATTCCTAGAGCCAGAATACCTAAGTACGTTATCGCCTTGGGAGACATCAAAGTCTATGTGAAAATCTGAACAACATCAACTAGGGCTCTTGTGGATTCATGTGAAACAAAACCTCAACCCAAACTGATGTAAACAAAAACATTTATTGGCTCATATAACTGAAAGGTACAGGGATAAAGAATATGTCAGAAAAGCCAGTATCTTTTTTGTTTTAGGCATATTTAGATTTCCTATGGCATTTCAATTTTGACCGTTGCTTTTCTTGAGAGATCTCTCCTTGCTTAACCTCTATGAGTTCATAGTTCTTATTCTTTCTAATATCTCATTGGCTTGTCATTCGTGGACCCCTCCTCTTCCACTAACCACCCAAATGTTAGTGGTCTCCAGCCTTGAGACCATATTTCCTCTTAATGATCTCATCTGAAAACATATACTCGATTACCATCTACATAATAATGATTCTTACAGCTGTATTTTCAACTCTAAGCTGTCTCTTGACCTTCTCACTCATATCGGCATCTTCCTCCTCAATATCTTTACCTGACTGCTCTGCAGGTACTACAAATTCAGTGTAACCTAGCTGACCCACTTTACCAGTTTAAGATGCAGATGAAACCACATGTCTTTTATGCTTTCAACTAATTGTTCAAATTCTCATACGCCTATACTCATAGATACACATCATTGCAAAAAACTCAGGAGTTCACTCAGCCCAAATAGATCTAGTCCTCTTTTTCAATCTCCGGATGAAAAAGAGGAGTTACAAAGCCCTCCTACCCCACTAGTAGCACCATTGTGGCCACATGGATCACTTTTGAACCCTGGTCTTGCCCATTCTTCTAGAAATTTGTTCGCTACCACTATTATGCCTTTACTAGTTTAAATACTTGCCAATTGCCAAACCTTAAGTTTACAGCTATTTGATCCACAGTCACATATTTAGAAATTGTTTCCCAGGTAAGCCATCCCTTCTCCATGAATTCAGGCCATTCTGTTAACCCTGGAAAAAGAGTCAGTCAGTGGACCAATTCCCCTTCCCTCCTATGGAGTTCCTTTTGGAGCCCTGGTATTTACCTCCCTGTGGTTTTTGGTCAGTGCCATATCAGCCCAGACAATAGGTTTCTCGAAATTGCAATCTCAGAGAGCAGAGGGTGAGGATATCTGACACTTGCCTGTTTGGTACTCTACTTAAAGTCTTACACCCACCCCCAGTTATAATGGATGACTACTCTCCTTGCATATGCATAACTAAGAAGGTATACTACAGTGACCTTTAGGAGGGAAAAAAAGGAAGAAAGATGACTTTTTTCTCTCTACCCAAATAAACCAAATCCTTGCTCTACTTCATTAGGTGCCCATTTCATCCATATGCCCAATTGAACTCAGTCTTTTCCTGAAACCTGCTCCTTTTACAATATTCCTCATCTTAGAAAATGTCTCTATCTTCAGCCCCAGCCTCAAATGTGGGGAACCTTGCAGACCTCTCTCACTCATGCACCATCCACATCCAATTTTACTTCCTCATCCTGAATCAGACCCTTCCCTTCTATTGCCAATGTCTTCATCATTAATGCTTGAAGGGGTTATAAAATAACTGGTCTTTCCACTTTCCTCCTCCATCACCGATACTGCTTCTGAAGTGATTATTTTCAATACAAAAATGATCATGATATTTCTGGGATTAATCTTCATCAGTAGTTCCCCATAACTCTCAAAATGAAGAATGTACTCATGGCTTCTAAGCCTTCCATGTTCCATGACTTGGACTATATCCAGCTCTGTAGCCTCATCTTCAGCTACTACTCCACATCATTTTTAGGTTTTCCAAACTCCAGCTGTATCACACTGTTCCACATCCCTGCATCTTCACACATGCTATTCTTTAAAAAAAAAAAAAGATTTTATTTATTCGAGAGAGAGAGAAAGCACAAGCAAAGGGAGGGGTGGGAGAGGGAGAAGCAGGCTCCCTGCTGAGCGTGGAGCCTTACATGGGGCTCAACCCCAGGACCCTGGGATCATGACCTGAGCCAAAGGCAGATGTTTAACAGACTGAGCCACCCAGGCGCCCCCACACATGCTATTCTTGGATATCAGCAATATCCAGTTTTCCCTTTTCAACTAATCAATCCCTTTGTCCTCTTGCAAAACTTAGTTCAAGTACTTCTAAATTTGGGAACCATCTGTGGACTTCCTGTCTGATTTTGATGTCCTTCTCTGAACAATAGAATTATTTATCACATCACAATATGAATACTGACTTAGTTGTTCATCTCTCCCTCTAAGCTGTAACTTCTTTAAGGAAAATATCATGCCTTATTTCTATTGACAGTCACATCAGGGAGTGCACTGCCTATCACCTAATAGTCATTTCATAATGTTGACTCGAAAGAATGAATAACATGTGTAAAGTGTCTAGTACACTGTCCAGCACATTATCAGTGCTCAACAAATGTAAGTTCCCTTTCACATCTCTCCTTTGTCCCTAACATCTGTTGCTTTACTAAGGTGTATAATTAATTTTCACTTACACTGCAGGAGCCATTTACCCAAAGAAAAGAAAACTGGAGACTTTGTATTTATTCAGATTTGTTCATCTGAATTATCCAGTTTAACTCTCTCATATTTACCAAATGTTTGCCAAATACTTACTTCTCTTTATGCTGTCCAGGTACAGTTTCTGTCAGTAACCTGTCATTAAGACAGAGAATATAGATATGAAAGGTGGTGCTTAGACTTCCTATAGACATAATTTCAATGATCTATAGTTGCTATTAGAAGCAAGATCTGACACAATTTAAGAAACTATCTAATCAAGAAACAGAACTGGGAATTGGAAAGCAAGACAACTTAACACGCTCCACCATGGTAAATCAAGCCAAATTTTTGTTGAATCTTATTTTTTTAAGTTTATTTATTTTTTAAGTAATCTCTACACGCAATGTAGGGCTTGAACTCACGACCCTGAGATCAAGAGTTGCATGCTCTACCGAGTGACCCAGCCAGATGCCCCTTGAATCTTATTAATTTTCCATCTTCCCTACATCTACTTGTAGCAATTCTATTGTGCATTATATTTGAATAAGGCGATGCTTGGAGTCATTTTAATGTCATGAAGAAAATAATCCTGTGGCAACCCTGTAGGAGCCCCTCTCACTCTTGAGAGCTTTTCTGTATCTTCGCTTAATAAACTTATATTGCTTAACTCACTTAAAAAAAAAAAAAGAAAGAAAAAAGAAAAGAATCCTGAAATCAAAACCGACACAGAAGAGGGCAATACCCCGACTTAACCATGCTTTCTCTATCTCTGAATTTTTTCAGTTACAAGCAGAAACTATTTGTTATTGTTGTTCCTATTAATGCCAATCTGGTCAAAAAATTAGGCTCATCTGTAAAGTGGAGATACTGTTGATTGTAAGAGTTATTTCAAATATCCCTAGGGACCAATATAGGGATTTGGTGCAGAGACAGGGTCAGTGCTTTACCTGCTGCCTTAGATCCCTCTTTGCTGAGATCAATTGGTGTGCTTCTAACAAGAGATTGGAAATGTAAAGGTCAATCTCTGACCTTAAAGACCATCTATTTCTGGAAATAAAATTTAGTGTATAAAATATTGGAAAAGGTTAAGAGTTTTGCTGACTTTTTAGTGGTATTAAAGTGATATTATGCCAGGTATCCGGGAATACTGGGGTGTTGACCAACCAACCATTTCCACTTCCGGCTCACAAGGTGATTTAGGGGGATACACACAAGGGACATTAACAAATGAGAATCCACACTTCCCTTTGGTAAGAGCTGGGGCCTTAGCCAAGTAGTCCAAAATCAGAACTCTGGTAAATCTGCACTAGAACATATATATGGCTTAGGCTCAAACAATAAATAAGCCTTCCTCCTACCTCTCCTTCCAAGTTTAATCCAAATGCTAGAGCCCTTTTCACATTTGGTCTGGACACCTATAACAGGGGGCCTTTTCAATATATTCAGATGAAAGGAAGTAGAATAGAAGGCCAGGTATGGACATTCTACCCCACAAAGATCTTGCTCTCTAACAAATATGACCTAATCAGTGTCTGGTAAGCTGACTTATGGGATTAATGACTTCTCTTGGAGGGAGGAGGTGAAGAACGTGGGCAGAGAGGCATTCAGTGCAGAAGAAACATCCTTCTATCCCTACCAACAGCAATAAAAATTAGTATGAAGCGTCAATCACCAGTTCTTTCCAAACCAATGAGAAGAATGGGGAAGTGACCAAGGACAAAGACATCTGAGGTGCTTCTGGACCATGCAGTGCCTCCTGCATGGAAAGTGCCTTTTGATTCCATTTATACTCCTCCGAACACCCCAGCTTACTCCGAAAGTACAAAAACAATATACAATGAAGACAGAGGATAGCAACTTGGTTCTCCATTTCTGAGTTGTTGAAAACAACAGAAAGAAACACAGAACAGCATAAAAAGTATGAGTTTTAGAATCTTACAGACCTGGGTTCAAATCCTTGCTCTCCCAGCAAACCTTTGGAAAACTCTAATTTTATAAGCCTCAGTATAACTCATGTTTAAAGTACTGTGAGGACTAAACGAAGTTATGCATGGCAACTCATAGGCACTCAACAAATGTTAGTTCTCCTTCCCCCCAGTTTATTGTAATCCTATTACTCAATAAAAGCCACTGTTCCTTAGCATTATCTTACCTCTATAAGAGGCTCTCCTCTTGCAGATGAAAACTTTGGTCTTTGAGGGAGAATTCTAGAAGGATTGTTTCACCCAAGCCCTAATTTCTATTTTATAACAGCCTGTGCATAACTAGCTGAGGTCTGGATAGAGTATATAGAATACAGAGCTCTTGGAACACCAAATTGGTCAGTTTCATCTGCCTGAAATTTCCTCCATTTCTGAGACACCTCAGGCATTTGGTAAAACCTACCCTTTTCCTCTTGAGTAGACATGAATGATGTCATGTCTTTTTTTTTTTAAGATTTTATTTATTGGACAGGGAGAGAGTGAGAAGGAGGAAAAGGGAGAAAGAATCTGAAGCAGACTCCACACTGAGCACAGAGCCCCATGTGGGGCTCTATATCATGATCATGAGAATATGACCCGAGCTGAAACCAAGACTGAGCCACCCAGGCCCCCCAATGATGTCACATTTTAAGAACAAATATGCAAGGCAACTTCCCCATAATCCCCATTCTCATAAAATTGCTTTAATAATAAAAAAGATTGTGGGGGGCTTTTTTTTGGCAGGCAGATGTACATTAAATTCCATTTACTGCACCCAAGAGCTCACTGTGGGCTGTGAAGAATAGATAGGAGTTCGGAAAATATAAGAAATGGAGTTTCCTATGAAGAAAGAAGAACGTGAGCAAAAATACTTAGAAAATTCAAAAGTTCTGGGAATATGAGCAGAACAGCGAAAGTCTAATTATCTGAGGATCAGGAAGATCAATAGTAGAGTCATTATATGTCTAGTGATTACTATGTACTAGGCACTGTATTATTTCCCTATGTATTAGGTAACTTAATCCTAACAAACTCCTGAGATAAGTGCTATAATTTCTATTTCTTAGATCTAGAGTCTTGGAGAGATTAAATACCTTGCCCAAGGTCACCCTACCTTTCCAGGTTTTAAATAGGCTCTGAGTGAAGCTAATAAGAGTAGTTTAAGAAAAATGCAAAAAGAGCCTCAGATGTCAGCATTGAAAGCCTTGTTAAAAGCTAGATAATGAGTTCCCAGGGGATAAGATCTGAACGTGAGGTATCTGGGGATACTAAACACTTATACGTAGTAGGGACCCTATAGTTACATAAAGTCATGTGAGGTAGGCCATGGAACATAATTTTGGGAAGGAATATGTTGAGATCGTTAAATGTCAACAATTTCAACATATCCCTTTATTTCCAACTTGGGGCAGAAACCATGTCATGTTCAATTTTATGTCCCCCCCTAACATCTGATTCAGACTTCCACTCCCACATTACTCTCTTCAAACCCTTATTCCAAAACTTTAATTAATCTGCTACGTGTTCAAGTCATGGGGGCTTCTTATATACAATGTATTGTTCATTTGTGTAGATCCACAACCCGCCAGGCACATAGCACTTTAGGTGCTGAGTATCTGTTATACAAATCAATGAATAATCTTAGGGATGAATTTATTTTGTGAGTATATCTATAAATAAATAGATTAGACTGAATCAGGTTAAACTGTAGAGTGATCTTGTTAGTGAGGGTGAACCTACTTTATTCACAAGTACCTGGCACAGTGTAGAATACTTACTACATGTTTAGATATTTACATTTTAAGATGGGATCCAAATGAGTAAAGGCTTCACAGAGAACTAGAAAACAATGGGGTAGCAGAAGCAAAGGTTCCATAGTTTGTGATGGATTTTTAAAGGAGGAGGGAAGGAGAAAGAGAGAATTGGTATATTCTGCATGAGGGTGAGGACCAATGAGCCCGAAAGGGAATAAGTGGAGAGCCATCTCAGGTTATACCTAAAATAGGTCAATTCCAGTGTCTAATTCTTATTTCCCACACTAGCAAGATAGAGATAAATATCCACTAAGCAATTCAAAACTGTTTAAACAGTAAAAGGACTCAGAGAAATCTCAGGTAGAGAAACCCTGGAATTAGTTCATTAAGCAAGTCAATGGACCAGATTCTTTCTTCCTTTTAGCTTGAAGGCTAGCTCTCCTTGTGGTCCTAAAATGGCTTTAGAAATGCCAGGTACCACACCTTCACTCACAAACATCCAGCAGAGATTATATATTTGATGTGTCTCTTTTGTTTTCTTATTTTATTTAAATTCAATGAATTAACATATATTATATCATTAGTTTCAGATGTAGAGTTCAGTTATTCATCATTTGCGTATCACACCCAGTGCTCATTACATCATGTGCCCTCCTTAATGCCCATCACCCAGTGACCCCACTCCCCCACCCAAGTCCTCTCCAGCAATCCTCAGTTTGTTTCCTATAGTTAAGAGTCTCTTATGGTTTGTCTCTTTTGTTTCCCAGAATCTCCCCATAGTCAACATACTTGTACATTCCATTGCCCAAAATGGGTCACAGTGCCCCCTTCTATGCCAATAGTTAGTATGTAAATAGAATTTCCACTGTTGGACTAAATTCTTCCCAGCCCTCCCAGCCCTCCCTCTCTCCCTCCTTTCCTTCATGGAAAAATTGCACAAATGTAAAAAGCAGAGCTCTGGGATCAGAAGGACCTGATTGAATTGTGTCCCAGCACTTAACCAGCAGCATGATTTTAGGCAAGTGAATTGACCAGTCTGAGCCCATAGACTATAAGAAATAATACAAGCTACCTCATGTGGCTATGGAGATTAAATAAAAAATTATGTAAAGCACTTAGCATGAGGACTGGCCCATAATGATCACCTGATACTGAGTAACTCTTGTTATTCTCTTGCCATTTGGTTCTAGATTTCCACTGACCTCAGGCTATTTCTGATAGGCTATGCTGCCACCACCTTAGAGTGAATGTGAATAAAGTAGCATTTTCTGTCCTTATCTAGAACTTCCTGGCTGAACAACTTGCACAGATGCTTCATATCTTTTGTTAATTATATATACCACTTTGTCTCTCTCTTCCATATTGATATATACACCGAATGCGATTGTCTTATTTTGGCAATAGCTTTTAGACTTATGGCTAAGTTCTTATTCTGAGCTTTTCTTGCTCTAAAACATCTATGCTCTATGACTTGCTGGCTTGCCGTCCTGCCTCCTACTGCTTGCTCTCCGCCAATCAGCTATTCTTCATCATATTAAAAGTCATTCTTTGATTACATTGTCTACTACATTCTTTTCAGTCTTCCAGTGACTACAAAGCTTTGTTTTGACATCGAATTCTAACATTTGTCTTCAAAACACTATGCTAGTTAGCTAACTCCATTTTACATTTAAAAAAAAAAATCTTTGGGGCGCCTGGGTGGCTCAGTTGGTTAAGCGACTGCCTTCGGCTCAGGTCATGATCCTGGAGTCCCGGGATCGAGTCCCACATCGGGCTCCTTGCTCAGCGGGGAGTCTGCTTCTCCCTCTGACCCTCTTCCCTCTCGTGCTCTGTATCTTTCATCCTCTCTCTCAAATAAATAAAATCTTTAAAAATAAATAAATAAATAAAATCTATAAAAAAATCTTTGGTGACCCTTCTTTCAACTAAGAAGCTGAATCCTAAAGTTTTGGGGTCCTTACTGAATGTGCTCATGATCTAAACCTGGCCTGTGTCAAGCCACATGCTTCCTACATTCTCGATTTTCTCAAACAAGACATGTCCTTTGCCTTTAGAAAACTGACATATGATCTTTGGGTAATAATGCTGTACATTATATGACAGTACCAATTTTCTAATAGAAAACATGTCAGAGTATATTCAGCAATATGTCGAGACCAGGGAAGAAGGCAGTGTTGAGTTAGGGTTAAAACCAAGGCCCTTGAAACTGACAGACCCCAAACCCAATCCCAGCTTTCCTGCTTATTATTATGTGACCTGGGACTTGGTTCTTAACCTTGCCAAGCCTTGGTTTGTGAGAATTTTACAATGTGAGGATTTTAAGACTAAGACATAAGGACTATTGTCTGGAATCAATTGACATGATTCATGTGAAGTATTTAAATGATTACTGTCTTGTAGACCTTTAATAGCTGGTAACTACCATTGTCCTCACTTACAGGGTCAAAATCTATGTTGCCGCTTGAAATGAGGCTTTGCCTACATCTGGAATGACTATTTTCTTAGACCATCATTAGTTTTTCTATGTTGAAGTAACTCCAGGTATGACAGTTTCCAAGAGGCAGGGAAATTTACATGCATCTATTATCATTCACTTAAAGAATTACCCAAATTAAAAATACCATCAGATGTAAATGGATGAGGAGCATCCACACCCATTCCCACAAATACAGATTGAAAAGAGCCAATTAAGATGATTTTTCTCCTATGCCCTAGCAAGCATTCTGCTCAAGAGGATTTTAAATTTCTCAGGGGATCAGGAAGAGAGAAAGAAAGTAGAAGAAAAAAATCCTCTCTGCACTCAGGCAGAAATTCAAAGAGGAGAAACCGCTTCTTATGTTGATCTCCTGCTCTGGATTTTTCTTGGTTTTATAAAATGGACTCAAAAGTCCCCTCCAGTTTTGATTTTACTTTTATTCACCCACTGGGAAGCCAGGGAAAATTGCATAAGCAAGACCTGCTACAAATTTCAAGTTACGTATAAGGAAGAGTTAAAATGAAGACTGCAAATAATAGGTCTTCTCAGCTTCATTACTTGCTATCCCTTTGCCTTATCCAGTCCCTGTACACCTTCTGCCTGCAACCTGCACAGCTCCATACCTTTGCTCATCTTTTCCCCTCCAGCCTACAATGTCTTTCCCTTCTTCCCTCACTCAGCTTTCTTGGTCCAAATCAAATATCACGTCCCCTGCTAAGCTGTTCCTAGGTCTGCCTCTCCCCAAGGGCACAATCATTCCAGATGCTGGGATTCTACTATGGGTTGTTCATGCTGTTTTAAACAATTTTCACATTGTTTTCTACTTTGTTACTTACATTTCTGTTTCTTTAATGTTCCAAACAATGTTTTTTTGTTTTTTGGTTTTTCTTCCCTCAGTCAAAATAGCCATTGTCTCCCCACTGGCCTGGGGATTTCTTGAAGGCTATGGTTATTTGGCCTCAGCTCTCTTTGGGGAAAGAATAGTATCTAGAGCAGTCATTATCAACCAAGGTGATTTTGCCCCCCAGCCCCCCAGGAGATATTTTAAAATGTTTGGAGACATTTTTGATTGTCACCACTGGGTGCTGCTACTGATAATCTAGTGGGTAGAGGCCACAGATGTTGCTAAATCTCCTACAATGTGCAGGACAGCCCCCACCACAAAGAATTATGTGGCCCCAAATGCCAGTACCACACTGTCTTGATTCCTGTAGCTTTGCAGTAAGTTTTGGAATGGGAAGTATGAGTCCTCCCACTTCATTCTTTTTCAAGATCATTTTTGCTATTCTGGCTATTCAACTACTATCAACTTCTAGGGGGGAGGGGAGTCAATTTTGATGATGGTGGGAATTGAATTGAATCTGTAGATCAATTTGAAGAGCATTATCATCTTAATAATATTAAGTGTTCAGGCTCAGGCATATGGGATGTTCTCCATTCATCTAAATCTCCTTTAATTTTTTTTCAGTGATGTTTTACAGTTTTCTTGTGCTTCTTTAGTTAATTTTAATCCTAAATATTTTATTCTATTTTGTTAGTTTTAATTATAAGTATTTTATTATTTTTGATACAATGAAATTATTTTCAATTTTATTTTTTTTGATTTTACATTGCTAGTGTTTAGAAATACAATTGATTTTCTTTTTTTAAAAATTTTATTATGTTATGTTAATCACCATACATTACATCATTAGTTTTTGATGTAGTGTTCCATGATTCATTGTTTGTGTATAACACCCAGTGCTCCACGCAGAACGTGCCCTCTTTAATACCCATCACCAGGCTAACCCATCCCCCCACCCCCCTCCCCTCTAGAACCCTCAGTTTGTTTCTCAGAGTCCATAGTCTCTCATGGTTCATCTCCCTCTCCGAATTACCCCCCTTCATTTTTCCTTTCCTACTATCTTCTTCTTTGTTCTTAACATATAATGTATTATTTGTTTCAGAGGTTCAGGTCTATGATTCATCAGCCTTACACAATTCACAGTGCTCACCAT
The DNA here is from genome assembly GCF_003265705.2 of Callorhinus ursinus. Classification (NCBI taxonomy): domain Eukaryota; kingdom Metazoa; phylum Chordata; class Mammalia; order Carnivora; family Otariidae; genus Callorhinus; species Callorhinus ursinus. The sequence continues at coordinate 68,180,439 of NW_027397067.1, read as the reverse complement.
AGCACATACCCTCCACAATGTCTATCACCCAGCCACCCATCCCTCCCACCCTCCACCACTCCAGCAACCCTCAGTTTGTTTCCTGAGATTAAGAATTCCTCGTATCAGTGAGATTATATGATACATGTCTTTCTCTGATTGACTTATTTCACTCAGCACAATTGATTTTCTTATATTGATCTTCTATTTGCAATCTTGAATTTATTTATTAACTCTAATAAATTTGGCTTTTAGTGGATTGTTTTAGGATTTTTTTTAGACAAGATCGTGTTATCTATAGAAATAATTTTACTTATTAATTTCTGGTATGGATGCTTTTTATTTCTTTTTCATGCTTAATTAATCTGGCTGGAATCTCCAGTACAATGTTGAATAGAAGCGAAGAAAGTAGATATCTTTATTCTATTATGAATCTTAGGGGGAAAAGCATCCAGTCCTTCACGATTTAGTATGACGTTAGCCATAGGTTTTTCATAGATACTCTTTATTAACATGAAGTTCCTTCAATTCCTATTTTGTTAACTGTATTTATCATGAAAAGGTGTTGAAATTTGTGAAAAGATTTTTCTGTCAACTGAATTGATCATGCAGTTTTTCTCCTTAATTCTACTGATGCAGTGTATTATACCGATTAATTTTCAGATGTTAAAGTAACCTGGTATTCCAGGGTAAGTCTTACTTGGTCATGTGTGTAATCATTTTCATATGTTGCTAGATTCAATTTGCTAATTATGTTATGAGGATTTTTACATCTATATTAATAATGAATATGGGTGTATAATTTTCTCTTCTCATATAACTTACCTAGTTTTGATACCTAGGTAATACTGGTCTCACAGAATGAGTTAAGAAGTATTCCCTCTTCTATTTTTTGTAAGAACTTATGAAAGATTGATCTTAATTCTATTTTCAACATTTAGTGCAATTCACCAGTGATGACATTTGACACGGGGTTTTTTTTGTAAAAAGTTTTTAAATTATTAATTCAATATTTTTAGTTGTTATAGGTATATTCAGATTATCTATTTTTTTAAGTCAATTTTGTGTAATTGGTGTTTTTCTAGGAATTTGTCCATTTCATCTAACTTATTTAATTTGATGGCATACAGTTGTTTATAATATCCCCTCATAATCTTTTTAAAATATATGTCAGCAAGATTAGTTCTAATACTCTCTTTCTCATTCCTGATTTTAATAATTTGACTTCTTTCTCTGTTTTCCTTGGTCAAGATAGCTAAAGTTTTTTCTAATTTGTTGATCTTGCAACTAACCAACTTTTGGATTCACTGGTTTTCTCTTTTTTTTTTTTCTATTCTCTGTTTCATTAATTTCCACTCTGTTCCTTAGTTTTCTTTCCATTTGCTGACCACAGATTTATTTTACTCTTCTTTTTCTAGTTTCTTAAGGTACAAGTTTAGATGATTGATTTGAGATCTTGCTTCTTTTTAATACAGGTGTTTATAGCTATAAATTTTTCCCTAAGCACTGCTTATGCTGCATTTTTATTCTTATCCATCTCAAAACATTTTTTAGTTTCTTTTGTGAATTCCTCCTTGACAAATTGGTAATTTAGTAGTATATTGTTTTCTTCCTGCATATTTGTATGATGCCCAAATGATTCTGCTATTGATTTATAATTTCATTCCATTTTAGTCAGAGAGCATACTTTATTTTATTTCAATCCTTTTACATTTCTCAAGGCCTGTTTTATGGTCCACCCTGTAGAATATATTAGTGAATGTTCTGTGTGTGCTTAGGGAAAATGTATATTCCACTGTTACTGAGTGGATTGGTCTAGAAATGTCTGTTAGGTCTAGTTGGTTTATAGTGTTGGTTAAGCCTTCTCTATCCATCTAGATGGTAATCCATCTAGTTCTCTCCATTACTTAAGTTGAGTATTGAAGTTTCTAACTATTATTGTTGAACTGTTTATGTCTCCTTTTAATTCTGTTAGTTTTCACTTTATGCTTTAGAGGCTCTATTTTTATGTCTGTTTATGTTTGGAATTGTTATCTACTCCTAATGGACTTATTCTTTTATCATTATAAAATATTTATCTTGTCTCTTGTCACATTTTTTTTCCTCTTGCAATCTATTTTGTCTGATTTAATGTAGCATTCAGCTTTTCTATGATTTCTGTTTGCATGCCATAACTTTTTTATCTTTCTACTTTCAATCTATTATATATTTAAATCTAAAGCATATCACCTATAGAAAGCATACAGTTGAATCATATTTTCAGTCTAACTTATTTGTCTTTTGATGGGAGTATTTAATCCATTCACATTAATGTTATTATTTATAGAGGTGGATTCATATCTGCCATTTTGCCCTTTTTTTATATGTATAAAGGATATGATTTTAAATTTAATATGATTTAAAGTCCTATTCTATTATGATCCCCGTTTAAGTAATGTAGAAGCACAATATATTTGTGGCCAGAACTTAAGGATTTGGGTGACAGTTTCACATTTTGTTACATTTATGAAGCCTTTAAAATTCTTAGATGTCGACAACAATACAATAATAGTGGGGGACTTTAACACCCCCTCACTGAAATGAACAGATCATCTAAGCAAAAGATCAACAAGGAAATAAAGACTTTAAATGACACACTGGACCAAATGGACTACACAGATATATTCAGAACATTCCATCCCAAAGCAACAGAATACACATTCTTCTCGAGTGCACATGGAACATTCGCCAGAATAGATCACATCCTAGGTCACAAATCAGGTCTCAACCGGTACCAAAATCATTCCCTGCATATTTCCAGACCACAATGCTTTGAAACTAGAACTCAATCACAAGAGGAAAGTCGGAAAGAACTCAAATACATGGAGGCTAAAGAGCATCCTACTAAAGAATGAATGGGTCAACCAGGAAATTAAAGAAGAATTAAAAAAAATTCATGGAAACAAATGAAAATGAAAACACAACCGTTCAAAATCTTTGGGATGCAGCAGAGGCAGTCCTGAGAGGAAAGTATATAGCAATACAAGCCTTTCTCAAGACACAAGAAAGGTCTCAAATACACAACCTAACCCTCCACCGAAAGGAGCTGGAGAGAGAACACCAAATAAAGCCTAAGCCCAGCAGGAGAAGAGAAATAATAAAGATCAGAGCAGAAATCAATGAAGTAGAAACCAAAAGAACAGTAGAACAGATCAATGAAACTAGGAGCTGGTTCTTTGAAAGAGTTACAAGATTGATAAACCCCTGGCCAGACTTATCAAAAAGAAATGAGAAATGACCCAAATCAACAAAATCATGAATGAAAGAGGAGAGATCACAACCAACACCAAAGAAATACAAACAATTATAAGAACATATTATGAGCAACTCTATGCCAGCAAATTAGATAACCTGGAAGAAATGGATGCATTCCTAGAGATGTATCAACTGCCAAAACTGAACCAGGAAGAAATGGAAAACTTGAACAGACCTATAAGCACTAAGGAAATTGAAGCAGTCATCAAAAATCTCCCAAAACAAAAGCCCAGGGCCAGATGGCCTCCCAGGGGAATTCTACCAAACATTTCAAGAAGAATTAGTAGCTATTCTTCTGAACTGTTCCAAAAAATAGAAATGGAAGGAAAACTTCCAAACTCGTTTTATGTGGCCACCATTGCCTTGACCCCAAAACCAGACAAAGACCCCATCAAAAAGGAGAATTACAGACCAATATCCTTGATGAACATGGATGCAAAAATTCTCACCAAAATACTAGCCAATAGGATCCAGCAGTCCGTTAAAAGGATTATTCACCGTGACCAAGTGGGATTTATCCCTGGGCTGCAAGGTTGGTTCAACATCCGCAAATCAATCAACGTGATACAGTACATTAATAAAAGAAAGAACAAAAACCATATGATCCTCTCAATAGATGCAGAAAAAGCATTTGACAAAGTACAGCATCCTTTCTTGATCAAAACTCTTCAGAGTATAGGGATAGAGGATGCATACCTCAATATCATAAAAGCAATCTACAAAAAACCCACAACGAATATCATTCTCAATGGGGAAAAACTGAGAGCTTTCCCCCTAAGGTCAGGAACACGACAGCGATGTCCACTCTCACCACTGCTATTCAACATAGTATTAGAAGTCCTAGCCACAGCAATCAGAAAACACAAAGAAATAAAAGGTGACTGAATCGGCAAAGAAGTCAAACTTTCACTCTTTGCAGATGATATGATACTTTATGTGGAAAACCCAAAAGACTCCACCCCAAAACTGCTAGAACTCACACAGGAATTCAGTCAAGTGGCAGGATATAAAATCAATGCACAGAAATCAGTGGCATTCCTATACACCAACAACAAGACAGAAGAAAGAGAAATTAAGGAGTCGATCCCATTTACAACTGCACCCAAAACCATAAGATACCTAGGAATAAATCTAACCAAAGAGGCAAAGAATCTGTACTCAGAAAACTATAAAACAGTCATGAAAGAAATTGAGGAAGACACAAAGAAATGGAAAAACGTTCCATGCTCATGGACTGGAAGAACAAGTATTGTGAAGATGTCAATGCTGCCTAGAGCAATCTACACATTCAATGCAATACCTATCAAAATACCCTCCACGTTTTTCAAAGAAATGGAACAAATAATCCTCAAATTTGTATGGAACCAGAAGAGACCCCGAATAGCCAGAGGAATGTTGAAAAAGAAAAGCAAAGCTGCCGGCATCACAATTCCGGACTTCCAGCTCTACTACAAAGCTGTCATCACCAAGACAGTATGGTACTGGCACAAAAAAAGACACATCGATCAATGGAACAGAATCAAGAGCCCAGAAATGGACCCTCAACTCTATGGTCAACTCATTTTCGACAAAGCAGGAAAGAATGTCCAACGGAAAAAAGTCTCTTCAACAAATGGTGTTGGGGAAATTGGACAGCCACATGCAGAAGAGTGAAACTGGACCATTTCCTTACACCACACACAAAAATAGACTCCAGATGGTTGAAAGACCTCAATGTGAGACAGGAGTCCATCAAAATCCTAAAAGAGAACACAGGCAGCAACCTCTTTGGCCTCAGCCGCAGCAACTTCTTCCTAGAAACATCGCCAAAGGCAAGGGAAGCAAGGGCAAAAGTGAACTATTGGGACTTCATCAAGATAAAAAGCTTTTGCACAGCAAAAGAAACAGTCCACAAAACCAAAGACAACCGACAGAATGGGAGAAGATATTTGCAAATGACATATCAGATAAAGGGCTAGTATCCAAAATCTATAAAGAACTTCTCAAACTCAACCCCCAAAGAACAAATAATCCAATCAAGAAATGGGCAGAAGACATGAACAGACATTTTTCCAAAGAAGACATCCAAATGGCCAACAGGCACATGAAAAAGTGCTCAACATCGCTCGGCATCAGGGAAATCCAAATCAAAACCTCCATGAGATACCACCTCACACCAGTCAGAATGGCTAAAATGAACAAGTCAGGAAATGATAGATGTTGATGAGGAGAAAGGGGAACCCTCCTACACTGTTGGTGAGAATACAAGCTGGCGCAGCCACTCTGGAAAACAGTATGGCGGTTCCTCAAAAGTTGAAAATAGAGCTACCCTACAATCCAGCAATTGCACTACTGGGGTATTTACCCCAAAAATACAAATGTAGGGATCCAAAGGGGTCGTGCACCCTGATGTTTATAGCAGCAATGTCCACACTAGCCAAACTGTGGAAAGAGCCAAGATGTCCATCGACAGATGAATGGATAAAGAAGAGGTGGTATATATATACAATGGAATATTATGCAGCCATCAAAAGGAATGAGATCTTGCCATTTGCAACGACGCGGATGGAACTGGAGGGTATTATGCTGAGCGAAATAAGTCAATCAGAGAAAGACATGTATCATATGACCTCACTGATATGAGGAATTCTTAACCTCAGGAAACAAACTGAGGGTTGCTGGAGTGGTGGGGGGTGGGAGGGATGGGGTGGCTGGGTGATAGACATTGGGGAGGGTATGTGCTATGGTGAGTGCTGTGAATTGTGTAAAACTGTTGAATCACAGACTTGTACCTCTGAAACAAATAATACATTATATGTTAAAAAAAAAAAAAGAAGATAGCAGGAGGGGTATAAAGAAGGGGGGGAAATCGGAGGGGGAGAGGAACCATACGAGACAATGGACTCTGAAAAACAAACTGAGGGTTCTAGAGGGGAGGGGGGTGGGGAGATGGGTTAGCCTGGTGATGGGTATTAAAGAGGGCACGTTCTGCGTGGAGCACTGGGTGTTACACACAAACAATGAATCGTGGAACTCTACATCAAAAACTAATGATATAATATATGGTGATTAACATAACATAATAAAAAAAATTCTTAGGGGCGCCTGGGTGGCTCAGTTGGTTAAGCGACTGCCTTCGGCTCAGGTCATGATCCTGGAGTCCCGGGATCGAGTCCCACATCGGGCTCCCTGCTCAGCAGGGAGTCTGCTTCTCCCTCTGACCCTACCCCCTCTTGGGCTCTCTCTCTCTCTCTCTCTCTCTCTCTCTCACTCTCTCTCTCTCTCAAATAAATAAATAAAATCTTTAAAAAAATTTTTAAAAATTAAAAAAATTCTTAGATGTCATTTTTTCTCATCAGTCAGGTAGGGGCCGCCATTCCTGCTTTGCTTAAGCCATGGCACTTTTTGGTGATGGTGAAATTTGAACATATACCTTAGAGGGTTTCTGTGTGAAAGATGACTATAACTAGGAAGACCGGGGATTACAGGAAAAGTCAGGAGGTGACACCTTCGCTATAACTTCACTCTGATTCTGGGCACTTGAGTCAGTCCACTGCACCTCTGCTTCAGCAGGGCTCATAACCATGATCGGAGGTTCCTGCATTTGTATAAATTTGATTCTGAAATCCCCTCATAGACTTGAGCACTGAGCATACATATAGTAATTGTCTCCAACTGGACTGTATTGTTGTATCTCATAATATCTCTTACAGGATTGCTGCTTTATTTGAAACCAGGGGCTTCAATGACATGAACAATGGCGAGCTAGTGACAAAAGAGAAAAACACATTTGGACTCATTGCTTGAATGAGTTTTTCATTCAAAAGCTCTCTCCTACAATGGGAACTAAGTTCAATACCCCATCCTTGACAGTAGAAGCAATTCACCTTCTTTTGGCAGAAGAAAAAAAAGGAAAAGAAAAAAGAAAAAAAAAAACAACTTTCCCTCATGCCTGGGCTTTGGAATTCCTTGGATATAGGCCACTTATTTGAATTTCAATTTTATCAACTGTAAGTTGTGGAAAGGTGATAGAGTTTACTTCGCAGTGTCATTTTTGAGACCATTTCAGGTGACTGTATAGAAAGCCACACATATTTGGTACTCAGTGTGGATTATCTTTCCTACCTATCTCCCCTTCCTTCTTGTACTTTCTTACAAGAAAACCCATCTGTGAGGACTCTGTATGATGCCTTGTCAGTCATTTATGCCTTAGAATAAGTAAACACAATACTCATGTCAATAAGTACATCCTTCAATGTGACGGGTACTATTGGGATCAAGGATGAGGAGAAATTTCTCACTAGCATTGGTTGAAATCTCACTGATGAATGGGAGTTAGTTAGGCAAAGAAGGGAAGGACAATCTACTTTATATACAGGAAGAGGTGGACACTTGGGGCTGGAGAAAAAATGTGAAAAAAAGATGAGGCATGCCTAGGAACCAAGTGGAAGAATAAAAGATAGAGATGAGAAAATTAAGACAGATTCCTCTCATACGTAATGACATCGATTCATGACCTCTTAACTCTAGGATTTGCTTTTCCTAGCATGCATTCTCTAACTGACTCTCCATTATCTAGATCAACCAGAAAGGGGGGTGGGGGAGGGAAAGCAAACTATTTTAAGCCAAAAATCCATTCTATTAAATTTTCTAAAGCAAGGTCTATTCTGAGAAGCATGATTAAGTATTTGCTAGGAATACTTAGGAGACCTCTACAGGGCAGCCAAGTTGTCAAAATTCTAAAGACACTGCATCATTCTTAGACTGTGACCTTCAAGGAAATTAATTGTCACTCCTGCTCATCCTTCCTTGAAGACATTCCAAGCCTTCAGGTTTTGTGGTGTTTTGGGCAGCATCTACCTGAATTTTTAGACTGTTCAATCTTAGTTGAAAAATGTCAGTGCAAAATGAGATTTATGCCAGCTTGTCTAACAGGCCTGACAAGTAATTCAAATATTATTCCAACCTGGATGCTCTCACATCCACCAAGATGAAAATTAAGTACTACATGGGCTCAAGATGAGCATTTCCAAGGCAAAGCCTTCCCCAACTCCCATTCTCCCTTCCTATGTTTTTCATGATTTAGTAATACGCATTGACCTGAGAGAAAACATTTAAAATTCTAGGTAATGGTGTATGTAATGCAAAAACAAAGGGAGAATCATCAAATGTGTCATATCATTTTAATATTCTTACAATGCTCTTTTTGTTGTTTTTTTTTTTAAGATTTTATTTATTTTGAGAGAGAATGATAGAGAGCCTGAGAGGGAAAAGGGTCAGAGAGAGAAGCAGACTCCCTGCTGAGCAGGGAGCCCGATGCGGGACTCGATTCCGGGACTCCAGGATCATGACCTGAGCCGAAGGCAGTCGCTTAACCAACTGAGCCACCCAGGCGCCCCACAATGCTCTTTTTGTACTGTTGCTCCCTTCAAAGCTTCAGGGTCAATCGTTTAAAAAACAAATTCACCAAACACCTTCCGTGTGCCAGTTACTTTGTTCTGTGTTGATAGGGCAGAGGATAAAAGCAGATATGATTCTTACCTTCAAAATGGTGTAAAAAACAGTTTAAGAGGGACACCTGGGTGGCTCAGTCAAGTAAGCGTCTGCCTTTGGCTCAGGTCATGATCCCAGGGTCCTGAGATTGAGTCCCTCATTGGGCTCCCTGACGAGGGAGCTTCTCCCTCTGCTTCTCCCTCTGCCTGCTGCTCCCCCTGCCTCTCTCTGACAAATAAATAAAATAAAAATTAAAAAAACAGTTTAAGATAACAATGGAAGACATTTGTCAGGGCAATACAGGAGTTAAAACAAACAAACAAACAAACAAACAAAAACAGTCCAAGAACTGAGTGGCTCCACCATTCCCGGTTGTTTAAGAGGGTTATTTGAAAATAACTTTTTCTTAGAAAGCAAAAGGCAAGGGGCACTTGGGTGGCTCAGTTGGTTAAGCATCTGACTCTTGATCTCAGCTCAGCTCTTGGTCTGAGGGCTGTGAGTTTGAGCCCCATGTTGGGCTCCATGCTATGCATGGAGTCTACTTGAAAGAAAAAAAAAGCAAAAGGCAAGACTCTACTTGACTATTATGCTTTTTATTTACTAGGTTTAGATTTATAAGAATGGTATTAGCAAATTGTTATTGTTTGTTTTTTTCTTTGCTTCTAAAAAATCTTGCCCCATTTTTAAACTAGTTTTATAACCCTGGGCAATAAACTGAACTTCAGTTCGTTCATTTTCAAAGTGGCAACAATAATACCAAGTTCTTTAGATTATTGAGAGACTCTTTTCAATAAAATAACATCTGAAAAGCTCTTTGCACAGTGATAAGAAAAGAACAAGGACTCAGCTGCATCTAGGTTGACTGTGGGGCCTTGATTTTGCATTTGTGGTCTTAATCACCAAGTTTTTGTTAAGAGGGTCAAGAATGTGAACAATTTTAATCAATTATTCTTAAAAAAATTTTCCATTCAGCACAACAAAGGTAACTGTAACAGCTATCACTATTATTCCCCTCAACTTTGGGGTATGGCTGTATAAACAAAAGGAATAAAGGACATTTCCATGTGGAAACATTCAGTTGTTGATACTCGAACCTTCAGCCTATGCCTCTTAGCTGAAGTGATTGTGGAAGTATGCTTTGATGTGGAGATTCTATGCCGAGCCCTAACATGAAAAACAGCTACCCTAGAGAGAGACCCAAACCTATAACAGACTTTGTCCAAGTAAGAAATAAACCTTTGTTGTTTTAATTAAGACACTAAGATTATCATAATAAACCTCAAAAAAATATTGCTGGTAGCTTCACATTTGTAATCAGTTTTCAGACAAGATTAATAAGATTAATATAATGTTATTAACAATGACTTCATGCACAAGCTAAATGAAGGGAAAATAACTGGATGTTATCTGGAGAAATACATTACTTTCCCAAGCATGAAAATATCTGACTAAAATCTCAAATAGTGAACATTAATCATCTGAATTTTATAATGAAATGCAAGCCCCTTTTCTGATTTCAAAATTTGGATGGTGCTCATTGTGTAGATATGAAGCCTAAAGAAAAAATTTGGATTGTGACACCCCATTCTTGCCAACAATGCCATCTGGCTTGGTAAAATTAATTCTTGGGTGAGAAACTCATGGAATTTCCAAGATAAACTTCTTGGAAACTTTTGGCAACCAGGAAGTATCCTTGGCCAGAACTCAAAGATCTGAGAAACTACTCTCACAAACAGTATAACTTTCAATGTCAATGCCATGGATTAGCTGTGTGGCCTGGTCAGATCACTTTTCACTTCTCTGAGCTTTAGTTTCCCAGCCACAAGATGAAAGTGTTGGATTAATAATATCCAATTCTCTTCTAATATTTTGTTAATCTATATAATTTGTAGTTTCAAATGAGAAAATAAAATATAAACCTTTATTCCCATACGTTAGAACTTACTACTTTGGAGAAGTTAAACACATGATGAAATCGGAAACTATTCCTCAGTATAGGTACTAGCCTATCACAAAGAAGTAGTATGAATTACCATTATTGCATACTGAGTAAAAATATGAAAACACCCCTTAGATAAAACCATCTTCCTCTTCGTATATCCGTGGAAAACGGTGTCTGGCATACATAGTAAGTGCTCAAAAAATTATTTATTGAATTGATAGATGGGTTGATATATCTGTGGATGCTTAAATGGGATGGATAAGCCATAAAGAGAGTTCCTCTGCATTTTTGGTCTTATGTATGTGTAATTTACTGCATAAAATGCTGTTTGTGAGGAAATATGTTGTGGGTATAAACCTTAAAATGCTTGAATAAGTGGTATGCAAAATAGAAAGAACAGTCGAGAGACCTTACTTGTAGAGCTGGCATCATCATTAATTAGTGATGTAACCACTTCACCACGGAACCTCAACGTTCTCATCTATAAAATGGCTAGTAAAAATTTATCATCTCGCCTCAGTAAAAGTTGCTATGAAAACAAAGTGGGATGAGATATGAAGAGGCTCTGAAAAATGAAAATATGTGTCATTATAATTGGTAACCAGCCAAAGAAGAGCAGCTCACATTTGTGAGAGTAGGAGGCCATTCTCAGAGGCAATGGCTTTAGGGAGGGCTGGACATCTTCATTTGGTTCTTTTAGTTCCTTGAAATTGCTTTTTGTTAGGACGCCTAGGCTTTATGTTCTTCCTTTGGCAAAACTGCCTTCCAGAATATCCCTGTCCTTAAAATAGACATTGGTGTTACTTTTTCTACTAACAACATTTTTTTCTATCTTGAAATTCTTTGGTCAGATTGCCTTCCCTCCCCAAACTCTAGATGTCAGTGTGTCCCCAGGTCCACTCTTCGGGCTTTTTCTCTAGTATACTCAGTCTAGACCTGTGACTGCAGTCAGCCCATCACTCCCAAATTTAGGTCCATCTTTACCTGGCCCTGAAATCTAGCCTCTCATTTCCACCCTCTTGCTCAACATTTATTGGTGTATCTCTAATAGGCATCTGAAACCGAACCAACTCTCAACCCCATCTGCAGCCCCCATATCTTTTCTCATCTCTGCAAAAGGCACCAAGCTCCCAATATCTAATGTCTAAAACTTTGAAGTCATCGTTGGTGTTTATTTGTCTCTCCCATTCCACCTCTAATCCAGCCCTGAAATGTTGTCTGCTTGCTCATCCCTCTATCACCTCTCCTTAACCTAATAGACCTCCCTGCTTACACTTTTAGTTCACCGCCAGAATATTTTTCACACAATGCACAGACAAATCTTTTAAGGTTGTAAGCCAGATCAAAACATGACCCAGCTTAGCATCCTTGAAATAACTTCCCATCAGACATAGGACTCAAATCTAAAGTCCTCAAGGTAAGCGAAAGATCCTTCACCATCGCCACCTGGTCACTGCCCTCCGCCCTCAATGGCCTCCTGGTCAATACTTTAACATGCTGAGTCTCCTCTAACTTGGGTATTTTGCACGCACTATTCCTCTGTCTGTGATGCTATTTCTCCCACATTATGGTTCGTTCTCTTACTCCTTTCAGGAGCTTCTCAAAAGTAACCACTTTGGAGAATCTTTTTCTGACCATCACCTTTGAACTTGCTCTCCTAACTATCTTTATCTCCCTACTCTGCTTTATTTTTCTTCACTGCACTCTCACTACTGATTTTCCTTTTTGCTTCTTTTTTCCAATGGTTTGCTTTTCTTCCCTCAAGTATGTATAGCATACAGATTTGCTTTTGTATGAAGAAATAAAGGTAAGATTTAAGAAGGCAAAATAATTGAGATCTGGTCTACCTCCTCTGAGGCGTATTTGCAAAGAGATGAAGTCGAGAGAATGAGCAAGAAGAATAAGACCTGCAGGCTCATTATTACCTCTTCCTGAATTAGAAAACCTGAGACATCGCGTAAAGAAGCTTAGAATTTCAGAACTGGAAGAAGCCCTAGTTAATCTGTGTGTATGCAGAGAGAGAGCAGCCCAATCCTAACATTCTACAGAGGAAAAGTCTCAGAGATGGAGAAGAGGAAAAAGGTCTTCTCCAGTGTCATTCAGTAAGCCAGAAACAATATGGTGTTGGGGGTGGCGGGGGTCTCTTGACGTTCCATCATATTTTAGGGAGGGAGGGCTACACAGTTGAATATCATTATAACCAAAGTTTTGAGCAACAATGGAAAGTCACCACAGTTCTGGAAGGAAGAGATAAGAAAGATGTCAATATAAAAATACTTTTCCGCTAGGATTGAGCTATGCTATATGGCTAATTCTAAAAAAGCACTGTTTGGCATATCTCAAAATACCATCCAGATTCTGATATTGCTATTCCACAGTTTGACTGAACTCTAGAATGAATGACGTCATTCTAGAAATATCAAAAAAGTTAAAACAAATCTGGATTTAATTTTATTCAGTTTCCTTTCTGTCTAAAATCCTTGCTAAGTTTAATCTGAAATGGCAACCACACAAAAAAAGTCATTGATCATGTCAGATTTTTTAAACAACTTTTTGAGTCTGAATTATAACACAATGTGTCTCTCATCTTCTGAGAAATGGCCATTGCATCTGCTAAATACCACATAAAGCAATGTTATTAAAAATTAACGAGGTTTGTAATTTAACTGGTATTGTCATTAATACTCATATTTCATATATTCATATCATTCTTCTAATTCATTCCATTAGGCCTTTTGTGCATAACCATGTTTAGCCTACTCTTCTGTCATTTATATTTTTAATTTGTGATTGAGTTACTTCATATATCTCAACTGGTTATAATGCAATGTGATAACGTAAAGTTCCAGTCAATCATATTTACTCAGTCAGTAGGATTTGTTCCTTTTATTAGCACTTGTAGCAAAGGTTCTGACTCCATTTTGATGTTCAATCACTGGTAGCTTTTTTTTTTTTTTAAAGATTTTATTTATTTATTTGACAGAGAGACACAGCGAGTGAGGGAACACAAGCAGAGGGGAGTGGGAGAGGGAGAAGCAGGCTTCCCGTGGAGCAGGGAGCCCGATGCGGGGCTCGATCCCAGGACCCTGGGATCATGACTTGAGCCGAAGGCAGACGCTTAACGACTGAGCCACCCAGGTGCCCCGAATCACTGATAGTTTTTAAGCCCCACTTTTTTTTTCCTTCTGCCCCACACCTGGTCAAACTGATAAGAAAGCCCATTCTCCCTCCTTTGGCCTGAGTGGAAAATTCAAGCCACAGCAGCTCAGGCCTGTGTATGGGAGCCCTTACTTCTACCCTCCCCTCCACCCCCAAAATATCATAAAAACCCCAAACCAGCCTTCTTTCCATACTATCTCAAGCCAATTTTGGACCAGCTAGGGCGGCCTGGCCTGCTCTCCCCAGGAAACTTCATTACACAAGTAATAACCTTTGTCTACCCACCGGAGGCATATGCAATATCATCATTCTCAACTTCTGAACCAAATCTTGGGTTGAAGTCCTTCCTCATTATGCAGGGTGACAACAACACTTTACTTTGGCATTCTAGAGTTTACTCAACAATCATGTAGAGAAACTACCTAAAGTGAAGAGGAAAAGATCTCTATTGGTTAGCATCATTTTACCGAAGAAACAGAACTGTGCGTCATGTTAGATTGAAATTGGCCACAGCAACCTTTTGATTTTATTGGCAATCATCGGCAAAGCAATAAAGTAGATCAGGTGATCTAAATTTTCTTTTTCCTGAATATAAAGAAGGTTTAAGTAATTGACAGCAAGAAGTATTACTAGGACAGTTGTTTAAAGCTTAAATAATCAAATTCTAACAAACACATACATTCTACAGAATAGGAAATGGTGCTTATTTAATAAGGTTATATTTCTGGTAGACTAAGAGAATCTTGTTTAATATTTAATAAAGATGTTCAAGAAGAACTTTGTGGTGAGTAGCTTCCAGTGGAATGTGACTATCTCAGTGGGCAATTGGTTTCTTCCAAGCAAATAAAACCAGGAACAAATAAATTTTCTCCACATGTTAAAGTACTTGACAATAATAGAATCATTTTCTGCCATGATTTTATAAGATACTTTCAACCTATAATTTGTACAGTAAAATAACTTACCTAAAATTATATAATTTCATTATTTATTTACTGATTTACTTTTTTAAATTCTCATGTCAGATTTGAATTGACAGTAGTTCCCAGACATAGTACGTAATCTTTGTTTGTTGCTGTAGGACCTTTCTTTCTTTCTTATTTTCTTATCATGTTACCGTGTCTCTCCACGCTCCACGTTAGGGTTGCCAGATAAAATACGGGATGCCTACTTACATTCAAATTTCAGATAAATAACACATTTTTTTTCAGGATACATATTTGGAATAAATATGCCCCATGCAATATTTGGGACTCAAACAAAACAAACCACTACTGCTGCTTTTCTACGTAGCTTCCTTCAGGTCAGCCAGGGATGGAAAAGTGACCCTCTCAAAGGTTTTTCTAATCCCATGTTCCTTGGATATAGTATTAACCATTATTTGTTTTTTATCTGAAATTCAAATGTAACTGGATGCCCTGTACTTTGATTTGCTAAATTGGGCAACCCTACTGCTTATCCCCCAAACTGAGTTTGGGGGATAAGTTCACAATTTCATAAATACATAGTCTTGGGTATCTAATATGTATCTTCCATATATATATATATATATGTTTTTATTTAAATTCTAGTTAGTTAACATATAATGTAGTATTAGTTTCAGGCATACAATTTAATGAGTATCCATAAAATACTATGTATGCAAGTTCTTGTTTAAATTTTAAGTAAATATTATTGGGCACTTTAAATCACATTATGTTTTCCCTTTAAATATCATTGCTTTATTACTTTGTCCATGTGGATATAGCTCATTTCATCTAGCTAATACACAGTATCCTACCTAGCCATAGACTACAATTGATGTACATTTTCCCCTAAGAAAATCTAGATCATCTCGGATTTTTGCAAACAGCAACGGTCACATTATATTCTTGTGCATGTGCACTTCTTTTCCTGTGTTAAAATTTCTCCAAGGTATATGTACTTAGGGGTGAAATCCTGCATGGGGCATATAGTTGTTCTTCATTTTAATATGCATTTTCATTGTCAGATGATTCTCCTAACAGTTACTTCAGTTTATACTCTTAAGACTGTGAGTATATTCATTTTTTTATTTTTTAGATTCCACATATGAGTGAAAAAATACAGTATTTGCCTTCCTCTGTCTGACTTACTTCACTTAGCATAATACCTTCTAGGTCCATCCATGTTGTCATAAATGGCAAGATGTCATGCTTTTTAGGGCTGAGTAATAGTCCATTGTGTATGTATACCACATCTTCTTTATCCATTTATTTTGGTTGGACCCTTCGGTTGTTTCCTCATCTTAGCTATTAGAAACAATGTAAATAATGCTGCAGTAAACATAAGGGTACAGATATCTTTTCAAATTAGTGTTCTCATCGTCTCTGGGTAAATACCTAGAAGTGGGATTATTGGATCATGTAGTATTTCTATTTTTAATTTTTTGAGTAAACCCCATACTATTTCCCAGTGGCTGCACCAATTTACATTCCAACAGTGAATGAGGGTTCCCTTTTCTCCACATCTTCGCCAACACTTGCTATTTCTTGTCTTTTTAATTTTAGCCATTCGAACCAAAAGCAGAATTATAGCTATAAATACAGAGCACAAACTGATGGTTGCCAGGGGGAGAAGGGTTGAGGGATGGGTGAAATGGAGAACCTGTTAGACACTGACAATGAAGAGATGCCCAGTCTCATTAGCAATCAGAGAAGTGAAAGTGAAAAGAATAAATACTTTAAATTCACTATATTGACAAAAAATAAAGTTTATTAATATCAATTACTGGAGACAACAAAGAGAAAGAAAATGTCATTTAATTTAATTTTGTTTTATTTTTATTTGAGTATAGCTGATACACAATGTTACATTAGTTTCAGGTGTGCAACATAGTGATTCGACAACTCTGTATGTTATTTTTCTATTATTTTATTTTAATTCCAACATAGTTAACATACAGTGTTATATTAGTTTCAGGTGTACAATATAGTGATTCAACACTTCCATACATCCCCCGGTGCTCATCACAAGTGCCCTCCTTAATCCACATCACCTATTTCCTCCATCCCCCCACCAACCTGCCCTCTGGGAGCCATCACTTTGTTCTTGGTAGTGAAGAGTCTGTTTCTTGGTTCGACAACTCTGTATGCTATGCTAGGCTCATCACAAGTGTAGTTACCATCTGTCACCAAACAACACTATCACACTACATTCCCCATGCTGTACATTTCATCCCCATAATTCATTCATTCTATAATTGGAAGCCTGTATCTCCCACTCCCCTTCACCCATTTTGTCCATCCCCCCCTACTCCCCTCCCCCCTCCCTTCTGGCAACTATCAGTACAATTCTTAATCTTTAAGCAAAGAATCTCACATTTTCATTTTGCACTGGGCCCCACTGCAGCTGCTTCTGAGGAGAGTGTATATGATTTGCACATGAGCACATGCCTATAGCAACAAATTGTAAAGAAATACCATCGGTTTTTGTTAAAAGTATTACCTGGCACAGGGGCAGAGGCAAATAGGCTTTCTCATTGTTTGTATCTGTAGGTAGAGAGATGTGCTCCTGCCCACATCTTTACAGAAGTTGCACTTCTTTGCATGTCTAGGTTGGTCAGGTCTCTCCACTTGGGCTCCCTTGTTCCACCAGACACTAGTGATGTGCTCAGATTCCCTCCGATCTGGTCTAACCTAAGATCTTCTTCAGAGGACTTCCTTTGAATTGAACTGCTAGCCATTGTCCTGGGTCTGCAGAGAAAGCTAGAAGTTTCTAGGAATTTATCCCCCTACCCTCCCTCACATACCCACTGATAATCACTGACAGGTGCAGGACTTTGAAAACCCAGTTTATTTTCCTTGGGTCATGATAAATTATTATACTATTATATTAACTTATTATAATAATAACTGATCTCAATACATTAACATAATAATATAACAATAAGTTATGGTAACTTATTATAATATTAGATTAAATTATAAAGGTAATAATCTATCATCACTGAATAATAACATTAGAAGCCCTCAGTGAGATCAGGATAAGGTACCTTAACAGTACTTTGCCTGAGTGTACACCTTTACTTGGCTCCTCTCTCCTGTCTCCTCCACTCTTTTAACTGGCTTCCTCAGACAGTGTTTCCTTACCTTCCTGCACAGCAACCCTTATTTGGGGGGCAGCTTCTAAGGAAATCGCTGACAGCATGGCCCTCAAGACTGGTCTCCTGTTCTCTCAGGCTGGAATAATTCTGAGCTCCCAGTAGTGGCTTGGATCCCAGAGAAGCGTGGGTTTGAAGTTCTCGTGCAGTTATCTCTGTAGTTTCAGACCGCTTTCCCTTTGTTATCTTTGACCCGGGAGATTTCCTGTATTTTCTCGTGCACTCAGAAACGTATTTAAAATAAATCTGTTGTAAATTATACAGAAGGTATTATGCATTTAAGGTAGCCGGGCTACTTGTAGAACACTTGGATTGCCGTACTGCTGGAAGCATAAGACTTTCTGCTTGTATTTCTAGATTTGATGTTGGATGCTTACTCAGCTCATGTATTTTCAGTCTTTATGGTTTTCCTATCAATGGATTAAAGACTGTATATTATATGTATATATGTATATGTGTACATATGTGTGTACGTGTGTGTGTGTGCATGTGTGTATTTTTAGCATCCCACACATTTTGTTCTGTATTCCTTGTCATTTAGCTCTGAGTATTTCGTCATTTACTATATATTTTCTTTAACACTGGGGTTTTCTTTTTTTTTTAAGATTTTATTTATTTGAGAGAGAGAACAAGAGAGAGAGGGAGGGAGAGAGAGAGAGAGAACATGAGCACAGAGGAAGAGGGAGAAGCAGGCTCCCCACTGAGCAGAGTACCCGACATGGGACTCAATCCCAGGACCCTGGGATCACAACCTGAGCCAAAAGAAGATGCTTAACTGACTGAGCCACCCAGGTGCCCCAACGCAGGGGTGTTTTATAAGTATTTTATTGGTTTAAAGACATAAGTAATTTAAATTTTTATCTTTTTGGATATTAATTTCTAACTATGTATATTTTATGTGGTAAGAGAAACTGTAGGGTACAATGTTAATTCTTTAGAGATGCAGAAAGGGAAACCCTCTTGTGCTATTGGTGGGAATGAAAACTGGTGCAGCCACTCTGTAAAACAGTATGGAGGTTCCTCAAAACCTTAATAAATAGAGCTACCCTATGATCCAGCAATTGCAGTACTAGATATTTACCCAAAGAATACAAAAATACTAATTTAAAGGATACGTGCACCACCCCAATGTTTACAGCAGCATATTTACAATAGCCAAATTATGGAAATAGCTCGTGTCCGTCAACTGATGAATGGATAAGGAAGACATGGTACACATACAATGGAATATTACTCGGCCATGAAAAAGAATGAAGTCTTGCCATTTGCAAGACATGGATGGAGCTAGAGAGTATTATGCTAAGCAAAATAAGTCGGTCAGAAAAAAGATAAATACCATATTATTTCACTCATATGTGGAATTAAGAAACAAAACAAATGAGCAAAGGGATAAAGAGAGAGAGAAAGAGAAGCAAGCAAGAAACACTCTTTTTTTATGATTTTTTATTTATTTTTTGACAGAGAGAAACACAGTGAGAGAGGGAACACAAGCAGGGGGAGTGGAAGAGGGAGAAGCAGACTCCCTGCTGAGCAGGGAGCCTGATGCAGGGCTCGATCCCAGGATCCTGGGATCAGGACCTGAGCCGAAGGCAGACGCTTAATGACTGAACCACCCAGGTGCCCCCAAGAAACAGACTCTTAACCATAGAGAACAAACTGAGGGTCACCAGAGGGGAGGTTGGTGGGGCGATGGGGGAAATAGGTGATGGGGATTAAGGAGAGCATTTGTGATGAGCACTGGGTGATGTATGGAAGTGTTGAATCACTATACTGTACACCTGAACCTAATATTACACTGTATGTCCTGGAATTTAAATAAAAAGTTTTAAAAAAAAGAAAATACACTGTGCATAAAAACAATAAAGATATGTTTGTAGTCTGGTACATGATAGATTTTTGTGACTGTTCCAATTGTTACAGAAAGTTATCTGTGTATCTTTGGGTTATTCTCATTAATCAACTCATACAAATCTATGATCCTGCTTATTTTGGTCTGTTCTATTAATTTCTGAGAGTGATCTGTTAAAATCTCTAACACAAGATTAATCACTACGTTAATCTGTCACTTGTCGCTTTAATATTTTGGATTTATATATAATTGCATGCATAGATTTGCTGACCTATCTTCTGGATCTATTACTGTTTTTCATAGTAAGCAGCGTTGCTCTTTGTCACTGATTTTGCTCTGCCATTAAAATCCATCCTGTCCTCTGCTAAAATTGCTACTCTATATTTCTGACGATTTACATTTGCCTCACATTTTAACTTTGTTAAAATTAACTTTGTTTTTCACTCTTGTATGTCCATTAAGAATATCTCTTACAGAAATCAGTGATGAAATAGGAGTTTATTACACACTGGTTGTTTTTGTTGTTGCTACGGAATACAATCTGAGTATAGATGATCCCCAACTTAATGACAGTTTGACTTATGATTTTTCGACTTTGTGGTGGTGTGAAAGTGACACACATTCAATAGAAATCATACTTTGAATTTTGAATATGGATCTCTACCTGGGCTAGCGATGCCTAGTGCAATCCTCTGATCCTCTCTCGTGATGCTGGGCATGGGTAGCAGCCACAGCTCCCAGTCAGCCAGCTACCACAAGGGAAAATGACTGATACACTGACAACCATTCTGTTTGTCATACGATATTGAAAATATCATAAATTTCACAAAATACGTATCATGTATCACTGCACTAGAGATACTCACGCAGCGCACACTGGAAGAGAAATCAGGTCAACAAATTTACAGCCACAGCAAAGATTAACACTAATGGGATTTTTTTTCTATTAAGAATTTGTTGCACCCTCTTTCAGCTTTTAAAATGTCAAAATAAATTTAGCTACTACCAGTTAGTATTAGCTGAATGGTTGCTATATGTGAGGCACTGTTCTAAGAGCTTTCCCTGAACTACCTTGCGTAGTCCTCACTAACATCCCACAAGGTCCCCTGAGATTCTATACTTCCGGCAGGACACATAATAATGCCATAGAGTCAGAGAAACCCTGCAACCCATTCCTACTGGCTGGTAAAGAGCAACTCTGATGATTGAGACCACAGATCCCCATATGATGATGGCACTCAGCAGTGGGCTGAGACAAGTAATGGGGTCTGGAAGTGATACTGGGTGGTAGGAGAGAAGATGGCTGTTAAGCCCAACTAAGGCTTCAGGGATGGGTTTGATGGTTCAGTGGGAGGGGTATCTACAGGACCTGCTGGCTGCTTCCAGGAAGCACCACTGGAAGGGACAGCCGACCAGGTGGCAAAACGGGTGTCAATAGCAGCATGGTCAACATGGTCCAAGGTTCAAGCAACATAGGATGCTTCAGCATCTAAGTGAATACCTGGCTATGTCTTACAGGCAAGGATCTGGCCACCTTCTGGCTGCAACAAAGCGCTAGACACCAGGAACCTAACAACAATCAATGTAAGAGGGCTGCTGGGAAATTCTGATGCAGTTCCTATGTCAAATCGTGGCTTTAGAGGAGTCTCATTTCGAACCGTGAGAGACTGTGGACTCAGAAACAAACTGAGGGTTCTAGAGGGGAGGGGGGTAGGGGGATGGGTTAGCCTGGTGATGAGTATTAAGGAGGGCACGTTCTGCGTGGAGCACTGGGTGTTATACGCAAACAATGAATCATGGAACACTACATCAAAAACTAATGATGAATGTATGGTGACTAACATAACATCATAAAATAAAGTTTAAAAATAAGAGGAGTCTCATTTAACCAGTGACAGCTCAGTTAAACAAAAGGTCACAATAATACTTTCTAAAAATTAACAAATGATTTGTGATTAATAAAATGACTTGATAACGAATTTACCCTGTAACATTTTACTTAGTAACACTTCACTGTATACTCTGTCTAGCATGTTTAGAAAGTAAAAGGGAATATATTTCAGTCTATGTACTTATTTAAATAGTAATTTACATTACTTTACTAGCAGGTGAGTATTTTGAATACCACATCTGGACTCTTATTTTACAGATGAGCAAACTAGGCACAGATTAGTCAAGTAGCTTCCCAAGGTTATAAACTAGTCAGTATCAGAGCTGAGTTTCAAACACGGACCGATTAGCTCTGGTATTTATGATCTTAACCACTATGTTTTACAGCCTGTCAAGCTATCATTCTGATAATTTATTTTTCCACTGCTTTTTATTTAACATGTCATTTTAATATTATTGCATGCTGCTAAATTACCTTCTTAAGAGAATTAATGTACATGTGAGGTTCTGTCCTTTTGTCATAAATATTGATAAGAAAGTGCATTTATGTTCTTTCATTACTAAAATTTTTTTTTCTTTTCACATATGTATAGATCAATCCAGAAGCAGAGCTGTAATAGATATTTCCATCCTTCAATTGATTGGCAAGGCATAGTTAGGTAACATACAAGTTTTTCTAAGCCAAATATCCTTCTTAAATTTATTTTCACTTTTAATTCCTAAATTTATACTCTACCAGATTCACCAAAACACATGTAACATACTTTGAGGTTAAGATTTCTCAATCCTAGAAGAAATTCTTAAGCCAACCGGGTCAAGTATCCGGTGTTCCGGTGAAGTGATTTTCTATGCAGCTACTATGGTTGACATTTCTTCTATTCCTCTCTTGTGCTTTTTGTCTTTGTGCTTCCTTGCTCTTTTATGTCATTTTGTGTAAGAACAAAGTTCATTTGCTTTCATTTTGCCAGTGTTTTGGATAATTCATATGTCTTGTTTTTGTAATTCTACAAATAAATTACTAAGTTTAAAAAAAAGCACTTCTTAAGCTCTATTTCTCTCATTATCGGTGGCAAATGAAATGCTTGCTATACTTTATTTCTAAAATATAAGTTACAGAAAGTCAGCACATTTTATTCACTTTCACCTTCATCCTACCACTATAATACATACTTCACACAGTTCACAGAAGTAATTTGGAATTGTAAATGGGTATTATTGTTATAGTCATATATTATTATATTAAATATCTTGTGCTTGCAAGTGGTATAAACAATCATAAAAACACCAATGTGCCTTTCCTTGCTTACGAAATAAAGCTTCATGAAGATAAATGGAGGTTCTTCTCTGACCACCAGAGTTAACTGCTATCCTGAATCGAGCATTTATCTTTCCCCACATTTAAAAACTACTACATATGCACTTTATTGTATATATGTACATATGTGTGTATGCACATAGACACAGTACATATCCATAAACCATATAGAAGTGTTTCGCATGTTTTTAAGCCTTATGAAAATGATATATTCCACAGACTGTTCGCAACTTGCTTGTTTCACTCAACATTATGTTTTTAAGATTATTTATATTGATATATGTACTTTCATTTGAATAACTTCAAAGTAGTATCCCCGAGGCAGCTGGAGCTTCCAACTTCATTTACATCCCTGCAAACGCTTGGTTTTGTTAGAATGTTTCCTTTTTGCCGGGCTGTTGTATATAAAATGTATCTCATTATGAGTTTTACTTTTACTTCCTTGGTTACTAGCAAGGCTGGACATCTTTTCCAATTTGTTTATTGTCCATTAAGGTTCTGTTTTACCTGTCCATTACCTATTCATGTTTTTTTCTTTTTGGTTGTTTTTTTCTTACGAACTGGTAGGAGTTTTTCTATTTTGTATTCTGGATACAAAATCTTTATCAGTTATGTGTCACTAAAATCTCCAACTCTACTGCTTGTCATTTTTATGTTTTTTCTGCAAAAAAAAAGTATAAAATTTGAAAATAGTCAATGTATCCTTTTTTGTTTAGTGACTTGGGTTTTATGGGGTCTTCTTTCCTCCTTAAGATCCCAATACTGTCTTCAAACATTTTTTAAATTTACTTTACACATTAAGCCATTAGTTCACCTAGGATGTATTTTTGTGTATCATGTGAAGTAGAATTATATCATTTCTATGTGTTATAACAAATTACTGAAGCAACATTATTGAATTAGTCTACTTTTTCCCTCTTGGTGTTAATGTCCCCTCTATTGTATATCATATTTCTGCATATTTGTGGTCTTTTTCTGGGTTCTTTATCTTATTCCATTGATTTAGGTCTATGTATTGACTTTTGGGGGACAGTTTTATACTTGCTTAATTATTATATGTCATAATACACCTTGACATCTGATAATGAAGCTTACATTATATAACATTGCAATTCAAAAATTTAGAAGTGTCCCTTCACACCAATTTTGATCGGAACTTTTTCAATCTGAAAAAGAAAATTACCAGAGGAAAAATTAAGCTCAGGATGATTTTCTTAAATTTTTGATTATTAATGTTTCAGAACTTTTACCAAGCTGGATTTCCAATCTTAGTCCTCAAGGTCTATAGCCCTTTGTGTTCACCCATTTGTCCTTTCTTTCAGTATTTCTGGAAAGCTTATCAATTGTGTCCTCCACGTATCCGATCTAAAATTTTATAGTTTAAAGTTGTCTTTCACTTTCTCCATGATGGCTTTTAACCTCATTTCATTTGCATTTCCTGTGGTCCTTCTTTATATCCTCTTACTTCCGCTTTGCAATGTATTTTCTTAGAGTTCCCAGTTAGCTTACTACATCCTAATGGCATTCTGCATCTGTGTCATAGAGCTTTCTCTCTGCATTCTAGAAGGATTCCAGAGTCCAAACATTTCATTCTGAGGCCAGCAGTAGATAATTCTCAGATATATCTTTCACTTAGACTGCAGGATTTTCTCCTTATTCTTCTTATTCCGTAATACTGTCAGAGGCTCTGCATATAGGCTATCCTCTGTACTCAAATGAGATGAGGCTTTGAGAGCCATCAAGTGTTGCTGTTTGGCAACAGGCAGAGTACATGACTTGTCAGGGCTCTGGCCCAATACCCTTCTCACATCCACACCAACTGGACAGGTTATTATTTTGAGCTTCCAGGGTTTCCCAGGTAAAGCAGATATTCATCCAATGGAACTCGTTTACATTTAGACCGGAAGAGGGCAGAATGGTATCCTCTCGGCTCTATTACTTGTTTCTTCTTTTGGTTTTTGTACTTTAAATTAATGGTATTTATGAAAATTTGTCATCCTCAGCATGCCCTGTCTCACTAGACCGTTAGTTTCAGAAAGGCTACACACCATGTCTAGTGGACCTTGACACCTATATGTCATACCTCAACATAGAAGTTCGGTGCTCTTTGTCTTCAATTTCCTATGCCATGCCCTTCATCCACTCCCTTCAGACCAGCATCCCAACACTGCACTAAAACCATTCATAACGATTTACCAATGACCTTCCTCCACAATGGCAAATCCAGCGATCAATTGTTAGTCCTCATCTTATCCAACATATGTAGAATTTGACACAGTTGATAGAGTCTCCCTGTCAAAACACTTCTTTAATTGACTTCTAGAAAGCTCTGCCTCCTCGATTCTCTTCTCAGGCTGGCATGCCTCTCTGTCCCTTTGCATTTGTCCTCATGTCACTGCCTTCTTAGTGTTGACGTGGTCCAGTGCTCATTGCACAGAATTGTTCTCTTCTCCACCTACTCTCACTCCCTAGTATCACTAGTATCACAGATTTAAATATAATTTATACACATATAAATTTTTATATCTACCTTGAGCACTCCCCTGAATGGCAGACTCATTTATCCAACTGCCAGTACAATATCTTTATGTTGATAGTTAATGGGCATATCAAACTGCATGCATCCATAACAGGAATGTCTATTTTCTCCCTTATATCTGACCAAAAAAAAAAAAAAAAAAGAAACAAAAATACCCTTTTACTTGTTGGTTAATGACTGAATTAGTCTGTTCAGGTTACCATAGTAGAATATCATAGACTGGGTGGCTTAAGTGACAGAAATTTATTGCTCACAGTTCTGGAGGCTGGGGAGTCCAAGATCAAATTGTTAGCTGATTTGATTTCTGATGAGGGCCTTCTTTCCGGCTTGTAGACAGCT
Organism: Callorhinus ursinus; assembly: GCF_003265705.2. Classification (NCBI taxonomy): domain Eukaryota; kingdom Metazoa; phylum Chordata; class Mammalia; order Carnivora; family Otariidae; genus Callorhinus; species Callorhinus ursinus. The sequence goes on along the minus strand of NW_027397067.1, from coordinate 68,154,541 downwards.
GCATTTTTACTGTGTCCACACATGGCAGAAACAAAGTCTTTTCCTTTTTTTTTTTTTTTTTTTTTTGCCACTCTTATGATCTCATTAGTTAGCCTTAATCACCTTAAAGGCCTTATCTCCAATACAGTCACAGGGAGGGGAGGTAGTCTAGGGCTTCAACATAGGACTTTTGGGAGGACTCAATTCAGTCCACAGCAATGATATTTGCATTCTTCTAAGTGCTTGATCAAAATGCCTTCGAACATCCTTGACCTCTTTTCTGTTTCTTTTACATTCTACATGCAATTTATCAGCAAATCCTGCTGGTTTAACCTTTAAAGATGTTTCCAAAATCTGCAACCTTCTCACTACCATGCCTGCTACCCCAGCTACCACTAACTCTCCACGGAACATCCCCGTGGCTGGTCTCTGCCTCTGTTCTTGCTCATCGCTGCTGCTCCTTCACAACGCAGCAGCTGGGGTCACCCCTGGGAAGGCTGAGGGGGGTTATAGCATTCTCCTCAGCACTCTCCAGCGGCTTCCAATCTCAGCTTAAAGGAAAAGTCAAGTCCTGACAATGAACCCTCACTCTCTCCAATCTAGCTATTTGTGCTCTCTGACCTCAATCTTACCAACCTCGCTCTTCCTTCATTGCTATTTTCTGAGCATATCAATCAAACCCCCGCCTCAAGGATCTGTGATTTGCCGCACCATCTTGTAGACACCTCTTTTACTAAAGATGCCCATACTTTACACCTCTGGAACCCCCTGAAAACCTTAAATAAAAAGACTAACTCCCAATATTTCCTTTCCCCTTACCATCTTTATTTTTCCCCACAGCACAGACACTATCTTTTATTTTTTTATTTGTTGTCTTATCACATAATAGAATGCAACCTCCATGAAGGCATGATTGATGTTTTTTTGCCTTTACCTTCTTTATCTGGACCACCTAGATTACATGGCACACAGTTGATGCTTCATAAATAATGAGGAATTAATACATGTATTAGAGGAGTAACGGTTCACAATCCTGGTTGGTACATACCGTAGAATGAGTTAATCCCCTACAATTTTAAGCGGGCTTTCCTTTGTAAGAGGAGATCAGTGGAAGGTCCATGAGGCAGAGTGAACTAGGAATTTTAATGTTCTTCCATTGGACTCACCCGGTGTTGGTTTTCTCATCCGTTTCTTTTTTGATTCTTTTTAGTAGAAACCTGGGACCTGCTTCATGAGAGACTGCCGGCTATTTGCCATTTAAAACTAAAACTTGAAGACGAAAAAATTTAACTGAAAGGACATATCACTCTAGGATGGGTCTAAGCTACAAGAGGGATAGTAAAGTTGGGGAGGGGTCAAAGTCATAGTCACACGTTGAGTCAGTTCTGCTGAAGAAAGAGTCAGAAAGGCAGTGGCAGCCAATAACAAGGCAAGGCAATTCCTAAAAGTGACAGGGCCAGATGTCAGGTTCAGTGTGTGAACGCTACTTCCCCACTGTCCACGGAAGGCAGGCTTCTCTGAATCCAACACAGAAAATAGATGATTTTGGTGCTACACTGAAAAATGGAAGAGAAGTGACTCACTTGTCTTTTGGGATGGCATTGAATGAGTGTAGGGGGTTTGCATTACCTTTCTAAAAAAGGTAAACAATGAACACTGCCAACTGAGCGGGAAGAACGTTAGTGCTGTTGTCCTTTAACATAGAGAACACCTAGTTACTGCCATCCAGTGTCAGTAGGTCACAAATTACTGAAGGTAGATGCCTATGAATCTTGCCTGGATGCTGGATTTGTGGAAACACACTCCACAGATTTACGAAGCGGATTACAATTATTTCCGTCTTTCTCTAAGAAAGGTATACAGCTAAAGAGTAAGGTAGTCAAAGCCAATGTTTACCACAGCTCCAGAACAGACATTGGAGAACATGAGGAAAACAGGAGTAATATGTAAATAACATGTTCTGGTGAACCAACAAACATAGCCTTCCCTATCTTTAAAGGCATGTGACTTGCTGGATCACTTAATCTTCCCTCTGGCAATCCTGAATGTATCTCCAAGTAGAGGGGCAAGGGTGGTGAATTTTGATAGTCTGAGAATATTCCTGCATGGAAGCGTGGTATGCCACCCTCTCCTATTGGTTTTAAAAACTAACCCAGATTGCTCTTCCTTCAAACAGGTCCTTCCACACAACCCAGGGAGCCCTGGAAGGCAGACATTTTATCTTATTCCTATTTGGAAATTACATAGCTGGTATAGACTAGGTATTCCAGGGTACCCAAAATGACCGTTGAGTATAGAAATTAATGAATGTGGATCTTCAAAAATGTGGATATTCAAACATATTGAGTAAATAAAGGAATAAATGAGTTTAGCATTCATTGCACATAAAGTGTTGGCATCCCTACTTTTCCCCACCTGCAAGCCATGGTCCACCTCCATTACCAGAATCAATCACCATGTGACATACAATACAATTTCATTTGTTTATTTGTCCTCTAGCACAGTCCTAAAATACAAGCTCCACTAGAAATTGATGAATGCAGTCTATCATATTAATAGAACTATGCAGGAAAATTTTGCAACATCCCCATTGATGAGAAATATATTTGACAAAATTCAACACCCATTCATGTTAAAACATTAAATAAAATGTAAATTGGTAGATACACCTTTAACATAATAATTACTACCTCTGCCCCCAAACTGACATCTTATTGAATGGGAAACACTATAGGCTGTATCATCTTTTCCACTGAGTGAGGGAAAAGACACGGTTGCCCACTCTCTCCCCTATTATGTAACAGAAACTTGAGGGCATTACTAGCTAATCAGGGGAGATAAAAGGAAACAATTAGAGTCACAGGGTTTGGAAAATAAGAGGTAAGTTAATCATTATTTACTAATGATATGGTTAAAAATCAGGAAAGTTCTCCTTTTCTCTTTTAATACTCCTGTTGTCAGCACACCCACACGAAAGCCTGCTTCTTTAGAACAAACCACCTCTATTTGGCTTGGCAGCAGCAATAGAAAAGTGCCAGGATGCCACTCCACTTTTAAGCCCAAACTGCTGGCCCAAAGTTAATTTGCTTCCCCTAAATTGAAGGCTATCGCGTATCCTCCTGATACACAATTTGCCAATTAACCCTTGTGAGTGTAGATCTGCCCTCCTAAGGAAATGAACAGTGAAAGCTAGGATTCCTAGATGCTCACCCAGAAAACTTAATATCAGCTGCATCACAAGTGGCTCTCAATGGGGTCTATATGGCGACTGTAACAAAATACTACAAACTTAATCGCTTAAAAAACACACACAGGTCTTATCATACAGTCCTGGAGGGCAGAAGCCTGAAAAGAGAAGCCGGGGCTAAGATCCAGGCGTCGGCAGGACTGTGTTCCCTCTGGAGCCCCTAGGGGAGAAACCCTGTCCTTGCCTTTTCCAGCTACTGCAGGCTGCCCACATTCCTTCATCTGTGGCCTTTCCTCCCACTTCAAAGCCAGCAAGGTTGGGCATCATTCTCACACTGCCACTTCTCTGGTTCTCTCTCTCTCTCTCTTCTGCTTCCTTCCTCTACTTACAAGATCTCTTGCGATGACTTTGGGCCCACCCTGAGAACCCAAGATACTCCCCCCATCTTGAGGCTGGCTGGTTAGCAACCTTAACTTCGCCTGCAACCTCAAGTCCCCTTTCCATGGAACCTAACATGTGCAGATTATGGGAATTACGACACAGGCATCTTTGGAGGGCCGTCATTCTGCTTACCTCACGCTTTTAGATGCGAGGGCCCTAATTTTACAAATCAAGAATCTTAGATCAATAAAGGTCAACTGATGTGCCTCGCTCAAATCACACAGCTAACTCTTATCTTGGTTGAGCGTGGATCAGAATCAAAAACTCCCATCTCTCAGATCAGAGCAGTCTTCACAGAGCAGACACAACACACATTATACACTTCAGTCCTCCCCCCATTAAATATATATATATATATATATCACTCCATTTGTAGTATATAGACCATTTTCAAAGTGTAATATGCCATATGGAAATTCTACATGCATTTCTTCCCTTTTAGATTCAAAATACAATGCCTAATAGTATTTTTAGCTTACCAAGTAGCAGTGAAGATGACAGCAAACACAAATAGGGAATTGAGATGTTCATGACTGTTTCTGCCAGTGTAACCTACAAATCTGAGCGCTGATACCAGAAGGAAGTTGTTCTTCTATTAAATATACATTGAACTTAGTACACGTCTCAGGGGACTTCTGCCACAGCCTTGAAATTGGGATCTCCAGGTTCAAATTTGAGCTGACACTGCAGTTACCCTTCTTTTTTTTTTAATTAATAACTGTCTAGGCTTCTTTTTCTTGAAAAGGTCAGTGTTCAGAAATATCATTAAGAGATCTCTCTCTCTCTCTTTCAGTGAGGCAGTGGGGAATGGTAGCTCTTGGAGCCATAGAAACTAGAGAACTGAAGAGGTCAACACATTCACCGGCGTGACACTCAGGACTGCCTCACACACAAGCTCTTTAGTGATTTGTTCTGTTCTATTTTGACTCCAGAAGAAAAGGTGCTGTCAGCCTCGTTTAGAAGGTTATTCCACATTTCTACTTATTAGATGTGCTTTTCACTGAGTTTCTTCCTTTTTTATTGTAACCCAATGCTCTTGGTTATTATCTTTCACTTCCATTCATACGTTGCCCCATGAACTTGTCCAGATAATTTGCTCTGTGAACCAGTTGGATTCCATATTCTCTAAAGAGGTCTCCAACCTCTTTTGGAGAAAGATGAGTCCGGAGGACGAGGGAATGAGAAGACTGACTCCACAGCTGAGTGTGGGGCCTAAGGTTAGAAGGAATGGACTGTTCCCTCAAGAATCGTCTGTTCACTCGTGCTCTGGTGCTGACTGGGATTCCGTACCTGTGAATCCCTGAAAATCTCAGGTTCTCAGACAGGGAGGATTGATAAGGATGCTATCAGGCTACTGGAGGAAAGTCAATTCAGCATAATTCTACTGCAAATCATGAGGTTCTTTTCTAGCCATTGAAGATATTATGATGATATTATATAATATATACAAAAAAATTGTAACCCTATGTGATGATGGAGGTGAACTAGGTTTATTGTGATCATCTTGCAATATATATAAATATCGAATCATTGTGTTGTACACCTGAAACTGATATAATGCTGAATGTCAATTATGGCACAACTTAAAAACATATATTTTACATAAGATATATAATACTAAAATATAAAAATATATAAAAATAAGTATATATATAAAATGTTAGAAACAAAGGAAAGTAGACATCGATTCCAAAATCAGCAAGGGGAAGGGATGAGGAGCTGGGACTGTTTTATCAAAAAAAAAAAAAAGAAAAAAGTAAGTCCTTTGAAGGTGGTGATTATTTGGTTCTTCATTGTGATCCCAGTCCTGCCCAGCGTGGGGAGCCTTGAGTGTAATACTAAGAAGTATGACTTTTTTTTCTTTTTTCTCTCTGGAGAAGAAATAATGCTTTAACAGATTGAAAAGGGGCTTTGTAGTCATAGAAACTTTGGTTTGAAAATCACTGTAAAACTCAGTAACTGGGGGAGATTTCAAATGTATTTTATCATCCTTAGCTTCAATATCCTCACTGGAAAGGATAGTGGGCCACGGTGTCCAGATTATAGGCTTGTTTTGCCTGTAAGATGAGAAAATATCCAGACCCTTGGAATCGTCCAGCATGAATGAAGGAAATCTCAGGATTTCAACAAATAATCAAGATTACAGAAAGATTACTCTTTCTGCTTCCCTTGCCTCCTCCTTTTTCCCCTTCATTATGGGATATCATTAGAGGCAATAAAGTAAACAGAAATGTAGTTAAGAAGATAATATCATTCAGACTATATGGAATCCACCCAACTTGCTTCCCCAGCTCTGTTCCCTCAGCTTCCCTCCCATCGCCCACCACTAATTCCAACACTCAGCTCCAAATTCCACATGACCATGTGAATTTGATGAAGACATTTCTCAGTTCAAAATAAGAGCTCTTCAGTGTGGGATTCAAAACCATCCATACCCTGGTGCCTGCCTACTGCTCCAACTCAGAGATGTAAGACTATTCATTCATTCAACCAATAGTGGTAGAACATCTAGTATGAACAAGGCACGACATTAAGTGTTAGGGGATTAAACTTGATTCTGATGGGAAAAGATGGTAGAGGTGTAATTTTATAGATTAAATTTTCATTATTCCAGTTTATTTTCCAATATAAATATGCGTGACTTTATAATTATTTTTAAAAACCATACTGGGTCCATATTATCCCTCTTTTATTAATGAAGACAGAAAGGCTGGAGGAATTAAGTAAATTTCTTTCAAAATAAAACAGGATAAGAAAAAGCCCAGCAGAATTTGAATTATAAAATTTTAAAATGTATAATCTTGATTTCTCCTTGGCCTTTAGGTTAAAGAAAATGTTTTTTGTCTGTGTCTTTCCTAGCGAGTTTTGATAAAGATTTTTATGTTTTCAGAAATAATTTCATTAGGGTGACATTTAACCAAACATTGAAGGACATTTTTTTCTTCCCTCTATGTCCCAGTAAAGGAAATTCCTGCCTTAGCCAGAAAATATTGAATGATACCATTGAGCAGTATAGTTCCTGCATCTTGGTAATTATTTTGTGGCCTGGAGTTTTTCTCCTTGGGAGGTTCAGAAGCATTGTTTATACATGACATTTTGAGGTTGGTAAGCTTCTTCACAAATCTTCTTTCCTTCCAGTGTCAAGGAAAAGAAAATATTTTTGCATACTTCTTTTTTTCTCAATCTCAAGAACTCTTTCAACAAGTAATCAATTTTGACCCATTTGGGGAACACCCTATCCATTGAGAAAACTTAGTTTCTGTGACCTTGGTACCAAGTGCCCCAATTTTCCCACCAGAATCAAGGAACCAAGGTCTTAATGATGTAAAACTCTTGTCAAAATGTTCTTACTCGTGTTAGCCAGGTTGGGCAGTGGCCTAATTGTTACGGAGTTTGCTTTGTTTTTCTTTGTCTTTTTTTCTCCTTGGGCTCTCGAGTAGAGTAAGAATGTCATGCTTCTGCCAACCAAGGGCATGAATGACAAATCATGGGATTTGGGACAAATCATGGGATAGGAATATGCCCTATTATTTTAGGGAGACTATCCCTTTCTCCCCTAGCTCTCTCCTAAGTTGGGATCTTTTCTCATAATTCTGGCTCTGAGGGAGCACACCTGACTAACACTTAAAGCTGCTGGGTCCCCTGAGCTCAGGCTTCTTCTCTCTTTCCCTTGAGTGTTCTCTTTCCCCAGATGTTTATGACTCTAGATTGCATGTTAATTTTTTATCTGAGGTTTCTAGTCAGACTGTCTGATGCATTTCTCTGCAGTGTGGGCTTGGAAGTAAGCAAAGAATGTGACTCTGAGGCTGTCTTCACTGAGAACACTAGGTGTCTGAGAGTGACGGCCCACCATCCTTTCCTGGAGTGACCAGTCATCCTGGGTACTGTCTCTGATATGTGATGCAAGCTCCCACATCCTCTGCTTGCACCAGGAGGCAGACATCCAGGTGAAGTTATATGGCTGTATGCTCAAGTGCCAAACAATTTTTATGGGCAAACCAAAGCATCACTTTGTTGGTTGTCACAAAGTTGCTTCTTAATCTGAATCTAGGTCACTCCCAGGTGTGCAAGCTTTTTGCTGCCAACCTTAAATTTGTTATCAGACCTCCTATGGTGGTTTTCATGGTAGTTTTCATTTTCAATTCTATGTTTGCTACTTTATGTCTTTCAGGGTTTTCTCACAGTTCTCAGTGCATGCCATGACTCTTTCGTGAGCATCATATTTATGGATATACATCATTTTTTTCATTTTGCACTTGGTGCAAGAGCAGGAAGCTGTGGTATATTTCAGACTTCCATCTTAAACAAATAAATTGAATATATGCTGTCTGTATGCTCAATAATCCATGAAAATTACCAACAAACTTTGACAGCTATTCCACCATTTGCTTTTGCCCTCAACAAATTGGGCGGTTGAAACCATGCCTGTCTCTAGGTCTGTTCCAGGTTGAGCCCCGATCTGTCACCAGAACAGAAACAATGAAGCCAGCCATAGTCTCTAGTTTCTGCAAGAATTCCCCCCTTTAGAAATATTCAGTCCAAAATTTAGATTTAAAAGAGGGTATGTGTCATCCAGATTTTTTTGCTATACACAAACCTAGACAACCAGGCACATTCTACTAAAAGCATTCCTTAGATAAGGATTCTCCTGTTTGATTGACAGGAGGTCTAGTATTTGTGGGTTAAAAGGCAATTAGATCAGGTCACAAGGTTTCTTTCTCAGGAGTGTCTCTTCCCAGTTGCCACTCCACCACCACCTCCATAAAAGGAGTAAATGGGTTAAGGACTTGACGCTCATCTCCTCTCTTCCCAGCAGTCAACATGAAATAAATTTTATCTCATGAGGGCCACTATCCCATTCAGTTCTAATTCAGCAGGTGTAGAAAGAAACTAAATTGTTACTGTTTTTTTAAATTCTTTCCTTTAATTTTAAAATTCAAATACAAACCACAGAAATAGAGCAGTTATTGAGAATCATTCTTTATCTACATAGGACCATATTTTTCTTTAGTTCACCTTTTTTAAAATATGTTTTGCTAAGTATCTAGTTGGCTACTCCCTCCCAACATACTATGCCATTAAACGCATGGGATCTTAATTATTATAATTTCACTCTCAAAAATTAAGGTTTCAGTGTTTAGTAAGTAGCACATTTACACAGAGAAAAACTGGTAATTCTCATATGGTTTCATTCATATGTGGACCATAAGCAAGAGCACGGAGGACCATAGGGGAAGGGAGGGAAATCCAAAGGGGGAGAAATCAGAGAGGGAGATGAGCCATGAGAGACTATGGACCCCGAGAAACAAACTGAGGGGAGGGGTTGGGGGAGGGGGTAACAGGGTGATGCGTATTAAGGAGGGCACGTGCTGTGATGAGCACTTGGTGTTATACATAACTAATGAATCATTGAACACTACATCAAAAACTAATGATGTACTATACAGCGGCTAACTGAACATAATACAAAAAAACCCTGGTAATTCTCAAAGTCAGATGTAGAAAAGTTTCCATCTTGTTTGTCAAGTCCTGTCCTTTGATAGTGCCTACCTGGGAACACTCTTGAGAAGAATTCTAAAGTTAGTTATAGATTTAACATCAACCAAAAATCTCTATGGTTTATTAGTAATTTTGGTCGTGGGAATGGATCTTACTAGTCATGATCTATGCCATCATTAGACATAGCAATTTATAATTCAGTTGGAGTGAAGAATCTGAGAACGGTTTTGATAGGGACTGATAACATGATGCTTTTTGCCTGGGACAGTTGCAATCTTTGTCTGCTATCCAGTATAAGTTTTCATAGTAATTTTTAGTATCTTTCACTCTCAAAGGTGTCCTATGAAGAGACTATGTTGCATGGTTGCCCTGGTGATAGAACACAAGAAACTTAATGAGGAGGCCTTAGACTGAGGGTCCTGTTAGGAATCTAAATAACAGGTTACAGAAAATAAGATTTAATAAGGGACCTGAGGGACAGTCAAATGTGGAGAGATACAAGGATTATTGTGGTAAAGGATAGCCTGCATGAGTCTTAGGTCCCCTCAAACTTCAGATCCTCGTTTAAATATCTTATTTCTTTCTGATTGGGTTACCAAAATCTAGAGAATGAGAGTTTAATTGAATTACTCAGTTGCACAACTTGTTTTTGGCACATCTACTGATTCCCAGATCAATGTCTCTTTCACATACAGCATGCTTGTAAGGCGATTTTTTTTATCATTTATCTTAGAATAGCTGTGGTGGGTTGATGAGTATCCCCCGGAAGTTTGTGTTCACCCAGAACCACACAGGATGACCTTATTTGAAATAGGGTCTCTACATACAGATAGTTAACACACACATGAAAAGATGCTCAACATCACTCATCATCAGTGAATTATAAATCAAAACTACAATGAGATATCACCTTGCACCCGTCAGAAAGGCTAAAATTAATAACACAGGAAACAACAGATGTTGGCAAGGATGCTAAGAAAGGGGAACCCTCATGCACTGTTGGTGGGAATGCAAATTGGTACAGCCACCCTAGAAAACAGTATGAAGGTTCCTCAAAAGTTAAAAATAGAGCTACCCTACAATCCAGCGATTGCACTATTAGGTATTTACCCAAAGAATACAAAAATATTGATTCAAAGGGATACATGCACCCCAATGTTTATAGCATCATTATCAACAATAGCCAAGGTATGGAAAGAGCCAAAATGTCCATCGACTGATGAATGGTTAGAGAAAATGTGGTATGTATATACAATGCAATATTACTCAGCCATAAAAAAAGAATGAAATCTTGCCATTTGTAATGACATGGATGGAGCTTGAGTTATTATGCTAAGTGAAATAAGTCAGTCAGAGAAAGACAAATACCAGGATTTCACTCATATGTGGAATTTAGGAAATGAACAGAAGAACATATGGGGAAAAAAGAGAGAGAGAGAGAGACAAGCCATGAAACAGACTCTTAACTATAAAGAACAAACTGAGGGTTGCTGGAGGGGAGGTAAGTGGGGGGTGCGGGCTAACTCGGTGATGGGTATTAGGAGGGCACTGGTGGTGAGTACTAGATATTGTTAATTAACTGGAGTGTAAATAAAAACTTGAAACTAAAGCAAGCAAACAAACAAAAGAAATAGGGTCTTTCCAGATGTAATTAATCTCAAAATTAAATCAGCCTGAGTTTAGAGTGGATCCTCAATCTAATGACTAGTGTTAGAAGAGAGAACACAGAAAGACACAGACATAACAGGGGACAATGCCACGCGACACCCAAGTGAAGATCAGGATGGTGCATCTACAGCTGAGGAATGCCAAGAGGGGCAGGCAACCAGAAATTAGGAGAAAGGCATGGAACTTATTCTCCCTCACCAGCCCCAGAAGGAACCGGTCCTTTTAATGCCTTGATTTTAGACTTCGGGCCTCCTAAGCTGTGAGGGAATACGTTTCTGTTGTTTTAAGCTATCTGGGCTGTGGTGCTATTACTGCTTATTACAGCAGCCTTCGGAAACTAATATACCAGCTCTCCTCATTCACATAGATTTCATAAGGTCATTAAATTGTAATTTTTAGAGGGCAGGGATAAGATTATGTTGGTTCATGTGTCTTTTCTATTATAGAGGAATGAATTTCAGTAGTTTTTTGATGGTATGGCTAGAAACCCAGTAAAGCCCGAATCCTGCTGCCTTATTTATCTCCACTTTCTCCATCCCCTCTCCAGCCTCAAAAACCTCCACTCCGACCAAAACCAATTTCTTGGAGAGCTATATATAAGGAGCCATGGTCACATAGAAAACAAAGCACTACTTTATTTAGTGGCATAGCACTGTGTAATTCTTAGAGCAAAGCTCTGGTAAAAATTAGACTAAAGTGTATATATCAAGTTTGAGGCTTAGGTGGGACCTTCTGGTTCCTTCCTTAGTTTAAGTCTTGGGATGGAAAGAAGGCAGACAAATTATAGACTGTAATTGAAGGAACACTTCAATCAGAAGGGGAATTAAGTGGAAAGAGGTAGAAGCTTCCTATCATGGAAAAGAATACAACAGTGTTTTTTTTTCCCTCTGTTCTCCAAATTGAACCAGTGTCTTGCATGTAGTGGGGAACTCAATAAGTGTCTTTTGAAATGCCAAAATCAGCTCAAATGATGCAAATAGATTATGTTACTGTTATCAATTTAATGGACCTGGTGTTGAGAAATCCCAATGTGTTTTTATGTCTGTTTATTCATTTAAGCATATATAAAGAGACTATTAAATTGTAAGAGTTTTTTATGGGCCCTGGATATCCAATGTAATTATCCAAGATTAATGTAAAAATAGTTTATGGAGGTCAGAATCCAATGGAGATTTGTATAGAAAAATAAGCAAAGGACTGTGATACTTGTGATAGATGCTATCATATGGATATCCTCAGACTTCCACAAAGGCACAGGGGGAGATATATCTAACTCTGAATGTCCAGGGAAAGAAGACTGGGAAAGGTGAAATCTGAGATAAGTCTTGAATGATAAATACCAAGTTTGATCAGAAGAATAAAGGACATAATGTAGAATATTTGAAGCACAGAAGAGAGTTTGCATAAAGTCTCGTGGAGATGAAACAGGGTTGGGTAGAGAGAGGAGCCACACACAAACAGTGTAGACTTTCTGTAGCACTGGGTGTGGGTAATAGACAAAGTTAGAATGGCAATCAGGGGTCCTGCCGTGGAGAGTCAGGGGAGGCTGAACTGCGTATCTAAAACGAAGATTCATGATATCCATGGTGATGATGGCATCTTCGAGCAAAGGCTAGATGAAATCATGTTTAGCATATTCTGATGGAAGAAGATTCACTTAAAAAGTACAGTGTTACTCAGAAAGTTAATTTATAATAAATTTTTATTACAAACAAACTATACAGAAATAATTCATCTATTTTATTAATAAAATTTATATTAACACTGATATGTATGACTAATGTTTGAAACACATTTAACAAAATATTATCTCTCATGAAACAGTAATCCTCCAAGGTAAAAACCATTATTGTCTCCATTTTACAGATGGGGAAACTGACGTATGGAGCGGTTACATATCTTGCTCAAAGTGATACACCTGGTCAGGCCAGAATTCTAACTCAAGCTGTTAAATCAGGAGTGTGTTCATTTATACCAGTGCATTACCACTTAATTAATGACAGACCGCCAAGGCATGCATGATGTGGGTGCCCCACAGATTTTGGGTTCAGTTAGGGCTGAAACCCAGGATATAAAATCAGGGGCGGTTCTACCTGGGTGAGAGAAGTCCTAAGTGAAAGTCACACATGAAATAACTTGTTTTCCTCTGCCTCTACTTGTTCTGTTTTCTGCATAGCCTAATCCAAAGACCCTGCTCTTGTCATATTCCTTGTCACTTGCAGACAATTTTGTGGTAGGTATAAAAGCCTCATCTTGGTAGTCACTAGATGAATGGTTCCTTGCTTTTTCAACCAGTTTACATTGCTTATGAATTGCCGTATCATCTTGAACTGGAGTCTGAGTTCTCATGCCTCTCATAAACAAACTACTCCAAGTGTGTGACTCATGAATGAACAGAGTCTAGCCGAGTTCTGATTGGCTGAAATCACTTGTGGCATGATAGATCTAAGCATATGGATATCACATGCTCTGTAGAGCATATAACAGCTTTTATGTGCTCTATGTGAATACCTGGCAATACATCTTTTAAGAGATTCTGCAGATGCCATACCCCCATGTGCAATGTCTTCCCTTACAAACGGCCCAGGCAGTCACAGAGAAATTGAGGCTGAGGTCTTCTTAAAGGCTGCTCAGCTTCAGATTTTGGCTCCACTGTGTTAGCTGTTAGCTCTGACAAGTCACTAATGTTCCTAAGCCTCAGTTGCCTCCTCTGAGGATGATAATTGTGCCTAGGGACTTTTTGAGGATCAAATCTAATAATGCATGCAAAATACTTACTGTAGTCCCTGGCTTATCTAAGCACTTCACCAACATTGGTTACTATCATCATCGTTATTATTATAAGTGGCTGAAATCCAAATACATTTATAGTATGTTGATTAATAGTCTGCACTTAGGGCTGAAACAAGAACATAAAGTTTTGCAACGATGGAGTGTGAAAAATTTCCAAGTAAGCCAGTGGGCGTTTATTATAGTCTGGTTTGCAAAACTGGACATGCAGCGGTTGGCTCTCACATGGTGGCAAATCTTGTAGGTTAGTTTACTTAACATCTATTCCCGACTATACCCTCTTCCGTCATAGAGGGTGAGGGGACTCATACTTTATTTTCTTAGCCCAGTGTTGAGATTGAAATAGGAGTCTCCTGGAAAGAACTTCCCTTCCTAAATGAAAAGACAAAGCCCACTTAGTGCCCAGATCTTGGTTTCTAATGCCATTCTCCAATAAAAGAGACCAAGGCTCCTGAGAGAAATGGCCTATTCTAGGATTGGAACAGGAAGAATACAAGAAAAACATGAAGAATCTTGTACCAAAAAGTAAGGAAGTGCTCAAAACAACAACAATGAGGGCATATCAAAGGGACACAGGAGTGAATTGAAGAAGCTCCCAATCGTCAAAGCTAAAACAATTTGAGCAAAAAGAATATGTAAGGTAATATTGGATTATAACCCAAAGCATAGAATAAATGTCAATAAATGTATATGAACATAAATAAAGGACTGGTTATATAAATGAGTGGGAGAGGAGAGACAAATCTTTTGTGTAGAATCTAAATAATGCCATTGTGCCTTCGGCGATAGGCTTTCATTCCATAACTATTTATGCATTATTATTCATGACAATCATGGTGCGATGCTAAAATTGGTCCCTGTCTCTCAGCCCAGTTCTCATGTTGAATCAGCTCATACCCACCAAAGCACAGTTGCAGACATATTTCTTTCCATACATCCTCCATTCATCAATGACCAGGGCTCACCCTCTCTCGTGCATTTAGGAGAACTCAAGGACAGTGAGGGTGGTTGTTCCATAGGGTAAATCAGTCCAGGACCAATCAAAGGGTAAGGCAGACGTGGGTATCTGTCCACAGGCCGTTCTGGCTGTGCTTTGGACACTAATGACAGCATCATGAGTGTAGCCCCTCAGTCGGAACAAGGACGGTGCTCACTCAAGAGAAACCGAGCCTTCCTGAAATGCTGATTCTACTCCTCCTATACAACCCTTCCTGTTCTGGTACCCTCATCAGGGGCCACACAGTTCCCTCCCCCTTTGCACATGGTCAGTGTCCCCTTCCTCTCAACAAAGCCTAGGGAAATTATTTTCTCATGTCGTGGATGGAAGCCTTGCTCCTCTCTTCATATTTTCCAGTGTATGCCTTGAGTTATTTCTATTGATCATGTCTTAGGACTTTGAATCTCAAAACCATCTTTCTGCTACTAACTCCTTTATTCAAGGCACTCAATGAACAGCCTAGCTTAAAGAGAACCAAAGGATGACAGGGCTGGAAACAAAAAAAAACAGCTATTTCAAAAACATTCCACTTCAATCTCTCTTTCCTCCTTCTCCGCCCCAAGCCCTTGAAACATCCACATATCCTCATAAACATAATACAAGGTAGAAAAGCCCCAGGGCCTTATGGCAGGCACAGATGAAGTGGAGATACAGAAGAAGGAGCGAACAATGTCAGATAAACCTCGAAGGATGGGGAGTTGGACACACAGGACTTAGGAAAGGGCCCTCCAGGCAGGAAGCAGGGAAACGTCCATTCACAGCAACTGTAGTTATGTATGGTCAATGTGTCTGGGCGCAGGCCAGAAATTTGGATTTTGCTGGCAATGTGAGGACCTGCTGAAGGTATCAGAGCAGAGGAGGGGTGATAGAACGATGCTTTGTAAAAATGAACCATTAAGTATCTGAAGGACAGACAGGTGGATGAAAACTGAATATGGAAACAGCAAGACTGGTCCAAAAACTGTGTTACCACATGAGAGGTGACAAAGGGCCTAAGCCAGGGCTATGGCCATGGAAATGGAGAATAGTGTGATCAACCTGAGGCTCCCTAACAGCTGGACCTTCTTGCCCATTCACTGTGTGCCAGACACAAGCTTCAGGTCTTACCTGGACTATTTTGTTTAAACCTCATTACAAGCCAGACTTACATTATTATTACCCTATGTTACAGATAAGGAGACTGAGGTTGGATGACAAGCCTTAGAACAGTCCTGGGCTCTATCTCTTCTCCTACTGTAATTATTGAGATAGATTCTCTCTGAGAGGGCCACCCACTGTCATTCATTTCCTCCTGAATATAAGTGTCACTTTCCTACCAAGAGGTAGAGTCTATTCATCTAGCCCCTTAACTCCAGGCTATGCTAGGACTCCTTTGGTCACCGAACATTGTGGATGTAGCACCCTGCCATTCTAGGCATCACCTTTGTGCAGACTTGCAGTTGCCACCTGTGTCTCTTAGAACAGTTGTTTGTATGGATGCCCCTTCTCAGAACCCAGCTCCTATACTATGAGAAACCCATGCCACGTGAAGAGGCCTGATGTGCTCAGGTTGACAACCCAGTGGAGGTCCCAGTCAATAGCCAGCATCAACTGCCAGTCATATGAGGGGTCATCTTGGCCATCCAGCCCAGTCAAGCCTTCAGATGACACCACCCCAGCCAAAAACCATAGGAAAGACTACAAGTGCAAACCACCCTGCCAAGCTTGGTCAACAGGAGAATGGTGAGAGATACTAATAATCCTTGTTGTAAGCCACTAAGTTTTAGGGTAGTACATTCCACAGCAGTAGATAACAAAAGCAATGACTGATGGCACCCCTTTTGTCTCTCAGAAGTGCTCTGCTGTGTACAACATATTTCATGGGTAACCTGCATTAACTGGGAAACCAGACTCAAACCCAGGTCTGTTTGTGCATCAGTTCACTATGTAAGAGAGTAAGTGGTGTGTGGGTTTTAAACTCCCTGAGAAAATAAGATGTTTTATTAATCTCTTCACACATCAGATTACCAGGCGCTCTGTAAGTATGGAATTTTAAAATGTCTGTTAAGTGAATCATTAAATAAATGAATGGGTTAAAGAATGGATGAGAATCAACAGCCTTTAGTTAGTTGATAAGACAGCTGGGAGAACATCATACACTTTTTTTTTTTTAAGATTTTACTTATTTATTTATTTATTTGACAGAGAGACCCAGTGAGAGAGGGAACACAAGCAGGGGGAGAGGGAGAGGGAGAAGCAGGCTTCCCGCCGAGCAGGGAGCCCAAAGCGGGGCTCGATCCCAGGACCCCGGGATCATGACCCGAGCCAAAGGCAGACGCTTAACGACTGAGCCGCCCAGGCGCCCCCATCATACACTTTTTTTGCAGAAAAATAAACCAGTGAATACATTTATCAGCTCACAACATGGTCCCACTGTCTGTTCTTCAGCCTAAGCTTTGACCATTGTGGCAAGGAAGGGGTGGGGGGAAATAATCTAGAATAAAACCTAATATGAAGTTTTAGTAAACTCTAGGGTAGACCTTTTTAAAAGAATGATCTGATTTTTTTTTTCTAAAACAGAAATTATGCCTAGCTTTTATAATGGCTCAGACCTTCCTCAAGCACTTTTCTCATAAATTTTAACATTAGCATCCTTGGTGCTGCTAACTGTAGGTAATGTGTTTTTTCCACCATATTCTTCGCCTAGAGCTCATTAAAAGCTCTCACTCCTCTAATGATTTCTGGGCTTCCAGTCAGACTTATTAGTGCAAAAGGAGCAATAGATGCCTAAATGTCAGGTCTATTTACCAGCTGAAAGGGCTGTTACTGGAGAGGCATTTGTCTTCTGTGGGACGTGCTGACTGTGGCTAGTTAATTCCAGCCTTCCTGACGGGAAACGGTCCTCCTGAATCCAAAACTATTTAGCCCAACCAGGCTCCCGCATGGAGAACTGCACTCCGCGTCATACTTCTCAGTGTGTTTTTAACTGAAGGGGTGATTGCTGATGTTGCCTCAGAAACTTCCCAGCAGGCCAGGAATGCCTCCTGGGCAGGCACTAAACCTGCATTTAGCATTTATCCCCCAATATAAATATGTATGGTGCTGAGGGTAGCACCAAGAAGCAACATAGTTCCTTGTACGACTGAGGTCATGCAGCAGATCCCATTGCCAAAACAAAAGTTGAATGAAACATCGTAGATGTAGGAAAAAGTATAGTATAAAAGTATATAAAAATCTGTGCACTCAGCACCCAGTTTAAGACATAAATAACTACATATACCTAAAATAGATTTTTTTTAAGGGTCGAAAGAGTCTATACATTCAAAATGTTGCCTGGCTGTTAAGAATTTCATTAAAAAGCACAACACAGGGCTTAATGTAATAAACGTCCATTCCTTTCTCTTCCCCTCCTTGCAAAATATGTAAACAAGCTCTCTGGCAGTGAGACTTCCAGATGGAAAGATGTGTTTGTGGGTACGTTTGGGATGGTGAAATTGTTACAAGTGAATAAAGCAATTACTACTGTTGTACTTTGCAAATGAAATAATGTATTCTTACGGGAGACTTATTTTCCCCTTTTATAAGTAAAGATTTTGTACTTAAAATGCTTTAGAAAGCTCCCAGGGATAATTCCACTATTCAAGTACAGTTTTACAGATTCTGAGGGCGGAGAATGAATGATAATTAATTCCGTTCATTGTGGAGGTTTTTTGTAATCTCATGTTTTCGTTTAAGCATGGGGGGAACGTATGTCCTTGTGAATCTAGAGAAATTAGCCAAATGTGTAAAATCAACAAAACCAGGCAAGATAAATAAAAAGAGCATAAGAGGACATAACAATAATAAGCTACTTTTACTGACCAACTTTCTGGTGAGAGTCATTGTGCTAAGAACTTTACAGATATCAATTTGTTTAGGCTTTGTAACAACTTGGGGTGTTAGGGATTGAGACCCATTTTTTTTTCAGCCAAAGAAATCAATCACAAGAGAGATTGAGAAATGTCTGGGATCACGGAATTGGGGATTTCCTATAGCAGGGTTCAAATCCATGTTTTTAACCACTGTGCCATACCATGCACCGCTCAGAATATATTGCCGAAGACACTCATCTAGGGAACAGCTGCCTAAGAGATTGTCCCTCCACTCCAACCTTTTCATTTTACAGGTGAGCAAACTGAGGCTAAATGGGGCAGCACTTCTGCAAGATTACAGAGCTGAGGCAAGGATTCTGATCCTTGAATCTGACTCAGTTCAGGACGGTGTCATTTCTTCTTTTTCATATGTCTGAAATGGAACGGATCTTTTTTGCTTTTGAAACCTGCTTCCAGACCCCATGAAGTCCCAGTAGTCTCAACCCTGGCTGCCCTGGAGCGTCATCTGGAGAAGATTTAAAGCAAAACAGAATAGAAGTAAAACCAGAGTATCACCCAAGAGATTTTTATATAATCTGCAGGCACACTGCGGCTCTCTTCATTTCTCTGTCCTCCAACTTGGATCCGACACTTCTGCATCTCAGAAAATGGCACAGCCAAGTTGTTCAGGGTAGAAACCTGGAATCTACCCTTGATTCCTCTCTTTCTCTTTCATCTACAACCAAACCATCGGCTTGTGTCAGGCGTTGGGTAAATGTTTGTTAAATGAAGCAATCAGACCATTTATTGTGTGGGTCTTTGTTTGGAAGGGCAAAATTTTTAAAATTATATATGTCTGCGTAGGTATACACAACACCTTTTCCAGACTGCCTATGCATCTCCTCTCTGAGAGGATCCTCTCTGAGAGGATCAGAGGGGAGACGCATAGGCCCTGTCAAGGCAGAGCTGGTCCTCTGGGTGACACCCTGACTCCATGGCTTGGGGCACTTTTGAGCTCTGACGTTTCTTAGTTTTATTTTTCTTACCCATCACTCCTGCCATTTTCATCACTGGCATATACACAGGTAACGTGTGTGGCCCTGAGCATTCTCTCCTCTGCAAAGAGCTGACAAAGGTTCTTAAAGCAATAATCTCCACCATGTTTTAGTCAAGCAAGCAATAAAGTGTTGCCAAGATTGATTAAGCAGAGAAGTCAAGCAGAGGCCTCTCATCAGTCATGAGGGCTGTCGGTCTGGAAGATATGCTACAGAGAAACAGTGATCACTTCCTACCCTAGACCTGCCCTCACAGACCCTAGGCTCTGACGACGACGCACACTACGGAGAGTCAGTGACAGCTAACAGTGTAAAAGTCAGAAAGCCAAAGAAGGATATTTTTCTCTTTTGGTGTTCATGAGAGCACATTGCAACTACAGTGTATCGAAGTTTGTGCCTGAGAAATAAAAAATTACCAGGGCAGTACTGTCAAATAGAAGCAAATATGAGCAACATATGGAATTTTAATAAATATATTAAAATATTAAAAATAATATTTAATAATAAAATAAATTAAAATATAAGATATATTTTATTCATCTTAATATATAAAAATTATCATTTTCTCAGGTAATAAATATAAAGGATTATTAATGAAATATTTTATAATCTTTCTTTATAATAAGTCCTCTTTTCCACATGTC
Organism: Callorhinus ursinus; assembly: GCF_003265705.2. NCBI lineage: Eukaryota > Metazoa > Chordata > Mammalia > Carnivora > Otariidae > Callorhinus > Callorhinus ursinus. The sequence continues at coordinate 68,134,451 of NW_027397067.1, read as the reverse complement.
CAAAATGGAATGGATTTTTTTTGCTTCTAAAATCTGTTTGTCCAGGGGCGCCTGGGTGGCTCAGTTGGTTAAGTGTCTGTCTTTGGTTCCGGTCATGATCTCAGGGTCCTGGGATTGAGCCCCATGTTGGGCTCTCTGCTCAGCAGGGAGCCTGCTTCTCCCTCTGCCTCTGCCATTGCCTCCCTGCTTCTGCTCTTTCTCTCTCTCTCCATCAAATAAATGAATAAAATCTTTTTTTAATTTAAAAAATAAATAATTAAAATAAAATCTGTCCAACCATATTCCAGATTCAGTGTGTATCTTATGCTTGTAGCACATCTCAATTTGGATGTTAAATTTTCAAGACTCTACGTGAAATAGAATCCTACTGAAACAATAGTTATATTTAATGGAAAAATATTTTAACTTTTAAACAAAATTAATTAAAATTAAATAAAATTTGAAATTTAGTTCCTTGGTTACACTATCCACATTTTAGGTGCTTAAAGCCACAGGTGGCTTATAGCCATTGTATTAGACAACACATGTCTGGAGACTAGAATATGGTTTTTACTCTTTTATGGTATTCACAGGACCTTTTAAAGTATTCAGTCCTCTTTAAATGTTACTGACTGGTTATTAGCTAATTAAAAAAATAACAGATCACTGAAAGAAAGAGAGAGAAAAGAAAAGAGAAAAAGAAAGAGAAAGGAAACAGAGAAATAAAACTCAGAAGACGAAAGAAGAGCAAGTTTATTTTATATCTCATAAATTCGATTTCTGCGTCTGTGAATGATAAGTGCCATGGCACCTTCCACAATTCATCTGTGGACAAATGATTCCAGAGCAAGCGAGTTTGGAAATGCCGCATAGCACATACTAATCCATTTTACTGGAGATTCACAAGGCAGGTTACCATTCTTGTTTTCATTCATGGATCAGATATATAAAGAACAATCCTTGTTTCATACTACACTTACGTCTTTGGTTTACAACTATCTGTTTCCCTTTCTCTCTTTCTCTGAGCAATATAATAGGCATGTATGAGCCTACCACCCAATCACAAATCCAGAGCTTTTGTAGTAGCTTACCTCCCTCATCTAAGATAGTCATCATCCCGAACTCTGTGCTCATTATTCCCTTGTTTTCACTTGATATAGTTTATATCACATACTATGTATGATTAGAAATGTTATATATAATTTACTTATACATATAATCATGGTATAGTGTATACATACAATGGTATAGGTATACATACAATAATTTACATATACATATAATCATGGTATAGTGAGTTACATATACATATAATCATGGTATAGTGAGTTGCCATGCTATATAAAATCTTGACACTTGCCTAACACTGAGTCCGATTTTAAAGTCTACAAGCTATCCCCTCCAACGTCTGTTCAAGCCCTTATCATCTCCAAAGGGATGATTTCATTATTTTTCTAAATACATTTTGCCGAACTTCTCTTTCCTCTCTTCTATCTTCACACTGCCCTCAATCATCTTTCTAAAACACAAACTGATCATATAATTCCCTCCTATTAATACATTTCAGAGATGCCCCAAGCACTAAAGGATAAAGTCCAAAATCCTTGTAAGGACTGCGGTAGATTGTTTAATGTCCCCAACCCCTCCTATCTCAGTAAAACACTGTACTACAATATGACTTTGCCTTCTCCCTTGTCCAGCTCTGGAGTCTGTTTCTCCAACCTCTCAAATCGAGGCTAGCCTATAACTTGCTTTGCCCAATGGAATATGGTGGAAATGACATAATGTAACTTTGGGGGTTAAGCTTTAAAAGGCCTTGTGTCTTCTATTTCTCTTCTCTCAGAAAACTTCCCTGAGACAGTTAGGGAAGGCAGCTGAACTAGCCTACTGGCAGATGAGAGGCCACATAGAGAAAAACTGGAGAATCTCAGCCAAAAGCCAGAACCAATGGCCAAACATGTGAGTGAGGTCATTTTGCACCTTCCAGTCCAGCTAAATCTCTAGCTGAAACAACACATATGCAAATCCGGGCAGAATCAGCATGGGAATCTCCAAACTAATGATCAGACATATTACAAATCATGATTGTTTTAATTCACTGGATGTTGGTATGGTTTGTCGTATTGCAAAGGGTAACTGTAAAACCTTTATTAAGATCTCGTGTAATACTGAAGGTGGTGCATAGTAGATGCTCTCAGGAAGATAAAAGGTCTGACCCTCTGCATCCTCTTAGGGAGTCAGAATTAGAAGATCTGACTCGAAAATAATTACGGATGCAGCTGTTGTATCGTAGTGAAACTTTCATCAACTCCATAAAAATCCCATGAAATTTTTAAAATTTTATTTTATTTAAACTCAATCAATTATACAGTGTATCATTAGTTTCAGAGGTAGAGTTCAGTCATTCATCAGTTGCAGATAACACACAGTGCTCATTATATCACGTGACCTCCTTAATGCCCATTACCCAGTTACCCCATCCCCCACCCACCTCCCCTCCAGCAACCCTCAGTTAGTTTCCTAGAGTTAAGAGTCTCTTGTGGTTTGCCTCCCTCTCTGATTTCATCTTATTTTATTTTTCCCTCCATTCTTCAATGATCCTCTTTTGTTTCTTAAATTTCACATATGAGTGAAATCACATGACAATTGTCTTTCTCTGATTGACTAATTTCACTCTGCATAATACCCTCTCATTCCATTCACATCGTGCAAATGGTAAGATTTCATTTTTGATGGCTGAGTAATATTCCATTTTATATATATCACATCTTCTTTATCCATTCGTCTTGTCAGTGAACATCTGGTCTCTTTCCATAGTTTGCCTATCGTGGACATTGCTGATATAAACATTGGGGTGTAGGTGCCCTTCGAATCACTACGTTTGTATTCTTTGAGTAAATACCTAGTAGTGCAATTGCTGGGTTGTAGGGTAGCTCTATTTTTAACTTTTTAAGGAAACTCCATACCGTTTTCCAGAGTGACTGTACTAGTTTGCATTCCCACCAACAGTGTAAACCCACAAAATTTTTGAGACTCATATTAGTGAAAATGCTGGCAATTTGAATTAAAAGGGATTTTGTCAAAATGGCCTCCCAGCTTCCTATATTCAGGAAACAGGCTACAAAGAGCTAAACATCTGCAAACATGGGCCAGTTGTCTTCTTTTGTTTTAACAGCTCTCTTGAGACATAATTCACATACCATAAAATTGACTCATTTAAAATGTACAATTATTTTTATTTACAAATTTGAAACCATCATTACAATTTTAGAATATTTTTATCACCTCAATTGAATAAAAACATGTGATTTAGCTATTACCTCCCATACCTCCCCCCCACCATCCTTTCCAGCCCTAAGCAACCATTAACCTATTTTCTGTCTTTTAAGGTTTTATTATTACAGACATTTCGTATAAGTGGATAATACAATATGTGGTCTTCTGTCACTGGCATTTTTTACTTAGCATAATGTGCTGAAGGTTTGTCCATGTTGTAGCCTATGTCAGTACTTCATTCTTTTTTATGGCCAAATAATACTCCATTGTATGGACAGGTCATATTTTGTTTATCCAAATATACAATTGATGGGCTCTGGGTTAATTCTACCTTTTGGCTCTTATGAATATTGTGGAGTAACATTTGTGTTCAAGTTTTTGTGTAGACTTATGTTTTCATTTCTGTTGGCTATATCTCTAGGAGTGGAATATCTGGATCATATGGTAAATCTACATTTAATCATTTGAAGGAACTGTCAGATTGTTTTCCAAAGTAGTGATTTTGCTTTCCCACTAGTAGTCCACAAGCGTTCTTGTTTCTCCCCATCTTTGCCAACACTTGTTATTATCTTACATTTTGATTCTAACCTAGTGGGTATGAAGTAGTATCTCATTGTGGATTTGATTTGCATTTACTTGATGACTAATCAGCAGCAGCATATCTTCATATGCTTATCAGCCATTTGTATGTCTTCCTTGGAAAAATGTCTATTCAGATCCTTTGCCCTTTTGAGTTAGATTATTTGTCATTTTTATTACTAAGTTGTAAGAATTCTTTATATATTCTAGATATAATTTCCTTATCAGATATACAGTTTTCAAGTATATCTAGTCTTTAGGCTGTCTTGCCACCTTCTTGATAGTATTCTTTGAAGCACAAAAAATTTTTTTATTTAAATTCAGTTAACCAACATATAGTACATCATTACTTTCAGATGTAGAGTTCAGTTATTCATCAACAGCATATAACACCCAGTGCTCATGACATCACGTGCCCTCCTTAATGCCCATCACCTAGTTACCCCACCCTCCACCCACCTCCCCTCCACAGCCCTCAGTTTGTTTCCCAGAGTCAAAAGCCTCTCATGGTTTTTATCCTTCTCTGATCTCTTCCCATTAGTTTTCTCTCCATTTCCCTATGATCCTCTGCACTCTTTCTTATAATCCACCTATATGTGAAACCATATTTGATAATTTTCTTTCTCGAATTGACTTATTCACTTAGCATAATATCATCCAGTTCCATCCATGTTGATGTAAATGGTAGGTATTCATCCTTTCTGATGGCAGAGTAATATTCCATTGTATATATAAACCACATCTTCTTTATCCATCCCTCTGTTGAAGGACATCTTGGCTCCTTCCACAGTTTGGTTATTGTGGACACTGCTGCTGTGAACACTGGGGTGCAGGTGCCCCTTCTTTTCACTACATCTGTATCTTTGAGGCAAATACCCAGTAGTTCAATTGCTGAGTCATAGGGTAGCTCTATTTTCAACTTTTTGAGGAACCTCCATACTGTTTTCCAGAGTGGCTATACCAGCTTGCATTCCCACCAACAGTGTAGGAGGGTTCCCTTTTCTCCACCCTCTCGCCAATATTTGTTGTTCTCTGTCTTGTTAATTTTAGCCATTCTAACTGGTGTAAAGTGGTATCTCATGGTGGATTTAATTTGTGTTTCCCTAATGACATTAGGAGCATTAGCATTCCCTAATGATATTAGGAGCATTTTTTCATGTGTCTGTTGACTATTCGTATGTCTTCTTTGGAGAAATGTCTGTTCACGTCTTCTGCCGATTTCTTGACTGGATTATTTGTTTTTTGGGTGTTGAGTTTGATAAGTTCTTTATAGATCTTGGACGCCAGTCCTTTATCTGATATGTCATTTGCAAATATCTTTTCCCATTCTGTAGGTTGCCTTTTAGTTTTGTTGACCGTTTCCTTTGTTGTGCAGAAGCTTTTTATCTTGAAAAGGTCCCAATAGTTCATTTTTGCTTTTGTTTCCTTTGTTTTTATAGACATGTCTTGCAAGAAGTTGCTGTGGCCGAGGTTGAAGAGGTTGCTGCCTATGTTCTCCTCTAGGACTTTTATGGATTCCTGTCTCACATTTAGGTCTTTCATCCATTTTGAGTTTATCTTTGTGTATGGTGTAAGAGAATGGTCCAGTTTCATTCTTCTGCATGTGGCTGTCCAATTTTCCCAACACCATTTATTGGATATTGGATATTCTTTCCTGCTTTGTCAAAGATTAGTTGACCATAGAGTTGAGGGTCCGTTTCTGGGCTCTGTATTCTGTTCCATTGATCTACGTGTCTGTTTTTGTGCCAGTACCATGCTGTTCTTGATCATCACAGCTTTCTAATATAGTCGGGCATTGTGATGCCCCCAGCTTTGGTTTTCTTTTTTAACATTCCCCTGGCTATCTGGAGTCCTTTCTGGTTCCATACAAATTTTAGGATTGTTTGTTCCAGCTCTGTGAACAACCTTGATGGTATTTTTGATAGGGATTGCATTGAATTTGCAGATTGCTTTGGGTAGGATAGACATTTTAACAATATTTATTCTCCCAATTCATGAGCATGGAATGTTTTTCCATCTCCTTGTGTCTTCCTCAATTTCTTTCCTAAACGTTTTGTAGCTTTTAGAGTACAGATCTTTTACTTCTTTGGTTAGGTTCATTCCTAGGTATCTTATGGTTTTTGGTGCGATTGTAAATGGGATTGAGTCCTTAATTTCTCTTTCTTCATTCACGTTGTTAGTGTACAGAAATGCAACTGATTTCTGTGCATTGATTTTGTATCCTCCTACATTGCTGAATTTCTGTATGAGTTCTAGCAATTTGGGGGTGGGGAGTTTTATGGGTTTTCCAAATAAAGTATCATGTCATCTGTGAAGAGTGAGAGTTTGACTTCTTCTTTGCCAATTTGAATGCCTTTTATTTCTTTATTTTGATGAAGCTCAATTTATCTGTTTTTCGTCTTGTTGCTTAAGTTTTGGGGTCATATCTAAAAACCCATTGCCACTTCTGAAATCATGAAGATTTACCTCTGTTTTCTTCTAAGAATTCCATAGTTTTAGCTCTTACACATAGATTATTTTATCCATTTTGAGTTAATTTTTTTAAACATTTTACCTTTTTTTTTAAGATTTTATTTATTTATTCATGAGAGACAGAGAGAGAGAGAGAGAAGCAGGCTCCCAAGGAGCAGGGAGCCCGATGCGGGACTCAATCCCAGGACCCTGGGATCATGACCCGAGCAGAAGGCAGACGCTTAACCATCTGAGCCACCCAGGCACCCTGAGTTAATTTTTATATAGTGTGAGATAAGGATCCAATTTCATTCTTCTGCATGTGACTATATCTAGTTGTCCCAGAGTCATTTGTTGAAAACACTATTCTTTTCCCATTGAATGGTCTTGGCATCTTTGTCAAAAACTAATTGTCCACAGACACCTAGACACACAACTCTTATTGGAGTCATGAGAAGGAATGGACTGGGAGTCTTATATAAATTGTATGGAGAAGAGTGATGCCTCTTTTCAGTAAGTCCTTTCCTGAAACACAAAAGATGGGGGGGACTGATTAACCATCACTGTTTTCCAGGAATACCGAGCTCAGGTAAAGTCCAACATTGTCAATCCCTCCTTTTGCTCAATATGAAGGAATATAATAGGTTTCTGAACAACTAAAGTACAAACCTCCTGAGTGAGACAAGGCAGGATCTCTCTAGGACTTTTGCTGGTGTTGTTCCTATAAAATAAGTTGAACCGTCAGCTGAGAGGTTATAGCTAAGGTCAATTGTTTCAGAATCTTGAAGTCCAGACATTTTAAACAGGGATACCTGAAATGAAAAAGAGAAAATATTAATATAAAAAATTGAATTAAAGCAAATAACTAGGAGTCGACCCTGTGAGTCACAGGTTTAATGGATTCCAAGAGGCTGGTGGAAGAAAATCTTTCGATTAAGCAGTACTGATGTGGAAATACATGAAGGCCACCCTAATGAGAATGAGCAAAGACTATTTATTCAGAGCTTGCTATTATATGGGAGTCAGCCACCATCACTTACACTTGGCAGAGACTCAACGCAGGGAGATTAGTGGGCGAGCCGTATAGTAGACTAAAAGGGAAGAAGGACTTTAGGTATGCCCTGATAGGAAGCTGCTGGCATGAAGAAGTCGGAATGAAACTAACTAGAATTAGGGCATGCTATGTAACAAATTAGGGGAGCATTTTTGGCTTTTTATAGTTGGTCTTAAATTGGAAATGAGAGATAAAAATTTGGGAAGCAGGCAGTTATTAACCAAGATCTGACCATTGGGTCAGTTGCTGCAGAGATGGTGATTTGGCTACCAGGTTAATTGTTACTGAGGCTGTGGATCAGAACTCTATTTTTATAGATAGTCTGGTTATTGCCTATTTGCATATTCAGTCACCTAGTTCAACCATTTCCTACTTTTCAGCCATTAACTTACTTGCAATAAGTTGACCAGTTCAGGGAAAGCTAGTGATCCAGATCTTCACTGCTCAGAGATTGTTAGTTGCCTCCATCGTCAGCCACATGAAAGATCTTCCTGATCTTTCTTCATTGGGATTATCTGATGAAAGAGCAGCTGTGTGAGAACATTCAAGGTTCTGGATGGAATGCAACAGATCAGCATAATGGCCAGATGACAAAAACAAGAACAATTAATAATCCCTTATAAAATGCTTCAAAACAAATCCCAGTTGCCCAACCCAAGCCAAGAAAACAAATACCATCAGCCATGAGGACTGACTTTAGAAAGCCAAATAGCTTTCTCCCTAAAGCAATGTATAGCCTGTTCCACCCTGACTGCTTTGTTAATCCTAGTACAGCAAGAACTATTAGCAGTAGCACAAGTACCACTATTACTAGCCAAAAAGAAATTTATAGCAATGCAATTGTCCATCACGCCAATGAGTTGAAACTGATCTGTGTTCCATCTAAGCAAGAGATGGTATCATTAATAAGTTCTGCAAATTAGTGCTAAGTTTCTTTTTTTTTTTAAAGATTTTATTTATTTATTTGAGAGAGAGAATGAGATGGAGAGAGAGAGCATGAGAGGGGGGAGGGTCAGAGGGAGAAGCAGACTCCCTGCTGACAGCAGGGAGCCCGACGCGGGACTCGATCCTGGGACTCCAGGATCATGACCTGAGCCGAAGGCAGTCGCTTAACCAACTGAGCCACCCAGGCGCCCCTAGTGCTAAGTTTCTTACACCTTTTTCTATTTGTGTGATTCCCACTGATGGGAATATTATCATGAACAATGATTCAGTAATTCCTACAGCCATGTCCTGAATAATCAAAAGTGGCTCCATTTTGAAGGTTTTGTCCGAGTTGGAATTTCTAGCTGCAGTGATTTATAGAATTAGGGTTTCTCTTTATAGACACATATTGGACTACTATTCTTAAAGGCGTTAGTGTGAAACAGAGTCAGGTTTCCTGGTCACAAACAATGTAGCACCAGTAGGGACACATGAGATCTAGGGAAAAAATGAGTTATACATGTCACAAGGTCAAAACAAAGGCCTTATATCATTTGGGTTACATATTTGGATCCCTGTTAATTTCATCCCTCTGGCAAGCATTTGGTCCATTGCCCTGAGAAGATTGTGGGAAATAAAGTTTAAAATTATGTAGGGTCTGGTTAATACATTGTAATAGTTGGTGCTTTTTCACACATAGACACTGATAAAGTCACAGGCTTATTTGTTTAAGGTCATTTTTCCATGTAGGTGGAAATAGAAACATCATTCTGTATAGTCTCGTTAGACCGTTCCTCATGGTCCCATTTGGTGAGACTGGAATTGCCCAGAGGTTTTATAATGGAATGCAGCGATAGATGGCATATCCAGCTGTCAATAAGACTGAAGGCTGTGGCTACTGTTTGAGATAGTCTGATGATGGCATTAGAATGAATATGTTCTGACCTAACAATTACATAAGGAGAGGAAAAAAGGAGAGAAAAGGCCATTATGTGGGAATGACAACCAAGACTCTATAGGATAAAGATAATGATGATTAGCAGACAGATAAAACAGGAATCAGACAGGTCTCGGGCCAACACTCTAGGCAGAAACTACTCATTGTCTGAAGCCACCTGCTTGTTCCAAAGGTATTCTGCGAGCTGTATCCTTCCCAAGATCATTTGGTCTACAAGATCTCTGAGTGTCCTCAATTTGAAATCCCCAGTTAGAGTAACCTTCCAATGGTGTGGAATTCTTAATTGCTTCTTTAATTGTTAAACATGAAACCAAGCATTGACTCTCTGGCATTTCACTGTTTAATTTGTTGTTAATAGTATCCGATAAAGTTCCTTCCACTGAGATCAATGGCAGTGGTTTTCCTCTGATGTATCTTCCAATAGAAAAAACAGCCTAGTTGAACATCACGAAGATTTGGAAAAATGTTTTGGGGAGGTACTCTTAACCACTGGTGACAGAACTGGGTATCATATAAGAGTCCTCGTAAATCTTTTGCCATTTCACCATGCAGTAGGGTGGAATCTAATATCGGAGGTAAAATTCTCAAATGTGTTTATCTTGCAATTACCAATTCACATGGGGATAACTGATGTGTCCCTAAAGGAGTGAATTGTATGGCCATAAGAGCTGCTAGTGAGAGTACTTTTGGCCAAGAGAGCTCAAGGATTTCTGAAAGTTTCGTTAATTAAATTTAAGGACTTCCACCAGTCTTTTCAACCTTTTCAGAAGATTTGTGGGTGATAAGAACGGTATAGTTTTTTTTTTTAATTTAAAAAAATTTTTTTATTATGTTAATCACCATACATTACATCATTAGTTTTTGATGTAGTGTTCCATGATTCATTGTTTGTGTATAACACCCAGTGCTCCATTCAGTACGTACCCATCACCAGGCTAACCCTAACTTTTAAGCTAGGGTAACATCTTATAGAAGTTTCTCACAAGGTTGTCAGTTAAGTGTGCATCCTGATCACTTGATATAAAAGTCGAGATGCTCCAGGTTGAAAACACAAAAATCAAGCAGTTTTTTAGTAACCATTAGGCCTGTAGCTTTTCAGCGAAGAAATGCTGCAGCTCATCCTGAATATAGATATACTAAACCATATTCAAATCCCATATAGGCTGAAGCTAGTTAAAATCCATCTGAAGGTGTTCAAAGTGCCATTGAGGGTCCCGGGTGGGTCTCCCCTTTACCATTTTTCCAGGATTAAGTTGTTGACAGGTGACTCATGACCTGAAAATAACCTCAGCTGTCTTTTTAAAGTTTTCTCACCGGTGTTAATAATCAATTCATTTATTCCATGACGAGTAGTTTCATGAAGAAATTTAATTAATATCCATTTGAACTTATCTGATTTAACCAGGTGGCCATCTTGAGAGTGCCAGAGATCATCTGAGTAAAAGATGCAACCAGATCCTTCCTTTTCAAAATCAGATACTATATATTGATATTTTTAATGGCCTTTTGGAAAGCCTCCAGAGATATATCCTTTGACGGTTTAGGTAGGATCATAATCTTGGTTAAGGCAGCATTTTTAGCATAATGAGCTGCTAGAGCATTTTCTTTAGCTTCTGTTTTTATCTCTTTTTTACATGGGCCTCAATCTTTATAACAGCCATCCCTCTAGGAACCTAAAATTTCCTTAACTTGTCCGTTTTTAGGAGGATACCAGCAGAGCTGAGAACCCCCTTTGTTATGATTAAAGGATCCCAGAGTCTTGTGCTACTCCAAAAGCAGATCTGCTATCTGTATATACGTCTATTCTCTGACCATTAGCTAGGTGAAAAGCTCTAGGAAGTGCAGTAAGTTTTGCCATCTGGGCTGATTTTACTTGAGGTAAAGGACTATATTCTAAAGAACAATCTTCTTAAGTCACTGATAGCTTATCCTGCTTGATAACCTCGTCTCAGTTGAGGAAAAGTCCCTCAACAAATAATATTAGGTCAGATTTCTCAATGGGATCTCTAATACATTGCACATCTGCAAAGTACAGAAAGATCCCTAACTGAAGTAAGACAATTATCTTGTCGCCATTCTTTTAGAAGCAGGAGAGTGGCAGGTTTCAGGTTGTTTCAGGGATGTAGAGTAATGTGAGAGGAGAGAGTAACAGAATCTCTTAAGATGCACTGAAAAGTGCTGCGTGTTCTCGGTCAATAGTAATGTCTGTGTTGCATGAGGAACCATGAGGTTAAGTAGAGAGCCTAGAACTAGTTCAGCAGAAGCATCGACAAGTTTTGCCATGACACTGATTACCTGAAGTCAAGGGGTAAAAGCCTTTACAACTGGGTCAAGGGTGAGTCAATAGTAAGAAACTGGTTTTTGATGATTCCTATGAAATTGAGATGAAACCCAAAGGGCTTGTTCAAATTGTTCCTGCATAATTAGATGAAATGGCTTTTGTAGTTAGGAGTGCCTAAGGAAGGAGGTTATTATAGGGCCTTCTTTAGGTTACAGAAGACCTGTTGTATCGGCTCCCAGATCAGAGTCTCTGACTGAAGACTCAGACAATTTATAAAGAAGTGTTGCAATCACAGAAAAGTTTGGTACCCGTTGCCTTCAATTTCCAGTTAAGCCTAGAAATCCTCCCAGTTGTCACCTTGAAAGAGGTCCAGAATAAGTTTGGATAGTCTTTAATCTATCAGGAGAGTGTTTCCCTTCCTTAGCTGGGTCATTTCCAAATAAAGGACTGTGTTGTGGAACAGTTGTAATGTATCTTTTGAAGCATCATGTTCCTTTCCTGTTAAGGCTGACAATAAGCAAATGATCCTTTTTACAAGCTTCCTTGTTCCCTGAACAAAGTAAGAGATTTATATTAATTATATTATATATTACATTGTGTCAGAACTGAATCACAAAGGAAATTTGGATCTTATAAATCCTGATTAAGGACCTGAGAAAAATAGTGGATGGCTTCACTGCACCCCTGAGGCATGACTGCCCAGGGATGTCGTTGCCCTCCTTGGTGGAAGGCAAAAAGGTGTTGACTCTCTTGATCTAGAGACATGCTGAAAAAGGCAAAGCAAAGATCCACTACAGTGAAGAAAGTGACTGTAGGCATAATAGATGACAGTATGCTATCTGAATTACATACTACACAGAAACAAAAGATAAAAATTTTGTTGATGGTCTTGAAGTCTTGAACAATTTATATCTTCATCCATTTGGTTTCTTTTTTGGCAGGATAAGAGTGTTACAAGGGCTACTACAGACCATAAGAAGATTTTTGAATATATGGTTTTTAAATATAGGTTTGAGCTCTTCCTTTTTGTTTGGCCTTAAAGAATATTGGGAAAGTTTGGGTGACGGTTTGGTAAGATCTATTTGAATTTTAATATGTTCTCTTCCAATTCCATTCCAATTCTGATGCTGGAATTTTTATCCCATAAAGTGTCAGGTATGGTGTCATTATCTTTACCAGAGGAATGCATTAAATATTATTTAGAAGGTAAAGGTATATCCAGAGCAAAAACAACTTGATTATGAATAGAGGAGTCCTCTCAAATCCCAAGAAATAGTTCCTCTCATGTGCATTTGCAAAGCCCATTTGCAAAATATATATCTACTTATTAACTACTTATTAACTCTGCAAGGGTGGCATCACAGAACAAAACAAGGAATGTTTTTCAATCAAGGATATAAGGGTTACAGTTAAGGGCTGTGGATTATTTAAAATACCTTCTCCTGTGTGCTATGTTTTCTCTGAGGAAGAGTTTGAATAATGGTGGTAGTATTTAACATAGAAAGAGTAGTACCCATTATCTACCAGGAATTAGTGAGGTTGGCCATTTATATTTGTAATTCACTTTGTTTGCTTAAAAGTAATCCAGAATATTGAATGCATTTTCCTTCCTTATTGATCTAAATTGAAGGGGGTTTTTTTTGTTCGTTTGTTTTGTTTTTTTCTTTTGTTAAGATGAGACGATTTTTTCCAGTGTCCCTTCTTTTTACAAAATCTACAAGTGTCCCTATCAATAGGTGGCTGGTTGGGAAGTGATCTACTTAGCTATTTGATCTTTAGGGCCACAAGTTTAAGTATTGCCTCATTTTTATCCTAAAGCCATTTCAAAATGTTATGTGAGGTGTTTTAGTTCAGATAACAGGGATATTTCCTATTCTAATTTCTTTCTTTGAATTAGGTGCCCAGTTTTAGGTTCAGCTCCATTGACAAAATGAGACGAAAGGGCTACTGTTCAATCAGCATCTTCTTTCACACCCACATGGTTTTGGAAGATATGTGTTTTAGTCTATCCTAAAAAATATCCCATAGTTTCGTCTTAACTTTTATTGCATGATTAAATGATGGCCCAATCAATGTTTATTAAAAATGTTTCATGTATGGTGTTCAGGAGATTTTGCCCTGCTTTTGGAGCTCCTTTTTGACTCTCAAGCTTATTGTGGAAAGAGGGATCCTGTAGGTCACATTCTGGGTAGGTCCAATCAGTTTTGCCATATAGGATTCAGCATCTGAGCTTCCAACCGACATGTGTACAAGTTAATATAGGTCAAGTAACTCTGGGTTATATGCACCAAAAAGAATTCTAAGTTCTTTTATGAGTATTTACTGGTCTTGTCTAGGTTTAGAGAAATCGTTATAGCTCTTAATTCAGCTTGAATCCAAGGTTTAGATTCCATAGTTCTCTGCATACCTAACATATGGGAAGGATGCATTTTTAGAGGCAACTGGTTTTGTTGGTTTTAGAAGAGTTGGGGAAAGGTAAAGGGTCTGGATGTGGGGAAGCAGATAGAGGGTTTGACAGAGCTGTGGAAGGAAAGAGACTGGAAGGATAAGAGGGAAGAGGGAGAATAGAATATAGGGAAGCAGCTAAAGGACAAGGAAGAAGAGGACTTACTAGGGAAATTACTTTGTTCCTTAAATTTGTCAAATTCCTCATAGCTTTGGTCAAAGAATGAAGTAATACTTTATTTAAACTTTCTTTGGAGGCCTCTGCATACCAATCAAAAAATGCTGCCCATGTGAACTGAGAAATTGTATTCCTTCCTTTTCTAAGGAACCTTTCAAAAGAACAATTTTGTGGAAGCCAAATGCCCCCCTCACCCCAAGTGCCCACTCAAGGTTTAAATCATACTTGGGAAAATAATGTCATTTGGAAAGATAAGTACTAGAGTAAGCACTGTCATGAGAGTAGATACATGAAGCAACAGTTTCCCCAGGAGAAAACAGATTTTAGATGATCCCATGAAAGCTGGCAGTGCTGGTAGAAATGAAATAAATGTTGATGCAGCTCACATCTCAAACCCCAAACTCATGATTGGTCACCTCCAAACATAGACTCAACAATCTGTGCCTCCTGGCACATGGAATACCATAGAGAATGCTCTCTCTGAATCAAAAAAGGAAAAAAAAAAAAAGCCCTCAGGACCAAAACTTGAAATAGAAAGAGAACCTCATCCAGTTTTACTGGTAACTTACAACAAAGTTTGTCCAAATGGGCAGTTGTGGTAAGAACAGCAAACTCATTGGTCTGTGAGGCTGCCATGAACAATAGGCTTTGAAGGCATATCTGTGTTCTATCATATGATAGAAGGAGTTCTTATGACATGGCACTTTTAGGCAGCACTCCACAGAGCAGTCACACAAATGCAACAAAAAGGGATGAAAAGAATGGCTTGATTCCACCAATGATGCTAAACAAATGGGTGGGCACTGATAACAAAACCTGGATACCAAACTCAGAAGAAACGACCAAAAACTCAACAGGAAGAGAGTGGAGTTCAGGTCTGTGCTGACTTACCACTCACTGTGGACTTGACAAGCAGCGAGCAGTAAAGCACAATGGGTTCTGGGTGCCCAGTTGAAAACTGGAGGCCATGGTGATGGTCAATGCAAACTGTGTGTTGATGGAAACTCTGAAAAAGCTGTGGTAATAAATGAAGATCACTGAAATGAAAACAAACAAATGTTATTCAGACCTGAGATGAGCAGAAACTCAAATGCAGGTAAAGTAGTGGAAAGCTCTAGAGTGGAAAAAGGGAAGGCTTCAGGTGTGCCCTAATTGGAGCTGTTGGCTTGCAGAAGCTAGAGGACTAACTAGAAGTGGGCCATCCTATGTGATTGGTCAGGAGTACATATTTGGCTTTCTATGGTTCATCCTAAGTTAGAAGTATGGGCAAAAATTACGGAAGCTGGCAATTATTAACCAGGTCCTGATTTGGGACTGATGTTGAACAGGTTGTATTTGTCTTCTTAGACTAATTGCTATAGAGGCTGTGGGTCAGAGCTCTATTTTTGCATATGGTCTGGCCATTGCTTGCTTATATATTCAGTCCCTTACCACTCATTGAGTTTTTTGAAGCTGAGATGTCAATTGTATCAGTGGTGTTGTCCATGGCATTGGTTACTACCCCAATAAGGATGGATGACTTGAGAATTCCACCAGATGTCCTTGGTAGTCCAAACAGTGGCCTATCTGGGGAAATATCTAGACCATGAATGGTCAGCTGGGATGATTAGTCCTTCTAGTTTTATAAAAAGTTCTTAGGCTTGAGCTTGCGATAACTTTTCAGATCTTGGAGGCAAAAACGAGTTACAAGGCAAATTTAGAGTCCAAATAAAAACCTGGCAATCAATTTGTAGTTCTCAGTAACTCCAAGTCAAGAAGGAGGCAGAAAAATTGGAAAGCTTGTTTAGAGGCTAAGATTAGTTCGTAGCCAAATATTGAAGGAAACTGGAAGAACTGAAAATTTGGTAAGGGTTGACAAGCTGTGCAAGGTGAGAAAATGCAGTCTAATTTAGAAGTAAACACCAAAAGGGTTTTTCCACAGGAAATGAGAAAGCTTGGTTACCAGACAAGACTAAATTTGCATACCGACCAGTTACCTGCAATTTACAGAGGTGCAAAAGAACTCAAAGATAATGAATAGGGTCAGAATCTGATGATCCAGAAGAGCTTGCTTAGTTTCCCACTGAAACACAAAACGCTCTTACAGTCCCTTTTCCCCTTTTGATCAAAGACAATCTCAAAGAAAGATTATTCTTGATCACAAAACAAGGCTGGTCTCTTTAGACATGTTTACACAGATGCAGCAAGGATAAGTCAACACATGAGTCTTCTATTTGCTTTGCTGGACATTTTCATAAAGAACCTCAGATTGGATTTTTCCAAAGCCTCTTGAGGATGGGAAGCCAAGCCAAAACTTCACCATCATTTTTCACCTGCAGTACCTAGTGATTTGGTGGGAAGTCCTCTCTTCCTGAGGTCCCCAAAATATCCTAAGATTCCTGAGCCTGCCTTGCTCACCTATAAGGCTGGGAACCCTGTAAAGCCAGTTACCAGGCCAGCTTCCCTAAGAGGGACTTTGTAAGCATTGGCCCCATACAGTCTACCTTAATTCCTAAAAAGTGTCTGGTCACATCTGATGAAACGAGCATCCTTCTCAACTATGACATTCTAGGCAATGCCAGCCTTGATTGCATAACCAGTGTTTCCAATTCTGTCCTATTAACAAGGTGGACAGACTCCTACTGAATCTATGCAAATAACCAGGGTGCCACGAAAACAGGAATCCTCAATAAGAGTTCCCCAAATTTTACCGGGTGAGTCAGGGCAGAAAAGATCAATGTTTCATTTCTGCTTTACAAGAGCACAGTCTAATAAATTGTTATGAGGGATAGATAGCTTGAGAGAAAAGAGAGAGTGGTTCCTTACATCCAGAAAACAGAGCATTAAAGCATCAGCACAGTTCCAAGCAAAGCCCATGTCCATCTAGTTTATTCAGTTCATTCAGTGCTTTGTAATTAATTCTTGCTCCACTTGATCTGGGTTAGTCATCTCATGAACACACCTGCTTCTTGACTAGAAGTCTGGGACTCCTGACTCAGTCCACTGGTATGATCTCATAATTATTGCAGCAATGCCATCAGCAGTCTGTACCCAAGAGTACCGCTTCACCAGGCTCTTAGACAGGGATCTGATCTGAGAATATTTGTTGAAGATGGAACACTCTGCCTTATAACCGATTCCAGGTGATTTCATGGAAGCATCAGGAGTAAAACAAAACATACAGGCTCTCCGTAGATGACAAAAGACTAGAAATGTCTATTGTTTGCTCACTGTTGATATTTTTCAAAAGAGAATGATCCGAAGAGGGTTCATTACAAGAATAATGCAATTGACAAGCATTTCTGATCGTTTCCGTGGCATGCAAAACAAACAAAGTCAATTCAAAAAAGTTTTTGACAAAATATGTGTAAGCACAAAGATTTATGCCTATTTTCAAAGAAGAGTAGAGATTACATCTAATTTATGAAAATAAACATACACTTCACAAAGAAAATATACCATATAAAAATCCTGAAACGTTAGATAACATAGATACCTAGCCCAAAGTTAGAATATACCAAGAATATATCAAGATTATCAAGTAAATAGATTCAGTACATCTAAAGTAGTTTCTAAATATCAATAGATTAATAAAATCGATAGATAGATGATGTGAATCCCCAGTATAACACTACCGCCTGAGGTACACTAGATTTGAGTTAAAAAGTAAAGTTGCAACCAAGTTAATGTTTTTTAAAAATAACTGAAATTATGAGTGCTAATACAATACTGCTTTTGTCTTATGGGCTAAGCAACATCAAGACTCTGATAAATAGAAACATATCATGAACAGCAAAGACATTGACCATTGTCTAGAACCTTCCCATACAGAACACAATTGTTTAAATATTTATGTTAATAACATTTTAACCATACAAATTTAACCTAGGGAAGTCTAGGCATTTCTTCTGATTTGAGAACATTTCCCATGTAACTCATCATCAGTGACATATCAAATAACCGTCATTATTCCTAACATTTCTCTTTTTACAAAAGAGATTTTTCAGAAACCCTCTGGGAAATCTCAAAAACAATTTTAGGTGCTGACAAGGCTAATCAAACTTTGAGCTTAACATAACTCTAAGACGGCAAGGCCCTCAAACCCATGTACATTTTCTGTACCTTAACTTGTTTGCTTGTCTCAAGTGCAGACCCCGCCCCATGTGCTTAACCACAAACCAATACTTCCTGCCTTGTCTTCCCTGTTAGTACAATATTTGATGAAGGCTAAGTTTCAAGAACCCCCTCCCACAGCAGCTTTCATCTCCCCTCCTCCTTTCCCAGGCATCTCTGCATTTAAAAGCTTTGCCCACCCATCCCTCCCCTGAGACATTTCTGACTTAGTCTTCGAGCATCTTCCTATTATGATACTCTTCTCCTTCTATTGCAATAACCCCCTTAAAGAAATCCTTCATACTAATGTCCAGATTGCATTTTTTTTCTTTGACACTGATGATGCTGTAACTCTGCCCCCAGGACGTTGCTTTCTTCACCCAGGGGTCAATGCCATCTTAGCAGATGCTGAGTCCTTTCCCGGCTGGGAGGTCGGGATCCACAGCGGTGAGTCTAACTCCCGGTACGGTGTTCCAAACATGTGTCTGTTGTAGCATGGTAAAGATTTGGCTTTATTCTTCATTTTTGTCTTTTTCTTTCCTTCTATTTCTCTGCCTTCTTCTGGCTTTCCTGGGTGTGAGTAAAGCCTCTGATTCTCTCCTGGGATATGACATCTTGGGTTAAGATCCTTAGAGCCAACAGGTATTCCTTTCATTATCATGGGAAACTGCCAATCTAACCATTGTTCCACACACTTTTCCCTGTGGGGGATGTGCATTCGAACCAATTTCACCCAATCTCTTCGAAATGACAAAATTTCACTAGGAAAAAAAAAAAAACTTAAAATTTCAATGGCTTCTTTGGGGAACTTAGGATCTTTGCGAATTGATTCATTCTGAGCAAGGATCTGGAATCCCATGACTCCAAAATTGCATCCAAACAGTGGACTGCTTTTATTGTTTGGCACAAAGAAACAGAACAATATCTGTTCCACAAAAACTCTCAGAGACCACTGCTTCCTTCAAAGACCAATTCCCTTCCTCAGTGTCTTCTAAGACCTATGCCTTCCCATCACCATCCCCTAACTTCTGCCTCCTTTTTTCCATCCTCAACGTTCCCTTCAGCTCCCTAGAAGCCTTTGTTCTTCCCCCTTCAACACCTCTACCTCCTCCTCTCCACTATCCACCCCTGCCAGGCCTTCCCTTTCTCACTCAGGCTCCTCAACTCCCTGTAGACACCTGAGGCTTAAGTCCCCCTACACTGTTGGGGCTCTGAGGAGCTCAGTGACACCAAGAGCAAAAGCCTGTGGCTGAAAAAGCTGATTGGAAACACGTTGCATGTTTACTCCACTCAGATGGACTTTGGAGACCCCAGATGGCCACTTGGTTTCTCCTCCATTCCTCTCCCAAAATGCAGTCCACAGCCTCCATAGAATTACATGTGAGGGCAAAGAACATCTTAAGGGTCTCCTCCACAAATACTGGGGAAACTCCTTCAGCCTTTGCATTGAGCAAGTTACTTCAATTTGCCCCATCTGCCAAAAATATAATCTTTGTAAAAATATAGAAGTGAGGCAAGGAGTAGAGTCAGCTCTTTTCTATGAACCAGTGAGTTTTGAGTTTTTGTGTTTATGCCTGAACAAGAGTTAAAATTTTTTAATTAAAAATTAAAGCTAGAAGCTCTCTGTGCCTATCTATATGTGTGTATGTATGTATGTACGTTCTATTACGCGTGTGTAGTAGTTTCCTACCTCCAAATATTATTACCACATTAAACTCTAAAATTCCTTAAAGGAGCGCTTTTTGGATTGGTTAAGAGATAAATAAGAGTTTATATAATTTTAATATTCCTGAAATTCCCAGAAATTAAGACAATTACATCTCTAATATATTCAATATGGGGGAAAAAGTATTCTTATAGAAACTTACCAAAATGTTTTTTTAAAATTCAAGGTCACATGATTTAGGTACATCTTTGACAAATGAGACTATTTTAATGTTGTTGGTTTAATAAATACAGTTACAACTTTTGAGTTATCAGCCTTGCAAGAATACATTTTTATTTTAATCAAGTATGTTCTTCCTAAACTCAATCAGGTTAAGTTTACTTTTTGCTTGGTAACAAGTATATTCTAACAATATGCTTGAACTGTTCATGGCATATCATGTCTCAGAGTTGTTATGTTGTATCTGATATTTTTTTCTCTGTAAAGATTATGCTTATCCATTTCCACAAATAAGATATAATATCCAGTGTTCTTTGAAAATAGGATTCATCATTCTGTTTGGCATGTTTCATCTAAAACTTTTTGAACTGACTTTTTTAAGTGTCACATGAACAATCATGTTTCCTTATCAATTGTACTATTTTAATAGTGAACTCTGATCAGATCTTTTACCTTTGAAAATTATAAAAAAATACATTAACCCTGGGGGCGGAGCAAGATGGCGGAGGAGCAGGAGACCTGGATTTCGTCTGGTCTCAGGAATTCAGCTGAATAGGGAGCAAACCACTCTGAACACCTACGAACTCAACAGGAGATCGAACAGGAGAGTAGCAACAACTCTCTGAACAGAGAAGCGACCACTTTCTGGAAGGTAGGACGTGCGGAGAAGTGAATCCGAGGCGATATTCGGGAGGATAGTCGGTGGGGGAGGGGGCCTCCGTCGGCCGCTTCTGGCAAGTGCTAGAGCCGCGGAGCACAAAATCGGACCTTTTAGAAGTTGGCTCCGCGGAGGGACGTCGCTCCAGTGGCTAAGCGGGGGGTGGAACCCTCGCGGGACAGTGTGGTCTCAGGACCCTCGGGGTCACAGAAAGACCGGGGATGTCTGAGTGCGGCAGAGCTCCCAGGTATAGGAGCGGGGAAGCCGGCTGCAGAGACGGAGCCGAGGCGCGGGCTCTCAGCTCGGGGTGGCCATAAACTGTGATCCGCGGCCCAGTCGGGCCACTGCTCCTCCAGCAGGGACCCAACAAGCAGCAGAGCCAGGGAGACTCCCTTTCCTCCCCCAGGAGAAGTGGCGCGGGAGCGCACCGCAGGGATCTGCTGGTTTTGGAGACTCCACACAGGGTCGGGTGCCAGAGATAGAAACCCTCAGTCACAGGCTGGGTGAGCACGGAGTGCGGCCGGAGACCAGGGAGATGGGAGTGATTGACTGCTTTTCTCTGGGGGCGCACTGAGGAGCAGGGCCCCGAGTTCTCAGCTCCTCTGAGCAGAGAGTGGGAGGCCACCATTTTCACCCTGGTCCTCCAAAGCTGTACCGAGAGCTTGCAGGGAAAAAAAGCTCCTGAGAGCAAACCCCAGCAGCTTGCTTAGCCTGGACCGACAAGGGCTGGGCAATTCAACCTCCGGCAAAGACATTTGGGAACCACGGCAACAGGCCCCTCCCCCAGAAGATCAGCATGAACAGCCAGCCAGCCAAGACCAAGTTTACCGATCAAGGAGAACAGGAGAACTCCAGCGCTAGGGGAACACTGCACATAGAATTCATGGCTTTTTTACCATGATTCACTAGTTTTTCAAAGTTAATTTTTTAACTGTGTTTTTTTTAATTTTTCAACCAACATCTTATCAATCCCTTTTTAAAAAAAACATTTTTTATTTTTCATTTTTAGAGTCATATTTTATGCCTTCGTAGTAGTTACCCTTATTTTTGGCATATATATATAAGTTGTTCTCTCTTTAAAATTTTGAGATACAGTTTCTTCTAACAGATCAAAATATACCCTAAATCACTAGTGTATGGCTTTGTGCTAGTCTCCTGCCTGATCACATTCTCTTTTTTTTCTTTTCTTTTTTTTTTTAAACTTCTTTCTTTTTTCAAACAACTTCTTATCAATTCCTTTTATAAAATCTTTATAATTTTCATCTTTACAGTCATCTTCCATCCCTTCATTGTATCAACCCTTATGTTGTACATATAGGAGTCTTTCTTCCTTTAAAATTTTAGGAGGCACTTTCTTCTAACAGACCAAAATACAGCCAAAATCTAGTGTGTGGCACTTATCTATGCACTAGCCTGATCATATTTGATCATATTCTGTTTTTTTTGTTTTGTTCTGTTTTTGTTTGTTTTTATCTTTTCTTTTTCTTTCTTTTTTTTTCCCCTCTTTCTTTTTTCTTTCTTTCCCTTTCTTTTCCCCTGGTTTCAGGTCTTTTCTGATTTATATAGAGTATATTTGCGGGGGATATCGTTAACCTGTTTGCATTTTGTTCTCTCATTCATCTATTCTCCTCTGGACAAAATGACGAGACGAAAAAAATCACCTCAGCAAGAAGAACAAGAGGTAGTACCGTCTGCCAGGGACCTACTCAATACGGACATTAGTATGATGTCGGACCTAGAGTTCAGAATCATGACTTTAAAGATACTAGCTGGGCTTGAAAAAAGTGTGGAAGTTATTAGAGAAACCCTTTCTGGAGAAATAAAAGAACTAAAATCTAACCAAATCGAAATCAAAAAGGCTATTAATGAGGTGCAATAAAAAATGGGGGCACTAAGTGCTAGGATAAAGGAGGCAGAAGAGAGAATCAGCAATATAGAAGACCAAATGATGGAAAATAAAGAGGCTGAGAGAAAGAGAGATAAACAACTACAGGACCACGAGGGCAGAATTAGAGGGATAAACGATACAATAAGATGAAACAACCTTAGAATAATTGGGATCCCAGAAGAAGAAGAAAGAGAGAGAGGGGCAGAAGGTATATTGGAGCAAATAATAGCAGAGAACTTCCCTAATGTGGGGAAGGAAACAGGCATCAAAATCCAGAAGGCACAGAGAACCCCTCTCAAAATCAATAAAAATAGGTCAACACCCCGACATCTAACAGTAAAACTGACGAGTCTCAGAGACAAAGAGAAAATCCTGAAAGCAGCTCAGGAGAAGAGATCTCTAACCTACAATGGTAGAAACATTAGATTGGCAACAGACCTATCCACAGAGACCTGGAAGGCCAGAAAGGACTGGCAAGATATCTTCAGAGCACTAAACGAGAAAAATATGCAGCCAAGAATACTATATCCAGCTAGGCTGCCATTGAAAATAGAAGGAGAGATAAAAAGCTTGCAGGACAAACAAAAACTAAAGGAATTTGCAAACACGAAATGAGCCCTACAAGAAATATTGAAAGGGGTCCTCTAAGCAAAGAGAGAGCCTAAAAGCAGCCTAGATCAGAAAGGAACACAGACAATATACAGTAAGAGTCACCTTACAGGCAATACAATGGCACTAAATTCATATCTTTCAATAGTTACCCTGAATGTAAATGGGCTAAATGCCCCAATCAAAAGACACAGGCTATCAGATTGGATTAAAAAACAAGACCCATCAATATGCTGTCTGCAAGAGACTCATTTTAGACCCAAACACACCCCCACATTGAAAGTGAGGAGTGGAAACCATTTACCATGTTAATGGACACTAAAGAAATCTGGGGTGGCAATCCTTATATCAGACAAATTAGATTTTAAAACAAAGACTGTAATAAGAGATGAAGAAGGACACTATATCCTACTTAAAGTGTCTATCCAACAAGAGGATCTAACAATTGTAAATATCTGTGCCCCTAACATGGGAGCAGCCAATTATATAAGGCAATTAATAACAGAAGCAAAGAAACACATTGACAACAATACAATAATAGTGGGGGACTTTAACACCCCCCTGACTGAAATGGACAGACCATCTAAGCAAAAAAATCAACAAGGAAATAAAGACTTTAAATGACACACTGGACCAAATGGACTTCACAGACATATTCAGAACATTCCATCCCAAAGCAACGGAATACACATTCTTCTCGAGTGCCCATGGAACCTTCTCCAGAAGTGATCACATTCGAGGTCACAAGTCAGGTCTCAACCGGTACCAAAAGATTGGGATTAGTCCCTGCATATTTTCAGACCACAATGCTTTGAAACTAGAACTCAATCACAAGAGGAAGTCGGAAAGAACTCAAATACATGGAGGCTAAAGAGCATCCTACTAAAAGAATGAATGGGTCAACCAGGAAATTAAAGAAGAATTTAAAAAATTCATGGAAACCAATGAAAGTGAAAACACAACTGTTCAAAATCTTTGGGATACAGCAAAGGCAGTCCTGAGAGGAAAGTATATAGCAATACAAGCCTTTCTCAAGAAACAAGAAAGGTCTCAAATACACAACCTAACCCTACACCTAAAGGAGCTAGAGAAAAAACAGCAAATAAAGCCTAAAGCCAGCAGGAGAAGAGAAATAATAAAGATTAGAGCAGAAATCATTGAACTAGAAACCAAAAGAACAGTAGAACAGATCAACGAAACTAGGAGCTGGTTCTTTGAAAGAATTAACAAGATTGATAAACCCCTGGCAAGCCTTATCGAAAAGAAAAGACAAATGACCTAAATCAACAAAATCATGAATGAAAGAAGAGAGATCACAACTAACACCAAAGAAATACAAACAATTATAAGAACATATTATGAGCAACTCTATGCCAGCAAATTAGATAACCTGGAAGAAATGGGTGCATTCCTAGAGATGTATCAACTACCAAAATTGAACCAAGAAGAAATAGAAAACCTGAACAGGCCTTTAACCACTAAGGAAATTGAAGCAGTCATCAAAAATCTCCCAACAAACAAAAGCCCAGGGCCAGATGGCCTCCCAGGGGAATTCTACCAAACATTTCAAGAAGAATTAATAGCTATTCTCCTGAAACTTCCAAAAAATAGAAATGGAAGGAAAATTTCCAAAGTCATTTTATGAGGGCACCATTACCTTGATTCCAAAACCAGACAAAGATCCCATCAAAAAGGAGAATTACAGACCAATATCCTTGATGAACATGGGTGCAAATATTCTCACGAAAACACTAGCCAATAGGATCATACAGTACATTGAAAGGATTATTCACCATGACCAAGTGGGATTTATCCCTGGGCTGCAAGGCTGGTTCAACATCCGCAAATCAATCAACATGATACAATACATTAACCAAAGAAAGAACAAGAATCATATGATCCTCTCAATAGATGCAGAAAAAGCATTTGACAAAGTACAGCATCCTTTCTTGATCAAAACTCTTCAGAGTATAGGGATAGAGGGTACATACCTCAATATC
The DNA here is from genome assembly GCF_003265705.2 of Callorhinus ursinus. NCBI lineage: Eukaryota > Metazoa > Chordata > Mammalia > Carnivora > Otariidae > Callorhinus > Callorhinus ursinus. Next base: position 68,109,194 of record NW_027397067.1, on the reverse strand, counting down.
ATAAAAGCCATCTATGAAAAACCGACAGCGAATATCATTCTCAATGGGGAAAAGCTGAGAGCTTTTCCCCTAAGGTCAGGAACGCGGCAGGGATGTCCACTCTCACCACTGCTATTCAACATAGTATTAGAAGTCCTAGCCACAGCAATCAGACAACAAAAAGAAATCAAAGGCATCCAAATCGGCAAAGAGGAAGTCAAACTCTCACTCTTTGCAGATGATATGGTACTGTATGTGGAAAAACCAAAGGACTCCACCCCAAAACTGCTAGAACTCATACAGGAATTCAGTAAAGTAGCAGGATATAAAATCAATGCACAGAAATCAGTGGCATTCCTATACACCACCAACAA
>NW_027397067.1:68095321-68108441 GCF_003265705.2 Callorhinus ursinus | reverse complement strand
AGCCACTCTGGAAAACAGTATGGAGGTTCCTCAAACAGTTGAAAATAGAGCTACCATACGATCCAGCAATTGCCCTACTGGGTATTTACCACAAAGATACAAATGTAGGGATCCGAAGGGGTACGGGCACCCCAATGTTTATAGCAGCAATGTCCACAATAGCCAAACTGTGGAAAGAGCCAAGATGTCCATCGACAGATGAATGGATAAAGAAGATGTGGCATATATACACAATGGAATATTATGCAGCCATCAAAAGGAATGAGATCTTGCCATTTGCAACAACGTGCATGGAACTGGAGGGTGTTATGCTGAGTGAAATAAGTCAATCAGAGAAAGATATGTATCATATGACCTCACTGATATGAGGAATTCTTAATCTCAGGAAACAAACTGAGGGTTCCTGGAGTGGTGGGGGTGTGGGAGGGATGGGGTGGCTGGGTGATAGACATTGGGGAGGGTGTGTGCTATGGTGAGTGCTGTGAATTGTGCAAGACTGTTGAATCACAGATCTGTACTTCTGAAACAAATAATGCAATATATGTTAAGAAAAAAAAAGAAGTTAGCAGGAGGGGAAGAATGAGGGGGCGTAAGTCGGAGGGGGAGACGAACCATGAGAGACGATGGACTCTGAAAAACAAACTGAGGGTTCTAGAGGGGAGGGCGGGGTGGGGATGGGTTAGCCTGGTGATGGGTATTAAAGAGGGTACATTCTGCGTGGAGCACTGGGTGTTATACACAAACAATGAATCATGGAACACTACATCAAAAACTAATGATGTAATGTATGGTGATTAACATAACAATAAAAAAATTAAAAAAAAATACATTAACCCTGGCTATTTTAAGTTTTCTTTCATTTACAGGTGGTTTTGTGTTTTACTCTGATGCTTCCCGAAGAACCTTTGCAAAAGCTGAGTGCTTTGTCTTTAACAAAAAAGGACTATCCTAGAGACTCATGGAAGTGGACCATGCCAAGTACTCTTGGGTACAGACTGCTGATGGCATTGCTTCAATAATTATGAGATCATACTAGTGGACTGAGTCAGGAGTCCCAGACTTTCGTCAAGAAGCAGGTGTGTTCATGAGATGACTAACCCAGATCAAGTGGAGCAAGAATTAATTACAAAGCACTGAATAAACTAGATGTACATGGGCTTTGCTTGGAACTGTGCTGATGCTTTAATGCTCTGTTTTCTGGATGTAAGGAACCACTCTCTCTTTTCTCTCAAGCTATCTATCCCTCATAACAATTTATTAGACTGTGCTCTTGTAAAGCAGAAATGAAACATTGATCTTTTCTGCCCTGACTCACCCGGTAAAATTTGGGGAACTCTTATTGAGGATTCCTGTTTTCGTGGCACCCTGGTTATTTGCATAGATTCAGTAGGAGTCTGTCCACCTTGTTAATAGGACAGAATTGGAAACACTGGTTATGCAATCAAGGCTGGCATTGCCTAGAATGTCACAGTTGAGAAGGATGCTCGTTTCATCAGATGTGACCAGACACTTTTTAGGAATTAAAGTAGACTGTATGGGGCCAATGCTTACAAAGTCCCTCTTAGGGAAGCTGGCCTGGTAACTGGCTTTACAGGGTTCCCAGCCTTATAGGTGAGCAAGGCAGGCTCAGGAATCTTAGGATATTTTGGGGACCTCAGGAAGAGAGGACTTCCCACCAAATCACTAGGTACTGCAGGTGAAAAATGATGGTGAAGTTTTGGCTTGGCCTTCCTATCCTTTCCTTTGGAAAAATCCAATCTGAGGTTCTTTATGAAAATGTCCAGCAAAGCAAATAGAAGACTCATGTGTTGACTTATCCTTGCTGCATCTGTGTAAACATGTCTAAAGAGACCAGCCTTGTTTTGTGATCAAGAATAATCTTTCTTTGAGATTGTCTTTGATCAAAAGGGGAAAAGGGACTGTAAGAGCATTTTGTGTTTCAGTGGGAACCTAAGCAAGCTCTTCTGGATCATGAGATTCTGACCCTATTCATTATCTTTGAGTTCTTTTGCACCTCTGTAAATTGCAGGTAACTGGTCAATATGCAAACTTTGTCTTGTCTGACAGACACTAATTAGCTTCCTTTCCCACTATGGATAAAGTAGTGTTGATATCTACTCATAAATCGGATTTGGATCTGTTACTTTACAGAGATTGTCAACCCTTACCAAATTTTCAATTCTTCCAGTTTCCTTCAATATCTGCCTACAGCCTTTCAAACTAACCTGTCCAACTTTTCTCCCTTCCTCCTCACTTCAACTAAACATGATTGCTACGATTACAACTGCAACTGCTCATGATTGCATGAACATGATTGTCCAGATCCTTATTAGGACTCTAAGTTGCCTTGTAACTGGTCTCCCCCCTCCAGGATCTAAAGAAACATTGCATCAGTCCTTGCATGGAGCAGATTTTTCCCTGGACAAGCTGCTGAGTGACTAAGAAAGTCTGGTGAAATGCTCAGGTCATGCATGCCTTCATAAGGGAAGTAACCCAGACTCTGGGCAACATAATTAAGAGCATAATACAACTCAGGGAACTGTGCTGCACAATCAAACTATTTCATCCACTGATCTCCTAGATTTCACTGGGCTGGAGAGTCTTAGGGTTCAACTTCTGGCTCTTTACTTTAATATATTCCTTTATATTAACATTTATCTTTTTCATTTTAGGCATCCCATTGAAGGACACTGAAACAACTGACCTTTGCCTGCACACCAAAATGATGGTAAACTAGCCTTCTTTCATTTTAGGCATCCCACTGAAGGACACTGAAACAACTGACCTTCGCCTGCACAGCAAACAGATAGTAAACTAGCCTTCTACTAGGGATATCACTGAGAAAATGCTGGCCCTCAGGTCTGTTTCACTCAGCCATCTCCTGTTTGAATTATTCCTTATCTCTGAATTATTCCTGGAGAGTCTCTCTGAGCCTGCCTTGAACAAGGAGAGGGACTGACAAGGCTGATGAAACTTTGTGCTTCACACGAGTTCAGGCTGCTTTGCTGAAGACCACTAGGTCCCAACTCTATGTACACTTTAGCTTGTTTACTTCATCTGAGACCCAGAACCCCAAGCCCATGTGCCTGAGCACAAACCAACTTTTCTGCCTCACCTTTTCTATTAGTACAATATTTGATGCAGTTCATTAAGTTCCAAGGCCCCTCCCACACACCAGCTATTGGCATGACATCATTCTTGTGCTTTCCACAAACACCTATCCCAGGGTCTCTGCTTACAGAAGCTTTGTTCCCACTCCCCTTGCCTGAAACTGTTTTGGCTCGGGCTTTGAGCATCTCTCTGTAATAGTCTTGTTCAATAACGTCTTTCTTTACTCGGGTCCAGACTTAACTTTTTTTTTTTCCTTGACAATTTCCTTGGCAAAAGATATCTAGGATTTGATTTCGGGAAGGTAAAATATAAAAAGCAGTCAAGTTTGAACACTTGATTAAATAGGATCATGGATTACTAAGAAATAAGAGCTGGTTATCTAGTTAACCAAAATGACAGTATAAATTTTAAAGTAGACATAGGAGGTATGTGACTATAAAGAACTTAAGTTATTTTTAAGTGAAAAGACTTTGTTCTCTCAAATAATTAAAGATATGACAAAATCAACAAGTGTAGGAATTATTCTAATAAGACCTGAATAGTTATTTTCTAGGCAGATTATTCTCAAGGTAGAGAAAAGTATTTTACAAGCACTTATTAAGAGAACTCCAGTAATCCAAGAAAAAATTGTCATTTTAACAGAGAGAAAACCAAATGCTAGTTTTGAAACAGCATATTTGGTACTAACACTCTTACTAAAAATCTTATAAATAAACTCGCAAACCTCAGCCAGCTTTGACTACAAGAAGTAAAATTCCTGTTCCGTGAACCATCTGCAACTTTGTCTATCCAAACAAGTTTTATCATACACTTATCTCTCTCTCTCTCTCTCTCTCATTTTGGAATGAGTTGTTTTACTTTGGAACAAAGCTTCTCTTGTTTTCCTTAACAAAATACCTCCTGCACACTTTGCATGCAAAGTTGTTCCTCTCTGCTCCTCTCACTCCTAATAGAGCCTCATTCACATATATTGATTCTAAGTTTTCACTACAGCCACTTCTATTGCATAGAGAAGACTAGGCAGTGGTGTAAGAGAAGAAGTATTTCCAGGGCATGTGTCAAAATGGCGAGGCAAATCTTATTAGAGCTACTGCAGTAGAGGAGAGAGGCTTCAGTGTAGCCCTGAGTCCCATTCTACACAGCACGGACAACTGGAGATCTACAGCCAAGGAGCTGAGTGAGGGGGTGAGTGGATAGAAAATTATTGAGAGGAACTTGTTTAGATACCAAAGTAAGGAGATTCTTGCCAAACTAGCTTAACAAGATTCTTACCAAAAGCAGGCCAGTGACTTAGATATCCAGGGCAGGGGATGAGGAGCTCGATCAAATATCAAGGATGATCAGATATAAAGGGGAGCAGTTGTCAATTAACTAGCTTAGGATTCTTTGGTAAAATGGGGCTCAGCAGGCCAAGGTCGAGGCTCATCTAGAAGAAGACTCACGGGAGCCTGACTAAAGTATGGTCAAGGAAGGAGTGCCTGTTAGTAAATAACTATAAACTGTCTTTCATATACCAGTATTTTCTAGCCGACTAGCAGAGCTTTTCAATATACATCTCGTAATTTTTTATAGCCATGAACATCCCTCACAGTATAGTGTCTCAATGTGGCAAAAATGAACATGGCCATTAACAGACCCAAATATATAGCCTCTCTGTATTATATAAAAACAAGAGGCAAAAAGTATATAAAAATGAAATTGTATTTAGCAATTAAGGCTTCAGTATTTTATCTTACTTAGATCCAATGTAGGTATCTAATGATTCATGAATTAGCTCAATTTAGCATCAGTCCAAGGTTTTAAGTTACCAGATGATTTTGGAAACTGTCTTCAAGCTGACATTCTACAAAACAGAATTATTTTTGAAATAAAGTTTGTCCAAATAATGACTTAATTTGACTAAATACAAATTTACATTTTTTATAATCTTAAAATATAGTAACTGAAATGATAGCATATTAAACCAGCACACCTTTACAAGTTGAGGAGAAACATGCCCAAGTAAAATAAAAATGTATGTTTGTATTACACTTAATGCTGACAACTCAGAAGATAAAGCTGTTCTTATTAAACCAACAATATTAAATTAGTCTCATTTGCCAAAGTAACCTAAATTATGTAAACTTGAATTCTTTGAACATTTGAGTAACTGCCTATAAGGAAGTATTTTGAGTATATTGAAAGTATTCAAAATTCAATTTTTTCAATATTTGAGAATTTTTAGGAATAGGCTCGTTTGTTTAAGACCTTAGTTAGCTCTGTGAATTAGAGTAGAGTTCTATTTAAAAATTTTGTGATCTAATTAATAATACCATCTGGAGGTAGGAAAATATTACATACCTATAGACACATAAACATACATCTAGATCTAGAAAACTTATAGCTTCAATTCCAAAATTTCAGTCCATACATCAGGGGTAAACCCAGAAATACAAAACTCCTTTCATATAAAAAGAAAATATGGCAAACTTCTGAGAGCACAGAGTTTTAATCTCTGTTAATCAACCATGAGATAAAGAACAAGAAGCTGAAGTGTCTGTTTTGCCTTGTCAGCAGATTCAGACGAAAAGAGGGAGTTTGCTGGGTTTTGTCACACGTGATCAGACCTTGTAGAAAAGAGTTTCAAGTGGAAGAAACAACAAAAGGAATGAAATTTCTAGTCACCCCTGAAGGTAGGCTAAGTCATGTCTCCTTCCTCAGCCCAGCACCCCCTTCTGCATGAAGTGCACTTACTTTGCATGCCCACCCCCACACACACACCTCCTTACATGTAGCCTCTCTTCCTCTCTTAACACTTCTACTGACATCTCTCCATCTCCACTGATGCCAGCCCAATCACTCTATCACCTGATCCTTCAAGGCCACTTACTACCTCCTAAATGGTCTCCTGCCTTCCAGTCTTTTCTCCCACAATTCAGTTTCCATGGAGCAGTCAAAGCAAATTAAAGTGAAAATCTGATTTTTTACTAATCTGTTAAAGAAATTTCAATCTCTCCCAGTTACCCTTCCAAAATGGTCTATACTGCAGAGCAGAGCATTCAAGCTCCTCATGTTCTGACTCACTTCCTTTCTTTTGCCAACCCTGAGCAGACTCTACACTCCAGCTCTAGTGAACACTCCTAGTTCCCAAACACACCATGCTCTCCTCCATGTCTAGGTGCTTGCTTGTGTTTTCCCTTCAGCCTCCAGTGCCCTCTATCTAGCTAAGTCCTTAAAGCACATACACATGAGGTTTAGAGGACACATACTCTGGGTTTGTCCCTGACCCCACTTCTTCTCTCAGCCTTCCCAAATCTGAATGAACTGGAATTCCTCCATCCCCTACTCTCTTCTTTCTTAGCACTTACCATACCATTTTGAAAATTCCCCTTTCTTTGCCTGTTTCTGCAAATGAACCAGAAACTCCCTGTAAGTTGAGACCATGTGTTCTCTATTGCTTTTTCATGGCAAGGGGAGATGGGGGTTGTGGTAGTGAGTGGGCATCAGTGCCCAGAAGGCAGTGCCTGGGACACTACAATCATGCAGTGAACACTTGTAACATTAATAAGTGGGTGAACTTATCATGTGTCTTTATAGTTATACAATATAGTGGGATGATACGACACATCTCACAATTGTGTTGTGGAGACAAAACAAGCTTATGGAAAGCAATTAGAAAAAGCTAAAGACTATATGAGGTGGAATATGAAATAGAGTGATTTATTTTTTAAAAACTGTGTCGCATTTCACAAAACCTAATGAACGTTAGCACCCACTAACCAGCCACCTCAGGGACCTGGATATGCACTGCTTTGGCAATTGCCTATCCTCACTCAAAAAAACAGGAAGGAATTCCTCCCAAGATCCTGATTCCTTCCATAGACAGTATCTGAGCAAGTTGCATGCTGACAAATCTGTTTCATTCCTTTCTAGTTAACCAAAATGAATATCCTCCTGGCTTTCCTGACAATGGGATGCATTCTCCAAAATCAAATTTACAATTACAATGATCTTGGCACCACACAGTGCCCTGTGCATACACAAGACTTGATAAATACTTGCTGAATCAGTGACTTGCAGAAGAGCTTCCCACCACTTTGGGAATGATTGTGATTTCCCTAATTTCCTTGTTTTTCTTCTGCTGAAACATTCTGCTTGCAATACCACTCATGATTATTCAGACCAGTCAAAAGGAAAAAAAATTTTTTATCCTGACTAACCATATTCATAAACATGAGTTACAGTGGCTGAAACATGTTCCAGAGGAGTGTGCTCTGAACCTGCCAAGCAGCACCACAGGTAAATAGCCTTTTAAAGGAACTGCATCTCGGCGGAGAACATTCATGGGAATATGAAAATGCTGAGGTTCAAACTGTCTGTCTTCATTTGGGTTCCCCCAGAAGCAGACCCTGACCCAAAGATTTATTGCAAAGAGACTTGGAATAAGATCCCAGGAAATATCTGTAGGGGGATGGAGACTGGGGACAGGCGTGAAGCTGGAGCCAAGAGAACACCTTTGTGGGAGACTGTGTTTCAGCCTCCAGGGGGCAGTGTGGTACACATCTCAGAGATGACTGAAGAACTGAGAAATCTGGGCTGTTTCAAGCACTAATTCCCATTAGATGAGAACTGCTCTGAGGATATTAATTCCCCAGCATTTATAGCCTACCTGACATCGGGCCAAGCATGTTAGCTTGCCAGAGGAAGCCCTTAGAAAACCACAAGTTCTTGTAGCATGAAGTAGTTTCCTGAACCACCAAGTCCTCAGGGTAAGGGACATGGGTAGTGTCTCTAACTACACTTAGTATAGTATACACAAGTTCTGAATTGCAAGATGCATTCACGGAACTTAGACTCAGTCACATTTCAGCTGAGCCAAAGCAACTGCACCTGTAATAGGCTGTCTCAGCCAATACACTGCAAAAAAGAATTATGAATTTCTTGAGCTTCATTAAATGTCTGCAGTGCGCCCATACAACAGCGGGATTTCTGAACACTTCTCCAGATTTTCATTCACTCCTTTTGTACATAAGTGAGACTAGTTCCCTCAAGCAAATGAAACATGCTTATCCTCTCTTGAAACCTTGATTCCATCCACCCTTTCAGAAGCAGACCCTGCATTGAGGAATCCAGTGCAAGGGATGGGTTGAGGAAGTGCTCCCCCAAGGAACCAGGAACGGAGAGGAGGAAGCCAAGTAAGGGTGTGATGTCTGTGCAACCCCTGTCTGCAGCCTGAACCTGCAGAGAGTTCTGGAGTATAAATTACACTCTGGAGGTGCTCTTAAGACAAAGGAGGAGGGCTCTTGCATTCCTATAGTCACCCGGGATTGGCAACGGACTGGTCTGAGGGGGTGCCAGCCTCCAGTGCCCAGGCACAGTCCTCTGTGGCAAACAGGAAGAGGTTGGGAGCTGGTAAAAGGGACCCGAGGTGCTCTGGGGGGGCACATTAAGTTCACTCCTCTGTCAGATTCTTCCATTTTCTGGACGGCCACAATTCCTGGGGACAAATTTATGACAGGAAAGTTAATAGAATAAGCTAATCTCCTGTGCTGCCTTTGGACCTCAGACCGCAGGTGCTGCTCATCATCTCCCTTCCCTATCACTCTTTTAGATTCCCCTTGAGCTCTGGTGGGTACTTCTTACCCTCATCTCTAAGGAGTCTGGGCCCCCAGTTGCCATGTTTTACAAGGCCGTAGCACAGGAGTACTAAGAGATGCCCCAGTGGGCTTCCTGAGTGCCAAATGTATCCTTGCCTGCTCCCATTATACAGCAGCAACCCTTGCTTATGCCCCAGGAACTCATCTCTTTCACACCTCTCCTGACGCTATACTCCCACTGAGTTTCAGCCCAGGATCTCACCTCTTCCATGAAACCTTCCAGATGCTTGTAGACCACAGAGCTTTCTTCTCCCCCTAACTCACAGAACTTCCTGCTTATGCCTCTCCTCAGGGCTGCGTCACATTCTACGCTGTGATTCCTCATTACGGGATTTTTTTGACTTTGGACAGTGTCATTGGGTTGACGTCTGAGTGTATGTCTTGTCTTTCCAGTGGGAACCTGACCAGTGGTTACTGGTACCTCCAGTGCCCTGTACAGACTGTGTGCCACCCCCGTGCTTAGTGAACACAGGTTGGATCTGCAGCTGAACAGCTTAAAGAATGGCACCTCTGCACTCTAGAACTGGAGCATGATCTTCTCATCAGAAGCCTTGCTTCTCACGGTTCCCTAATTCACTTGGCATTCAATGACACTCTCTGTCACTTAGTTCACAATTATCTTTCAAACAAGAACAACAACAACACAAAAAAGATAGCTTTGATAAATCTAACTTTTTCACATGTTGAAACTGGCCCAAACTCTTAAAAGCATATATTTTTACATAATTTATTACAAATGACTCACAGATGAAGCCATAAATTTCCCCCACCCAGAGAAATGTTCTCTTTTTTTGGCACTGTTTCAACCTTGAAGTTGACAAACCTAGTTTGTTTGGGGATAGTGAGTATTTGTGAAGAAGGCATAGAAAACATTTTCAATAATCACATAAAAAGTCAGTTTAACTTACAGTGAACACGTTTTTGGTGCCAAGAATTGCCCTAGGTATTTTATACAGACTGGTTGTCCAGAAATCTTTTTTTTTTCTCTTCTCCTTTCTGAAGCTCATATGTTGCAGTGTTTTGAGGTACAGCATAGCCTCTTGTGGAAGCTTAAAGAGAAAGGGGAAAACCCAAGTCACTTCATTTTGCAATTAATTACTTCTTCTGGGAACACTTTGCCTTGCAATTGTAGTATTTCTCTCTCTCTATTTATTATTTCTGATTGTTTCGGTCTTGTATACTCCACCCAGAAACAAAAAAAATGTATACAAAAATAGAACTAATCTTGACTATGTGACTCCAAGTACGTAATCTGTCCTCCATAAGCAGTACTGGAATGAAATAAAATATTTATATGACTATTAACAAAAGGCAAGATATATTGAATGCTTGCTGTGAGCCAGGCATTCTGTAAAGCACTTTATACACACTATCTCATTCAATACTCATAACAAGTTCCAGAAATAGGTACTGTTATTAGCCCTGTTTTACAGATACGGCCTGAGTCACTTCCCAAAGTTCGCACAGCAAGTAAGGACAGAGGCTGAGATAAGGCTGCAGAGGGTAAAGAGCCCTGGTTCTCTCCTTGGAGATGGCTCACTAAGTCATAGTCTCAGCCCCGGTCTTGCTAGCCAAGGGATCAAAAGTAAATCCCAAACTCCTTACGTCTCTGTTTCTTCGCTTATTGACTGTAACCACTGACACCCACACTGTCCATTCACTTCTGTCCACCCATCTATTTGTCTGTCTTAGAACACTTAACTCTCATTGTTTTATATTTTGTTTATAAGAGTTACTGGTGGCTCTCAAAGAGCAGAAAATATGTCATACCCATCTTCATAGTCATAGCTTCCAGGCAAAGACGATTATATAAGTGATGTCAGATGATCTGAACCTAGGTCGTCTGGCTCCAGAATTTGTGCTCTTAAGGACTATGGCATCCAAGACAGGAATCTGCTTTTCTTTTTAAACCCACGTCTGGTTCGGAGTAGGTCTTTAAATTGTTTCTATCTCCCCTTTCTCTTGAGTCTTTCACTCCTGTTTTTACTCTGTGATCTGTATTTAGTTTTGTGTAATCAGAGATGTGATTTTCATTGCACTCTGTTTTAAAAAGTCCAGGTATTAAATCTCATATATGCGTTAATATTACTTTCTCATTGATCTTTCTTAGGAGCAACAGGGAAAGAAAAAACGCCTTCCTCTAATTTTCAAGTTTTATTGCCTTAAATGTGAAGAGTAACAAAGTTTGACCACTCCAAAATATGCCAGTTTGGCACATGGATTATTTCAGACTGAAGGCAATTAAGAATGAGCAGACACAAAAATGCTCTCTGCTCTCCTCCTATTTGCCTAAAAGCAAGACATAAATTTACCAAAGTGTCTCCTTCCCCCTCTGTACCAGAAAGGACAAAAGCTAATCACCAGAGACAATTTTAGTCCCTTATCCAGCCTGGAGGCACAGGAGAAATCTACATACCAAACTGAAGACTTCCTTTCCCTCATAGTTGCTTTCACACAATTTGTTGCCGGTGGAGACCCAAAGTCCTTCTCCTTTGCCTTGTCACTTCCCCAAAAATGTCTTTCCTTGTGAAGACCAGGCTGTAAATAAAACTTGGAGTCACTCATCCCCAAGTTTCTCCAATGCATAAATAAGATAAACATGTTAATAAAACTTGTTTGTTTTTCTCTCGTTGATCTGCCTTTTGTTACAGGGCCCTGATGTGGGGCCGTGAGCTAGCTAAGGATCAAGAAAGAATTCTTGAGCAGTTTTCAGTGCAAAATGGTGCTTTTATTACAGCAGGGGGACGGAACCCCTGGGCAGAAAGACCAGCACTGGGCTTGTGAGGAGTAACTGATTATATACTTTTTTAGTTAGTGGGGGTCAGGGATAATGTTAAGTCTCTAAGGAATTTGGAAGCAAGGTTTCCAGGACCTTGAGGGGCTAGCTATCGTTAAGATAAGGTTATTTACTACTGTCTAGTGAAACATTAGTCATGAGACCCTTCTGATGTATATCAGTGGGCCATACGTTTGAAGGATGACTGCTAACATATATGGGACTGGGGGGATATTTACAGTTACCAGAACAAAGTAGCGCTAACCAGAGCAAAGCTGGTAAAACATTAAAGGAAGTGCTTGGGGTACCTGTAGGAGAATCCTGCCTGGGGACTACGAGCCACAGAAAAGTCTGGTCTTTGTTCCATTTTCTCCCATCAAGCCCTAGCTGAAAATCTAGAAGGGTAGAAATAAAAATATCTTCTTCCTCCCCTAAAAATGCAAGGTCATAATCTTACACAGTTCCAGGAGGAATGTAAGTAACGTAAAAGATACAAGAATATGAACGACTATAGATTTTGCCTCTTAGACTATGAGAAGTCCAGGCTTTAGATAAAAATCAACACAAATCTAAAATAAACAAAACACTCACCATGAGCATTAGGTCCCAGATATGCTAATTTTGTCCTAGCCAGACACAGAAGACATATAATACATCGGACTGAAAAAGATTGTTAACACCTTAAAAAGATAAAAGTAATAAATAGTTCAAGAATAAAACTAAGTGAGCTAACATCTTAAAAAATAAGCACTCTTGGGGCGCCTGGGTGGCTCAGTCGATTAAGCGTCTGACTTTGGCTCAGGTCATGATCCCGGGGTCCTGGGATCGAGTCCTACATCGGGCTCCCTGCTCAGTGGGGAGCCTGCTTCTCCCTCTCCCTCTGCCGCTCCCCCTGCTTGTGCTCTCTCTCTCTGTCAAATAAATAAAATCTTTTTTTAAAAAAAAAGCACTCTTAATTTTTTTTAAAGGAAGTGGTAAAGTATCTGAAGAAAACTAGTCAATTAAGCATTTCCTTGTGAAATCTTAAGGTATAACCAAAGAATTTCCAAAAGAATTTCTGACAATCAAAACAACCCCCAAAGATTTCTATCAAGAAACAAAGGAGTCCAAACCTAAAATAGAAACAGATTCACTTTTTAAGGTAACTTTTATCATTTACTTAAAAAACTGCATTAGGAAATATGAAAAGGACATTCACCAGTCACCAAGTGACTACTTACCCACAAATTCTTAACATATTATGGTTCACTGTTATGGGTGTTATTACCAAAATCGTATACACATACCTTCTACCCAATTGTTTTGGGATCTGCTAGAAAGAGATGCTCTTGTGGCCACAAGCTAAACAAATTCAGAATGGAATGGAGTGGATACAAAGTAAAATGGAATAGAGTAGAGAAGAACAGAACATAAATCAAGCATATAGCTTGAAACTACAGGAGCAATAATATACAAGGTAAAAGATAAAGGATACATATACATAGATAATAGATAATAGAGAAAGAAAAAAGAAAGGAGAGAAGGAAAGAAGGAAGGAAGGAAAGAAAGAAAGGGAAGGAAGGAAGGAAGGAAGGAAGGAAGGAAGGAAGGAAGGAAG
>NW_027397067.1:68085177-68095221 GCF_003265705.2 Callorhinus ursinus | reverse complement strand
AGGGGAGGGAAGGGAAGGGAAGGGGAGGGAAGGGAAGGGAAGGGAAGGGAAGGGAAGGGAAGGGAAGGAAAGAAAGATGGAAAGAGAGAGAAGTGTGGAGAGATTTCAATAAATGTGTGTTTAAAAATGGTAATCACAGTACTCTCTCGGGATGTTTAACTTTGGAAAGTGGTACTCCAAGGCTGTCCACAACCCAGAGCAAGTCAGCGAACCGTTTATCACCCATCTGTGACAAGCCGAGTACTGCAATTGAGATTAAGTCTGGCAGAGACATTTCATGCCTGTTGAATCTAATTATGCCCTTTAATTTTTCCAGTAATTCATTTTTATATTTTATAAAAGAATCAGGCTGTGATGGATTAGAAACTTAAAAAACAGAACTGTCCCTTTTCCACAGGTAGCCTGAGAAGCAGGGAATAAAGTTCCATTGGTCGAGGGGACACTATGGATTCCTCCCCTCTCTGTGGTTGTACAGACCCCCACTTTCACCTTTCCGTGAATTGTGAATTGTCATTGTTCCCTCGCACCGTGGGAGAAATGAGAGGAGGTGGGTAAGCTGAGCGAAAGGGGAATGTGGCCATCCTGTTGAGCAGCTATATAAGCTAGAACTGTAAGAAGCGAGGTGCACCCTCAGAATTCCGGGGGGCAGCACGAGGCCCGTAGTTTGTCCATTTACACCAACGGTGCTGATATTATTTTTCTCACCTCTCCACACAGTTCTTCAAAACGTTGTCCTGGGCTTCATTCAATCACTCACAGACACCACAAGACAACCTCTCCCTTTAACTTCGAGGCTCATGGGCAGTGAATATACAGGGACTCTTTCTGGCTTTTTGGGGAGTTAAAGCGGTTTCTATGATTTGCACCCTTATTTGGTGGCATTCATTCTAGGGAGGGGGTTTGCTGTCTCTGGAGGGCAGAGCCGACTCTCAGCCATGTATGGGGGTACTGGAGGTGCTCAGGAGTGTGAAGAGCTAAGGTCTTCCTGCAAAAACCGAGCCGAAAGTCTCAAGTTTATACCACCCTCCCCTCCAATATATCCTGCTTTGCTCCAAACCACAAAAAGTACAAAATGTACTTTCTCAGATGTATTGCCTTCTTTGTCAGATTTTCTGAGAAGACACAAGGGTTAACCCTCCAAGTCACGTCTCAGAGAACTGATAACAACAGTTCACTGGCCTTAGAGAGCATGTGCCTGCCCCCCCCCTCCCCCAACACATAGCCCTGCTGCTCGGTCCACTTGTCTCTGGACCCATAGGACCTCGAACACATCAGGTCTCTGCTAATTGCTGAATGTCAGCGCCATTTCACTTCTAGACTGACCCTCCTTCTAGTAGCAAAGAAAGCCTTTTCTTTTCTCACCTCGCTACCCTTCACTGCTGGGCAGTGTTTTCTGCAAAATTCCTTTATGTACACACTGTGAGCTGGAATGTTGAGTTCAAAGCTGCAGAGGACACTGATGTTGAAAAGGACCTGGGGATAGAAGGGATGCTAGCGTGTCCTCCAAGTGGGAGGTGGAACAGTTGGAAGAGATTAAACGATCACTGGCTGAGCCCCACCTTCCAGTGATCTGTAGCCCCTGGGTCTGTGGGGAGGGTTGGAGGCCCCCAAGGGCACTTGCAGCCACTTTAGTTAAAATCAACAAGGTCTACTGACAGAGGTTTAGGCCAGAAGGCTGCCTCAGAGAGTGGAGAAGTGGTTTCTCAGAGAGTAGAGAAATAGTATGCTAATTTAAAAACAGGGGGAAAAAAATAGGAGGGAAAATAGAGTTCTAAAAACTCATGTTAATATTTTAAAATGGAAGGAAAATGAGATGAGCTAGAGTTATCTTCCAAATGAGTTTAAAAGAGGAAGAGTTTAAAAGCACATAATATAAATACGTGAAAAGAAAACTCTGGGAACAGGAACAGTAAACTTGTAGGATAAAAGAGAAAATCCAAAATGTGTCTGATATATACCTTTTACTGTAAGCATCCTTGTGGTTTCTGTTAAAAAGAGCCTCTTCTAAATTTCAAAATAAAACACAATGGCAGCCTCTGTAGAGGAGGAAAAATCCCTCCTCTGTCCTTCAAGCTCTTCCAGCTGGACTAAAGCTTAAATTAACATGAGACAGATTAACAGGAGGAAAAAAAAAACACCCAGTTTTATTATGTGCCCATGGAGATCCATTATTGAAACTGAGACCTAAAGAAATGACCAAGGCAGGTAGTTTTTATACTTTTTAGACAAATAGGCAATAAATCTATAAGGAATTGACAGAACAAAGAAAACTTAACTTTGGGAGCTTTAATTAGTGAGGAATTGTAAACAGAATTTGGGCTGGGGTAGTAAATTAATAAAAAGTAACAAAAGTTTATTCAGCCTTCTCTGCACTAAATTTCCCATCTCTGGTGATCAGGATGCCTCTTTACTTCCTGGTTCAGAGAGGACACCTTTTTCATGGGAGATTTATTTCCTGCTTTCGAGGGGACAAAGTGTGCGGCAGAGTGTCCTTCTTACACCAGCTGACTCTTAAGTAAGTTTAATGCAAAATAACCAATATAGCAAAGTGGCACATTTTGGGGTGGCCTGCCCTTGGCTCATAAACCTACAAAGATGTGTTTAATAGTATCAAAATGAAGACATGCATTCAAAGTATAGTTAATAGTGCCAAAAGAGTAATTAGCCAGCAAAAATGTAGTAAGTCATGTTATTACTACCACTAACTAACATAAAAACTTACCCTCAAATATGTATTAAATAAGTAAATATTTAAAAGCCATAAAAAGGGGAAAGGAAGATAACAACACAAAATCATGAGTAACAAAAAAATTAAAAGTAAAAAAAAATGAAACCATGACTAAAACAATGAAAAGATCAAATTTATATAATAAGATGATAGCAATATTAATAGTGCTTTGGAAAAAAATCATAGAGTTTATATATTTGAATTTAGCCATTGTATAAAAAACTGAAAAATGTAACAATAAAATTTGGAATAAGAAATGAGAAATCTAGTAATTTTCTTGTACCTGTATAAGATCTATTATTTTACTGTATCTACAGTGATTTAATTCTGTGTCTGACTCCCCTACTAGACTGAGACCTTCATGGGGATGGGTGGTAGGTTATGTTCAGATTCTGGTTTCCCACATAAGAAATGCTTGGTAAATGTTTTTAAATGAATAAAAATGGGAAGAAAAAGATTTTTAAGACATAAGACAAAATCAAGATATTTAAAACAACATAAAATGTTTACAGCAACTTAAAAATAAAAGCACCTAAGTCTGACATATTTACCGGACAATGTTTCCACACATCTGAAAAACAAAGAGAGAGAAAAGGAATATAAGAATGGATGGTTATTTTGGAGATCATATGCGCTGGGCACCATGCTCAGACTTTACATTTTATAAAAGCGGAGTGAGAATCAAACCAGAAGTTTTGAAATATCAGAGTTTATGGGTGAGATAATTGCATAACTAGAACTCAAGAGAAAAATAAATCCAAAGACAAACTAAGCTCTTTTTGCTGTAGCATAGAAGGAAACCCCAAGCATTGCAATTAAACTCTTAAGCACTAGTGATAGCTAGAATGTGAAAGAAAGGGAGCCCATTGCTGGCAGCAAAAACTGAATACATAGGAAGGAACACTTTAGGAAATAGATGTTCATCTGACACACACACACACACACACACACACACACCCTCCACACATACACCACACACACGCACACACACCCCATCCTAAATGCATAAGAACACACACATCTATAAAGAGGGAAATTCTCCACAAGGTTGAAAAGACTTTTTAAAATACCTGTATTATTCTAAGTAGCAGTCCATTTCAGTGAAACTAGGTCTGAATCCTGTCATCCCTCAGCTACACCCCATCCTAACTTTCACCACCAGATCAATGACCCTAAAACAGAAATTTATGATGCACCTACTGGTCCAAAACTTCCTCATCCGCCAGACCCCCAACCCTGCCATAGCACAGAAAAAGGTCAGAACCCAAAGTCATGAACAATGACCCCAATTTTTCTTGAGGTATTTCCACTTACTTTTTTCAATTCATAATTATTTTTTTAAAGATTTTATTTATTTATTTTAGAGAGAGAGCATGCACACATGAGCAGGGGCAGAGGCAGAGCGAGAGGGAGAAAATCTCAATCAGAATCCACCCTAAGTGCAGAGCCGGGCACGGGGCTCGAGCCCGTGACCCCAAGACCATGACCTGAGCCGAAATCAAGAGTCAGAAGCCTAACTGAGCCACCTGGGCACCCCTTTCTGATGTTTTTTAAGTTGTAGAACATTCAGAATGAAATTTACTCTTTTAACACATTCTTAGGTGTACAATACAGTATTGTTAACGGTAGGCACAAGATTGTGCAGCAGATGTTTAGAACTTAACTCATCTAGTGTAATGGAAACTCGATGCCCGTTAAATAGCAACTCCCTATTTCCTTTCCCCAGCTGCTGGTGGCCACCATTCTTCTACAAGTTTGACTATTTTAGGTTCTTTCTGAAAGTGGAATCACACAGTATTTGTCCTTCTGTGACTGGCTAACTTCACTTAGAATAATGTCTTCCAGGTTCATCCACGGTGTCACCCTTAGTTTTTTATTCATTTTCTGACTTCTCCGCAGTTGCCTATTAACTGACCTCCAATGCCCATGCCACGTGCTCGCCTCTGAATTTTTCTATTCATGTGCCTTCATGAAGCTTTTCCAGATTTTTCCAACTTAGGCAACCTATCCCTCCATCATAAAATATACGCCACCATTTACTGAAAACTTACACTTTATTAGGACATTTTCTATGGGCTTTACTTGTACTGCAATGTCCCAGTCTGTGTGTTTCTGTCTAGATTTCCAATTAGGTTAAACATGTATCCTATTCAACATTTACATCCTTCATAGTATTTAGCATAGTAATGTCACTTACACATAGTAATTATGTAGTAAATATTTTTTAATCAATTAGATGGTTGTAAACTCCTTAAGGGAACATTTAACTTACCTTAATATCCCCAAGTCTAAGACATACTTGACATACAATAAACACTCAATAACTATTGTGTTGTGTACGGGGAGAAGCAGAGAGAAAGTGAGATCATTTGCTGAGACGGCATTGCCAAACACAGAGGGCGATTCTCAGGTCTCCCCTTACTTGACATAGCAGCAGCATTGAGCCAGCTGCTGGCTCCTTCCGACTGGAAACACCTCCTTCGCCAGACTTGAGGACATCTACTTCCTTGGTTTTCCTCCTATGTCACTGCCTGCTCCTTCTCAGCCTGATTGTCTGTCCCTTTGTCCTGTCCCAGCCTCTTGACCTTGCAATGCCTCAGGGCTCAGCCTCTGGTCCCTTCCCTTCCCTTCCCTTCCCTACACTCACTCCCTATCTCATTAGTTCATGGCTTCAAAGCACCCATGTGCTGAGAACTCCTATATGTACAACTCCAGCCCTAACACCTTCACTATAACTCGGTGTTAGTGAACTATATATATATATATAACTATAATGTCCTATGGCCTACCCTGTATTTCCACGGGGACGTCCATCCCGAGGTCCAGATGGAATATATCCTGAGCTGAGCTCGTAGTCTTCCTCCTTCTGCCCACTCCTCCAGTGGCATTCCTCATCTAAGAACAGGAACGTCGTTCTTCCAGTATTGCAGGCATTCTTGACACTTTCATTCTCTCACATCCCAATCCATCAGGAAACACTTTTGTGCTCTACCTCCAAAATACATACAGATGCCAACAACTGCTCACCTCCCATCCCTCCTCCAATGACCTGAGCCGCCATCATTGTTTGCCTGGAATGTTACAACAGTGGTTGCGGTTGATTCCACACACAGCAGCCAGGGAGATCCTTTCAGAATGTTACTCAGATCTTGTCACTGTGCTTTCACAACCATGCACCAGCCCTCCACTTCACTCGGAGCAAAACTCAAAAGTTTTTATGAGGGAATATCCAACTGGACTTCCCATGTACCTTTCTGACTTCATCCCCCGGTGGCCCACTCCCCTCTCTCAACAATGTCCTTCTTGTTATTCATCTCAGGCATCTATTGTCCCATAACAAACTACCCCCCAATTAAGTGGCTTAATACAATTTGCTATCTCTGGGTTGCTCTGTAAGTTGATTGACTTCAGCTGGGCATTCTTGCTTAAGGTTTCTTGTGTGGATGCAGATGACAGTAAGCCAGATCTGAAGTGATCTACTGGCTCAAAAAGCTGGGCACCCAAGATGACTCATTCTCATGACTCACAGTTGATGCCTGGGTCTTAGCTGGGACTGCAAACCAGAGCGCCTCCCTATCGCCTCTCTGTGTACCTCGGCCTTCTGACAGTGTGGCACCAGGGGAGTCCATGTTCTGGGAGACACTGTCCCAAGACCAAGTGTGCCAGGAACCGGGAAGTAGATGTTTCCGGCCAGTTAAGAAAGGGCCACACCTAGAAACTGGCACGGTCACGCTTCTGCTATATTCTATTGGTGTTAGCAGTCACAGAGCCTGGCAGGATTTAAGGACACCAAGAAATAAACTCTCCCCATTCATGGGAATGTGGCAAGATTGCATTGCAAAAAAGCATATGGAATTCAAGAAATGATGGAGGCAATCTTTGGAAAATATAATCCGTTGTGCTATTTTTCAAACACAACAGCAATACTCCTACCTCAGTGCCTTGTGCTATCCTTCCCTCCCCCAGAAATGGTCTCTCAATATCAGCTATTGGTTCGGACATTGCTCTGAAGCCTTTGCTTCTTCACGTACTTCAACTCTGACAATATGCCAAGGAGCCTACCCTTGACCACCTTAGTTGACATTCTACATAAATGCTCTTCCCTATGACCAAGTGCACACAATTGCCCATGGCATATCCACTGAACTTTGCTTGACCAAACAAACTTGAGTTGGCCTCCTCTCCTCCACACAGGCCCCTAAACATTGGCTTGTCCTAAACACTGGCTTGCCTAAACATTTAGGCAAACATTAAACCACTACAGTGCAGAACATCCGCCCCTAAACAGCTCATTCTGAGAATCTGCTAACCATAAAAAAGAAAAAAAAATTTCACTGTGAAAATGCCTCAAAGATGCCACTTGCCCACCCCAACCACTTGCCCTACTCCCCTACAGACTTCTTGCTAGTTCTGCCCACCCCACCCTATAAAAAAAAAAAGCCTTTTATTTTTGTTTAATTTTGAGATACTCGCAGAGTTCTGGGGTCAGAACATTCTGCCTGTTGGAATAGTCTTTTTAAATAAAGTCTCTCTTTATCTAAGTCCATATTTACTTTGATTTGACACTCAGCACTCCCAAGCCTTTATACCCTGAACCGTTTTTTTCATATCACTTATTCCCTTCTAACATACTATATATTTATCTATTTATTGCATTTATTGCCTTTCTTCCTCTATTAGAATATAAGCTGTATGACAGCAGGATGTTTTTCTATTTTGGCTACTAAATTTCCATCGCCCAGTACCAACCTGTTGCAGGTGTTCAAAAAGTATTTGTCATTAAAAGCTTCCAGGACAAACAAAGACTAAAGGAATTTGCAAAAACAAAACCAGACCTACAAGAAATATTGAAAGGGGTCCTCTAAGCAAAGAGAGAGCCTAAAAGCAACATAGACCAGAAAGGAACACAGACAATATACAGTAACAGTCACCTTACAGGCAATACAATGGCACTAAATTCATATCTTTCAATAGTTACCCTGAATGTAAATGGGCTAAATGTCTAATCAAAAGACATAGGCTATCAGAATAGATTAAAAAACAAGACCCATCAATATGCTGTCTGCAAGAGACTCATTTTAGACCCAAACACACCCCCACATTGAAAGTGAGGGGGTGGAAAACCATTTGGCATGCTAATGGACACCAAAAGAAAGCTGGGGTGGCAATCCTTATATCAGACAAATTAGATTTTAAACCAAAGACTGTAATAAGAGATGAGGAAGGCCACTATATCCTACTTAAAGGGTCTATGCAACAAGAAGATGTAACAACTGTAAATATCTATGCCCCTAATGGGAGCAGCCAATTATATAAGGCAATTAATAACAAAAGCAAAGAAACACATTGACAACAATACAATAATAGTGGGGGACTTTAACACCCCCCTGACTGAAATGGACAGATCATCTAAGCAAAAAATCAACAAGGAAATAAAGACTTTAAATGACACACTGGACCAAATGGACTTCACAGACATATTCAGAACATTCCATCCCAAAGCAACGGAATACACATTCTTCTCGAGTGCCCATGGAACCTTCTCCAGAATAGATCACATCCTAGGTCACAAGTCAGGTCTCAACCGGTACCAAAAGATTAGGATTAGTCCCTGCATATTTTCAGACCACAATGCTTTGAAACTAGAACTCAATCACAAAAGGAAAGTCGGAAAGAACTCAAATACATGGAGGCTAAAGAGCATCCTACTAAAAGAATGAATGGGTCAACCAGGAAATTAAAGAAGAATTTAAAAAATTCAGGGAAACCAATGAAAATGAAAACACAACTGTTCAAAATCTTTGGGATACAGCAAAGGCAGTCCTGAGAGGAAAGTCTATAGCAATACAAGCCTTTCTCAAGAAACAAGAAAGGTCTCAAATATACAGACTAACCCTACACCTAAAGGAGCTAGAGAAAAAAAGCAAATAAAGCCTAAGCCCAGCAGGAGAAGAGAAATAATAAAGATCAGAGCAGAAATCAATGAACTAGAAACCAAAAGAACAGTAGAAGAGATCAACGAAACTAGGAGCTGGTTCTTTGAAAGAATTAACAAGATTGATAAACCCCTGGCCAGACTTATCAAAAAGAAATGAGAAATGACCCAAATCAACAAAATCATGAATGAAAGAGGAGAGATCACAACTAACACCAAAGAAATACAAACAATTATAAGAACATATTATGAGCAACTCTATGCCAGCAAATTAGAGAACCTGGAAGAAATGGGTGCATTCCTAGAGATATATCAACAACCAAAATTGAACCAGGAAGAAATAGAAAACCTGAACAGACCTATAACCACTAAGGAAATTGAAGCAGTCATCAAAAATCTCCCAACAAACAAAAGCCCAGGGCCAGATGGCCTCCCAGGGGAATTCTACCAAACATTTCAAGAAGAATTAATAGCTATTCTCCTGAAACTGTTCCAAAAAATAGAAATGGAAGGAAAACTTCCAAAGTCATTTTATGAGGCCACCATTACCTTGATCCCAAAACCAGACAAAGACCCCCATCAAAAAGGATAATTACAGACCAATATCCTTGATGAACATGGATGCAAAAATTCTCACCAAAATACTAGCCAATAGGATCCAACAGTACATTAAAAGGATTACTCACCATGACCAAGTGGGATTTATCCCTGGGCTGCAAGGTTGGTTCAACACCCGCAAAATCAACGTGATACAATACATTAACAAAAGAAAGAACAAGAATCATATAATCCTCTCAATAGATGCAGAAAAAGCATTTGACAAAGTACAGCATCCTTTCTTGATCAAAACTCTTCAGAGTATAGGGATAGAGGGTACATACCTCAGTATCGTAAAAGCCATCTATGAAAAACCGACAGCGAATATCATTCTCAATGGGGAAAAGCTGAGAGGTTTTCCCCTAAGGTCAGGAACGCGGCAGGGACGTCCACTATCACCACTGATATTCAACATAGTATTAGAAGTCCTAGCCACAGCAATCAGACAACAAAAAGAAATCAAAGGCATCCAAATCGGCAAGGAGGAAATCAAACTCTCACTCTTTGCAGATGATATGATACTTTATGTGGAAAATCCAAAAGACTCCACCCCAAAACTGCTAGAACTCATACAGGAATTCAGTCAAGTGGCAGGATATAAAATCAATGCACAGAAATCAGTGGCAATCCTATACACCACCAACAAGACAGAAGAGAGACAAATTAAGGAGTCGATCCCATTTACAATTGCACCCAAAACCATAAGATACCTAGGAATAAATTTAACCAAAGAGGCAAAGGATCTGTACTCAGAAAACTATAAAATACTCAGGAAAGAAATTGA